>NC_066617.1:49371578-49971578 GCF_025201925.1 Gopherus flavomarginatus | reverse complement strand
GTTCTTTCAAAATCTTCACTTTAAATTTTAATTAGCCTGCCCTTATTGTGTTCAGAAATTAAGTCATAGATCACTCGTAAAAATGATGGCTTTTACTATTTATTAATGCTGTATGCCTGCACCCAGGAAAAGCAGAGTGAAAACGAGCTGTATTTACAGACGTCTGTTTTATTTGTTTGGTATGCTTTGGTATTTAAATTGGATTAAAATTTGGGTGAAATAATGTGAAAACAACTGCAGTTCACTTTGTATGGTGAAAAGCCGACCTCTGACCTTGAAGTCAGTTCATAGGGAGTAAAGCAGAATTGATTGTTTATCTAAGGAATTTATCCAAGGGGAATGAAATATCTGTGATTATTAGTGAATGAAATATTAGTGGTTAAGGTCCTGATACTGCAAAGAATTTCTCACATGTGTAGAGTTAGGTATATACTTAAGTCTTTGCAGGATCAGGGCCTAAGAAGATAATGTCTGCAAGTCAAATTGTGTCCCCATCTAAATAGCACCACAGGGAAACTAGAGGAAGTAAGACATCCCTTGTACCCCAGAAATTCGTGTGCATGTGCGCGCACATACACACACACACACCCCTTTCCTTCATCTCCACTGAAGGCATGGAGGGGTAAGCCAGGTCTTTGTACCTATCATGAAATGTTGGCCTCGTTGAAGTCAATACTCCCATTGAAATCAATAGAGCCAGGATTTCATGTTCAGTGGGTGCAGATGGCTGGAGAACAGGTGAATGGAACAGGGGGTAACGATCTTCTGCTAGTGTAGACCAGTGGCAGAACGGAGCAGAATTGTACCTTCCTGAGGTACTGCAGAAGTGGTACAGCTGTGTGCCACTCTTACATAAGACAGATTGTAAAACACAATCTTACCCTCAGCCATTACCATGTAAGGCTAACTGTAAAATTGTCTTGTTTTCCAATAAGAGAAATTGACTAATTGCCCAGAGGTAATTATGTCTTCCTAAATGCTGATTTCCCCTATACTTCTGAAGTTTCTTAGAAATGACACACATTCTTTTTACATTATTGTTGCAAAAGGCAAAGCAATTCTTTTTTCTTTTACAGAAATACTTGGTTTAATGAGTCCATTATCAAGAAAATCACAGAAAGATCTCAAGAACACTCATCTGCTTTGGCATTATATTATTTTTAACTTAATGTGAATAGTTCATAAGCACTGTTTGCTTTTCATTTTAGTAAGAAGTGGCTCACTGTGGTTTGCAATAGCTTAGAGGTTGGTTCTGTTCCTGGCTCTGGCACAGATTTGCTGTGTGACTTTGGGCAAGTCATATTCAGCTAGATTTTTGAAAGAGGCCTCTGTTTTTTTATGCCTACTGTGAGACACCTTGGGCTTGGTTTTCTGAGATGCTAAGCACCTGCAGCTCCCATTAACTTCAATGGGAGTGCTGGGTGCTGCAAATCAAATCCAGGGTGTTTCAGCACCCAAAAACTGAGGTCCTAAAATTCAGTGATTACTTCTGAAAATTTTGGCCTGAACTGTGTTGTGTCTTTCTAATAACAGCTGTATTATCTCTCTGTACCCCTGTTGTTTCTGAAGTGCTTTGAGATCTTTACATGAAAGATCTAGATGTGAAAATTTTTATTTATTTATTTATTTATTTTATTCTGGATACAGGGGCATTTATTTGCTCTGTACTCATATGAAGACAGCATTAGCACAGAAGAAATAAGCCCTGTAATGTAGTGATGAAAAGGAGGGTTGTGATATAGTTATGGTACTGGACTTGAATTTAGAAGATTGGGCTCCAGTTCCTGGCTCTAGCACAGACTTCTGATATGTGCAGATTACTTAAAGGCTAATTTTCAGACGTGCTCAGCACTTGCAACTACCACTGTCTCCAGTCAGAGTTGTGGGTACTCAGCACTTCTGAAAATCAGAGTCCTAATCTCTCTGTGCTTCATTTCCTCATCTGTAAAATGAGGATAATAGAACTTGCCTATTTTATGGGACTGTTCTGAGGATAAATACATTATTGCTTCCAGGGTGCTTGGATACTCAAGTGACAGGGGCCGTATAGGTATATAGACAGAATACCAGGGAGGCCAATATAGTCTCTGCCTTAGAGACTGTTGAGGAATAAGATCTTACAGAAATGACACTATGCTTCCCTTGATTCATTAAAATCCGTGTCTCTGTTTCCCAGTTAATATTTTTATGTAGATAAATGTGTGACGTTTGAAGACATGTAACTGCTTTTTGTTAAGCAAACTGCAGATCCCTTCACACATATATAATTGTTTTAGCCCCATCTTGCTGTTCAACACATATGTGTTAGGCCTTGTCTACACTGGTGGCGACATGTAAGGTGCAGGCACTACATATGTAGCAGCATGCCACAGTGACAAGCAGGCTGAGTCCACACTGTGGTTTGTAGCTACGCATCAGTGAAAGGCTCTAGCAGTGGGTAGACAGTGAGGAAAGGCTCTGGCAGCTTGGAGCCTTTCCCCACTGGCTCCCCCACTGCCAGAATCCTTCCTGCTGCTGGAGCTTTTCCGTGTGGCCAGGAAGCAGCAGGACCTTATGCTGCTAAAAACCGCAGTGTAGATGGGTGAGGCACTGCTTGGGCACATGGAGAACCGTGTAGGGTACATATGCTAAGTTTCTGGTATCTCTGTACTCCACTCACCTAAGCCGTATCTCACCATCTCCACTGCTCTTTATACCCATGCTAGGGGGCATGCAATGTATGTACTCTATGCACTGCTGTAAGGAGTGTGCAGTGTAGACATACACTTAATATAGAAACTCATTTAGCTTTCATTAGGGTTGTGTCTCTAGAATCAGTTCAGATTTCATTAAATTTATCTCCTCTTCAGCCTTCTGAGGGAAGTAGTGGGGGCAAAAGACTTATCTGGCTTTAAGACTAAGCTTGATAAGTATATGGAGGGGATGTTATGATAGGATAGTTTAATTTGGGCAATTGATCTTGGATTATCACCAGATAAGTCTGCTCAATGCTCTGCGGGGAGATGTTGGATGGGATGGGAACTGAGTTACTGCAGAGAATTCCTTCTTGGGTGCTGGCTGGTGAGTCTTGCCCACATGCTCAGGGTTTAGCTGATCGCCATATTTGGGGTCGGGAAGGAATTTTCCTCCAGGGCGGATTGGCAGGGGCCCTGGAGGTTTTTCGCCTTCCCCTGCAGCGTGGGGCATGGGTCGCTTGCTGGTGGATTCTCTGCAGCTTGAGGTCTTCAAACCAATTTTGAGGATTTCAATAACTCAGTCCTGGGTTAGGGGTTGTTATAAAAGTGGATGGGTAGAGTTCTGTGGCCTGCCTTGTGCAGGAGGTCAGACTAGATGATCACATTGGTCCCTTCTGACCTATGAGTCTATGAGTATGTCAGAATTAAAGAATCGAGGAAAAGTCTGTGAAAATGAAAAAAATAAATAAACGAGAAAGGGTATTTGTTTAGATCTGCTACTTTTATGTCAGTAATCTCCATCATGTTTCTTGTTAAATATCAGTAGAGTGTATTTCATTCCTGCTCATCTAGGTTTATCAGAAATTCAACGGCGTTCCCAAGTTAAATATGTTTGGTAACCTCAGCAATCTTGGTCTCCACTGGACATTTTCTACATTATGTAACCTGCGCATAGTTTAGCAAAGTTCAGCAGTTGACATTCCCATCTCAGGAGAGTTAAAAAATTACGCAGCAGCAGCGTGGTACTGTGGACCAGGGTTGGACTGCATTGACAGAGAGCATGGGAAAGTGCAGCACATGCCTGTATGTGTCAATGCTTTTAACCACACTTCAGCAAGTCCAAAATATACTCAAAATTTTATAACAGACGCTATCAAACCTCTTGCCAAAATTTTCTGCTGTAAGAAAATAGCTGAAAGAGCTCTTGCATTTCAATTTGTATGCATAGAAGTGCTGTGTGACAATCACTTGGTCTCTCTGTGCCTCAGTTCCCTACCCTGCTTCACAGGGGTTATTGTGAAGATAAATACATGCAAGACCAGAGGTACTCAGATAGTGTGGTGATGGGGTCAGATAATTATCTAAGCTAGATAGAATATTCCATCAGAACCACTTCCACCTTTCGGTCCTCTTTCAGGAATTCGATAACATCTGTGAGCCTGGGTGCTGCACTTTAGGAAGGACATGGATAAATTGGAGAGAGTCCAGAGGAGAGAAACAAAAATGATTAAAAAAAGGTTTAGAAAATCTGACCTATGAGGAAAGGTTACAAAAACTGGAGATATCTAGTCTTGGGGAAAGAAGACTGGGGGGACCTGATAACAGGCTTCAAATATGTTAAGGGCTGTTATCAAGAGGACGGTAATCAATTGTTCTCCATGTCCACTGAAAGTAGGCATAATCTGCAGCAACGGAGATTTCAGTCAGATATTAGGAAAAACTTTCTAACTATAAGGGCAGGTAAGCCCTGGAATGAGCTTTCAAGAGATGTTGTGAAATCCCCATCATTGGAGGTTTATTAAGAACAGGTTGGACAAATATTTGTCAGGGATGCTCTAGTTTATTGGTTCTGCCTCATCTTAGGGGTCTGGACTTGATGATCTCTCAAGATCCCTTCCATCCTGTATTTCTATGATTCTATGACTGTACATCAGATCCTGTGAATTCCTTAATAATGCCATCATATAATCCCTCTGGAACAACTACATGGTGTTCATATCTTCCAAAAGAAATCAGTACTCTGAACTTCACTGTAGAATGAGTGCCTGGAAAGACAGAATACTCTTCAATAAGACCTATCTAGTTATTCAGTAATTGGGACACTACTGTGATCTATCAATATCCTATAATATGATGCAAGAGATATGCTTTCCAGACTATTATAAATCAAAATAGGGATATTCCCTCTAATTTCTAAATCTAAATGACTGAAGATGTCTGTTCTATGTTCGATTCACCTCTGTTTTCTTATGCTGGCATTTGTTTACTGGAGTGTAGCAAATATCCTTCTCTTTAGAATACTAGGACTACAGCTGCTCTATTCAGACTCTGTTATGAGCTGATGCAAAAATAGAAACAAAAAAGGGAGCATCTTCTATAAACAGCCAAACTAGTGCCCAGCTGCTCCCAGGATAGGGGAGACTGGAAAGGCAGTAAAACACCATTTTTCCCCATTTGCACCACCCTAACCAGGTGTTCTGACTTCTTATGCACCCAAGGATTTAGTCCAATAACTTAAGCAATAAGTTAAGCAATCAAGCAAAAAGAATGACATCACAGTCATCAAGCCAGTGTTAACTGCCTTCTTTCCTATTTATGGCAATCAGAGTAACCGGACTATTTAATTATTCTTCAGGGACTGAGATGTCTGATATTACCTTAACAAGTACTATACTTTGAAAAATCATATTTTGTATTAATCAGCAGAAACAAGCTTGGCAAACAATCACCCTCTCCAGCTATACTAGAGGATGGCTGGACACCGTTCAAACACCTCTGTTGTTGCAGGCGTATAGTCTTCTAACCTTAGCTGGCTGCTGTAGTGATTTAGACATGAACAAGGAAGCATTTATCTTCTTATAGTGTTGTCTTTATTGTAGTAAGTTGCAATGTTTTGCTATCAGAAAGTAATATTGAAGTGAGAATTTTATTGCAATAAGATCTTTCCTTTTTAACAACTGCCATTGCTTTTCCTATCCCTTTCTTTTTTTTCCTAAAGAGACATTGTGAGCCTGCTTAGGCCCCAAATCGTACTTTCCTTAGAAGTGATGTAATCTAATGAAGAGACTGCTTTGGACATTAAGTACCTAAAATATAATAGAAATCCTCCACTCCCTCACCAAGGGCCAAATTCGAGTTCTGATGCTTCTGCAGTGTGGAGCCACAGCTGGAAACAGTACAGCTCAGCAGGGCTGTGAAGAACCTACTCCTATCCTGAAGAAGGAAGGTGTTACATTTGAAAGGATTTCATCCAGGAGACCAAATAAGGACTCCATGCCAGCCATTCCCTCTTGCTGCCTAGGAGGGCCCAGTCCTCTGATTTGGCTGAGTTCTGCTCAGCACAGAACCCAGAGGGATGAGAGTGTAATGGCAAATGTAGTCATGTAACACCTTTATGCTGCCCTCCAATGCCAGGGCACATAAAAGGCCAGTATGGAGGAGCCTAGGGATTAAGCCAGGATCTGTTCAAGGCTGCTCTAAAGTTACACCTGTCTGTTTTTAAACAGAAATATTTCATTAAATGTGAACCATATTTTATGAGTATTAGAACACCCATTAGAAATATAAAGGAACAATAATTAAATTAATCCCAGGCCAGTGGTCCACAGAGATCCAACATTCTTGCAGAAGTAACAATGCACTTCCCCGACTGGCGTTCTGTCAACTTCATTCTGCCTGCTGCCTCTTTGGCAACAATGTAATGAACCTAAATACCATACCTGCCTGAAACAAGACTACTTGTGGCTAACAACTGATTGATAATGAAACAGGAAGAAAGTAAAAAGTGCTCTCCTGCAACCATGTTTTTCTCCACCATTGTTTTTGCTCCCTCCAAACTCCTGCCTTTTGCCACATCACTATGCGTACATCTAGACTATCTGCCGTATCGGCAGGTAGCAATCGATTTCTTGGAGATCGATGTATTGCGTCTCATCTAGATGCGATATATCGATCCCCAAATGTGCTTCCATCGACTCTGGAACTCCACCAACGCGAACGGCGGTAGCGGAGTCGACAGGGGGAGCCACGGACATCGATCCCTCACCATGAGCCCGAGAGGTAAATCGATCTAAAATACTTCGACTTCAGCTACGCTATTCACATAGCTAAAGTTGCGTATCTTAGATCGATCCCCGCCCCCCCCCCCCAATGTAGACCAGCCCTATGTCTTACACGTATGTTATCTAATTTAGGGGCTGACTCTGAGAGCTGTTGACATCTGCAACTCTATTTTTCAGGCTGCCAAAGGAATCACTGCAAATTTATGCAAGATGCTTTCTCTCCCTGCCATTCCAACACCACTTCTCAATCAGGCCTGGACAATAGCAATGGAGAATATGAAAAGAGCACTGCTTGACTCCCATTCTATATTTCTATTTCTCATTGTTGTATGCAGTGTTATTGTAGCCCTGTCGCTCCCAGGATATTAGAGAGACAAGCTGGATGAGGTAATATCTTTTATTGGACCAACTTTTGTTTTGTCTCTCTCACCAACAGAAGTTGGTCCAGTAAAAAGATATTACCTCACCCAGCTTGTCTCTCTATTTCTCATTGTGACAGACTAGGGTATTCATTATGTCTCAGGATCAGGTCTATGTATTATAAAATGCATAGATTAGATACCTTGTCAACTTACCATCATAGTGTAGATCTTTGCTGCAGTGAGGTCCTGGTGAGTTAACATGATGCCATTGACATTTCTTAGTAGATTCAGGTTGACATTTGGTTGTGATGAAAAGTAGCCTGATAAAATGTCAGTGACGCAATATTGCTGGCAAAACAAGGCACGACAAGTTCTTTCAGTGACTTGCATGATGTATATCACAATAAAGGGTCTGCAGCAAAATTATGTGCTACCACACAGTGCATCTCTAAATCTTTTGGTTGCAAATATTGGATCTGATTCTGGTCTCACTTTCATTGGTGTAAATCAGGAGTGATTCTGTTGCAGTCAGGGAGTTCCACTGGTATAGAACTTGTGCAAGTGAAACCAGAATCAGGCTTTTGTATTTGGGAATCTGTAGGAATTAATGCTATTAATCTTGTAAGCTCTGTTCTAAATGGTATTATTGTTAGGGATTTTCTTGAGTCTCCCTGCCTGTGAGATGGATTTAGATATGAACGTGGGGAACTTGTAATCTTATTTTATTTTTGTATAAGAGGAGCAAAACATATGAAACTCTTTTAGTGTTCTCAAGCCTTTGCCGTGAACTTTCCTCTGCCAATCAATCTTAGCATCCCTTGTCAATCGTGGGATGGTTATAACTCAAGCAAGGTCAGCAGCTGGTGCCACAGGTTTTTTTTTTTTAATAATTTCAAATGCTGAGGAGGAATTAAAGCAGCCAATTGTAGTTGAGATTCTCACTGATTTATAACAGTAACTAGACAATGAAGTTTGCCTCTAGAAATAACAAGTCCACAGGGACATGATTAATTACAGGATTTTTCAGCACAAAATTCCCAGATATGATCCTCCCCTGCTGCCCCACACTCATTATGGTAAATGTGAAACCTGGCAGTAATCAAAACAGTCATTTTAATCTTCCGTTTGAAACTTTGTTAGGGATTGTTTTCTTGAATGATATAATTTGTTAACCCTAAATTATAAGGAAATCATTGTTTGAAAGGGATAGAGTGAGAAGATACATTTACCTGTATCTTCATGCCTTTAATTTGCTATTTGGTTGTATGGGAAATAAAAGCAGACCACCACAACTTCTTAGAGGATAATTGATGTTTCTGATGAATGTCAATGTTAAGGTTGTAATTTTGGGGAGTTTCATTAATGTATATTTTTGTTTCTCCTTGTGACAGAATGCAAAGTGTGGCGAAATCCATTAAACCTATTCAGAGGAGCTGAGTATAACCGGTAAGTGTCATAGGAGTCTGTTGTGCAGTAGCATAGCCCTGAGAAGCGCACAGAGAACATTCTAAATACCAAGCAAAATACCTTTTGGACAGCATTCAGCTATGCCTCAAGTTTTCAATCTGTGTTCTCTACTTGGTAAATGTTTTTGAATGGGAAGGAATTTAGCTCCATTTTCAAGAGCCCAGTAATATAGTTAGAACACCTACAAATCTAAATGTTTTTAAAGGGTCTGGTATTTGTTAACAATACAGTGGCAGTTCCGTTCAAATTGATTGTAACAGAGTAATTGAGTGGGTTGTAGTTAGCTTCTATGGGTCTTAACTTTTGAATACGTCTGTATTCATTTCCAATGTGTATTTTTCAAGATAACTGATTAGCCTATGTGAAACTACTGTAGCTCCTTCAAAGGACAGGAAAATGCACAAAATGTAGAGAACAATTTTACATTGATAGGGAGGCGGACTGGATAAACTAATAGGTCATGTCCATCTCTCATTTCTAGGATTCCCCTTTGGTATAGATTTGCTGTATATGTGTCTTCTTATGTACCAAAATGTCTGACTTTGTTGATGCCTTTACAGATATACGTGGGTGACAGGAAGAGAACCTTTGACCTACTATGATATGAATCTTTCAGCGCAGGATCATCAAACGTTCTTCACATGTGACACAGATCATTTACGGCCTGCAGATGCCAGTAAGAAAATGCACTTTTTCTGAGTGTTTAATGGTAGTTTTAGACTGGGGTTAGTAGAAATTTGGCTCAGGGATCAACTTTCTTCAAACAGACTAGCAAAGGCAAGGGTTTGATCATATTTCAGTGATGCTCCTCTAGGTAAAAAATTGGGAATTTGTGGAGTCACATTATTAATGTGTAGATTTCAAACAAATAATCATTTACCTTATGTGCCTTTTATTGCTTGAGAGACACTTCACTATATTTTGTACTATCTGTCACTAAAGCCATTCACGTTTACAAAGACTCAAGTTTCCCTCCTACTTCTAGCAATGGTTTCTGACATATACAGAGGTAAAACAAGTTGTAATACCATCTGGTACAATGCCGATTTACACACTCTGGGTCAGATTCAGCCCTCATTTACACAGGAGCTACACCCATGTAAGTGAAGTAGAACTCAGCCCTATGTTTTACTGGCCCACTGAAACTGGAAGCTTTATAACCTGCTTTGATAAGACGGTTACTCACCTTTGTAACTGTTGTTCTTTGAGATGTGTTGCTCATATCCATTCCAATTAGGTGTGTGCTCGCCACGTGCACGTTCGTCGGATGATTTTTACCCTAGCAACACTCAGTGGGTCAGCTGGGTTGCCCCCTAGAGTGACGCCGCTATGGCGCCGGATATATATCCCTGCTGTCCCAACGGCTCTTCAGTTCCTTCTTGCCGGCTACTCCGACAGAGGGGAAGGAGGGCAGGTTTGGAATGGATATGAGCAACACATATCGAAGAACAACAGTTATAAAGGTGAGTAACCGTCTTTTCTTCTTTGAGTGCTTGCTCCAATTAGGTGATTCCCAAGCCTTACCTAGGCGGTGGGGTTGGAGTGAGATGTTGCAGAATGCAGAACTGCTGAGCCAAAGGCTGCATCATCTCTGGACTGTTGAACCAGAGCATAATATGAGGCAAAGGTGTGGACGGAGGACCAGGTAGCGTCGCGACATATCTCCTGGATGGGTACATGAGCCAGGAAGGCAGTGGATGAAGCCTGAGCCCTGGTAGTATGTGCGGTGAGGTGGCTCAGGAGGACATGAGCCAAGTCATAACAAGTACGGATGCACGCCGTCACCCAAGATGAGATCCTCTGGGAGGAGACAGGTAGGCCCTTCATTCGGTCTGCCACCGCGATGAAGAGTTGGCTCCTTTTACGAAAGTGTTTTGTCCGCTTGATATAAAATGCGAGCACTCTACGGACATCTAGGGAGTGCAATTGTTGTTCCTGTCGTGATGAGTGTGGCTTCGGGAAGAAGACCGGAAGGAAGATATCCTGGTTGATATGAAAGACCGATACCACTTTAGGGAGGAAAGCCGGGTGTGGTCGCAACTGCACCTTGTCCTTGTGAAACACAGTGTATGGTGGGTTCACTGTGAGAGCCTTAAGCTCGGAGACTTGTCTGGCCGATGTAATGGCTACAAGGAAAGCTGTCTTCCAGGACAGGTATAGTAGTGAGCAGGTTGCTAACGGCTTGAAAGGGGCAGATATAAGTCTGGTTAGAACCAGGTTGAGGTCCCAGGTTGGGGCGGGATGGCGTACTTGGGGGTATAGTCGGTCCAAGCCCTTGAGGAACCTAGAAACCGTAGGATGTGAGAACATGGAGCGGCCACTTTCCCCTGGGTGGAAGGTAGAGATGGCTGCCAAGTGCACCCTCAATGATGATACCGCTAGGCCCTGTTGTTTGAGAGACCAGAGGTAGTCCAAGATGGTGGGGATTGAGACCTCAGTGGAAGTAACGTTATGCGTTTCGCACCAGCAGGAGAAATGCTTCCACTTGGCCAGATACGTTGACCGAGTGGAAAGTTTCCTGCTACCCAGGAGTACTTGTTGTACTGAGGCAAAGCAATGTAACTCGGACTGGCTTAACCACGCAGCAGCCATACTGTGAGGTGAAGGGACTGCAGGTCTGGTTGGTGAAGTCTGCCATGGTCCCAAGTTATGAGGTCTGGGCGAAGAGGCAGGGTAATTGGGTTGGCTATCGACAGGTCGAGTAGCATGGTGTACCAGTGCTGCCTGGGCCATGCTGGAGCAATCATGATCAAGCGAGCTCTGTCCCTGCGGAGCTTTATCAGGACCCTGTGAACCAGCGGGAACAGTGGAAAGGCGTAAAGCAGTTGGCTCGTCCACGGCATCAGGAAAGCATCCAAGATCGAGGCCGGGGAGAGGCCTTGGAAGGAGCAGAACATCTGGCATTTCCTGTTCTCACGGGAAGCGAAGAGGCCTATACGGGGAAAGCCCCACTTCTGGAAAACAGAATGAATAATGTCCGGACGAATCGACCACTCGTGAGACAGGAAGGATCTGCTGAGTTGATCCGCCAGAGTGTTCCAAACCCCTGGGAGAAAAGATGCTACCAGGTCTATCGAGTGGGCTATACAGAAGTCCCAAAGCTGGATGGCTTCCTGACAAAGGGGGGAGGACCGTGTTCCTCCCTGCTAGTTTATGTAAATACATGGCCATTGTGTTGTTTGTGAACACTGAGACACAACGGCCTTGCAAATGCTGTTGAAACGCCTGGCACGCAAGGCGGACTGCTCTCAGCTCTCGGACATTGATGTGCAAGGCCAGATCCTGAGATGACCAAAGGCCTTGAGTGCAAAGATGGCCAAGGTGGGCACCCCAGCTGAGAGATGACGCGTCCGTTGTCAGGGACATAGAAGGCTGAGGTGGATGGAATGGCATCCCTGCACACACCAGGGAGGGTGTCAACCACCAGGCGAGGGAGCCTAGAATGCTTGGGGGAATCGTGACTATCATGTCTATGGTGTCTCTGCCTGGGTGGTATACCAAGGTGAGCCAAGATTGGAGGGGATGGAGGCGTAGCCTGACGTGTTTGGTCACGAACGTGCAGGCAGCCATGTGACCCAGGAGACCGAGACAAGTGCGAGCCGAAGTTGTCAGGAAATTCTGTAGGCCTCGGATAATTGTTACCATCGCCTGAAACCGAGGCTGTGGTAAGCAGGCTCTGACGAGATTGGAGTCCAGGATGACCCCAATGAAGTCTATCCTCTGTGTGGGAACCAGAGTGGATTTCTCTGTATTGATCATCAGGCCTAGACTCATGAATAGATCCTTGACAATGTCCACATAATGGGTGACTTGTGCCTCGGAGGTCCCTCGAATGAGCCAATCGTCGAGATATGGAAACACGTGTATCCAATGGTGGCGGAGGGAGGCGGCGACTACAACCATGCATTTTGTGAATACTCTTGGGTCTGTAGAGAGGCCTAACGGAAGGACCGTAAACTGAAAATGTTGACGGTTGGCTACAAACCAGAGGTATCGTCTATGTGGAGGATAGATGGTGATGTGAAAATACGCGTCCTTCATATCGAGGGCAGCATACCAGTCTCCGGGATCCAAGGATGGGATGATGGTCCCCAGGGATACCATGCGGAACTTCAACTTTATCATGAACTTGTTGAGTTCTCGCAGATCTAGGATAGGTCTGAGACCTCCCTTCGCCTTGGGGATTAGGAAATAGCGGGAGTACAACCCCTTGCCCCTTTCATCCTTTGATACCTCCTCTATGGCTCCCATGGCAAGGAGCGTCCGCATCTCTTGTAAGAGGAATTGCACGTGAGAGGGGTTCCTGAAGAGGGACGAGGATGGGGGGCGGGAAGGGGAGGGCGAAATAAACTGGAGGTGGTACCCAAGTTCCACCATGCGTAGGACCCAACAATCCTAAATTAGCTGGGACCACGCAGGGAGGAAAAAGGAGAGGCGGTTGTAAAAGGGAGGGAAAGGATCCTGGAAAGTCACTGGTACGCCGTCTTCGGGCGCACCTTCAAAAATTTGGCTTTGGCCCCGTAGGTGGCTTGGAGGGGCCCTGATTTTGGCCCCCTGGGACCTGACTGCTGTCTATGACTGGCTCGACCACACCTTCTGCCAAAGTCCTGCCTCTGTCTAGGTGGAGGGTAAGGGCGGTGAGGCTTGGGGTGGAAAGGCCAGCATTGAGTCACCGGCGTGTGCATGCCGAGAGAGCACATAATGACCCTGTTGTCCTTCAGGCTTTGCAGCCTAGGGTCAGTCTTTTCAGAAAAGAGACCTCGACCGTTGAAGGGCAAGTCCTGTATGGTATGCTGTAGTTCCAGCGGGAGGCCTGACACTTGAAGCCATGAAATGCGTCTCATGGCAACTCCCAAGGCCAGAGTCCTGGCTGCAGAGTCTGCTGCATCCAGCGAGGCCTGGAGGGAAGTCTTCGCCACTTTCTTTCCCTCCTCCAAGAGGGCAGCAAACTCTTGACGGGAGTCTTGAGGGACTAACTCCGTGAACTTGCCCACCACCGCCCAGGTATTGTAGTTGTAGTGGCTAAGTAGGACTTGCTGGTTTGCCACCTGGAGTTGGAGGGCTTCTGCAGAGTATACCTTACGGCTCAGTAAGTCCATGTGCCTAGCCTCCTTCAATTTTGAAGCCGGAGCTTGCTGGCCATGGCGTTCCCTCTCATTGACAGACTGTACGACAAGGGAGTAGGGAGGAGGATGGACGTACGGGTACTTGTACCCCTTAGAAGGCACCATGTACTTGCGCTCAACTCCCCTGGCAGCGGGTGGAATAGAAGCTGGAGACTGCCAGATGGTATCAGCATTGGCCTGGATCGTCCGGATGAATGGTAAGGTCACTTTTGTGGGGGTGTCAGCCGACAGAATATCCACCACCGGGTCCTCTATCTCCGGCACCTCCTCTACCTGGAGATTCATACTGAGTGCCACTCATCTCAGGAGGTCCTGATGGGCTCTCAGGTCAATTGGAGGAGGGCCCATGGAGGATTCCCCGCCACCGCCTCATCAGGAGAGGAGGAAGAGGAGAAGCCAGGGACAAGCGGGTCCTGTGTGGACACTTGCTCTCGGACGACCTCCGGCTCCAGTGGAATCTGGGAGTCTGGTGGCCGAACAGGCGCTTCCTCCGTACCAGTAGGAGGGGGGCGGCTGATAGTCGCCTCTGGCACCCGGTGCTCTGATGGAGCACAGCGAGATGGGACTGGAGGTGCACCTTGGGCTTGGTGGTACGCCCAAGGTGTCCAAAATGACCACTGATGGGGGCCTTGATCTTGGGTCTGGGTCTCCTGGAAGATTCTGGCGGTCACATCAGAGTCACGGTCCTGTGCATAGGAACTGTCTGCATGAGAGGACACCAATGCGTGTCGGGATGGCCAAGGAGGGGCTGAAAACCCCTGGGAAGAATCTCCCTCTATGATTGATCTCGCTCTGTGCAGCACCAGGGATTGGTACCGGGAGCCATACCAGTACCGGGAACAAGATCGGGATCTACGACCGGAGCGGTGCTGGGAGGTCGACCGGGATCTCAAAGCTCGGCATCTGGAGTGGCTACGAGAGTCACGGTGCCTGGAGTGGTGCCGGGATCTGGATCGGTGCCGAGAGTACTGGGCCGGCGAACGGGATGCTGACCAGTGCCGAGACAGGGATTGGTACCGGGACTGCGATCAGCGTCGGGACCAGGATCGACGATGGGACCGAGAATGCCGGCGGGATCGCGATCATGAGCGATGCCGCTCTGCGGTACTGACAGAGGGTGGTCTCATCAAGACCGGCTTCCCTACAGATTGTATGACCTCCGGTGCCACGGGTTGAGACAGGGCAGATTCTGTCATCGCGATCAGCTCCCTCGCCGTGGAAAATGTCTCTGGCGTGGAGGGAATAGTGAGCTCGACCATGGCTTTCGCCGAGGAGCTTTCAGGTACCGGACTCGACAGCTCTTGCGGGACTGGGATTGACGGAGCCAATGTTATCGGTGCCGCTGCAGGTGTAAGTGCCGGGTGGTCCGATCTAGCCGGGTGCTCTGGCTGCGATGCAGGTGGCACGGAAGCAGCGTGAGTCTTATGTCTCTTCACCCGTGGGGAGAGAGAATGGTGCCGAGCAGACGTCGGTGCTGGCGATGGTCGGTGCCGAGAGGCCTTAGCAGTACCAGTGCAATCCAGTGCCGAAGAAGCGCTCCTGCCCGTGGATTGACCAGCGCTCGGTGCCGAGGGCGGAGGAGTAAGAGCTGCCTCCATCAGGAGCTGTTTGAGATGAAAGTCCCGCTCCTTTTTCGTCCTCGGCTTGAAGGCCTTGCAGATCCGGCACTTATCGGCGAGGTGGGATTCCCGAGGCACTTAAGGCAGGAGTCGTGGGGATCTCCTGTTGGCATCGGCTTGTGACAGGCCGAGCACCGTTAGAAACCCAGTGAACCGGGCATGGGCCCCGGCACCAGGTGCGGGGAAGGGGCTAATCCCCAAACCCCTCTTAACTGTATACACTAACAGTGTTATTCATTTTTATAAGAATTAACTGCAACTATAGAAATGTCAACTATTTACACAAGAATAACGAGAGAACTATGAGTAGCTAGGGAAGTGGAGATCAGCTAAGCCGCGCTCCACTGTTCCAACGACCGACACGGGCAGTAAGAAGGAACTGAAGGGCTGTTGAGTCGGCAGGGGTATATATCCGGCGCCATGGCGGTGACACTCCGGGGGGCGCCCAGCCAACCCACCGAGTGTTACTAGGGTAAAAATCTTCTGACGAACGTGCACGTGGCGTGCGCACACCTAACTGGAATCGATATGAGCAAGCGCTCGAAGAAGAATCAAAATATTCTAATTGTGTTAAATATTCATTGAATAACGCATTGAATAATGTACTTTGCAATGCAGAACAATGACTTACAGATCCTGAGCCCCTGCCCCATGGTCTCTCTGCCTCATGCTCAGTCCCAAGCTCTTACCCTGAGAGGAGTCATGCTGAAGAGCACCATCCCCATCAGGGGCCAGGCAGTTCTGGGACTCCCAGGATCCATCCTCCTTCTGCATCTCCACTTCCCCAGGAAGCACCAAAAGCTCAGATCCAATCGTCCCACCCTCCTGCGGACTGGGGGCTCCCAGTGCCCCTCGGCACCGGAAGGACTGCCAAGGGGTGTGTGTGTGTGGGAGAGAGAGAAATGGTCAAGCAGGTGCATGGGGTGGCATTCAAATTTGACCTGGCCGCCCCTCTGTCATGAGGGATTGCTTTCTGGGCCTAATTTACAGTTCTGGTCAGGGAAGCTGGGCCCCCCTGAAACTGCCCTTATTGCACCCCTCCTGGGAGGAAGAAAGTCCCTATGCTTTCTCTCTCCCCTTTAGTCAACAGTGCAGCTTTACGCATGATCTAGCCCTAGTCCAGATTTAGCTGTAAACAAAGGTTTAATTAAATGAAAGATTAACCATAGGGATTGAGGAGAGCAACTGAAATTGATTATGTGTCTTTTGAGTGACTGACTGAACCTCCTGGTTTGTGAAATGCTCAGCAGTGAGTCAAACTGAAAGCAATTAATCCAGTTGTTGTTGTGCAGTCAGTTCTCCCTGTTAATGCTGCAGTGACTGACATGCCACCATTTTGCTTTGTTTTAATGAATAGTAATGCAAAAAGCGTGGAGAGAGAGAAACCCACAAGCCAGAATTTCTGCAGCACACGAAGCCTTGGAGTTGAATGAGTAAGTGACAATAACATTAGGATTATTTCCTGTCATTTAAAAATCCACTGGGTAATATCTTAGGGCACTGATTTTTGCCAAAAAGATTTTTATTCTTAATTACAGACCTGTCGCAGAAAGACCAAGACACTGTGAGGAAAGCCAAAGCTGGATGTTGTAATAGCTCTGCATTTATAAAAGTGGACCTTATAGTATAGGTGCTGGGTAAAAGCTGCAGGGGATAAGTTCCAGGAACCCACAATGGATTTCCTAATATATGATCATTTCCTCCTTATCTGTTTGTGTGGCATAGCATGGCCCCTTTAGCACTTGCTGATACAGCAGTTGTAGGCCCAGTGCAAAGGCCAATGAGATGTCAATGAGCATGTTGAAATATTAAACATATTGCCTCATGATGAATGATGAGTGTATTTGGCAGAGGAGAAGTGGCACCAGATAGTTCCCTATTGGAGTTGGGGATAGGGTGACCAGGTGTCCAGTTTTCGACTGGAACACTTGGTTGAAAAGGGACCCTGGTGGCTCCAGTCAGCACAGCCAACCGGGCCGTTAAAAGTCTGGTTGGTGGTGCTGCAAAGCTAAGGCAGGCTAGTCCCTACCCATCCTGGCTGGCACCGCGCTGTGCCCTGGAAGTGGGCAGCAGGTCTGGCTCCTAGGTGGAGGGGCCATGGGGCTCCGCGCGCTCACCTCCCTCCCCCTGAGCACCAACTCCACACTAGGGAGCTGGGGTGGTGGTGCCTGCGGGCAAGAGTAGTGTGTGGAGCCTCCTGGCCCCCGCGTTTAGGAGCCGGACCTGCTGCTGGCTGCTTCTGGGGCATGCGCAGTGCAGTACTAGGACAGGCAGGGAGCCACCTGAGGTAAGCCCACACCCCACCTGAACCCCCTACCCCAGCCTGAGCCCTGGCCCCCCAAACCCAGTGCACCCTCCTGTACGCCAAACCCCTCATCCCTAGCCCCAGCCCAGAGTCTGCAGCTCCCCTGCAACCCAACCCTCTTCCCCAGCTGAGAGCTCCCTCCCACGATCCGAATCCCTTGGACCCACCTCCCAAGTTGGAGGTCCCTCCTGCACCCCAAACCCCTCATCCCCAGCCCTACCCCAGAGCCAGTACCTCAGCCGAGAGCCCTCATCCCCTCCCACACCCCAAACCCCTTCCTCAACCTGCATGACAAGCAATACAAGTGCTATAAAAGTGTATAAAAAGAGAATGACTCCACTCAGGTATCTGCCAGAAGTAGTTTTACATTCCAGGCTAAGGTAAACTGACTGCGTATTAATCAGAGAAAAATAACCTAGTGTTTGATCCCTTGTTTTCTCTTTGGTTATTTTTCTCTGATTTTTCTAACTACATAAAACAATGAACAAATGTAAAATATTATCATAAGATTGGGTGAACATGGCTTTCTGTTGTATTTACCTTTGTATTTTTTCTTATTTTATTGTAATTGGTTCAATTCTTTGTTTCTTTTCATACAGCGAAAACATTTAATTTTAAAAAGATCAAAGATGTCCCATATAATATGCTGACAATAATAATACTTAGAACTAAAGATCTCATGTGAGTTGATGATGATGATGTCAGGGCCAGATCTGACCACCATTATTTACATAAAACAGTACTTTTACTTCACGAGCAACTTCATTAGTTTCGCTGGAACTACTCCAGTAGTTAAATATTCTTCTGAATAAGTAAGAATGTAGAATCTGGCCACTAATGTAGTTACTGTACAAAGATTTGTCAAAAAGGAACCTGAACAAAACAGAATTTCTTATATATTTGATACATCCTTGCCAGTCCGCATGTGTTTGTGTTTGATAGCTAGGGATTGAATTTGCTGTCTCATGAATTATTGCTTTTTGTCATTGATCTCATTGACAGGTGTGCCACTGCTTATATTCTCTTGGCTGAAGAGGAAGCAACAACTATTGTGGAGGCAGAGAAGCTGTTTAAGCAGGCTCTGAAAGCAGGAGAGGGCTGCTATAGGCGTAGCCAGCAGTTACAGCATCATGGAGCCCAGTATGAAGCCCAGCACAGTAAGCCTCTTTGCAATTTCTTCAATAATGCTAGAGAGTAAGAGGAGAATTTCTTCAGCCTGCTAGGAATCTTTTTATTCAGGCTTGACTTTCTCCTTTCCTTGCGCGTAGTTTAGTTATTTATGCCTATGTGAAGTGAGAGTAAAATGACATTGTTCGCTTCACACAAGTGTTTGTGAGTACTCAAAGTACAAGGCAATGGAGAATTGGAAACATCTCTAACAATTATTGGAATTTGGTCTGAGTCTTTATATTCTCTTTCAATTCTTTTTGCCTGGTTTTCTCATAATCTCAGCAATGATACGAGTAAAAATATAAGTCATCATTCAGGCTGCGATTCTGCCACAGAGGTCGTGGAAGTTATGGATTCTGTAACTTTCCACGACCTCTTAGACTTCTGAAGCTTCAGCGGCCAGTGCAGCTGGCCACGGGGCACACAAGGAGCTGGCCACAGGGTCAGCTGTAGCAGCCAGTGTGACTGGCCCTGGGGCTGCTCCAGCAGCAGCAGCTGTGGCTGGCC
The DNA here is from genome assembly GCF_025201925.1 of Gopherus flavomarginatus. Lineage (NCBI taxonomy): Eukaryota > Metazoa > Chordata > Testudines > Testudinidae > Gopherus > Gopherus flavomarginatus. The sequence continues at coordinate 49,952,286 of NC_066617.1, read as the reverse complement.
CCGGGGTGTGGCCTAACAGCAGTCCTGGGGGCGGCCTAGTCTTGGGTGGTCCCTGGGACCAGCTGTCCAGGGCCACCCAAGCAGCAGCGGTCCTGGAGGTGGCTGGAGCAGCAGCCCCAGGGAGCCCCCGAGCATTGGTCCCGGGAGCAGCCCCAAGAGTGCCTGTGCAGCAGTGGTCCCGGGGGCAGATGGAGCAGTGGCTCCAGGAAGCACCCGAGCATTGGTCCCAGGAGCGGCCACGGGGACCACCTGAGTCCCAGCGCCCCAGGGGAAGCCCTGGAGGCCATCATGAGAGTGATCCCTGGGGGCCACAAAGAAATGGGCCACCATGGCCAGACAGCCACCACCGCTGGAGCAGAGGCCCCCAGAGTAGCCTGGCCCAGGAGCAGAAATTTAGTAATTGGTATTTGTAGTAAAAGTCATGGACAGGTCACGGGCCGTGATATTTTGTTTATTGCCCATGACCTGTCCATGACTTTTACTAAAAATACTCATAACTAAATCTTAGCCTTAGTCATCATTTGTTGTTTGAATGTGTCCCAATTACAGCTGGAAATGGGCAGTGCATATGAGAAAAACCAGACAGCCACTATAGCCTGCATTTTCAAAAATGACTAGGGATTTTGGGTGCCCAAATGTAAAACACCTTAAAGAGACCTGATGCCGAGAAAAGCAGGTCTGTTTAAGGCGACTCAAATGAGACTCTCAAAATCACTAGACATTCTGAAAATTTAGGGCTATATTGTAAGTGGCTGCTAAGGGACAAATGAATAAACCTGGTGGTAGGTCTGGGAGATCATGTCTAGATGGACTGAGTGCTCTGCAAGTTGTATCCATTTCTCAGTCTTTCACCAGCTGTAAAAGCCAGTACATAACAACCTAACTTTATATGGTATATAGGGTAAGGCTATTGAGGAGACACATTCATTAAAGTGACATTGGGAAAGTTAGAATGGATAGATTGAGAGAGATCCCCATGTGGGCTGAACAGAAACACAAAACAAAACAGAAAAATAAGTCAAACACTTAATAGTAATAGGTAGCATTGATTAAACTTTTAGATAATTTTTTGATTACTAATTTGTTGACTAAGTTTGATAAAGCAGATGTAGTGGATATGACAGACACATAATGTTTGTTCATAAACCTATACCTATATCTATCTATCTATCTATCTATCTATCTATCTATCTATCTATCTATCTATCTATCTATCTATCTATCTATCACTACCAGCTAATGAACAAAAGATTGTGAAGCCACCAGATCTAAATTATTCTTGTCGTACTAAAGAGGTGAAGGAGAAAGCCAGCGAACAGCATAAATACAAGTACAGACATATATGTATGCATTCACATTCCTCTGGAACATGAATTCACAGTGTTAGGCAACTTCACATATTGGAAGATTGCCTATAGAACTCACACATAGTGGAATTTTTGACAGACCTCTGTGATATTTGTTCCCAAAAGCACAAACAAGTCTATACCTGAAAACAGGAACTTTTTAAAAGTTTATGATATTATTTTATATCCTTATTGGATATATAATAGTATTTAGAATGATACATTCCCAATGATTTCACATTTTTTGAGAAAATAGGTACGTATAGTACTTGACCTCTCCAAGCATCTTTCAGGCACCAGCAGATTTATGGTTCCCCATGGAATCTTGATTCTGCTCCTGTATGCATCTATGCTGTGCTCTGAGTAAGGCAGAAGTTATGTGGAAAATACAATATTTGATCATGTAATTAAAGACTGTCATAATGCGTGTGAACAAGGGACCCCAATCAAGACACTGTAAATCTGGCATTTCCTAACTTTCAAGTGCTTGCCTTTGCAACCTAAATAAAATGAGGTGGCAGTTTCTATGTAAGTTTCTATGTTATTTTAAAGGAAAAAATAAAAATGAATTCTATTAAATACACCTGTAACTGTTCCTGAGGAACAAAAGCCAGAGAGAAGCTATGACAATTATTAACAGTTTCCATTCAGCTTTTGCTGAGATATAATTTCATGGAACAAAAAACAAAAAAAATGACACTTCTGTAGCCTGAGGGCATTCCTCCTGTGGAACATCAAAGGTCTACTGCAAATAATGGCTTCTCAAAAAAAGGTCACAAGGTCCTTTATCAGAGAAAGTGTTAAGCATACTAAATGTAAGGGTCCTTACCCATTCCCCCTATAATAGATACAAATATGACTGGACCAACTCTCAGCTTCTAAAAATTGCAGTACGAAGAGATAAGCAATCAGTTTTATATGGGGAATCAAGGAGTTCATCTGGTTAAGCAGCTCATTAATTTCCGTACATGTATTCCCCCCATTCCACTGACAACAGATGAGTTTGGGTCTTCACAGACAGTGTGGCCTTGTGATGAAGGGACAAGTCTGAGAGTCAGGATACCGCTAGCTTCCTGTTTGACCTTGAACACGTCACTTAATTTCTCTGGCTGTGTCTACACTTACAATTTTCTTAAGATTTCCCATCTTTGCACTGCCACATTTGGTGGCAATGATGTGAAAGCAAAGCATAGACAGGCCACCACATTTCAGTCACTGTGTCATCTCACTGTACTCAGAGTAAGTCTAAATGGCACAGTAGTTCAAATGCTGTCAGTCACCAGGGCTATCTGTCTATACTAGCATTCTCACTGTTGATACCACCAATGGAGTTGAACCAGCAATAGTGCAACTGTAGGAGGTTTTAGAAAAATTGCTAGTGCAGACAAAGCCAAAATGACTCACTTTTCCCCATCTTTAAATGTGTCGATGATACTTTACCTCACAGGAGTGTTGTGAGATTCAATTCATTATTGAGTGAGATAAAGGTGAAGGCCTATGCACCACTTAATTCCTACTTAAAATCTACTCTAATGACTGATGTCTAAACAGTGTGCTGACCGTTTGCACAAGGGTGAGTTTCACTGCTAAGTATTTATTTATTACTTTGTTGCCAAACCTTCATGACGCTGTTGGGGTGGGAAGGAGTGGACATGTTAGTCTTTCACAAGTGGGATCCATGATGTTCCTTCTTAAACCCTAGCAAATGCTTACATTTATGTGCATGTGTACATACATTCATGTGCACACAATATTTAATGTTCTAAACAGTTAAGCTCTAGTTTTTAAAAACGACTATTGATTCTGGGTGCCCAAGCTGACACACCATGAAGGGATCTGAATTTTAGAAAGTGCTGTAAACTCTTCCTTTAAAGAGCCTTTTAGATGTACCCCAAAACACTAGTCACTTTTGAAAATCTTGGCTTAAAGGGTTATCTTGATGTCATAATGAGAAAATACACTTAACCATTTCTTCAATCAGTATAACTCTTAAGGAGTCCCTGTTTGACAGATATGCCCTATTAGTTGCACCATATATAGATGTTGAAAACAGATGTAACGAATGAGTCTTTTATTAAATATATAGGACTCAGTATAGAGATAAGGAATTACATAATATAAAATACAGCTGAAGAAATTCCTTCTTCTGCATTATTTATTTTCTCTTCTAAAGTCAGACCTTTCAACCTGTTGCTTAATCTATTTGAAAAGTATAATCACAGCTTTAAAATAATTTGTAGGTACTTGGAATGTTTTCAGCACACATCTTGTTCTTATTATTAAAGACTTGAAAATGTTAGGACTATTGTCTCAAAATCTTTAAAGGCTGCATGTTCTACATGAAGATAATCTCTAGCAGGTGTGTTATATTTTCTTTATATGGTAATTTTATAGACGATTAACTATATGCACATTTCCTGTTGGTCCAAAAGCATGTTAGAAGGACATATTATAATTATAGTCAGAGAATGATTCTTGGTTCTCATAGAAAGAATAAGACAAGAATCTAATGGCTTATCTTCCATGAGAGCCATTGCTGCAGCTAGTTACTTTTGGTGCCTTCTTTGTTATCAGGGCATTTTCTTTTCCATAATATTGTCATATCTGGAATCTGTTAATGTCACGAGCAATGGGGCAACAGTAATGTAAAGCAGAAATTCAAATTTAACTGCCTTTCCTTATAATGAATATATGGTGTTTAACCTATACAAAGCCTAATGCCGAAGGTGACATTCACTTGTATAGCCACCCTGCGGCAGCCTATTATCTTTATCAAGTATTGACTGCTATACTAGTTGATAAATAGGCAAGTAGAGTAATTTGTTGCTAACTGTAACACTGCATTTGTTTTATGTATTAATTGACTAGCCTTCCCCTTCTTTGATTGTTATATGCTGTAGTATTCTCATGTTTAGAAGACTTCTATAACTTGAGGGCTGACTGTACTCCATAGACATGGGACCAAATGATGGTCTTATTAATACCAATGTATATCTGAAGTAACTCTGTTGACTTCAGAGGAGTTATACCAGACCTAGGCCAGTGTAACCAACAACAGAATTTAGCCCCATGTTCTTCATTGCATTTACTATAGTGTCCTTGTTGATCAAAAATGATAAAAATGCAGAGGGTCAGCTACAGTTTATACTATGTGGGCATGTTAAATGGACCATTGCTTTATCTATTCTTTTTCAATCTTTTTTTCTTTTTCCCTTCTCCAGGACGAGATACTAATGTGTTAGTATACATTAAGCGGAGGCTGGCAATGTGTGCAAGAAAACTGGGAAGGACCAGGGAAGCTGTAAAAATGATGAGAGATGTGAGTCTGGATTTGTGTTTATAGCTACAATTTAATCATGGAGGTCTCGGCAGTCACGGATTCCATGACTTTACCGCACCTCCGTGACGTCTTCCGCTTCAGCTGTCAGCAGTTGAAGCTGGGGCTGGAGGTGGGACTGTGCGTCCCTGTCCTGCTGCACCTGGGGCTGGATGGCTGGAACCAGGACCCTGCAGCCCCTGACCTATGGCTTGGGGGATGGCAGGAGAGGGCTGCAGCCGGTCTGTGCACCCCTTTTCCGCAGCTGCGGCCAGCTTGGGAGCAGGAACTGTGCGCCCCCCGTGGCTGCACCCCCTGGTTATGCTCAAGCCCCGCGGTTTCCATGAATTTTTGTTTATTGCCCATGACCTGTCTGTGACTTTTACTAAAAATAACTCTGACAAAATCTTAGTCTTATTTATAGTTGCATGTAATTATGTCCTTTGAAAGCAACAGCATAGAAATGATGTTCAGTTTGCTTGCAGATTACACGTATAGCTGGTGATAAGAATGCTGCTGATAGATTTTTGTGTCTAATTTTTTATATAAACTATGTTAAAAGAAGATTATTAAGGTTGCAAGGTAAAGTAAAGAAAATGCTAGGAAATGCTAGAATTCAGGTTGCTTGTACAATCTTAATCCTGCCCCTTTGTTCACATGCATTATGATGCAGTCTTTAATTACATTATCACATACTATTTTTCCACAGGATCCTTGCCTCATTCAGTCCATAGAACGGATGATGTTGATTTACTGAGATGTTCAATACATGGGCTTTATCCATATTGGTCAATGTGTGGCCCATGCCTTACTTACTACACACCATTCAAACCTTGCTTTGAAAACAGAATTTTTATCTCCTCGTGGTCTTTTCTCTAGCATTCATCACTATAGGATTTGAGTGCTTCACAAACAATTAATTTAGTTTCACAATACCTCTGTAAAGTAAATGGTATTATTACCCCCATTTTACAGATGGGAAACTGAGGCACAGAGGTATTATGATCAAAAGTATCTATAATGTTAGGTGCCTAATTTGAGAGATGTAGCTCCTGATTTTCCAGAGTACTTAGTATTATATAGCCCCTTATATGTCCTTAGCACTGCTCCCATTGACTTCATGTGCAGGTGTGAGTGCTCAGCACTTCTTCAAATCAGACCCCAGGATCTCAAGTCAGGTACCTAGAAAATGAGGAACACAGTTACTGACAACCTGTGAAAAGTTTGGTTTAAGTGACTTGCCCAGCATCACATAGGAATTCTGCGGCAAATGCAGGGATAGAATCTAGTTCTCCAGGGCAGAATTCAACTGCCTTACCCATGAGATCATTCTCTCTCTTCTTGCAGTCCCTGGTTTCATTCATTACACACCTTCCAACTTCTGCAAAAAATGGAAGTGGCTGTCCTACAGACAACAATCCCTTTCCCTACACAAGCTGATTCATCCCCAGAGCAGGTCCATGCCAAACTGGGAGGGATTGCAACTGCTTTGGAGGATGGGGTCATATTTCAAAACAATCTGGACAAATTGGAGAAATGGTCTGAGGTAAACAGGATGAAGTTTAATAAAGACAAGTGCAAAGTGCTCCACTTAGGAAGGAACAATCAATTTCACACATACAGAATGGGGAGAAACTGTCTAGGAAGGAGTATGGCAGAAAGGGATCTAGGGGTTATACAAGCTAAATATGAGTTAACAGTGTGATGCTGTTGCAAAAAAAGCAAACGTGATTCTGGGATGCATTGTGTTGTGAGCAAGACACGAGAAGTCATTCTTCTGCTCTGCTCTGCTCTGGTTAGGCCTCAACTTGAATATTGTGTCCGGTTCTGGGCACCGCATTTCAAGAAAGATGTGGAGAAATTGGAGAGAAGAGCAACAAGAATGATTAAAGGTCTAGAGAACATGTCCTATGAAGGAAGGCTGAAAGAATTGGGTTTGTTTAGTTTGGAAAAGAGAAGACTGAGAGGGGACATGATAGCAGTTTTCAGGTATCTAAAAGGGAGTCATAAGGAGGAGGGAGAAAACTTGTTCACCTTAGCCTCTAAGGATAGAACAAGAAGCAATGGGCTTAAACTGCAGCTAGGGAGGTTTAGGCTGGACATTAGGAAAAAGTTCCTAACTGTCAGGGTGGTTAAACACTGGAATAAATTGCCTAGGGAGGTTGTGGAATCTCCATCTCTGGAGATATTTAAGAGTAGGTTAGGTAAATATCTATCAGGGATGGTCTAGACAGTATTTGGTCCTGCCATGAGAGCAGGGGACTGGACTCAATGACCTCTCGAGGTCCCTTCCAGCCCTACAATGTATGAATCTATGCTGTCCACTGAATGACACAGGGGTCCTGTGGAAAATGTAATTAAATTGTGTGTCATAAGGCATGTGAACCACGGGGCTGCATTAAGATTGCGTGGGTAATGAAAATTTCCTATGTTTAAAAAAAATTAAAAATTGAAAAAAACAAACATTCCATCCTGTGGATGGATCATCATCATTATCATCAGATATACAGCATAATCCTCTATCTCTTGAGCTAAAGCAGTGACCAGTAACAGTAGTAGGTTGTCATTCGTTAAGTGAACCAGTTCCAGAGGGGGATGAGACACTTTGCCAATAGGCTTCACAGATAATTGTTAGATGGCAAAAGAATATTGAAACTCGGGAATGCAGGTTCTACAGTGAAGTGTGCTCAGTGGTTACAGACTCTTTTGCCCTTGTGTCCCCCAGCCTTTCTGTATCCCTTTTGTCTCCTATTCCCCACCTCTTTCCCTAGCGCCTACTATCCTCCTGGGTTCCTCCCTGCTCAGTGCTTAAAGATCACAATGGGTTGCAGGCCCAGGAAACAACACTTATAAAAAGGGAAGTGGATCACCGAGGGTGCACATTTTAAATACAACCTGGGAGAAAACCCCCTCTGATTGGCTACTTTCCCTACTTACCCTTAGGAGAGCAGCAAATCAGGGATGCTGTGGGAAGCAGGTAGAGTTCTCTCCCTCTCCTCTCAGGAGAGGGCACTGTTGTCACAGGATAGGAGGACAGAGGAGGCAGCAGAAAGCCCAGCAGCTCAGGGTTGCTCTGCTCTCACCCTCCCTTTCTGTGCGCAATGGGTTGGCACCTCTGTTTCTTTCCCCCTTGTCTCTCCTTGTTGGGAGAACCTGGCTGGGGAGAGCAGGGTGAAGAACCCCAGTAGTTTCAGGAAGCGCAGAGGTGAGGCTGCAATAAGCAAGGTGGGCGACAGAATTGATGTGGGAGCAGCGTTGATGGAGGGCTGTGGAGGGGCAGAACTCATGTGGGAGCAGAACTGATGTCTAGATTAGAGAGGGGAGAACTGATGTGGGGACAGAACTGATGGTGGCTGGGGCAATATTGACTTGGCGGTTGAGGGACAGATTAATTGCTGAACAGGAGGACAGGTAGATGTTGGGTTGATGATAGACCCCACATATATTTTTTTTCAGGCCAGTTTAATTGCTGTCCCCATCCCTTTCTCATCCCAACCCTCCATTCTTCACCCCCTCTGCATTCAAATCAGGCTGTTTCCTCCTTCCCCTCCATGCTCCGTGGGTGCCAGCAGGAGGAGCATTGAGAGCAGGGGAGAGAGAGTTTTTCTGTGCTGTCACTTCCTGTGCCTGGTGACACAGTCGCCTCAGGCTTCCAGGAAGAGCAATTGCAGGGAAATACAGTTCAGCCCATGCAGTCGAAGGATGGAGTGTTCTCAACTGGTCTTTCGGGATCGCACATGCACAGTCCAGTCGACACACAGGAGCTCTGGGGGAATGGAGAGTGCTCAGTCAGGATGGAATCTTTGGACAATTTAGCTGCTTAGATCTAACAAGTCTTTGCTGAGCATCTGCAATTTTTTCAGAGGATTATAACTTGGCCAAATTTGGGGAAGTTTTCATGGGGATGGCAAGAGGCACATCCCTGTTACCAAGGCAACCTCTTACCAAATTTCAAGTCTATACTCCAAAACAGGGAAGCAGTAGAGCTTCTCGGTGAAATGATTGTACAAATATGTTTAATATGGGCAAACCAATTTATTTATCCCTCATATCATTCTCAGATATGAAATGGCGAAACTGTTTTAGCTGCAACTTTCAAAAACCATACAAAACAATTCAGCCTGAGGCAGACACCCATCATGAAAATTTCAGCCCAAACATTAAAGTTTTGCAAAAGGGAATAGAATAGAAAGTGTTGAGTAACCTTAACTACCCGTGCTACTGTCATGGGGTTCAGGATGCAGTCCACACCAGTAAGGGGTTATGTCACTGTTTTTCTTGCAACTAGGATGATCAGATGTCCCGTTTTACAGGGACAGTCTCGATATTTGGGCCTTTGTCTTATATAGGCGCCTATTATGCATTCCCTGTCCTGATTTTTCACACTTATTATCTGGACACCTTACTTGCAAGTTTGAGTGCCTTACATTGCTTTGCTGCTGTAGCTCCCAGCCTGGGATGCTCACGGCCAGCCTACAAGCCATGCCAATCACACTGAATGTCTCTCTGTTTGCTAGATGTAATTCTGATCCCTGCAGCCTGTCTACAGCCCCACTCTGGCTTCCACCAGCCTTAGTTACTATTTGCAGGGTGACCCCAACACACTCCCAGTCCCGAATTTTCCTCAAACCACGGACCCTGAAGTGTCCAGCCCTCTCTTGGAACACTCAGAGAAATAAAATGTGTTTGCTCCTTTAAAAGACAAAAGCACATCAGCTCTTATTAAGTTAACTAAAGTAGATACACCTTTCCCTTCAAACACAACAGTAAGTTGGTTTATAGTAAAAACAAATTTATTAACAATAGGTCATAGGTTAAGTGATGCCAAGTAAAAGAAATAGAAGTAGAGATGGTTACATGTAAATAAAAGTGAAAACACGCATCTGAAAGTCTGAAAGTTACTCTAACAAGGTACAGACTTTGTTCAATGTGGTGTCTTTCATCAATCTTCCTTCATCCCAGGCATGGCTGACTTTCCCTCAGTCAGGACCTTCCACAGAAGTACAAGAGGCTGCATGTTAAGGCATACATTTTATGACAGTATTAATCACCAATTTGCATGGCCCTGCAGCTCCTAGCCAGAGGGGCCAGGGGGCTCCAGGCGCTGCCTGTGTTCTCAGGCCTCACCCCCGCAGCGCCCATTGGCTGCGGTTCCCAGTCAATGGGAGCTGCACGGCCAGCGCTTGTGGTGGGAGCAGTGCATGAAGCACCCTGGCCCCTCTGCTGCTTAGGAGCTGCAGGAACACGTGGAGCTGGATAGGGAACCTGCAAACCCCACCAGCCTCCCCCTCACAGCACCAGCGGGGGTCCCAGGCCATCTCCCCCAGCACCTGCAGCCCCCCACCCAAGTTTTAGTTAGAGATATATAGTAAAAGTCATGGACAGTTCACAGGCTGTGATTTTTCGTTTACTGCCTGTGAGCTGTCCATGACTTTTTCTAAAAATACCCATAACTAAAACGTAGCCTTACTTATCACTTGAGGTTCCATATCCCTAATCATTTTTGTTGCCCTTTTCTGAACCTTTTCCAATTCTAGTATATCTTTTTTGAGATGGGGCGACCACATCTGCATGCAATATTCAAGATGTGGGGATGCCATGGATTTATATAGAGGCAATATGATATTTTCTGTCTTATTATCTATCCCAATCCTAATGATTCCCAATATTCTGTTAAGCTTTTTTGATGGCTGCTGCACATTGAGTGGATGTTTTCAGAGAATTATCCTTAATGTCTCCAAGATCTCTTTCTTGAGTGTCAGAGGGGTAGCCGTGTTAGTCTGGATCTGTAAAAGCAGCAAAGAATCCTGTGGCACCTTATAGACTAACAGACGTTTTGGAGCATGAGCTTTCGTGGGTGAATACCCACTTCTTCAGATGCATGTGGTGGAAATATCCAGGGGCAGGTATATATATGCTAGCAAGCAATCTAGAGATAACGAGGTCAGTTCAATCAGGGAGGATGAGGCCCTGTTCTAGTAGTTGAGGTGTGAAAACCAAGAGAGGAGAAACTGGTTCTGTAGTTGGCAAGCCATTCACAGTCTTTGTTCAATCCTGAGCTGATGGTGTCAAATTTGCAGATGAACTGAAGCTCAGCAGTTTCTCTTTGAAGTCTGGTCCTGAAGTTTTTTTGCTGCAGGATGGCCGCCTTAAGGTCTGCTATAGTGTGGCCAGGGAGGTTGAAGTGCTCTCCTACAGGTTTTTGTATATTGCCATTCCTAATATCTGATTTGTGTCCATTTATCCTTTTCCGTAGAGACAGTCCAGTTTGGCCGATGTACATAGCAGAAGGGCATTGCTGGCATATGATGGTGCAGGTGCACATCCACCAATGTAATATACGCCATCATATGCCAGCAATGCCCCTCTGCTATGTACATCGGCCAAACTGAACAGTCTCTACGGAAAAGGATAAATGGACACAAATCAGATATTAGGAATGGCAATATACAAAAACCTGTAGGAGAGCACTTCAACCTCCCTGGCCACACTATAGCAGACCTTAAGGCGGCCATCCTGCAGCAAAAAAACTTCAGGACCAGACTTCAAAGAGAAACTGCTGAGCTTCAGTTCATCTGCAAATTTGACACCATCAGCTCAGGATTGAACAAAGACTGTGAATGGCTTGCCAACTACAGAACCAGTTTCTCCTCTCTTGGTTTTCACTACTAGAACAGGGCCTCATCCTCCCTGATTGAACTGACCTCGTTATCTCTAGCTTGCTTGCTAGCATATATATACCTGCCCCTGGATATTTCCACCACATGCATCTGAAGAAGTGGGTATTCACCCACGAAAGCTCATGCTCCAAAACGTCTGTTAGTCTATAAGGTGCCACAGGATTCTTTGCTGCTTTTTCTTGAGTGGTAACAGCTAATTTAGACCCCATCATTTTATATATATAGTTGGGATTATGTTTTCCAGTGTGCATTACTTCGCATTTATCAACATTGAATTTCATCATTTCCCAGTCATCTAGTTTTCTGATAACCCTTTATAACACTTTGCAGTCTGCTTTGGACTTAACTATCTTGTGTAGTTTTGTATTGTCTGCAAATTTTGCCACCTCACTGTTTACCCCTTTTTCAAGATCATTTATGAGTATGTTGAGCAATACTGGTCCCTATACAGACCCCTGGGGGACACCACTATTTACATCTCTCCATTCTGAAAACTGATCATTTATTCCTACCTCTTGATTCCTGTCTTTTAACCAGTTATTGATCCATTAGTGGCCCTTCCCTCTTATCCCATGACAGCTTATTTTGCTTAAGAGCCTTTGGTGAGGGACCTTGTCAAAGGCTTTCTGAAAATCTAAATACATCATATCCACTGGACCACCCTTGTCTACATGCTTGTTGACCTCCTCAAAGAATTCTAGTAGATTGGTGAGGCATGATTTCCCTTTATCAAAACAGTGTTGACTCTTCCCCAACAAATTATGTTCATCTATATGTCTGATAATTCTGTTCTGTACTATAGTTTCAATCAGTTTGCCTGGTACTGAAGTTAAGCTTACCAGCCTGTAATTGCCAGGATTGCCTATGGAGCCTTTTTAAAAAAATTAGTGTCACTTTATCTGTCCTCCAGCCATCTGGTACGGAAGCTGATTTAAATTATAGGTTACATACCACAGTTAGTAGTTCTGCAATTTCACATTTGAGTTCCTTTAGAACTCCTCTGTGAATACCATCTGGTCCTATTGACTTATTACTGTTTAATTTACCAATTTGTTCCAAAACCTCCTCTAATGACACCTCAGTCTGGGATAGTTCCTCAATTCTCACAAGTTCCTTATGTGTGTGGCCACAACATGATAAGGGAAGTTACCTTTAATCATCCATTTCCATGAGAAAGAATTTAGTGTGAGAGACAGAACAATATGTAACTAACTTGAATTATACTTTGTGGTTAATGTTATATTTGTGGAATAAATTGTAGATTGATAAAATAAGATCTAAGCTGGACCACAAGAGAGCACTAAGACAGGAGGACTTGGACTTGAAGTCCTACATGTTAGACATTTTAAATATTGAATTTACCCTTTCCTCAGTAAGAGCTTTATGCTTAAGGATAAGGACTAGAAGAATAAGAAGGGATGGAGATAGAACTAAACTTCAAATCTGGACAATTTTTATTGCACTTTCTCCTTACAGACATTGGGTTAGATTCTCAGACCTAAGTTTTGCCACCTTTTCACTTCCCTGACTATGGGGAATTTGGGCCTTGAGCCAGTCTTGAGACACACCATAAAGCAACAGCCACCCCCAGGTCATGACCCTGATACATGGAGGTCAAGAATGAGAGTGGCTCTGTGCCACTGAGGGTTCCCCTTTACACAAAGTAATTTAAGCCAGATTTACAGCTGCTTTGCTCCACCTGCTTTAGAGCAGAGGGTCTAGCCCTTTGTTTTTTACATGGATGAATGAGCCTTGTCATTTCTTCATGGGAGACATGAACAATATTTTTATGAAGGAGTTCTAAGAACTTTAATATGTTATTGATGGTGTATATGTGATTGATGAGGGTGGCGGGTGGAATTATTCACCCTAAAGGAATATTAAGAATATGTTGTCTGGGGATTGCAGAATGTCATTGTCGTAGGAGAGAGGCTGAAGGCCCTATTTGTGTTGGAATAACTGAAAACAGGTTTCTTAAGACATGGAACACGAAGGAGATAAAGTTTTAAGAGGTGCATGTTGCCATCTGGAAAACATGACTGGGACGTAGTGAGTCTTTGCCATTTTGAGAAAATAAAAGCGTATTGGCTGTTAAATTTCTTACACATATGAGGGCCATCTTGATAATATTACTGGTGTATTACACTGTGTTACTTGAATACTATGCACAACAGAAGACTGAGGTTCTGTTTGAGTGACCTTTCTGGAATACATCCAGAAAATGAATGGTTATTGATTTAAATAGGATTTGGGGTTTATATATTTGGTCATTGAGAGTGGAAAGAACGTGTTACATAATACTGAATTTAAGATGTTTCAGTTTTATACATATGAAGAAGTTGTTTTATTGTTGTTATGGACTATATCATCCTCTACACTTATGATCTGATTAATCTGGTAATACTATTGTGTCACAGACTAAACCAGGGGTCTCAAACACCCCCGCGCTCCTCCCCCCCGCCCCTCTGCCTAACCGTGGGATTGCCCCCTGTGGCGCTGCGAGCCCCGTGCTGCTCTCTGAAGCAGCTGGCAGCACGCCCCTTTGGTCCGGCGGGGAGGGGGAAGGAGGCAGAGGGCTCTTGCATTAACTCCTTCCAGGCCCTGCCCCCTGCGGCTCCCATTGGCCGGGAAGAGGGAACCGTGGTCAATGGGAGCTTCGTGGGAGCTACCATTAGGAGCGGCAAGAGCAGTAGACGCACAGAACCCTGAGCCCCTCCCCCTCCCCCAGGGGCTGCAGGGACACGGTTCCAGCTACTTCCTGGAACGGAGCGGCACGGGGCCAGGGCAGGCAGGCAGGGAGCCTGCCCTGAGCCCCGGTGCGCGCCGCTGCGACCCCAGAGCTGCTCTAAGTAAGCAGCGCTGGGCTGGAGCTCACACCCTGAACCTCTCCTGCACCCAACTCCCTGCCCTGAGCCCCCTGCCACATCCTGCACTCCTCCTGCACTCCGTGCTCTGAGCCACCTGCTGCGCCCTGACCCCATGCTGCACCCCTCAGCCTCTTGCACCCCACACACCAACTCCCTGCCCTGAGCCCTTCTGCCGCACCCTGCACACCTCCACCTCAACTCCCTGCCCTGAGCCCTCGATGCACCCTGCACCCTTTCTGCACCCCCTGGGGCAGCATTGGGGTGGGGACTTCGGGGAAGGGGTTGGAATGAGGCAGGGAAGGGGTGGGAAGAGGCGGGGCCTAATGGAAGGGGTGGAGTGGGGACGGGGCCAGAGGCAGCGAGGGGTGTGTGTCAGTGATGCAGCCCGCGGGTCAGTGCACTAGTCCTCATGTGGCCCTCATGGTCATTTGAGTTTGAGACCCCTGGACTAAACTGAAGAGCTTGAGTTATTTTTTCAGTGATGATATGCTGCTTTAATCTGGTACACATAGCTGTGTTGACTTTATCAGCATTACCAAGTAACATATAATTTGTGTGGAAGAAGTGCATGCAGGTGTTGCTTTTATTTAGACATCTGCCAATAATTAATGATTCCTTATGATTCTGATACAGAAACCAGAAGCCTGTCATTTTTCTAGACACAATGTGCTCAGTTCTGATCTCACATAGGCCAGTGTACATATGGAATAACTCCATTACAGTCAATTGAGCTACTCCAAATGTATTCCAATGTGTAGAATATGGCCCAATTTGTATAAAGTGGATGAGAGATCTTACCAGCCATAATGAAGGCCACAATCTGACACCTTAATTTTATTTGTTGTGCTGCTTGAGTAAAGAAGATATAAGTGTTCTGAGAGAGATTTAGTTTGGTTTGGCAAGCACAGAGATGATTATGTCTGATCCTCTTCAGTGTCCCAGGCTGTGGCCATGCCTAGAAAGACTGTTATAATCTCGTAGAAAGGCTATTGCAGAAACATACATGTTGGACAATTCAGGACATCTTTTCATGTCAACTACTTTGCACTGAAGCACTTTCTTTTTTTTGCTCAGTCTCTTGCCCTGAAATGAATACACTGGTTTTGGACTGCAGCCTTGTCTATAATCAGAACACTTCAGGGTGGGCAAGGCCATTATATACTGGGTGATGGATACAGGAGTAGTGATCACCAGCATTATTGACTTAGAAAAGTGGATCAATATAATGAAGTGGATCATCTCCTTTGGGTGGGTCACTGAAATTCATTAAAAATTGATGAGATTTTAGGACATACCATGTAGGAAAGTGAATGGGCTAATTTTGCTAAATTAATTCAAGCATTCTAGGATTGAGCTGGAGAATATTTGGACCTTGGTAAAAACTTTCACTGGAGGATAATTTATGATCGTTAAAGTAAAACAACAGCTTTAAGGAGGGGGAATCATATAGAAGTCATGCCAGTGACTGGTAGGCTGAAGCAAACAAAGTGACAGGCCCAAACGAACCAAGGGCCATACATTGAGTCTTCTTTAAGAGATAAAACAAAACAAAACCTTCCCAACAGGACATTTCTGTTCTATTCCTTCAGGTGTCAGCACTCACCCTCCCCAGAGGTTTTGCTTTATGGCTTTAATGCAAGTAATGGGGTTTGGCCTGTTTCAGGGATCTGGAGTTAGCATGGCTCCTCCACAGGGATTTCTGCTACACAGTTCTTCCCCTCTTCTCCCTCCCAAAATTAAAAGAGTACATCAGAGGAAACAAAGGCCATGGTTTTGCAGCTCTTTTAGCTTCCTGAAAATCTCTCCCTTTTGTGAGGGAAAGGATCTTCTTAAATCCCTTCTTAGCATCCCATGCCAAGCTCTGAACTACAAATCCATGAGTGCTGAGGGAAGGGGGAGATCCAGAACCCTCTGCATTTGGAGCTCTGATCTCTTGTCATGAATGAGGCAGCAGTCAGACTTCCTCACAAACCCCAAAAGACCTCCTCTGCCACCTCAGTGATTGTTGAGTTCTCAGGCCACTGCCTACTTACAGAAACATTGAAATGAGTCCAGCCCCCTGCCTTCACTAGCAAGGCCAAGTACTGATTATGCCCCAGATCTCTAAGTGGCCCCCTCAAGGATTGAACTCACAACTCTGGGGTTAGTAAGCTAATACTCAAACCACTGAGCTATCCCTCCCCCCTAATGGGAAGGTGCTGGCCCTGGAGATGATCTTTATTAGCCTTAAGAGGCTGGTACATCCCATTACAGTGATATTTTCTAATTTAATCTTGACTTTGAACCTGCTGCTTCAAAATAGACTGAATATGATAATGTGAATCTTGTTGTATGAGAAAGTGTGTTGAGTGGACACCAGTAGGGATGGTTTTGGTTAAAAATAAGATTTCCTCTGAACCATAACCCAAATCTGGAAATTAACGCAAATCAACATCATTTTTAAGATTCTAAAATAATTATATGAGCTTTTTTTCACTTGGGGACCACCTGGCAGCTGGGAGTTCAGCAGTTTTGAAAATCAGCCACCTATGTAGGTGTCCACATATTGTCTCAGCAGCCTAACTTCAAGTCCCTAGTTTTGAAAATCTTGGTCACGGTAATTTCATTCACTTCAGGAAAGATGCAGCGTGTGTGCGTGTGTGTGTGTGTGTGTAAGTGTGTTTAAGTGTGCACTGACAGTATTAAGTATGCATGGCTTGTCAATGCTTGTCTGTAGGTACCAATCAGCCTTAAGGATTTTAAGTGGCTTAAATTCTTAGAGAGGTGCATAGTTGTCAAATGTGTGTGATTAGCTGTTTTAAATAATTAGACTGCCGTAAATAGTCAAGGTGATATTAAAGGTTATGTCATCTGAAGGCTTTGAAGTGGCACCGTGCCATATCCCAGAGTATTTAATGCTATGAAAAGGTTGGGAGGGGTATTTTCTTTGATCTCTGACATTAGACGTGTTTGTGTGAGTGTTTCTGCTAGGATACCCTCAGCACTGGTGTGACACACTTTTGCTGATAGAACTGAGCTGCATTTGTTAGCCTTTGAATTCCCCTTTTCTTACAGCTAAAGGCTCAATACATTGAAGTGTTGAGCACTCTCAGCTGCCATTGGAGTGTTCAGTATCTTGTAGCATCAAGGGGAGCAAACGGAGTTGTAGTTATTGATAAAGCCAGTATGATCCCTATCAGCTTAAGAACATAGCCTTAAGTGCTGCTTGCAAGTGTAGCCACTGCCTGCCTCTCCCATACGGTTATGGGCTGAGGCAGGAACGTGTGAGTGAAATTCTTTGGCCATGTTTTTCAGGATGTCAGATTAAATGGCCATAACTAGATGGTCATAATTAGGTCAGACTAGATGGTCAAAACTACATTGATTTCACTGAGGTCAGAATTTCACCCTATGAATCTATGAATTCCAAGTACAGTGATTGCCATAAAAAACACAGAATTTTCCAGCATCTACTGCAAAGTGGTATCTGCAGGGGCGGCTCTAGACATTTCGCCGCCCCAAGCACGGTGGCATGCTGCGGGGGGCGCTCTGCCGGTCGCCGGTCTCGCGGCTCCGGTGGACCTCCCGCAGGTCCACCGGAGCCGCCTGCCGCCCTCCCAACGACTGGCAGAGCGCCCCCGCGGCATGCTTCCCCAAGGGTGGCTCCAGGCCCCAGCACGCCAAGCGCGTGCTTGGGGAAGCATGCCGCGGGGGCGCTCTGCCAGTCGTTGGGAGGGCGGCAGGCGGCTCCGGTGGACCTGCGGGAGGTCCACCGGAGCCGCGAGACCGGCAACCGGCAGAGCGCCCCCGCGGCATGCTTCCCCAAGCACGCGCTTGGCGTGCTGGGGCCTGGAGCCACCCCTGGGTATCTGTGATACCTAATTCCTATTTTAAGTACAGGAAAATACTGTGATATAGCAGATGGTAAATGCTGATTTTAATGTTAAGATCACAGATTTCTAGTAATATAAAAAATTGTAAGATACTACTTATCACTTAACTGCAGCTTCCTAATATAGTGCAGATTCTACTTTCCAACACTCAGAAAAGTAAAAAGTTTACTGAATGCTATATAAGTCCACTATTAGTGTCTTTAATGTTAGATATGCTGAAAATTGTTTTATCCAAGTGGCTACAACAAGTGATTGCCCTTTATGCACATGTTGAAAATGTATGTTTGTCCAAAAGAAGATTGTATTTCTAAAGAGTTTTCTCGGTAGCACCTACTATCAAGTTGGATGGACAGATATAAGTATATGACTCCTTATATGCTCAGCAGATTTATATATATATAAATCTGCTGAGCATATAAGGAGTCATATAAAACCTATATAGCACAAAGAACTGTATCTGCTTCTTTATCACAAAAAGATGCATAATGGATAGACCCCATGGCTTCCGCCGTGGTGGTTCTGTTACGATTATCCCCAGTCTCCTGGAGCTTGTGCGCATCTTCATTCTTACGCTCCTCTCTGTCCATTTTCTTAAACTTCCGCAAATGGGGTTTGTGAAGATCATTTATTTGTGCTATTCCATGTCTCTAGAACTTCCTAGCCTTTTGTGAGCCAGTACGTTATTTCCTCTCTTTTAAATTTGACTTTAAAATCTTCCTCTCTTCTCTATCATTTAACTGACTTTCTCTAGAAAGTATTTGTTGTGCTGTGGATAAAGCAAAGTCTAATTTTGGGAGGAAGGGATATTGAGGATAGTGATAAATGAGCAACAAAGAGTCCTGTAGTACCTTATAAACTAACAGATGGTCTGGAGCATGAGCTTTTGTGAGTGAATGTCCACTTCGTCAGATGCAACGATGATAAATGACTCTGCTTTCACGCTTTGTAATTTTACTAATCATTGGTGGAAAAAAGACTTTATGGTTATAAGTTATTTTCTGTTATTCTATTTGTCGCTCCTGTCTGAAGCTGCGATTACAAAAATATTAAACCTACAGTTGATACAATTTGGCTTCCACTGGTTTTATGCAATATACCCCTTTAAAACTTCTTTTTATTCTTTAAAGTGTGAATTTTTCGCACTGACCCACCAGACAGTGTCTAGACTATGGCATTGCTGTAATTATATTTTTAAAAGGACACGGATCAAACTCTGAAAAGTTTGAACAGCCCTTTTAATCCTCCAGGTTAGCTAAGACAGGACATAATGGCTGAAAGTTCAAAGTTAGTTCTAGAGAGGTCTCAAATCCAATGACTTTATTCCTCTGTTGTATAGTTTGAGATTGTAATTGTTAACCTTGAGCCACACACACAATACAATACAATACCCCTATACATAAATATAATGTTACATGATTGGACTTGGCAATAGACAGGAAATGGAGACATGAAGCTGAAATTCCATATTTAATCCATCCCATAATCTCCCTCCTAAGTATTGGGGTCTTTAAAGTGGTGGTTTCTCAGTACCCGTAGGGCAGGGCAGTTAACAGGTGACAGAAGACAGAATGCTACCATTTCAGATACCATTGCTCGTAACAGCATTACTAGGAGCTGGGATGGATGGAATTTCAGGTTTTCTTTGAATTTAACTGCAATTTTTTTCAGTTTAAGCTAAACCCTTAAAATTATTTTAGCATTCATGAATATGCTTAATTGAACACAGTGCTCTAAATGTATTTTTGTTTGTTGTTTTATTGGGAGCATATACATATAAACCACAAATAATAATGGCATATAGTGCATTATAAAATACATATGCATGTACATCGATAGTGCAAATAGAGGCTTATGAGAATAAATGTGTCAACACCAAGTTATATACAAGATCATTTATCCACTTCCATGTTCCCCTGAGTCCCAAGGACTAGATGTAGGGCATATACTGTAACTTAAAACTGATTTCTGCATGAATAATATATCATTGCTAATTGATGTATGGGAATAATATCATCACAGGGAGAAAATTGGACACAAAATCTATGGTTGCATTCCTCAAGAACATTAAAAAATTATATCTAAATGTAGAAAAATTGATGAGTGAAATATTCTGAGGGAAGGCTGTCCGCCTTCCATAACCACCCTTGTAAGATAAAACTTGTTCTTTATTCAGTAAATCAAGGGGATTTCCATGCACAGAAAAGCATTTTTGTATGAATCAACACCCTAGCACATCCATCACAGAAATCATTGAACCTGCACCCTGCAATATGGCTTCGGGTGAGATCGGAAATGTGACTCGAAGGAATAATGAGAAGACATGCAGTAATTTAAAATTTGTTTCCAGAATTCGTCTGTCAGTTTGTAGTCCTAAAGTACTAACTTCATATTTAAGATATTTTAAAATAAGTATTAATTATCTGGTAGTGCTAAAATTTACATATATTTATAGTAAAGCTAATGAACATCCTAACGAAAACCTATTTCACTTTCTGTACGTGCACATATGTTTGTGCCCAAACATCCAAATCAAATATAACATGGACTAATTACATTATCCAATCTTAATTTTATCACTAGAAGATGCTTTTGACTAGTTTAAATTCAAAAGAAAATCCCAAATTAGCTACAGTTACTACATTATGTATATATTTATACCATAAAATGGCCCATCTTAACATTTTAGTTTAGAATGATGCTTTTATAGATATATTGGGCCAGTTCCTCTGCTGGTATAAACAGGTCTAGCTAAGTGGAGCTGGGCCCCTTTACACCATCTGAGGATCCAACCCATTCTGTTGTGCTAAGGAACTGAGGGTTTTACATTGAAATTGTTAACTTGCGCTGACCAGTGTTTAATAAGCTGCATTGACTTTAATAAGAGCTTTTTGGTTGCTAAAGATACATAAGGGAAAGAATCCTTATTAAAGCTTGATGCATGTTTTACTGGAGTCTACTCAGTAGCTTGGTACAAGAGGTAATAGTACTTCTGTTTTTTCCTCTGAGGTGAGGTGGTGCAGTGGTTGCCAGTAAAGAAGAAGCATTTATCTTGTCATAGCTTGAATCTTTTAAAAGGGAGCTTAGGGAAGAGAGTTGAAAAATAGTAAACTGGATAATTTGATAAAGAAAGATCTGTGATATCACTGAAAATAAATCTATTGATTTAGGGCTAGACCTGTGTCTGCTAGTCACAGCCCAGAATAAGCATGTGAGCAACATGGAGCCATACTGGCCAGGGGCAGGGGAGTGTTCTGCCTCTGCGACTATGCTGTACAGAGGGAACTTGGCCAATATTACATTCTTTTATGGTCTTCAGCGCACTGCCCCTTGGGAGCTGCTCCCACCTGTAGTTGGTGTGGGGGAGGAGGGAACAGGACCTCCTTATTGCCCCTCAGAGTGATACAGAATTTGGCCTTTAGTGAGCAAGACTGATTTTAGGGGTGGGTGAACAGGGGGATTGTTCTGGATATCAACTTCTGGGGAGGTGCCACACTGCTGTGCTGCTTGGCCTTTTCTTTTTCTGTCTTCTCTGGTGATTGGTTGTCTGTTTGTTTATATTGCTTGGCTGCTGAGAGGGTGGAGGAGTGGGGTGCCGAAAATGTTTTCCACCCTGGCTGGCGAAACACCTAGGGCCGGCCCTGCTAGTGAGCATCTAGCAGTATTGTGTTTCAACCTATAGCAAGGTTTTTATTCCATGCTGTTGATTAAAGGCACACTTTAATTGCTAACCTATCTTTATAATGTTTCCATCAAGGTGGTTTTACTTTCTGGCATTCATTCTATGACTGAAAAGAATTTAAAATAAAAAAGCAATAACTTGGAACTTAGTGTGAGACTCACACAACAGGTGAACACATTATTTAGCAAAACATGTTTTCTGGTTTGTTTTCAGTGAATTTTGGGGTAAGCTGAGTGGCTAATTGTAGAGGTTTTTATTTTTGTAGCTGCTGCATAAATTGATTTCATGGTAACTGTTCTGCACTTCTTCACCTAAGCCCTTTCCTTGGTGGAATCTGTGTTAACACTGTCAGTTTGTAGGTCTAGCAGTCCAGACAGCGCCCTTTCCTGTGTTGCTGTATGATGCAAGGTTTTCTCACTGAGACAAAACCTAATTAAAAAAAAATCAGTGGTTGATGTCAGCAAGAAGTAAAGTGAACCACAACAAGGAGAATGTCACTGGACATAATACATCTATAATTGGCTGCAGCTTTTCATTTTGTTCCCTAACAAAGAGACAGCTAGTCTAATAACCATTATTCAGTCTCGGGGAACTGGGGTGATCACTCTTAATTCTTCAGAAGGGCATGTTTGTAACATGCTCTGTGTGAGCTTTACATCATTATTTACTTAGGGCCAAATTCTACATCCTTACTCCAGTTGAGTATCACCATGTAAGAGCCACCGTGCCTTAACAACCATGTATAAGAAGCAGTGAGAGATAAAAAGGCATCTTTTAAAAAGTGGAAGTCAAATCCTAGTGAGGTAAATAGAAAGGAGCATAAACACTGCCTAATTAAGTGTGAAAATGTATTAAGAAAAGCCAAAAAGGAGTTTGAAGAACAGCTAGCCAAAAACTCAAAAAGTAATAGCAAAATGTTTTTTAAGTACATCAGAAGCAGGAAGCCTGATAAACAACCAGGGGGAGCCCAGGACAATCGAGCTACAAAAGGAGCACTTAAAGACAATAAAGTAATTGTGGAGAAACTAAATGAATTCTTTGCTTCAGTCTTCATGGCTGAGGATGTTAGGGAGATTCCCAAACCTGAGCCGTCCTTTGTAGGTGACAAATCTGAGGAATTGTCACAGATTGAAGTGTTACTAGAGGAGGTTTGGAATTAATTGATAAACTTAATGGTAACAAGTCACCGGGACCAGATGGCATTCACCCAAGAGTTCTGAAAGAACTCATATGTGAAATTGCGGAACTATTAACTAGGTTTGTAACCTGTCCTTTAAATTAGCTTCTGTATCCAATGACTGGAAGATAGCTAATGTAACTCCAATATTTAAAAAGGGCTCTAGAGGTGATCCCGGCAATTATAGACCAGTAAGTCTAACGTCAGTACCGGGCAAATTAGTTGAAACAATAGTAAAGAATAAAATTGTCAGACACATAGAAGAACATAAATTGTTGGGCAAAAGTCAACGTGGTTTCTGTAAAGGGAAATCATGTCTTACTAATTTATTAGAATTCTTTGAAGGGCTCAACAAACATTTGGACAAGGGGAATCGAGTGGACATAGTGTATTTAGATTTCCAGAAAGCTTTTGACAAGATCCCTCAACAAAGGCTCTTATGTAAATTAAGTTGTCATGGGATAAGAGGGAAGATTCTTTCATGGATTGAGAACTGGTTAAAAGACAGGGAACAAAGAGTAGGAATAAATAGTAAATTTTCAGAATGGAGAGGAGTAACTGGTGGTGTTCCCCAAGGGTCAGTCATAGAACCAATCGTATTCAACTTATTCATAAATAATCTGGAGAAAGGGGTAAACAGTGAAGTGGCAAAGTTTGCAGATGATACTAAACTGCTCAAGATAGTTAAGACCAAAGCAGACTGTGAAGAACTTCAAAAATATCTCACAAAACTAAGTGATTGGGCAACAAAATGGCAAATGAAATTTAATGTGGATAAATGTAAAGTAATGCACATTGGAAAAAATAACCCCAACTATACATAAAATATGTTGGGGGCTAATTTAGCTACAACTAATTTGGAAAGATATCTTGGAGTCATCGTGGATAGTTCTCTGAAGATGTCCACAGAGTGTGAAACAGCAGTCAAAAAAGCAAACAGGATGCTAGGAATAATTTTAAAAGGGATGGAGAATATCTTATTGCCCTTATATAAATCCACGGTATGCCCACATCTTGAATACTGCGTACAGATGTGGTCTCCTCATCTCAAAAAAGATATACTGACATTAGAAAAGGTTCAGAGAAGGGCAACTAAAATGATTAGGGGTTTGGAATGGGTCCCATATGAGGAGAGATTAAAGAGGCTAGAACTTTTCAGCTTGGAAAAGAGATATGATAGAGGTATATAAAATCATGAATGGTGTGGAGAAAGTGAATATGGAAGTTATTTACTTGTTCCCATAATATAAGAACTAGGGCCACCAAATGAAATTAATGGGCAGCAGATTTAAAACAAATAAAAGGAAGTTCTTCACACAGCGCACAGTCAACCTGTGGAACTCCTTGCCTGAGGAGGTTGTGAAGGCTAGGACTATAACAGGGTTTAAAAGAGAACTAGATAAATTCATGGAGGTTAAGTCCATTAATGGCTATTAGCCAGGATGGGTAAGGAATGGTGTCCCTAGCCTCTGTTTGTCAGAGGGTGGAGATGGATGGCAGGGGAGAGATGATTTGATCATTGCCTGTTTGGTTCACTCCCTCTGGAACACCTGGCATTGGTCACTGTCGGTAGACAGGATACTGGGCTGGATGGACCTTTGGTCTGACCCAGTATGGCCTTTCTTATGTTCTGTGAAATATTCAGTTTTAAGTTAGGGAGACAGCTTCTTGCCTTCGCATTTTACTGGTTATATTTTCTTTGTGGCAGACAGGAAAAACGTAAAAGGTTTCTGATTCAGGTAGCTGAGGAGAATTGTAACTGCACGTTACATCACTCAGGTTTTTAGGCTGTAGCCGTGCCTTTATTGACTGTAGCCACTTCCTTGTAGCGCCTTACAGGGCAGGAATTATAAATTAGAACTCCTTTCACAATTGACTACATACTGACTATTACTTCAGTCCTCACTCTTCCTCTTCTGAAGTGAGTTTCCTTATCTCTGGAGTGTGCTGTAATATTAATTCCCCACTAACAGCCACTTAAACCAATCCAGGCTGTTTTAAGTAAAGCGAAATCTATTAAAAATAACAAGAAAATCACAAATAAAATAAACTTTCTGTGGAGCATGAACACAACTAGACTAAACACTGCAGAAAGCCGCCTTAGGACCACATGCGTAAAGGCTCCAGGTCTGGACTCTCAGTGCCCTCTCTCTTTTGTATAATGGTAGGATTGATCTGTTTTTCATCACAATGCTGCTTCATTCTATACCCATGTCCAGCATTGCTAGGACAAGGTTAGATAAAGTTATTTTTCCTATTCTGCACAAATTAAAGTCTCGCTCAGAATAATGATATTTTCAAATTACTGTGCACTTTTCAAACTTAAACTTTAAAAAGTTATTAGTATCAAAATAAGCGTCATACGCTCTGAATTTAACAACTGCAACTACATCCTTCTGAGGTTTACCCACAATCACAATACAGTGTCAGTCTTTATTATATATTTTAAATAGTGAAAAATGGAATCCCCTTTTGTATTAAAATTTCTCTCCACCTGTGTTGGAATCTGTTATAATATTAATTTATACAATTTTAGAAGTGTCTTTCTTTCTAATGTGCTGTAGCTATCAGGTGTAATAATGAAAAATAATGTGCAGTTCTAACCTTTCCATCAATTTTATAAAAGATTTTAAAAGCACCCACTGTAAATATTACTTTTGAAAAATCCCAATACTGAATTTTATTATATACATTTTACACTGTCTGTAACTGGTAGAAGCAGTTAAAAATCACAAAGAGGATAAGAAACAAGTCCGGTAGAATCTAATCTGAATCCTTAACTGAAAACTCTGATTATCTGAAATTGCACCTGAAATTATTTGTTTCTGATGAGCGTCAGTTGTATTGAGAACTCTTTTGTACATCAAGACCCCCACTTATCCAGATAAACCAAGGCCTCTTGCTCAATTTGGCAAAATGTAGTCAGTAATCAAACAAGAAGGAGATTCATGCAATCTGCCCAGTTTTGTTCTTGTTTTCCTCAGGATCAACTCCTGATGTTGAAACTGTAGGAGTTTTACTACCATAGCTCAGAGTTTATTACCCTGTATGGATTACCCCTCATAAATCCAATGAGCTCATTAAATATGTGTATCTGTGATTGTGACTCTCTAACCAAAAGTTCGTATGATCACAGTTGTACAAATATCAACAAACAAAACACTGCCTTCTTCATCTTCTGTATAATCCTCCAACCACAGCAAGGACAGTGCAGTGCAGGGGGGCAGAACAATGCCAATTTACCACTTCACTCTCACTTAATCCTAGGGTGACCAGATAGCAAGTGTGAAAAATCGGGACAGGGGGTGGGGAGCTAATAGGAGCCTATATTTAAAAAAAGCCCCAAATATCGGGACTATCCCAATAAAATCAGGACATTTGGTCACCCTACTTAATCCTCAAATACAGTTTAGGTAGTTTATGCTTGGCCCTCTGCACAGGGGTGAGTTTCATCCTGTGAGCTTGGCACTTCTGTTTGTCTATTAGCAGCCTCTTCCTGAATGGAGTTAATTCCCTGTTCCAGAGTTTTTCATACTCTTCCACCATTTTGTTTATAGACTGGTATATTTTTGCTTGTATGCCGATTTGGGAGATTATAATTAGTTGGCTTTTTCCAGTTTCTTTAATTATATCTTCAAAGGAGGATTAATTTATTTCCTCAGATTTTTCAGACATAGTTTATAGTTTTTACTGTGTTTTCCCATTTTAAGTTTGAGCTTGTGGGCTGACTTCACATCATCTCATTAGTATTTCTCTTCTTAGGCCCCTATGGAGAAAAGTGTTAACATTCATCTGCAAATTTCTGATGTTTGTTTATAATTAACTTAGTTTGGTTTACCAACAAGTGTATAATTGGCATCAGTGCCCTAGTACCTTGTATCATACATTTAATCTATTACAAATTACTAGTACAGTACCTTCTTGTAGAACTCCCGAGACTCTCTCCATCAATTGGAGTTTGAGCCTTGGCTCCAGATAAACTTCACTCAGAGTAGGACTAGAGGGCATGGGGCTGCAAAGGCAGGGGCGACTCTAGGTATTTTGCTACCCCAAGTGCGGCAGGCAGGCTACCTTCGGCGGCTTGCCTGCAGGAGGTCCCCGGTCCTGCGGATTTGGCGGCACGCCTGTGGGAGGTCCGCCGAAGCCGCGGGATCAGCGGACCCTCCGCAGGCATGCCGCCAAAGGCAACCTGCCTGCCTCCCTGGCGTCGACCGGCAGAGCACCACCCATGGCTTGCCGCCCTTGTGCAAAGATGGGTGGACATCATCTTTACATCCCTCAGCCCTGGAGCTGGCAATGGGCCAGTTCAGTTCTGGTACACATTTGAGCATCTTCAGAGATGCTCTAACTTACACTTGGCTTCCATCACCACCCCCCAAGAAACCCTTTCAGCAGATGGGGATCAATAGAACTCAAGGATGCACCCAGGACCGGCTCCAGGCACCAGCAAAGGACACAGGTGCCTGGGGTGGCCCATAGAAAGGGGCGGCAGTCTGGGTCTTCGGTGGCAATTCAGCAGCGAGTCCTTCACTCCCTTTCTCTCACTTTGGTGGCACTTCAGCAGCAGCTCAATCGGGGTTTTTTGTTTTGCTTTTTTTCTTCGTCGCTTGGGGCAGCAAAAAAGCTGGAACCGGCCCTGGATGCACCTATCACACCCTTTACTTTGGGGAACAAGGGAGCTAAAAAGGGCTGGCAATAATTTAGCTACCCTAGCTTTAGGCCGGTTAGAGAGCCTACCATGCTGGAGCTTTGCACCAGCACAAAACAACCACAGTGAGGGCCCAGATCCCTTAATACTACAATTTTTAGAGTACCACTTTAACTTTAAAAAAAATGACACTTCTTTAATTGGTTCATTTTCTAACTGAGCCATAAAACAGAGAAATTAATTTGCACTGAAGTTCCTAAGAGATGTAGAATCATATGGCAAGCAGAATAAAGGATGTTAATTATTTATCAAGTTCACTTGGCTGGCAGACAGTTGGTACTACACACAGCAGAATTTGGCCAGCATTGTGACAATCTCTGATCTTCCTAAAGGACCAATTCATCAAATCAGTCCACTTCAGTCACATCTTAGCACCCACTAAAATAATGTCTGAGCCTCTTTCCTAAACAAAGTACCATTCAGTTTGTTATAAGATATGGAGTTTTAAGCCATGGTAGTATTAAATTAGTATTAAATTAGTATTAAGGCCTTATCTAATTTCTACTTTGGGTCAAGCATTTTTTAAGCTGGTTTGGCCAAAAACATGTTTAACTTCCATTGTTAGTACTATGCATAATTCTGTTGAAATATATATATACACACACACACACACACACATACTTATTAATAACAATAATAATAATAAACAACTATGAAGTGTAGTAGAGATGTAGGTCTTTCTCATTTTATTATACTTTGATTTTTTTCTATATATTTTCTTTGTTTTCCCCCATATCCATCGGGGGGAGTTAATACTAAAATATACAATGTACTGAGCTAAAGGCGCTTGTTTAATTTAATCTTCCTCTACAATAGAATAATACTCCCTCACTTTTTAAAAAGGCAACAAGTCACTGAAAGGGAGTTGTCTATTCAGATAACTCTCTTCTTGGACTAATTAAACCATATGCGAGGCATGTTGTCTCCAAGGTTCTTGATCTAAATGGGAGTCTTTCCAATGGCATTAGAGGACACTGTATGAGGCCCAAGAGCAGTGGGTTTGAATGATTTTAATTAGACATTTCAGTAAATTTTGAATGAAAATCCGCATTCCATATAACTAGTCTAACCCCTTTTTTTATTACTGTTTTTAGTTAATGAAGGAGTTTCCTCTGCTAAGCATGTTCAACATTCATGAAAACCTGCTAGAAGCTCTGTTGGAGTTACAAGCATATGCAGATGTTCAGGCAGTTTTAGCAAAATATGATGGTAAGTCCAATTATATGTATGTATACATATTGTACACACACACACACACACAAACCTATGTGAAATGAATACTGATAGGTTGGCAAAGTAAAACGTTCAAAAGTTAAGAAATGCCAGAATTTAGGTTGTTTGTGCACCTTTAATTGGGATCCCTTGTGTATGATACATGATCACATACTGTATTTTCCGTGTCATTCAGTGCACAGGTGGAACAGTGCTCTCTTAAATGAGCAGTTCTTCAATATTTTGTTTTCTCCTGTTTGTTCAATGTGTCATCTCAGGCCTTATTTACTGCAGACTATTCAAAGCTTGCTTTGAAAACAGAATTAATAATTTCCCCATATATTTCCTTGGTGTTCATTACTACAGTATCTGAGTGCTTCACAAGCCTGAAGTAATTTATCTTTCCATCACTTCTGTGAGGTGGGGTAGTGGCATAATCCCCATTTTACAGACACCACGCTGAGGCACAGAGGGATTAAGGTAATTAAATTTCCACTAATTTTGGGTACCCAATTTGAAACATCTGGAATCTGATTTTTCATAGCATATCATGTTACATAACACGTTCTATGTTCAAAGCACACCTCCCACTGTCTTCAGTTGCAGCTGTGAGTGCTCAGCACTTCAGCAAATCAGACTCCAGCATGTCAAGTCAGGCACTCAGAAAATGAGGAGCACAGTTAGTGAGTACGTGTGAAAAGTTTGGTTTAAGTGACTTGCACAGCACCACACAGTGGCAGAGGCAGGGATAGAATCCAGTTTTCAGGGCAGCATTCAACTGCCTTAACAGTGAGACAGTTCATCCTCATCATGCAGTCCCCTGCCTCATTCACTGCATGTCTTTCAATTAAAGAAAGGATGGTCCAGTGGTTGGGACGTTAACCTAGGACTTGGGGCAGTCAGGTTCAATTTCCCGCTCCACCACAGGTTTCCTGTGTGATCTTGGTAAGTCATTTCATCAATCTATGTCTCAGTTCCCCAGTGGAGATAAATGCACTTCTCTGCCTCATCAGGACATTGTGAGGGTAAATACATTGAAGATTTTCAGGCATTCAGATACTACAGTGGTGTGAGCCATATAGTAATAATACTACACACCTTCCAACATCTGCACCAAATGAAGCAGGGATCCCACAGACAACAGTCTCCTGTACTACACAATGCTGAGTCATTTCCAGAGCAGGTCCAGTCTGTGCACTGAATGGAAAAAATAGTACGTGATCATGTAATTAAAGACTGTGTCATAATGGATGTGCCCCAGGGGGCCAAATTCTGGCACCTCCTGAGTGCCTCTGAGTTCTTGACTTTGCAGCCTTAGCGATATTTTGTATGTAATTTCTCAAGTTTGTTTTTTCAGTTTTCTTTTTTATAAAAATTTCGTCTTATGACCTCATATTGAAACTCACCTGGGTCAGCCTGGTTGGAACCTTAGACTACCACATAGATCCACTACACAGTCTTCTGTGCGGACAGCACTAGAGGGTGACGAGACACACTTTGTCAGTGGGTTTCACAGATATTTACTAACAGCAAAAGAATGGCGAGACTCAGGAGTCCTGGGTTCCATTCCAGTTTTGGCAGGGGAGTGTTTTGTAGTGGGTACAGAGCCTTTTACTTGTTCTCCCCAAACGTGCCCCTTCTGCTCCATCCCATTTGACGTATCTCTGTTCCAGTCCTGTCTCTTCCTCAGCCCTGACTGACTCCTCATCCCACTCCCATTCTTCTTGCCTACACAGCCTCAGTCTTCACTCCTCAGATTTCTCATTCCAATTCCAGTCTCCTTGCCAGTCAGTCCCAGCCCCTCCTCCCAGCTCCTCATTTGATACGTTTCTCCCCTTCCCAATCCTCATTAACCCCCAGCCCTAGTCTCCCTGCACAGGCCCTCACTATCCCCTCCCTCCTTCCCTGGCTCCTTATCTCATTCTCTCCCCTTCCAGACCCTTTGTCCCTGTCTCTTTGCCCAGCCACTCTCAGTTCCCCCCGCCCCCACATTCCATTGTCAGATCTGCTTCCCCACACACTCTTTTTCCTAGTCTCAGTCACCCTAGTTTAATATCAGAGGGGTAGCCGTGTTAGTCTGGATCTGTAAAAGCAGCAAAGAATCCTGTGGCACCTTATAGACTAACAGACGTTTTGGAGCATAAGCTTTCGTGGGTGAATCCCCACTTCGTCGGATGCATGTCATCCAGCGAAGTGGGGATTCACCCATGAAAGCTCATGCTCCAAAACCTAGTTTAATAGCCCTCAATCTCCTTGTCCAATCTCAATGTTTTCCCCTGCAGCCAGCTGGCTCCCAGTCCCCGACCATTTCTCTCACCAGCTCCCAGTCCTCCCACCCACAGCTCCCAGTCCCAGCCTCCCTCCTCAGCCCCGCTCTCCGGCTCCAAGTCCCAGCCTTTCCAACCTCCCAATCCCCTTCTCCTTGCCCAGCCAATCCCATTTTCTCCCCTCCACAGTTTTCAGGCTCATCAGAGTTCTTATCACAATCTATTCCTTTCTTTCTTCCCTGGTCTGGCTTTTGTCCCCTCTGCATTCAGATCAGATGGCTTCCTCCGCCATGCTACTTGGGCAGGGGGACCATTGAGAGCATAGGAGGAGCAAGCTCCCTGCTCCCAGTTCCAGTGCCCAGACTCACACAGTTTTCATGTAGCAGCTGTGAGGAGATGTAGCATGCTCAGGCATTCTGCTGTCTGGTCATATGTAGGAGCTATGAGGGGATGGAGCATACTCAGTTGCTCTGTGGAGATGTAGCATGTGCAGTCTGGTTAGCTCTAGGAGCTGTGAGAGGCTCAGATATGCTCACTCAGGATGGAACATCTGAAGAGTTTAGCTGCTGTGATTGAAGAAGATGCTACTGAGCATGTGCGAACAGAGAGTTTTCAAAGGATTATAACTTTGGCAAATTTTCACAGGGGCCACAAAAATCACATCCCTGACACAAAGGTAGGCTTAAAAGAATTATATGTTTATCAGTAAATGTCAATTTCACTGTACACACACAAAGTGACACAAAATATTTCTGTCAATAATCCAAATGGACAGAGGGGCAAAGTAAGAAAAATGCTGCTTGAGAACTTACTAGAGTTTGATTTAAGGGTATTTACTTTGCATATTTTGACATGTGATGTTGACAATTTGCAGGTTTAACTGTTATGAAGCTTTAACTCTTTGAATCTCAATATCTACTGTATCTAAATAATTATTGTCTGATCCTCGCACCCCCATGCCCAATGTCCCACAATTGTGGAAATGTAAATGGATAAATATCATAAAAAATGCTCAAAACCCAAAATGATGCACAACTGTGAAAATTTAAATAAACTCAAATTGAAAAAATGCTTAAAAATAAAATTGATATTCTCTGTCCAAATGATAAAAAAAAAATTGAATTCTGCCAGGCCTACACAAAAGCCCCCCTCCTGCCAAATGTCCCTGCTCTATAGCATGGGGGCACTAAAGCTATTCAAAGCAAAGGCTGCCTGAGGCAGACAACCAACTTGTAAAATTTCAGCCCAGACACTTAACTTCTGGCAAAGTTATAAGCCACTAAAAAATAGGCTCTTATCATGGGAGGTGTCCGGCAACCATAATAAATAGGCGGCGCTACTAGCCCTGACTATAATATGTGTGTTTTCAATGCTTAATCACCATCTTGCAGTTGAATCACCGTAAGCAGTGCTCAAAATGTCCCACCACTCTTTGAAT
The DNA here is from genome assembly GCF_025201925.1 of Gopherus flavomarginatus. NCBI lineage: Eukaryota > Metazoa > Chordata > Testudines > Testudinidae > Gopherus > Gopherus flavomarginatus. The sequence goes on along the minus strand of NC_066617.1, from coordinate 49,919,724 downwards.
GTCACACCAGTGCAAATCTAGTAGTACTAATTACCCTGGGAGAGGTTTTTATTGGGTATAATTTGGCTGGGAGCAGCGCAGTAGAAAAGAAACATTACCAAAATGATGACCTTTTTACTTAAAGGTCTTTCTTTTGCTTTCCCCTCTTTCAGAAATTCCTATCACTTAGACATAGGCCCCATTACCATGGTATCTCAGCACCTTATACTCCAGGTGTTGGCAACCTTTCAGAAGTGGTGTGCCGAGTCTTCATTTATTCACTCTGATTTAAGGTTTTGTGTGCCGGTCATACATTTTAACATTTTTAGAAGGTCTCTTTCTGTAAGTCTATAATATATAACTAAACTATTATTTTATGTAAAGTAAATAAGGTTTCTAAAATGTTTAAGTTGTTTCATTTAAAATTAAATTAAAATGCAGAGCCCCCCGGACCGGTGGCCAGGACTCGGGCAGTGGGAGTGCCACTGAAAATCAGCTCGCGTGCCGCCTTCTGCACACTTGCCATAGGTTGCCTACACTTGTTATACTCTTGAATGCATATGAGTAACCTTGTAACCTTCTGGATTTTAAAGCATTTAGAAGAGTTGAGCTTGAAACTGAAAGCTGTTCTAACCCTGGCAATCTGCTATAATTTATCCTCACAACACCCCTCTGAGGTAGGGAAGTCCTGTTATTCCCATTACTATACTCGGGACTGTGGCAGAATAGGGAATTAAACCAGAATCTCCCAAATCTCAGACTAGCATTCTAACCACTGAGACAGCCTTTCTCTCTGTTTAGTCATACTAAGGGTCCGATCCTGGGCAGTGCTGAGCACTTCCTGAGTGGCAGTGTTTACCTTCAACTCTCCCTGAAGCCAGTAGGATTTGAGGGTGCCATCATCTTCTAGAAAATACTTGGAACATTCCAAAATTAGGCTGTACGTTTAAAAGAAAAGTATATGTGGATGGTAAAAGCCTATAGGGAAATTTGATGCGGACCCTTTCCCCTATCTGTGTGGACCCACAAATTATAAATTTTGCTGTATATAAAGGCATATGTGTATATTTAACACACGCACACAAGACTCAGCAAACAAGTTTAACCGGCATAACTCTTAGAATTCATGAGTCTCTAAAGACCCCTTTTAGAGGAGTCTCAGCTCATTTTAGAACTCATCAGCTTTATGTGTCGTAAGATTTATTGGAACATAAAACAATGAACTCATTTATACTTCCCTATCTGCAGTTTCTATTGGTCCCATTCCACTGTCTTTATTCAGCTAAGACCAAACCTGATTTATTGTATTTTGATAACACATGAACAAATTATTTCCGAGAGCAGTCTCTCCCTCACCCCTGGCTAAAAACTTGGATCGCATTCTTTAAAATGTCAGTCTTTGCGAGGAGACATACTACTTTACCAACGACCATGTGTTGAATTTGTTTATATTATGTACCTGGCAACAGAGATGATGTCCATACTCATTATTCACGGAAAATGTGCCTCATTAGTGGCAAGATATGCACTGTTGCTGAGCTACATCATTATGGTTTCAGAGTTCAGTGTCTGTCAATAGAGTGCAGATGACCTAAACACTATTGAATCCTAAAAGGATTTTTGGCTCTGGCTCGACACACATCTTTGTTATTTACAACAAAAATACTTATGGCTGCTGAAGGGACTAGTCTTCTGAAAGAATAAGCAGCTAGGATTCTAGTAAATAAAACCTCTATGCCCCTCTTGCTTTACTTTTAAACTGGTTGTTTTCCAAGGGAGCAGTCCTGTTTTTATGGTGCTGAGAGCAAATGATTTATTAACCTCAGTGGGCTGCCAGTTCTTTCTAGGTTGCCGTTGGCTGGTAACCTGGGCAGTGTGTGAACACAGAGATCTTTCAGACAGTTGAAAGTTAGACTTCAAAAGGGTGGATACTCTTTTACTTAGTTATGTAAATGTTCTCTTTTCTCTCTCTCTTCTCTCTCTCTTTTTTTCTTTTTTTTTTTTTTTTTTTTGGTCAAGGGACAATTCTTTTTTCCAGTTTAGGATTACTGAAAATGTGAGCTTTCTGGTTTCCAGAGGAACATATTCATAAATAACTGTCTCATTCTCCTTTCACTTACACAGTAGTTATATACGAGTAACGCCACTGAAGTTGATGGAGCTATATTGGTGTAAGATCAGAATTAGTGACAGGAAAATTCAGCCCATCCTACTGATAGAAAAACATACTTCTAAATATTTATGACCTCATTCTGATCTAACCTATACCAGTTTTCCTCTGGCATAATTATTTAATTCAATGGAGTTGCTCCAAATTTACACTGCTGTGAAATCAAAATCAAGGCTTTAGAATAAATTGTATATAGAATTTGAGTTTTCTTTATAGAATAATGTGCATGAAGCATGATTGTTGATTATGTTCTTGTTTGGGCCTACCCCTGTAATCCTGACACTGTGTTACTTGAGTGAAACTCCCATTGAAGTCACTGAACGCAAGGACTGCAGGTTTTGGCTTTTTATGTTAATGAATCCAAATACTCCTTAAAATAATAATAACTGTTTAGGGATGCTTTTTTTCTGTTCCTATATAATTTCTCTTCATCCTTACAGCCACGAAAGCAGCTCTGTGAACTGAGTAAATTCCACCAGTGTTGAACTTGAAGGCATTCCAACAGTAAGAATTTTTGGTACACCTCTACCTCGATATAACCCTGTCCTTGGGAGCCAAAAAATCTTACCGCTTTATAGGTGAAACCGCATTATATCGAACTTGGTTTGATGCGCCGGAGTGCGCAGCCCCACTCCCCCAGAGCGCTGCTTTACTGCGTTATATCTAAATTCCTGTTATATCGGGTCGCATTATATGGGGATAGAGGTGTATCAGTAAAACAGGTTACCAGAAAGCCCCCAGCACAAAACCCCCAGTGACACTGACTCTGTTCCTCAAGGACACAGTTTCACTGTTATTCCATATTTCTTTTCCACAGCTTCACTTTATTAGCTCCTCTCAGTTCTCAACATTAAGAGCAATCATCATATCAAGTTTTTCTGCTTGCTAGAAGATAACCTGACCTGGCTTTCTCAGTATGGTTGCCCCAATGCAAAATGGTTTTTATTATTCCTAATTCTCTGTTGGAGTGAAAACATAACATGAACAACAGAGAAAGAAACTGTATTCTAATGTTGCTTCCTTTTGTTTCCTTTGAAAGAGGGAAGGTGGTTATTTATTAACATTCTTACTGTCAAGGTCGAAACCAAGCCTGCTGCACCCTTCTGCCAGTTATATATGTTAGAGAAGATCTCCACAGTGGGAGATCTTCTTGGACTCTGTCAATCTTATTTAAGAACTGATTTCATCTCTTCATTTCAATATTGCTTCTCACTCAACTAGGTTTGCAACAGCTGTGCCTGTCCATTCATATTATCTGGTCCAGTTTTGCCTTTGATTCCTGTGGCCTATTTCTGTTTGTCCTCTATCTGCAGAGAAGATGTAGGACAAAATCACAGGGAAATGGACAAAGACCTAAACTAGCTGTGCAGAGCTTCTTCATTATCCTCATCTAGGGAAGAGTGGTTCATTTCCTCAAGAAATTATTAAATCATACTCTGCAAATCAAAGGAGTTGAATTGCTTGATCAAAGTATTTATCAGTTTCTGAAACTGAAACATGAGCTTTATAGGAAATGTTTATAATCAGCAAGTCAACCTCAGAAAAGTTTGTTCAAACAAACAATGCAAATACTATAGTTCCACTGTAACTGTTCTCTGTTTTCATTCTCTCATAGTTATAGTAAAAAAATTCTCCTTTTGTGCTGAAATTCATACTATACCTTATCATAGGGCCAGGGTCTGTCCTTTAAAGTGTTGTTCAACTGTAGGCTACTTACACAAGTGTGGCAGGAAGCCTGCACTGCCTGAGTATTAAACAGACTAACAGAAAAACAGGACTACCGCATGCTGCATATACAATGAAAATACCCTGTTAGATCATCTCGTTCATCCTCCTGCCAGTGCAGGATTGTTCCCTACAGTATATTTTCTAGTACTTTGTCCAGTATAACTTAAAATGACTCAAGTGATGACCACTTACCACTTCTCGTGGGAGATTGTATTGCAGTCTAATTGCTTCTCTATCAAGATGTTTTCTTCCTGATATTCAGCCTAGATTTCCCTTTGGTTAATTTCGTCCCATTATTCTAGCTTTTAACCCCTTGGAACAGCTTCAACAATTCTTCTCTTTCCATGATGATTACATCGTCCCTTTGTCATCACTGAGTCAGGCTACACAGGTTTACTGTTGCTCATTTAGTCTTTCCTCATAAATCAATCCCTCTAGCCCTTTTATCACCTGTGAAGAACATGGGAATTATCTGCATTGATTTCCGTTAATGTTTATATATATATAATCTCTGGAGTTGGTGGCTAGTGTATAATGTCTAAAAAGTGACTGAGGGGTAAATCCTTACCCAAAACAGTGGCTGTAGACAGAATTCAGTTGACTGGTGCTACATGGACAATACCAGGAATCCACTGTAGGGAGACTACGTCCAATCCCATGTAGGTGAAATGCAAAACATAGTTTGGTCAGGTTCAGAAGTCCTGCTCAGAAGATCTTCAGGCAGACCCTTTCAAAGGACCTTTGAAATAAAAAAGACAGCCTGTTGCTTAAGAGAGAAATACTAACTGGGCGTTCAGGCTGTCCAAGATACAGCACTTGTAAGGGTAGCCTGTCTTGTCTAGCCCCAATGCATTGGGGGTGCCTGGCTTAAGCACAATGTGCTTAAATTGGCAAGAGAAGGTTAAGTTTGAGATAAGACAAGATATGTTTAGTTTTTAGTTATTTTAACCCTTTTCTTTTTGCTTGTGATTTTCCTATGGATAAATAAATCATACTCTCTTCCAAACCAGGCATTTTCTGTCATTGCTTTTAGGAGCTAGTCACAGCTCCCAGAGAGAATTCAATAGCAGGAGTCAACTGGGTAGTTGGTCATGCTCAGGGTAAATGTTGTTGGTAAACAAGGGGTAGTATAGTCTGGTGATCCCATCTAGAAGTAAGCAGGACCATGGCGTTGCACCCTGAGAGTTGTTCAGGTATAGGCCCATCACTGTAAAGAAGTGCCCTCAGAGAGATTGAGAGAGATCACTGGTGCAGCAAACCTCTGAACCATAACACCATCCTTAATCATTTTTGTTGCTCTTCTCATAATTGCTTCCAGGTTTTTGACATAACTTCAGTTTTGTATTGAGGTGTACATAAATGAATCCAGTACTCTAGGTGTAATCTTTCCAGTTCCATATAGAAAGGGACGCGCATCTCACTTAACTGACATGATCCCTTTGTTTATGCAACCCAGAATTATGACCCTTTAGCAGCAGTGCACTTAAGCCCATATTTAGGTCCCTTTAACTTCAGTAGGCCTGCTCACATGAGTTAAGCATATAGCCCCAGTTCAGTAAAGCACTTACCTAACATGGGATTTTTTTGGTCATAAGTAGAATAACATATTAATTATTAATAAACACAAAATTCAGCTAAAGTGACTGCTCATGCATCACACCCATCTTTCAGCAGCCCAGTGTCAACATTTAGGGGCTCTTGATGACTTGGATGGAGATGATTCCATTTTTTCCTCTCCATATTTACCATTTCCAATTGTAACTGCTATTTTGGTGGGAATAACAGATCATGTGACAGCGCCTGGCACATTCTGCGTTCTACCATAATACCGTTAATAATAATCATCAGCATCATCATAATATAGACACAATGCTATGAGCACAGCTCCTTTCCAACTTGTTAAATATCAAAAGAAACATCTTGTGAAGCAAGCCACCATGAAGAATACACTTTCTCAGGCCTCTCTTTACCTGAGGTACTATATGCCACAGAAGGTTAGTCCAAGGAAAATAATCACTAATTAAGTGTACCTTATAGAGACAAGAGCAGTAAAGAATGAAATCCTTCTTTGGATTCATACATCAGAGCTTATTAGGGAAAAATATCCTCAAGGTTTTGACACTTGGATAGCAGTTGCATATTTCAGCACACTGAGGGAGCTCCGTTTGCTGTCACAAGAGGATGGGTATGTAGAGATGCTTTGCCAGATGACTTTACAAGCTGGAGACACAAATTTATGAAGAACTTTCTCTTTGGTTCCTGACAGATGAGTTATCTCTTAAGACTAGTTTAGACTTGATTCCCAAAGTACAAGCTAAATTTAATTTGTAACCAGCAATAATTCTACTCTGCTTCTATCTCAATGTGAGGATCCCAAGTAGGAACTAAAACCTCCATTGGGCAGTATTCAAACTTGTATAATGTGGTCTGCTTCAGAACAGGCAAAATAAAACAACAACAAAAAGACATGACTCTGCATAGAGAAATCTGCAGAACAACACACACATGTACATTTGTCTGTATTGCTTCATTTTCCATTCCTGAAAAGCATTTCAGTAGGAGAATGACCCACCCGTCAAAGATAAAATAACCATTCAGATATTTGTGGTTTGGTCATTAACCTACAATGTCACCACACATCATAATTTCAATCCCATGGCTTCTGCTGACCACTAGACAGTAATGGATGATCTAACATAAGAAAATGGTCTTGGAACCCTATCTTTTGGAGTTTTTTGTGTTGCGTGATTTTAATGGTTCCAGCACAACAGGTTGCACATTAGTTAGACCTAATGTATGAAAATCTTCCTTTGCATACTGAAGTTCTGGTCTCTTTTGCTGCTTGGCACATCCAAGTGGTTTAATTCTTCGATAGATGAAAATGAGAAGGCAACTTCTTCTTGCATTCAAATTGCTTTTTGCTGAAGTTCACATCCCTCCCTCGAGAGCCTTTCCCTTCCTTCTGTTTCTCAGTCTCATTAAAATGGTTAAAGTTAATTGAAAAAGAGATGTCACTGCACCAGCCAAGGAGTTCTGAGGTTTGCTGCTTCATCACACCAGGAAGAAGTGGAAGAGCTCTGTCTTCCACCCCCTGTTACTTTAACCCCCCTGCTTTATGGGAAGGAGAATGCTGCCTACAAAAATATATTTCTAGGGATTTCAAGCTAGTAGAGTCCTCATGTCCTGGTTTACTGGTGTCAAACACTTTTAGGCCATGATACTGCATCCATTGAAGTCAACAGCCAAGCTCCCACTGTCTTCAGTGGTACAGGATTAGGCTGTAACTGATGGATACTTCTGAGTTTAGCATAGGCAGATATTCCCCATGTTGTGATGCTGGATTGATGGCTGTAAGAGCTCGGAGAAACCCTTTTCACAAAAGAAAAAAAAATTATGTCTGCTACTTCAAAACTCATAAAAAGTAGTAGATCAGAACTCTGAAACAATAACTTTCCATTTTTAACTCTGCTCCCAGAAAGACACTCTGCTTTTCTCTCCTTTTGTGATTTGATGAGTAAATTTATGTTGCTGAAAGGCTGAAATTGGTGTGATCCAAAAAAGATCAATTCCATTTCTTGAAAGCATGCAAAGTTCTTAACTCCTAATGTCAAGAACAACCTGGCATAGATATGGTCATTGGAACAGCACATAAATATATTGACGTCACTGCAATGATGGATGGATGGATCTGCAGCTAACTTTAATTATAGCATAGTAATGTCCATATCTCTCATTCCAACACTGCTGTGCATATTGTTGATTTTAATTACTACTCACTATAATTACATAGTTTATTGACATTATAATTTGACCTGGTTTGTGGAAACATACAACGTTAACTCCAGGAGTAGTACCTGTAGCATTAATACATTAAAAATGACAATGTAAAGAATTAACAGTTGGGACTTTCAAAAGTACCTAAGCCATGAAATCCTGCTCTTAACAGAACAGTGTTCCCTTGGGTTGCAAACTGATCATGAATCAGTAAAATAAAGAGTGGTGTCCAGTGAGGCATGATTTATCAATCCTCACTCACCTTCTTCTCTTAAGAGCCCTCTGTTGCAACGTGCTAAGTGTTTCCTCTGAGGCACTGAGTGACTTTTATTCCAGTTGGCCTCAGTAGAAGTTGAGGGCATTCAGCACACCTCAAGCATCTCTCAGCACTTCACATAACTTGGTCCTTAGTGCTACTTCCTAGTGTCCTTCATTATTCTATATATCAAGAATAGAATGAGTAAGAGTTACAGGTTTTTAGAACTGTACTCCAGAGCTTAGAATCATAGAATATCAGGGTTGGAAGAGACCTCAGGAGGTCATCTAGTCCAACCCACTACTCTAAGCAGGACCAATCCCCAACTAAATCATCCCAGCCAGGGTTTTGTCAAGCCTGACCTTAAAAACCTCTCAGGAAGAAGTTTCCACCATCTCCCTAAGTTACCTATTCCAGTTCTTCACCACCCTCCTAGCTTCCCCAATTCTTGCTTAGAACCATAGTCCCACTGTAATTATATAAAGTATATTTATTTTAGTGGAGAATATATAGTATACAAATTTTAAATAAGCTATAATTGTAATGCTTTTACAGGGAATAGTGCTTCCGACAGTGAAAAGGCCCATTGCTTTAATGAGCTCTATTTGTGGTAGTAGGCATTATATTCAGTGATACAACAACTGTTTACAGGAGTAGAGCCTTAATTTCTTTCTCACTCAGCTGTTATCTTAAATTTAGCCTAAATGCTAAACAGGTTAAAAGACAGTTTGTAATATCTTCCTGAGAGAGCTAGGTAACATAGTGTAGAATTAATTTCTGCTTTTATTACAGTGGAAGCTATTGGGCCATATTTATGTGTACCCTCCAGATCTTTGTGCCACTCTGGTGATGAAAAGTAGCCATAAACCTGACTGAACTAACTGTGTAAGCCAGGTTTATAGGTGACTTGTGTCACTGGAGCAGAACATACCAGTTATTATGGTCCAGTGTTTCCACAAGCGGCAAACCATATTACATTGCTGTTAATATTTAAATGCAGTAAATTAGTAAATGTTGGCTTGACTTTCATAGTCATGATTACTAAAAGAAAGGAAGGGAATAAAACACAGTAGATAGACACCCACCAGCTGTTTCTGGATATAGATGTGTTTCCTAATCTACTGAAAGAATTTACCTTTTCTAAGTTGCATATGTGTTTGTATATGAACGTAATGAATTCTTTAATTCAATCCCTGTAGAATCAGAAAAAGATCACTCTGAATGTGTTTGCAAATTAGATCATTTAATGACTACATGGCACAATCAGATTATTGTTAAATCAGGGTTTAAAAATATGATAATTCTTATTTGGGTGGCATTTTCAAAAGCACCTGAGTGACTTAAGAGCACAACTTGGTGCTCCTAAATCACTTGGGTGTTTTTGATATCCCATTATTCATTAATTTAGATATTATGCTGTACTGAAGAATTATTCCAACATTTATTTTCTCTTTCTGCAAATGTTCAAGGGTTTCAATATTTATTTATTATGTACTTTCCTTTCAACAGATATAAGCTTACCAAAATCAGCAACGATATGCTACACAGCTGCACTGCTTAAAGCCAGAGCTGTCTCTGACAAGTAAGTCCATAAAAACTTCTGACCAGCAAAATTCCTTGCTGTAAACTCACTAACGTTTAACTGCAGATTTCTTTTCAGTGACCTGGTGAGGTCCCACACCCTGAAAACCTGATGTCCTAGCAGGAGAAATTTTGGCCTGTGGCAAATTTAGAGTATGGTTTTTATAAAGAGGAATTTTCACTAATTATCAAATATTGTACCTCACCAATGGTTAAAAAGGAAAAAAAATTACTTCAATTAAATTACTTTATTTTAATTTTTATTTATACTATCTGGCTGAGCAATGGCTTCTTGGATAGTATTATAATGAAAATGCAGCTGGGAGGTGCTGTGTGGCTGGTCATCTTCACCTTGTATCAAACAGAACCAAGAAAGGTAAAATAACATGACTGTACTAATAGCAATTTTCTTCGACAAGTACTATCATAGCAGTGTTCATCTACTTGATTTTAGGCAGGTAGATTTAGCACTTACTGTGTAAGGGTTCCTGACAGGTCAATGGAAATAGATGGTATACATGTTTTTAAAGACACAAATGTTTGCTTATTCCTGATACAGTTTTCTCTTAGGACACAGCCCTCCAAGGTTCTGAGCACTCCTATGTGGTGCTGAGTGTCATCGACTCCTGAAGTCAGCTGGAGTAGAGAATGTTCAGCCCTTCGCAAGAATGCTCAGCACCTTGCAGGATCAAGCCCTAAGAGCCAGATTCTGCTCTTGGATGCGTGCACATGAATCCCAAGCTGGAGGAGTTGTGTATACGTACCTTGAGGGGGAATGTGGCCCTAAAGTTGGAAAGCAAGCGGAGTGGAAAGCCGCTTTCTTTCCTGATGTCAGACAGTTTGCTTTTAAGTGAATGTGCACTTCAAGATCTAAGTAATTTTCTTTCATTCTTTTTATCCTGTAGATCGCCAGTACCTACTGCAACATCTTTCCTCCCTACACAGCGACTCCAGCTTGGGAGGGCAGGGCTAAGGTTGTCACAGCTTTCCCTGTGGTGTCTGCCTGCCAAGTACAGCTCTGGAGTTAGCCGTGGGGTGTGAGGTGAGAAAGAGATTGCATGGTCTGGTTTTTCATTCACTGGGGCAGATGATTTGCCCACAGTTTGGGCATCAAACCCTCGCTGGTACAACTGAAAGTAGACCACCCCTACTGCTGCTGTACCATGCTTTAATCCCAACCTGACCCAGGGGCATTGGGTTGGGAGCCTCCCTAAAATCTCCCCAAATATCTTTTTAATAGAAACATGCTAACAATTACTTAACATTATTTTCTATTTTTTGGAAACTTCTGCCTTGATAAACACCCCAAGTAAGGTACTATAGAAAATTTAGTTTAGCAGCATAGAAAGAATTGACTGTTTGAACTTACTTCCTGCCATGATTAGATGCAAACATGCTTTCCACTTCTGCAGGGATTTTCATTGGCCTTGATGTAATAGGTCATTCAGAGTTTCCATTTACTATGGAAGTTTGGAGAGCATAGGAAATTGTCTCAGCCTGGTTACGCCGGCCCTTGGTCTAGATTTCTTTCTGGCTTTTACTTGCTAGCATTTTTGACCTAATGTATTTGTTTCTTTGCTTTTGCAGATTTTCTCCAGAGGCTGCCTCAAGGCGAGGGCTGAGTACAGCAGAGATGAATGCAGTAGAAGCTATTCACAGAGCAGTAGAATTTAATCCACATGTGCCAAAAGTGAGTACGGAGAAATCACTGTCATAAATTTTAACAAAACAGAAGACATATCCTTTGGTTTTAAAGAGGTAGAGTAGCACATGGTGGTTGTGGGAAGGAGAGCAGACAGGGGAAGGTGAAGGGGCTAATGTTTGTACCCTGCTATACGCATGTGGGGAGCATTTGAAATTTCTCGTTAGATACCATAAGAAACAGACAAAAGGAAGATGCTGTGTGAACCAGGAGACTGTGTGAACATTGGCTGATGGATACAGTTGAGCACCAAATCCTCAGCACTTCTTCTGTGCCCTTGTCCATGAGGGGTAGGAGATAACCCCATGTGCACACACTGCTCCTCTCACTGCAGGAAGGTCCCTTCCCAGTACTGTGCAGAGATTACATAATTTCTCTGTAAGGTAGATGTACTTTTTGCCTTCTCCCACTGACTAGCCACTAACCAACATGATTCTTTCTAGCAATGCCAGCCTCCACTGTAACAACCAGAAAGCATGTTTTACTGGTCAGTCATTCCATCTCTAGTGGCAGTAAAAGGAGAAGATGTTAATATCTTACATTTGCAATCCCAAGGCATTTTACAAATATAAACCCATAGAAACTCTAGATAGGAATCACTTAACCTGCCACTGAAATGCAGCCATCTCTGGGGTACAATGCAGCAGTTGTTTTGACAGCCCACAACAACATTTCACAGTAAATTAGGAGAGAAAAATGAACAATATTATGTTCATTTGAAAGAGTAGGATGGTTAATTTAAGTAAACAGAACATAAATCAAGTTGGAATCTGATCGAGACACCATAATTAACACTCTCAATCTTATGAAGAATGCTGTAGAATCTTTAATATTCCCAAATGGTCGATGATTATTAATTATTTATTTATATTACCATAGTGCCAGAAGCCCTAGTCATGGACCAGGACCCCCGAGGTGCCGCACAAACACAGAACAAAAAGACAGTCCCTGCCCCAGAGAGCATAGTCTTGAATTTTTTTTGCCTTGTCTCCGCTGAAAGAAGCCAGTCATTTTATAGCATATTGTAAAGGTCTAAGCAGGATAGTGTATTGCTATATTTTTCAGAATATACTTGGAATGAAAACTTAAGCTCCAAAATGGTGAGGCAGCTTTTCACTGCTGAGACATGGATCTGGGTATGGGAGAATTCCCCACCATGTAGGCAAATTCTTGGATGGCTTTAGAACCTGGGTAGCAGCACCTTTCGCATCCCATTCCTGACTGCTGGTGCAAGGGCCTGGCCAAGGAAAAGGCGAAATGACTGAAGCTCCCTTATTGCCTGACACTCCCTAGTGGCCCTAATTCATGTTGCTAGTCTAATTTAGTATCAGGGGATCACAAAGGTGGCTTAAGGTCACCTTTGCGCACCTGGACAGACATGAATATCCAAGCTATGCTGAATGCTCCATGGCCACACTTAAAGAGCGGGAATCTAATTTAGTGATCATCTTAGAAAAAGGAATAGAAAATGGAACATGCATCAGTTATCACGTTTGTGATGTAATAAAAGGGAGTAACAGGTGCATCAAAACACCCAATATAACATTAAAACTGTAATGTGTAATATAGCTTAATATACAGTATCACTGTAATTTCATGCATACATACTGTGCTGCGTTAGCTAAAAGGTTAGCAAGGGAAATTTAGATTTGATATTCGGAAAAACTTTCTAACTGTAAGGGTAGTTGAGCTCTGGAATATGTTTCCAAGGATGGTTGTGGAACCCCCATCATTGGAGATTTTTAAGAACACACCGGACAAACACTTGTCTGAGATGGTCTAGGTTCACTTGGTCCTACGTCAGCGCAAGGGCTGGACTTAATGACCTCTCAAGTCCCCTTTCACCACCTATGTTTCTATGATTCCATGAATCATGTAGCAATAATATGTTAGCAGTAATAATCTTATGCAAATAATATGAATATACACCATCATATTCAGCCTTAATTCTGACTGAAATTGCATCACATATCCTCTAAATGACATTTAGCAGCTTGCAGCACAGGAAAGCTAACAATGCCACATTGCTAATATGTGTTGCAATTGGCCTCATAGCTTCTGCAGGATTTCAGTAAGGAGTCCCTCCCTATTTAGAATAAGAAAAAAATAAGTTGTACTGATGACACCAAAAACTGAGTAATTGTTTGAAGTCTTTGGAAAGTAATCTGCTGAATATGAGTTTCCAAGTGCAGTATTGTGGCGAAAACGGCTAATGCAATCTTTGGATGCATAAACGAGGGAATTTCGAGTAGAGATGATATTTTACCTCTGCGTTTGGCACTGGTGAAACCTGTATTGGAATGCTGCGTCCAGCTCTGGTGTCCACAATTTAAAAGTGTGTTGATACATTGGAGAAGGTTCAGAGAAGAACCACAAGAACGATTAAAGGATTGGAAAAATTCTGATCAATTAAAAGAGCTCAATGTATTTAATTTAACAAAGAGAAGGCCAAGGAGTGACTTGATTACAGCATTTAAGTACCAATATGGGAAACAAATATTGATAACAGGCTCTTCAGCAGCTAAAGATATAAGAAGCTCCAGTGGCTGGAAATTGAAGCTGGACAAATCCAGACAAGAAATAAGCTGAATATTTTTAACAGAGAGCAATTAACTTTTGGAACAATTTACCAATGGTTGTGGTGAATTCTCCATCACTGGACATTTTTAAATCAAGATTGGATGTTTTTCTAAGAGAGATTTTCTAGTTCAAACAGGAATTATTTGGGGGAAGTTCTGTGGCCTGTGTTACACTGGAGGTCAGACTAGATGATCACAATGGTCCCTTCTGGCCTTGGATTCTATGAATCCAGGCAAGTTCCCAGGTGCACCATTGAAAATAGGCAGGGAACAACATTACTGAGGATGGTAGTATAAATGGTCCTCTGCATTTCTTTGTTTTCACAATTTCCAGCTCAGATATTTGCAACTTAGCATCCTGGTCGCCACTGGGGGTGGGGGTGTTGATGTAAGATATGTAACTTCAGCTACAGGAATACCGTAGCTGAAGTCAACATATCTTATTCTGACTTACCTCCCATCCTCACAGTGCGGGATCGACGGCTCCAGCTTCCCCGTCGACTTCACTACCACCACTCACTCTGGTAAAGTTCCGGAGTTGACAGGGAGCGCGTTCGGGGATCGATCACTACCCGCCAATACTGCAGGTAGTCTGGACATACCCTCAGAGCCAGTGCATATCCCAGAATGTTTTTCTTCATCTTAGAATTAAAGTCTGAACTAGAAAAATGAGATTCAAAAGAGAATTCTTAAGGAAACAGGAAAAGATGGGAATGGTGCTGGAACATGGTGTGGGAGATTGCTGAGTTAGACATAGAAGATATGGGGTGTCCAGTATCCACCTATAACCTGATACAGCTTTATTTATGACAGACATTGAGTTCCCATATGCACTCGTGCACTTCTCCATGTTCTATTTATTTTTCCCTGAGAGAGGTAAAGTCTTTGCATGGGATACAAATACATTCGAGGCTGGCCTTGTAATTCTCCTAAAGTCCTTAAAATGGACCATTTTAAATAGTCCCAGATCCCAGTGCTTATGTACCAGGGGACACATGCCGCTGCTTCTGTACCTAGTTTGTACTGCACCATTCCAAAGTTATTTTTAGCATTTCTGTAATATAAAGAGATTCATATGAGAAAAGACAAATACAGTGACTTGTTCCCTGAGAATCATTTCCATTAGATAAACTCATCTGCTGTCCCTTACAAGTGGATTTGAACACAAAGTCACTGATTTTTCTTGGGCCCTTTGGGAATAAGGAAAATGGAAATGACTAGCAAGCTTAGGCTGGCCACAGAACTTTGTGTTTCATATCAGCTTAGCAGTCATGAACCGCTCTAATCTCCAGTGTCTGTTGGCAGCTTGACAAAATCTGAATCTTTCTATTTGGAAAGGAGGTACATTCTTTAAACATCACTGATGAAAAATGCACATAGATTTTCACCTCTGTTGTTGTCACTGAGGTGCACCTAATTTCACTGATGTTAAGTGACTTCACATTGTCCTGGGTTTTCCTTTGTAAAGAGCCAACATCACTGGAGGTTCCTGTTTCAAAGGCTTTATATGGCTTAAGGCAGGGGTAGGCAAACTATGGCCCACATCTGTCCCACCAGCCCTTTTAATCCAGCTCTCAAGCTTCTGCTGGGGAGTGGGGTCTGGGGCTTGCCCCGCTCCCGCACTCCAGCCAGGGAGCAGGGTTGGAAGCCTCTCCATGCGGCTCCCAGAAGCAGCGGCATGTCTCCTCTCCAGCTCCTAAATTTAGGGGCAGCCAGGGGGCTCTGTGCGCTGCCCTTGCCCCAAGCGCGGATCCCGCAACTACCATTGGCCAGGAACTGCGGCCAATTTGAGCTGCAGGGATGGCACATGCGGACAGGGCAGCACACAGAGCCACCTAGCTGCGCCTCAGCATAGGAGCTGGAGGGGGGACATGCGGCTGCTTCCGGGAGCTGCTTGAGGTAAGCGCCACCCTTAGCCTGCACCCCTGAGCCCCTCCCATGCCCCAACCCCTGCCTCAGCCCTGACCCCCTCCCGCCCTCGAAACCCATTGATCCCAGCTCGGAGCACCTTCCTGCACCCCAAACCCCTCATCCCCAGCCCTACCCCAGAGCCTGCACCCCCAGCCAGCACCCTCACCCCCCCCACACACACACCCCAAGTCCCTGCCCCAGCCTGGAGCCCCCTCCTGCACCCTGAACTCATTTCTGGACCCACCCCAGAGCCCACACCCCCAGCCCAGAGCCCTCAGCCCCCTCCTGCACCTCAACCCCAATTTTGTGAGCATTCATGGCCTGCCATACAATTTCCATACTCAAATGTGGCCCTTGGGCCAAAAAGTTTGCTCACTCCTGGCTTAAGGTCTCTCTTAAAATAGTGTGCATTGCTGGAAGGCTTTTTCTCTGTTAATAGTTATTCTTGGCACTGAGCACCTCCTCCATTTTTGTTGTGTTTCAGTGACTTTCCTCTTACACCCACCACCAGCCCAATGGTGCCTGAGGCACTGGTGCCATTTTTTTGCTGAGTCTGGCAAAGTGGTTCAGACAGACACACACACACACACACAGAGTGAGGGAAGTTTGACAGTCTCCTTATACTTGAGCTGACATGGGGTCTGTAAGAAGGAACAGGTTGGGCAAGCAGAGACTTTTCAGTTAATACAAGAGAGAGAGAGAGAGAAAGAGCAGGAGGCAGTATCAACACAAGGAGATGAAGTCAGGACAGGGAACAAAGAAAGCCAAGTGTCGTATAAATGATGATAATAACTAATGACATCAAAGCTGAATTGGCAAGTCCTGTGCTGGGAATCTTGTTCTAAAAATCTGATATATTGGATCATATCATTGTTATCCTCATCTTCCTTCCCCACTGCCCTTTTATTCTTTGTACCTCTCACCTCTTGAATAAGAGATGGTCAAAAAATTTAAAATTTCAACAAAGTATTTGCGATTTTTTTAATGTTTCACAGAAAAACATTATTTTTCAACCAGCTCATATAGTGGTTGAAATTCTTCTGCATTCTCTCTTAAATTAGGTTGCTGTCATAACCTTAGTCCCAGATTTGGACCTTAGCGTCCAAAATATGGGGGTTAGCATGAAAACCTCCAAGCTTAGTTACCAGCTTGGACCTGGTACTTGCTGCCACCACCCAAAAAATTAGAGTGTTTTGGGGCACTCTGGTCCCCCTGAAAAACCTTCCCTGGGGACCCCAAGACCCAAATCCCTTGAGTCTCACAACAAAGGGAAATAATCCTTTTTCCCTTCCCCCCTCCAGGTGCTCCTGGAGAGATACACAGACACAAGCTCTGTGAAACTACACAGAGTGACTCCCCCTCTCTGTTCCCAGTCCTGGAAACAAAAGGCACTTTCCTATTCCCCCAGAGGGAATGCAAAATCAGGCTAGCAAATCCAACACACAGATCTCCCCGATTTCTTCCTCCCACCAATTCCCTGGTGAGTACAGACTCAATTTCCCTGAAGTAAAGAAAACTCCAACAGGTCTTAAAAGAAAGCTTTATAAAAAAAGAAAGGAAAAATACATACAAATGGTCTCTCTGTATTAAGGTGATAAAATACAGGGTCGATTGCTTAAAAGAATATTGAATAAACAGCCTTATTCAAAAAGAATACAAATCAAAGCACTCCAGCACTTATATTCATGCAAATACCAAAGAAAAGAAACCATATAACTTACTATCTGATCTCTTTGTCCTTACACTTAGAAACAGAAGACTAGAAAGTAGAAACTACTTTTCAAAGCTCAGAGAAAGCAGGCAGACAGACAACAAAGACTCAGACACAAACTTCCCTCCACCCAGAGTTGAAAAAATCCGGTTTTCCTGATTGGTCCTCTGGTCAGGTGCTTTAGGTGAAAGAGACATTAACCCTTAGCTATCTGTTTATGACACGCCCCCCAAATTGCAGACAGTGGGGAAGCTCACTGGCGGCGATTTCCTTGTAGAACTTGAAAATAAACAGATTAATACAACACATGCATCTTTACATATACCCCTAAGTATATAGTGGTTGAAATTCTTCTGCATTCTCTCTTAAATTAGGTTGCAAGGACTGTTTTTGCTACCTAGCACCATAGAGTGCTGTTGCTAACGGGGCCTTTTGGCGCTTCTGAACTACATATAAAACATAAGGCTTTTCCTTTTCTAAAAATAGTTGTATCTTCAGTTTCTTGCAGGCATCATTAAATCACTGGGGCTGCAGAAGGGATTTGAGTGGAAAAGGGTAATGTCACTAGGGACTAGCTCAGAGAGAGTGCTCCATGCATAAGGAGCGGCATGGGAGGATACATGAAAACAGTTTATGTGTGTGTGTAAAATACACACACACATACACTCACTTGGGATTACTTACCTAACTCAGTACACTCATCTGTAAGGCAGCCATCCCAAATTTGTGCTCATAAAATATCACACCTGTCTCTGAGGTGTTCCTTATTCATGGAACACACTTTCTGAACTGATCTGCAAGGCCACTACCCTCTGTGCATTCAAATCCCTCCTGAAGACCCACTTCTCCTGTGACACTATAAGAAATTAGCCATCCAATAATGGCAGAAAGAGAGCCAACAGAGGTTTTTCGCCTTCTCTGCAGCATGGGGCACGGGTCACTTGCTGGAAGATTCTCTGCAGCTTGAGGTCTTCAAACCACAATTTGAGGACTTCAATAACTCAGACATAGGTTAGGGGTTTGTTACAGGAGTGGGTGGGTGAGATTCTGTGGCCTGCATTGTGCTGGAGGTCAGACTAGAGGACCTTAAAGTCTATGAGTCTATGTAACTAACTAGAAAAACAACATGATAAGTCTGGACTACACAGAGTTGCCCTAGTTTTTATAAGTCAGGTTTAAATCAATTTAAGATTGTCCACACCAATAGAACTAAACCAATTTAAAAATTGATTTTACTTTAACTATTTTTAATTTTGTGTGTTGTGTCCTTAGCAAAATATGGTCAGTCATCACCCGAACACCCCTTCCCCCTTCTCTTTTCTGATTGTCTTTTTAATTCGTCTTCAGAGCAGAGACAATGCCTCCCTGTTTGTGCAGCACCTAGTATATTGTAGAAATAAATAATACAAATAAATACATATGCCACACAAGAAATTCATGTATCATGTATATTACAAGAAAAGCTATTCCATAAACATTTTAGAAAGATTTTAAACAATTTAGTGCAACTTTTAAAAAAATTTCTTCATCCATAAAGTTTTTTGTTTATTTTTTAATGGAGTTATACCTATCTCCTAGAACTGGAAGGGACCCTGAAAGGTTATCAAGTCTAGCCCCCTGCCTTCACTAGTAGGATCAAGTACTGATTTTACCCCAGATCCCTAGGTTGCCCCCTCAAGGACTGAGCTCTCAACCCTGGGTTTAGCAGGCCAACGCCCAAACCACTGAGCTACCCCTCACCCTTCTTAATTACTATCAGTCCATTTCTACAGGCATCAGAAGGAGTCATGATAAATTGTAAGATTACCTAAGATAGCTTTTCTGTGCCTGTAAATATCACAACTTTAAAGTCCAGTATCTTGGAATTTACTAAGGATAATGCTATACATCTCACTGGGAAGCTGAAATCTCCCTTATTCCAGTGGTATAAAGCTCTTATATTGTAGCTTACGTGATTGTAAGACTTTACTGTCACTGGTGCAGGACTGAATATTGCCTGTTGTGGGACTCAGGTGTAATTTTACAGGGAAATTGCACATTTGAGAGAAAGGAAGAAACATTTCTCAGTTAGATTGTTCGTTTGGGATTTTGTTATTTGGGGATGGGGGGCTGTTTGAAGAAGACAGCTGTTTGAAGCTGCTCAGCCATTTGGAATCTTAGAAGTTGTCCCAATAGAGGAGGATTAGTGGTCAGAGTACATCTCTGCAATCAAATAAATTATATATTCATTCATGTTAACCAAGTAGCAAGAGTCTGTACGTGACTTCGTGATTACACTATATGTGTACATCGAAATGAAGTTAATCATGAACTGAAAGCTCTTTGGAAAAGGTGCCCTCCCTATCTATGTGTTTGTGCAGCACTTAGCACAAAAGGGCCCTGATTCTGATTAGGTCTACAGGCATTACAACAATACAAATAATAATTTGCATTTTAGCCTCACTGATTGAGAGGTACACTTTGATATGTACACATGGTGGATTACGCATTGCTAGACAAAATATGGCATCATTAAATAACAATGCAAGCCCAGACCAGGCTGGGAAAGGCACACTATTTCAATGCTTGATTGTCACTTTTCAGTTGCTGATTTTAGTAGTAGTATTGTTTACATTTATATTATGGTAGCACTAAAGGCCAACCAATTCAGGGTCCCATTGTCCTAGATGCTGCAGAGACATAGAAAATGACAGTCCCCGCCCCAAACCGCTTGCAATCTAAAAAACAAGACATAACAGCTGTATGAGATAACAGCTTGGGCGGGGTGTGGGTGGGAAGTCAGAGTAAGAAAAACAGTAGGATGGCTGTTGAGTTTTATAGGTGGGGCTGGTAGCACCATCTGTTGTTAAGATTGACTGACAGCTCCCATTATGACATCCTTTTTAGTTGCTCATAATTTGCTGAAATTTTCCATGCCAGTGTTCTGCCGTAGGCTGAATTTTGTTGGAAAGTTTCAGCCAAAATGTTTCAGCCATTTTTGAGAACGAGACTGAAAAAAAAATTCTGGCTACCTTTGCTTTGATAATATCTAGTGTCCCCATGCTGTGGAGCAGGGTCTTGAAATTTGGCATGGGGTATGGCCTTTGTGTCATGGATGTACCTTTTGTGTTCCTTGTTAGTCTTCCCAAATTTGGCCAAATTATAAGCCTCTGAAAAAATCACAGTTCACATATGCTCAGTGGAGACTTATTAGAGTTTAGAGGCTAAAATCTCCAGAGATTCTGTCTTCAGTGGGCATGCTTGAGCCTTTCACAGCTCATAGTGCTGAGCAGACTGCGCACGTACCTTCCCTACAGTAAGTGAGAGATGTTCTATATCTCTCCCTGGGCTAGATGGATGCAGTTAGACTTTCCCTGGGTTTGGCTGCTCTAGGCTGGGGCTGGGCACCAGTACTGAGAGCAGGGAGCCTGTCTCTTCTGTGCTTTCAGTGGTCCCCTTGCTGGCAACCAGGCACCATGGAGAAGTAACAGCCAGACTGGGAGAAGGAAAAGGAGTAGATTGGGATAAGGAGCCTGGCGGGGCTGGTACTGAAATGGGTGGGAAGAGAGCTGTGACTGGAAGTTGGACCTGGGACTAGTTGGACCAGGAGACTGGGGCTGAGGACTGGAACTAGGAGCCTCAAGAGGGGAGGGTTAGCTGGAATAAACTGGGAAAGGAGAATGGGAATAAACTGGGAAAGAGAGAGAGACTGGGACATGGTGAGGGAAAGAGGAGGCGAGATTGAGAGCTAGTTGGCAAGGTGGGAGGGGAACACTAAGATCAGATGAAACGCTGAGGGGAGGAGGAAGACTAGACAAGGATATTAGGACTAGCAACAAGTGGGTTGGGATGGGGAGAGTGGAGACAGATCTGATGACGAGCTGGGATGTGGAGGGAGAACTGGGACTCATGGAGTAAAGAGACTGTGACATGTCAATAAAACAAAACTTTTCACAAGAGGCAACTAGCATAACATATATATAACATAACATAAGAGTGGCCGTACTGGTTCAGACCAAGCGGCCATCTAGCCCAGTATCCTATCTTCCAACAGTGGCCAATGGCAGGTATCCCAGAGGGAATGAACAGAATCATCAAGTGATCCATCTCCTATCGTCCATTCCCAGCTTCTGGCAAACAGAGGCTAGGGACACTAATGGCATACTGGTCTGTATTAGTAGGAGCATTGCCAGCAGATCGAGGGAAGTGATTATTCCCCTCTGTTCGGCACTGGTGAGGCCACACCTGGAGTATCATGTCCAGTTTTGTTCCCCACACTACAGAAGGGATGTGGACAAATTGGAGACAGTCCAGTGAGGGGAAACGAAAATGATTAAGGGGCTGGGGCACATGACCTACAAGGAGAGGATGAGGGAACTGGGGTTATTTAGTCTGCAGAAGAGAAGAGTGAGGGGGGATTTGATAGCAGCCTTCAACCACCTGAAGGGGGGTTCTAAAGAGGATGGAGCCAGGCTGTTCTCAGTGGTGGCAGATGACAGAATAAGATGCAATGGTCTCAAGTTGCAGTGGGGGAGGTCTGAATTGGATGTTAGGAAACACTGTTTCACTAGGAGGGTGGTGAAGCACTGGAATGGTTTACCTAGGGAAGAGGTAGAATCTCCATCCTTAGAGGTTTTTAAGGCCTGGCTTGACAAAGCCCTGGCTGGGATTATTTAGTTGCTGTTGGTCCTGCTTTGAGCAAGGAGTTGAACTAGATGACCACCTGAGGTCTCTTTCAACCCTAATCTTCTATTATTCTATGACCATCACTGCCCATCATGGCTAATAGTCATTGATGGGTCTATCCTCCATGAACTTATCTAGACTAAACGTGTGCACCTCATATTCTGGGTGCCTGACTTGAGACTCAGGTCCGATTCAATGGGATGTCAATAGAAGCTGTGATTTGACTATATATAATACTAAGTGCTCTGAAAACCAGGCCCCACATGTCTCAAATTGAGCACCCAAAATTAGTGGACACTTCTGGGTAAGTTTTGACCTTATTCTCTCTGTGCCACAGCTCCCCCATCTGTAAAATGGAATTATAGCTCTCCTTCAACTCACTGGGATGTTGTTATGCTAAATTAATGTTGGTGAAGCACTTGGATACTATAGTCATGAGTGCTATGGGAATACCATGAGGAAATTAATAATTCTCTCCTCAGACCAGGGTTTGAATAGTCTGCACTAATTAAGGCCTAGGGCTACATATTGAACAAAGAGGCTAAATCAAACTATTGTTGAGCGCCATCCATTCCATGCACTGAATAAAGCTGGCATACTGTGGAAAAACTAGTATGTGCTCGTGTAATTAGAGACTATCATAATGCATATGCACAAGAGGTCCAAATAAAAGTTGCACAGGGAACCTTAATTCTGGCATTTCCTAACTTTTTAGTGCAATAAGATTTATCTTCAGCAAAATGGCCACACAACCTGTAGGACACAACAAAATGCAGCACTTCTTGACACAGGAATCAGTTGTAGAGACTAAGACAGGAAATGCAGCCAGGTATAGCAGCATCAGTCCTGTATTTATTTTCCAGTGGCTAGACTGTAGCAGGGCTATAAGGACGAGTAAGATTCTGCACAGCCACACTGGGATGTGGAAGGGAGTAAAGTCCATACAGATTGTAGGACCTGCCCAGATATTGGGTCCAGCATGATGAGGAGGGAGTAGGGGCTACGTGCCTGATTTCCCCATCTACCCACCCTCAAATCCTATGATAGTGATAGGCACAAGGAACTCAATGTATTTAGTTTCACAAAGAGAAGGTTAACGGGTGACTTGATCACTGTCTATAAGTGCCACCATGGGCAACAAATATTTGATAATGGGCTCTTCAGCCTAGCAGACATGGGTTTAACAAGATCCAAAGTTCAAAGCTAGACAAATTCACACTGGAAATAAGGTACACATTTGCAATAGTGAGGATAATTAATCATTGGAATAGCTTCCCAAAGGCTGTGGTAGATTCTCCATCACTGGCAATTTTTAAATCAATAGGATGTTTTTCTAAAACATATGCTGTAGTTCATATAGGAATTATTTTGGGGAAGGTCTGTGGCCTGTGTTTTACAGGAGGTCAGGCTAGATGACCACAGGGGGCCCTAAGTTATTTCTTGTTATTAGCTAAAATAGATAAGGTATCCTAAATCCTGCCTCAGCCATCACTGAGGTACTACATCGGTGATTACTTTGTCCTTTAAAATAGTATTGGAGACAGTGGATCGTGTCCTGGACCTCATCACTGCTCATATATCAGGTTCAAGTATATCTGTTTCCCCCAGTGACAGCTGTCTCTTTGATATGTTGCCTATTTAGCCTGTTAATCGACTTTTCATCTGCATTTGGAACTGCTTCTAGTGTAGTGTAGTGTCAGATTGTTGATGGGCCCTCAAAGCTGGGATGCTTTTTTCTTTGCATTCACTAACTTTTGGTCTTGTGTTGATCCCTGGAGCCAGATCCCAGTGAAGCTGGGCAGAGAACTGTAGTTCTGTTTTACAGGGGAGTTCAAAACTTTGGGAGGGTAGTTCTGAACTGGAATGAAGTCAAATTTCAAAATCTCAAAATTCTTCATGAAACAGAATTGCCATTCTCCACCCAGCTCTCATCTTGACATTAACCTGAGACCTGTCCCTGCATGACTTCCATACGGGGAACTTCCATTGAAACATTGGCACTTCTGTGCACAGAGGGTGGAATTGACCCCAGTGCAGAGGACCGGAACAAGACCTGTTGTGAGAGCTTAATAGGATTTCAGTCATGTTCAGCTCTTTCCACTCCTTCTGCAATCCTTGTCCTTCCAGACCAAAGCCAGGGTAGGTGTCTGCATTCCCAGCCCCTTTTAACTCGACAGGAACCTCTGGGTGTGGGGTGGCTTGATTCTCTTTTTGAAGGCAGATGACCAGTGTGACGCACAACACTGTTTCTTCAAAAACAAGATACTTAAATAGTAGAGTAAAAGCACAGAGTAAAAAGGAGATTTACAGACAAAACAAAGTTAACCACATCTCTCTCTTGTCTAGGACTGATCTTTGCTATAAGCTTACCAGGCAGGCTGTCTACCTTCAGTTTCCTCAGAGAGAGCATGTTTCTAGTCCATCATGCTGGGCTCCCGTGTCATGCATCTCTGGCTTAAGTTTGTTCGTCATCAACTTATTCCCCTGGTGAATGCATTTCCCTACTCCCAGCAAAACCAGTCTGCTTGTTACCCGGGGTTCTTTCAACCCAAAGCTCTTGGTAACTTTTATTCTATGTGAGGAGGTGTCAGGAAATAAATCAGGGGAGACATGGCCGTCCGACTGATAGGTGTCTGACACAAACAGGACAACACAAGAGTGCTTTCACTTAAAGCTAAACTTTACTAGTCTCAAGCACTTACACACATCTGCAACAAGATTAGTAAAATATCCCCAGCCCTTGATAATTACCAAAGCTGAGTGTGGCTCTCGAGTGACACCGCGGCAGCTCGTCTGCTGGTGGGGAACACAAGATGCATCCAGAGGGAGAGACCAGTCCCAAAGAGTCCCCAGACGAGTCCCACTGTCTCAAGCTTTTTCCCCTTATTTATACACTAGTAATAGAATGACATGTCCCTTAAAGAAACCTTGTTAAGTAAGCAGTTTCAAGCAGGAGTTTCCTTCTGATTATTGATTAACCAGGTGTGGGTTTTTCCAGAGTCTGCAGCTCTGAGACCCCAATAGACATTCCTGCTCTTTTAAAATGCAGGTATCAGCAACTTCAACACAATTCTTATCAGGAAGGATGCGGGGTCAAGCTGCCCCTTCTGTGGCACCCCAAAAACCTCTCCCCTCCTGCCTTGGTCAAGCTGAGTTTGCTGAATGGCCAATTTACAGCTTGCTGACTAGGTTGCTTTTTAACAATAAGCCAGAGTAGTTTTAAGCACTTTACTGACAGGAGCAGCTCCAGACATTTCGCCGCTCCAAGCACAGCGGCATGCTGCGGGGGGCGTTCTGCCGGTCCCGCGGCTCCGGTGGACCTCCCACACGCGCACCTGCAGAGGGTCTGCTGGTCCCGCGGCTCCACAGAAGCCGCGGGACCAGCGGACCCTCCGCAGGCACGCCTGTGGGAGGTCCACCAGAGTCGCGGGACCAGCGGACCCTCGCAGCCATGCCGCCAAAGGCACCCTGCCTGCCGTCCTCCCGGCGACCGGCAGAGCGCCCCCCGTGGCATGCCGCCCCAAGCACACGCTTGGCATGCTGGGGCCTGGAGCCGCCCCTGTTTACTGGTTTGCCAAAGTCTCCCTGTACATGCTCACCGCTTCGAAAGTTCAGATATAGGCCATCAAATAGCTCCATGTATTGTGGCAGCTCTTAAACCAAGACTTTATTGAATTCTCTATCTGGGAGGATGTTCTCAGAGCACAGACAACCCCCAAGCAAAATACATATTCAAGTGTGGGATGTAGAAATCATATTTTGGTAACAGATCATAATATTTCATAAAAATGGGAACATCTATCATATGAGGATCACAGTAACCTTTCTGTGATCCCACATTAGCATGGCCTTACCAAATTCACAATCCATTTTAATAAATGTCACAGTCATAGCATTTAAAAAATCTGGAATTTCACCGTTTCAGATATTTAAATCTTAAATTACACGGGGTTGTAACAAAGCATGAATATGTATTTTAAAATGGTAAAATATAAACATGTAAAGCCCTTTAGTCAGCGTTTCTCAGACTGGGGTCCCGACGCTAAAGGGGGTCAGAAGGCCATTGTAAAGGCGTCATGGTATTACCACTCTTACTTCCATGCTACCTTCAGAGCTGGGTGGCCAGAGACTGGCAGCTGCTGGCTGGGCACCCAGCTCTGAAGGCAACAGTGCTGCCAGGAGCAGCACAGAAGTGAGGATGGCATATTATGGTGCCCAGCTCTGAAGGCAGCGCAGAAGTAAGGGTGGCAATACTGCAACCCTCTAAAATAGCCTCAGGGTCTTTTGGGTCAGGACCCCCAATTTGAGAAACACTGCCTATAGCATAGAGTAAAAGTACACAAAAGACCGGACTTCCTAAAGGAGACCAGATTTCGTGGTCTGTGATGTATTTTTCATGACCATGAATTTGGTAGGGCCCTATATATTAGCAATAGCGGTAGTAAGGTGGTCTGAAAATTTCCAAGATTTTGAAATTGTGTCAAAGAACATGGAGGAAATTGTGCAGAAATGTTTGCAATTTTTCTCTTCCCTTTGCTGACCAGCTCTAATTATCCTTGTTTCTGGCAACATTCACAGCATGCTAGGTGCTCTGCAGACAGGCAAGATTAAATAGTCCATTTTCAACTGCTGCATTGACTTAATCTCTTCAACTTGCTTCTGCATCCCCTCCAATCTGGCTTCCACCCTCTCCATTCTACTGAGAATATATTTACCAGATGCTCAAATTACCTCTTTCTCCCCAAGCCGCAGGGCCTTCACTGCATCCTTTCTGCTGCCTTCTTTAGTGTTGGTCACGCCTTTCCCCTTCACGCCTTATCCTTCTTTTGCTTTCATACCCATGTTCTCACGTGGTTCTCCTCCTGTCTCCCTTACTGCTCTTGCAGGTGCTCTTCTGGCAGCTCTTGTCCTCCTTTCTCTGCAGGTTTCTCTTTTAGTATGTTCCTCTTCTCCCCCTGCACCTTATGTCTTGCCTACCTTCTCTGCTCACCTGGTTTCTACAATCTTCTACATATGGATGATTCAGAAGTCTATATCTCAATGCTTGCTCTGTCCCATTCCATCTAGTGCCACACACCTGCCTCTCCTGCATATTGCATTGGAGGGCCTACTGACAGCTCACACTCAACACAACCAGAACAGAGCTCAAATCATTTACCTCCTACAACCTTCAGTTTTCCTCCTTTCTTCTTTCTTTCTATCACTCAGGATTGCAATCTTGGTGTCCTCTCCAATTCCCTTCTCCTTCTCTGCACATATCTAGCCTGCCTAAATCTGGTGGTTTCTTTTAACATAATCTTACTAAAATCTCCCTTTCTTTCTATCCTGATGGCTAATGTGCTTGTGAAGCCATTGTTATTTCCATCTTCCTTCGTGATACCCAAATCACTCGCTTCTAATCCATCCAAACACTAAAGCCAACATTATCCTCGCCTTTGGATCTGACCATGTCACCTCACTCTTTAAATCAGCCCACCAGCCATTGCCTGTTGTATCAAGTTTAAAGTTCTCATCCTAGCCTTCAAGAGCCTGCCTATCTCCACTGCAGTCTAGAACCAGAATTTGTCTCCCATTGATGTTCAGTGTTCTCCTTCACTTGCATCACTCTGGCCCTGATGACACCTTCCTTTCCTTCTGCCACTCCCATCTTCGTACCTTCTTCTACGCTGCTCTTTATGTATGGAATACACCCCCTGTATCCATGTGCTAGCTCCCTCTGCCACTAACATGCACACACACACACACACACACATTTTTATTAAAGTATATCTAAAGATTCTCTTCTTCTATAACACCCACAAATAGAAAAAATGGAAAATATTAGATTAAGAGGGTCGGGAGGATAAGAGGTTTCTCCAAGGTATCTTCCTCCTCTAGATCTCCCAGTGGATCTTGTCTGTGTTAGAGACTATAAACTTTCTGTGCAGAGCACTTTCTTGATAACTGAATCATACAGGGCTGAGCACATTGTTGGCACTTGCAGAAGAAGAAACATTTATACGTGCCCATAACTCACCCTTTTGTAGTGCAATGTTATTACTGCTCTTCATCCTAGAAGTAGCACTTTGGTTGTTTATTCCTTTGCTTTCATCGTGACCAGACAAGTCAGTGGGGAATCAGAATTGGGTCTCAAAGAAGAATAAGTCATTGTTTAATAACAAGCTCAACTTGTCATCCTGATCTAAGTTTCATTAAGACATTGTAACTGACGCTTGGAGAGAAGGGCAGGTCGGAGTTCTCCTTCTCCAGTGCTAAAAACACTGGGTTAATACAGTTTCAGAAGACCAAGAAGCAGGTTGTGGAAAGTTTTTTCTTCTTCCCTGAAGGTGAACCCAGGTCCTGGCACAGAGCCACTTTGCTCTGCAGCAAAGAAAAAAGAGTAAGTTACTTGAAGTGGGCTATATAAAGACAGGGAAAGACTACCTGTCATCCCTTTCATGGTAAAGCAGGCTGGGAAAGGAGAGGAGTCTGGATCATTTAAAATACAGATACTTCTCTCTCTCTCCCTCTCTCTCTCTCTCTCTCTCTCTCTCTCTCTCTCTCTCTCTAAGAATTGTTAGGCAGATAGAACCAAGGCAGAAGGAGTCATGTGCTGGTCTGAGAGTCACCCAGCAGATGGATCCTATGGGGAATGTAGATAGAGGCTCAGAGAAGCTCATCCATTTGGACAGATTTGGGGGCTTTAACTACTGCTGTATCATGGACATTCTTGGGATTTCTGTCACTTTGTATGTTGGGGAACTTATCTGTGTATTAGACATTGGTATGTCCCATGTTGCAATAAATAACTTGGCCTACATTTTCTGAAGTGATTTTGGGTGCCCAGCATGAATGGTGAACACCCATCCTCTGGAAATCAGGTTGTTTTCAGGTGTTTCATGTTGGGCACCCAAAAATTGAGGCACCCAAAATCGCTCCATTTCTGTGCTCCTTTATCCCACCACGGAATTAGAAGCATCCGAACACTGGTGCAAACTTTACCACATTCTTATCCTTGATAATACACTGATTGTAAGGAAATAGTTTTATGAAGACCTTGTGTATGAGCTGAAATTATTGCCCATTTCTTTGGAGAGAGGCTAGATTCTTTGAACACCTCATTACTTTCTCACATCATTTCTTGTATTATAAATACTTTTAATTCAAAAGCTGTTGTAATTCTGTTGTGTGAGGGATTTTTAAAATTTCTCTTTCCCTTTGATAAGAGAGACATCTCATTTTGAAATTCTGTGGTCCCCAGTACAGCTGAAGAGCACAACATTAATCATCTGGTGGCATATTTTAGTGTTTGGGATAATTCAATAATTATCTTCAAGTGCAGTTTGTGATGTTACATATTTGATGAAACAGTTAGGGATAAACGTACTTTAGAGAAATAGAGCTTTCAGTGTGCATTGAGGAATTGCAAGCAGCTACTGTGTTTATTATTACTGTGAAATAATTGCATTCTCTCTTTCTATTGCAGTATCTACTAGAGATGAAAAGCTTAATACTGCCCCCTGAACATATTCTGAAGAGAGGGGACAGTGAAGCAATAGCATATGCTTTCTTTCACCTTCAGCACTGGAAAAGGGTAGAGGGGGCACTGAATCTCTTACATTGTACGTGGGAAGGCAGTAAGTAATTCTCTTTCTCAGAAACATTTTACAGGAATTGAAACAATATAACCACATATTTCCATGAAGTATTATGAGTAAATAATCATTTATATGATGCAGCGCCTTCCATCTAAGACCCTCATAGCACTTCAAACCATTAATGAACTAAACTTCACAGTACCTCTGGGTGGTAGATATGTATTCTTGTTTCATTCTGTAGATGAGTCAAGTTGCCTTTCTTCAGGCCATGCAGAGAAGTTTTTGGCAAAGTTGGCAAGAGAACACAGGAGTCCTGATTCCCAGCCTCTTGCTCACACCAGTAACCACTCCCTTTGTGGAAAATTAAACATTAACAAACCCTGTCAATGACCTCTAATGAATTTTGGACCCTCAAATTCTGTGCTCATTACAAAGCCAAATATTGCCTAGAAAATATACCGCTAACAATGAGGAGACTTTTATGATAAGTTTGTATAAGCTATAATATTGTTGTTCAACAGAACTACGTAGGTTTTTTGTTGAGTCTTATTGACACAGACCCCACATATAGCCCCTTTGTGTTGCTACAGAGATGCAAAGGGACTGTAAAACTATCTGAACTGGACAGCTGAGGGTTCCCCAACATGTGTGGAATCCCTTTATAACACCTCCTTCCTACTCTGCCCCTGGTGTAAGGAGCAATAGGGTGCAGTGCCAGTGCCACTGTGCTCTGGTGATCCCCAGCTGGCATAATGTCAGAGGAACCCTGAAGTCCGCTGAACTCAGTGAGTTTTAGGAGCATAAGGAATGTGGGATCATGCCCCATGGAACTATGTCTCCAAATTCAGGGCCAGGATTAATATACTCTAGTATTCCCCCCAGGGACTGCATTAGGGTGACTAATCTGAAGTTCAGTTTTACCTTTACCATTGTCAGTTTGCAAATACAGACTTCCTTCATTTAACTAGGAGGAAGAAAGCAAAGCCTTATGCTTAAGGCACAGCACAAAGCCTCAGGAGATCTGGGTTCTACTTGCTGACACTGAGCAAAATCACTTATCTTCTGTACCTCATTTTGCTCACCTGTAAAATGGGGATAATAATTTATTTCTTCACAGAGGTCTTGTGGAGCTTAGTTCATTAATATTTGAGAGACTGATACTGAAGACACTATAAAATACACAGTGTATTATCATGATTAAACCAAATAAATCAACATAATGTTTTGTATTCAGTGAGCTCTATTCTTTCCACCCTGGTGATAATACATTTGAAATATTTTGTGTGTTTTCAATAACTGTGTTGAATTTTAATTTTGTAAAGAGTTTTCGCCTTTATAACCACTTGAAAAAGAACCCCCAAGAAATTAAGAAAAAAAGTGGTGTTTAGAATGACCTTCGGTGAAATTGTCTGTAGTGACTTTTTTTTTTGTAATCACCATTCACTTGAACTTATCTGCTCTGCTCTTTTCTGATTTCCCTCATCTTTGCAGCCTCCCTATGTTCCATTCTTTCTGTCCTGTTTTTTTCTCTACATTATGTCTTCATTCAGACCTCACCTTTAAAGTCCCACCATGCCTATCACACTGATAATCCACCAAAGAAATACGTTTTACACAAGCTTAATTAAAGTCAATCATCCTCTCATAAACCATTGGCCTGAATTTTGTCTAATCTAGATTGTACAGTAAACTCTTTGGGAAAGGGATGCATCTGTGTCTATGTATTCTAACACTCCCTGCAAACCGGTGATGCTCAATAAATAATTCAGTTTCCTTGCTGTGTGTGGTTTGCTCCATTGTGTTTGCCCCGCATGTCACACACACACACACACACACACACGCACGCACGCACGCACGCACTTCAGTATTCTACTTGTTCTCTCACTACTTACTTATTTATCCCCAGATCAGTCCCCTCCATGTTTCCTTTGTCATCTCCTATTCCTTCCCAATGGCTCACTTTTGACGGTATCTCTTCCAGAGCTGCCCAGAGGATTCAGGGGGCCTGGGGTATTTGGTGGCGAGGGCCCCCGCCGCTGAATTGCCACCAAAGACCCGGCACTTCGGTGGCAGGTCTCGGGCCGGAAGGACCCCCCACCGCCGCCGAAGACCCTGAGCAGATGAAGCTCCGGGGACCCGGGCCCCGCGAGAGTTTTCCAGGGCCCCCGGAGCAAATGAAGGACCCCGCTCTAGGGGCCCTGAAAAACTCTAGTGGGGGCCCCTGTGGGGCCTGGGGCAAATTGCCCCACTTGCCCCCCACCCTCTCGTCTTTTCCTCTTCTATTCTGTATTGTTTCTTTTCCTCCACTCACCATTTCATAGCAATTGTGTTCAGAAAGGCATTACCACAAGATCATATAATTGCTCATAGTAATTTCTTGCTCGAGTTCCTATTGAAGCATTGTTTGCTTTGTAACAATGGGACCTCTTTCTACAGTTTGACTATTTTCTCTTTTTCTTCCCTCCACCGCTACTTGAAAATGTATTTTATCCTACACTTGGGGCAATACAAATAATGGCCACTCATTTCCAACTTCTTCTGAAAGGAACAGCCATAATCCGTTTTGCATTTCAGAGAAATGTAAAAAATAGGCCAAATCCTGAGGGCCTTATTCAAATTTTTACTCCTTCCTCACTCAGGCAGATTCCCATTTATTTTAATAGGATTTTGCCTAAGTAAAAACTGAGTCAGAAGCTCAGTATTTGGCCCTATATTAGTATCTTTCAGTTTCATATCTCTTCTCTAATTAATATTCTTTATAGATGTTGTAAATTAAACATTTGATTATCTTGTGTTATATCATTCTGTCAATTTCATGTCACTTATATGCAAACAGCTTCCTTGGCATCTCTGTTCTACCAAAATTTAAACTCATATGAATCAATGCAGAGGAAGAAAAACTTAACTGGGTCCTAATTCTTCCTGGCAGTGTACAGTACATTGAATGCAGCAGTGAGTGCAGTACTTGATCACTTGCTGATGCTCTCTGTACCGATATCTATCTACATAGCAATAATATCTTAAAATTATAGCATGCCATTAAGTTACTTAAACTACCAGCCCCTGTCACTTTACCAGCTTATATGTAGAAAGTTAACGCCTGAAAATACATATTACTAAATTTTATCTGGGTGGGACTTGGACAAAGTTAAGTGCTAGCATTTCTTAAAGTAAATTACTTCGTGGTACATTTTCACATTTGCTTCTGGGAGGAAAGCAGATTGTTCCTTCTATGGCAAGCTCTAACTGAAACATGTCTAGAAAACCTCATTGGCCTAGCAGTCAGGAGGATTTGTGGTATTTTTAACCACAAAATAATTGTAGTGCCCCCTCCCCCAACTGCACTCTGCAATTCAGAAAAGAGTTAGTTTAAAAAAATAATAATAATTGCATTGGAATATTGGTCATTTCCTGGCATTGTTTCAGTTTTCCACCAATCAAAATGCACTTCCATTTGCAATAAAACTCAAAAGCCCAAATGATGCTATTTTTGTTTGGCTTGATGCAGATATTATATGCAGAAAAGTCTTTAACTGCAAATACGTCTGAGTTTCAAAGATTTCCAAGATGAATGACTCCCACCCACCACCACTATCATCACACAAGAATCAAACCAGATACTTACTTACACCACACTCCCTCTTGTTTAATATGCAGCTGGTGTTCAGTTTTATTAGGCTTCTGATTTGACAAGTTGGGGAAAGACAATTCACCGAACAACAGACATGTGACTGGTGGTCAGACCGCTGACACTATGTATCCAAGTGCATCTGTTGGGTCAACTCCGAGAGGAGAAAAGTAGGCTACTGCTCCAGTCATATCCAGCAGGAAGACATACTGTGCAAATCGGTGGAAAGAAAGGGAAGTTGGCACAGCCCCCGATACCCTGCCCAAACGCTATCTCCTGTGCCCCATGCCAGCCGTGTGAGGTTTACTACAGCTGCAGGCCTACTCTAATCTCCACAGGGAAGAAAGGGGCAAGATTTGTGAGAGGCTAGTTGAGAGAGTATGTTAAAGTATTTGTTTGAAATTCCTGCTCCCTTCAGCTGCTGCTAAGGTCCCAACCACAGAGCAATTCCCTGGCCCAAATTGCCTGATTTCCTCAGTGTTGGTTGTGGTAGTGCAGAGATTCCACATATAGGAATGAAGAGTCAAAGGGTAAGGATTTGGTCCAATGAGGGGTTATTTCATGTGCAAACTAACACACCCTTTACTTGCTCCCAGGAAAAAACCACATGGAATCTGGGCTTAAAATAAAGTATAGTTAATTAATTCATAGAATCACAAAAATGTAGGGCTCGAAGGGACCTTGAGAGGTCATCTAGGCCAGACCCCTGCACTGAGGCAAGACCAAATAAACTAGACCATCCCTGGCAAGTCTTTTCTAACCTGTTCTTAGAAACCTCCCATGATGGAGATTCCACAATCTCCCTTGGAATCCTATTCCAGAATTTAACTACCCTTCTAGTTAGAAAGTTTTTCTTAATATCTAAGGATATGTCTACACTATGGGCTTATTCCGATTTTACATAAACCGGTTTTGTAAAACAGATTGTATAAAGTCGAGTGCACGCGGCCACACTAAGCACATTAATTCGGTGGTGTGCGTCCATGTACCAAGTCTAGCATCGATTTCCAGAGCGTTGCACTGTGGGTAGCTATCTCGTAGCTATCTCATAATTCCCGCAGTTTCCCCCACCCTTTGGATTTCTGGGTTGAGATCCCAGTGCATGATGTTGTCGCGGGTGATTCTGGGTAAATGTCATCACTCATTCCTCCCTCCGTGAAAGCAACGGCAGACAATCATTTCGCGCCCTTTTTCGCTGGATTGCCCTGGCAGATGCCATAGCATGGCAACCATGGAGCCCGTTTTGCCTTTTGTCACTGTCACCGTATGTGTACTGGATGCCGCTGACAGAGGCGGTACTGCAGTGCTACACAGCCACATTCATTTGCCTTTGCAAAGTAGCAGAGATGGTTACCAGTCGTTCTGTACCGTCTGCTGTGCCATTGTAAATTGGCGATGAGATGACGGTTATCAGTCGTTCTGTACCGTCTGCTGCTGTCATGGGTGCTCCTGGCTGGCCTTAGCTGAGGTCGGCCGGGGGCGCAAAGACAAAAATGGTCAATCCCTCCTTTATGGTTTATCTAAAAATAGAGTCAGTCCTGCCTAGAATATGGGGCAGGTGTACTAGAAAACCAGTGTATCAGAGAACCAGAGAGCACAGCCGCTCCGTGTCAGATCCCACAGAAATGATGAGCTGCATGCCATTCACGGGAAATGCCCCTGCAACAACCCCACCCGTTGATTCCCTTCTCCCCCAACCTTTCTGGGCTACCATGGCAGTGTCCCCCATTTGTGTGATGAAGTAATAAAGAATGCAGGAATAAGAAACACTGACTTTTTAGTGAGATAAAATGAGGCGGAGGCAGCCTCCAGCTGCTATGATAGTCCAGGGAGGACATTAAATGGTGGGGGGGAGAGGAGCCCAGCATCCCGCTGCTATGGTAGTCCAGGCAGTACAGAATCTTTTCTTTAGACATTAAAGGGGGAGGGCTGATGGAACTCAGCCCCCAGTTGCTATGATGAGGACGGTTACCAGCCATTCTGTACCATCTACCGGGAATGACTGGGAGTCATTCCTATTTTTACCCAGGCGCCCCCAGCCGACCTCACCCAATGCCAGCCAGGAGCACTCACAGGATGATGATGATGATGGATAGCAGGCATATTGTACCATCTGCCACCAGGAAGAGGAGGGGAGAGGATGCTGCTATTCATTGCCGCAGCACCGCGTCTACCAGCAGCATGTAGTAGACATAGGGTGACATATAAAAAAGTCAAGAAATGATTTTTTTTCCCTTTTCTTTCATGAGGGTGGCTAAATTGACGACATATACCCTGAAACACCCCAGACAATGTGTTTTACCCTGCAGACATTGGGAGCTCAGCCAAGAATGCAAATGCTTTTCAGAGACTGCGGGATAGCTGGAGTCCTCAGTACCCCCTCCCTCACTCCATGAGTGTCCATTTGATTCGTTGGCTTTCCGTTACGCTTGTCACACAGCACTGTGCTGTGGCCTCTGTCTATCATAGCCTGGAGATTTTTTCAAATGCTTTCTCATTTCGTCTTCTGTAACGGAGCTGTGATAGAACAGATTTGTCTCCCCATACAGCGATCAGATCCAGTATCTCCCATACGGACCATGCTGGAGCTCTTTTTGGATTTGGGACTGCATCGCCACCCGTGCTGATCAGAGCTCCACGCTGGGCAAACAGGAAATGAAATTCAAAAGTTCGCTGGGCTTTTCCTGTTTACCTGGCCAGTGCATCCGAGTTCGGATTGCTGTCCAGAGCAGTCACAATGGTGCACTGTGGGATACCGCCCAGAGGCCAATACCGTTGATTTGCGGCCACACTAACCCTAATCTGATATGGTAATACTGATTTCAGCGCTACTCCTCTTGTTGGGGAGGAGTACAAAAACTGGTTTAAAGAGCCCTTTATATCGATATAAAGGGCCTTGTTGTGTGGATGGGTGCAGCGTTAGATCGGTTTAACACTGCTAAAATCGGTTTAAACGCGTAGTGTAGACCAGGCCTAACCTAAATCTCCCTTGCTGCAGATTACGCCCACTACTCTCTCCTACATTCAGTGGACATGTGGTCTGACCCCTGGTCACATCTGTTGTGAGGTGAATTGTCTTTCCTCACCTAGACAATTGATCACTGTCCTTTTTATAACAGCCCTTAATATATATGAAGATTGTTATATGGTCTCCCCTCAGTCTCTTTTCTCAAGACTAAACAGGCCAAGTTTTTTTACCCTTTCCTCATAGCTCAGGTTTTCTAAATCTTTTATCACTTTTATTGCTCTTCTCCGGACTATCTCCAGTTTGTCCACTTCTTTCCTAAAGTGTGAGGCCTCACCAGTGCTATGTAGAGCACTTTGAAAGCATCTGGAAGATGAAAAAGCGCTTTATGTCTTGTTGTATATTAAAGCATTCACATGGGTTTATATTTAAAAAGGTCTTGAGATAAAACCACCCATCAATCAAAGTACATTTTGTTTAAACAGTGTTATTGTAGTTTCAATTTCGGTTCATTACTTCCTGAAGGAGATCTTATAACATAAATTGTTAAAGTAAATCACATTAAACATTTTCCTAGAAGCTGGTCCTGCTTAGAGAGGTTTCTAGTTTCTTTCAGAGTGGGTCTGACGTGGGTTGCAGTGTTGTGCAAGGAGAGCTATCTTTTATATTTTCCAGCAGTGCCATGCTAGTCTTTCCTCATATTAAAATCACTGATTGAAACAGCATGAATCTTTCATTTCTGAAAAGCTCAGGACCAGAGAGTTTTTAATATTTTAATCTCTAAGAAATTTCTGTTACTTCAGGAAAATTTATAACATTTTTTACCTCAGCAAACTGTAAATGGACAGGATCTTTCCTAGAGTTTAGAAAGGTTTATATGCTCTTTAGCAAGACGTTATTACCTTTGAGCGATATAACTATAGTGTAGATTGACTTCATTCCAGAGGCTGGAATCACATACATAATGTTTTTATTTTTCAATAATATTCAGACACCAGAATAAAACACATATGTTAGCTAAAGCTGGTTACAGTGGAACACTGTCATTCTTCATTGAGAGCATTCTTTCTTGTTTATTATTATTTTAAACAAATACACTGAAAATACAGTGTAGGATGTAATCACAATTACTTTAAATGTATTTACAACTGAAAATATTGTGGTACATAGCAATCATTCATTCTTAATACAATTCCTCATTGCCCTGTGTGAGATATATCATGGAGCACTGCTGTGTGTGTGTGTGTGCGTGCGTGTGTGTGTTCTGCACCTACAGCATATAGTACTTACAGGACATCTGTTGAGGAAAAATTGCTTCAATGAATGATGTTCATAGGAATAGTGAGAATAACATGTTGATGACATCTTAACGGTGGGACTAGCATATAGGATAATAGAAAAGGATGGATTGATTGCAAAACTATAATTCAGTCAAGGGTTCTGATGGTTCCATAAACCACAGGAGTATAACTCAGGTGGTCTGACATCATCAGAATACAGATTTAGCAATCAATTTGCCTCCCTATCTGTTATTATTTTAGATTTCAATGTTACATATATTTTTAAAAAATACAAAAGATCAAATCACAGATTAAATAATACTTGAATGCTCATACTGGAAACCTTGCTTGATCTGCTACATTTAAAAAGAATGCATTACTGGAATCTGGTTTTAATCATTCTTTAATAAACTGAGATTGCCAAATGAACAAATACAACCCACTTTATCATGTTGGAAGCATGGAGATATCTCCTGACTGGCAGAATGTTTGTTACATGTTTTGTTGCAGGTGTATCCTGGGTTATTCATTGGGGCATCATACTGCTTTCTTCCAGCATGCAAAACTCCCACTAAAGTCAGTGGAAATTTTGGGTGATCAGAAAAATCCAAGTATTGGGCCCAAATTGGTAGCACTGTTTTGAGGTTCTCTCTGTAAATAAAGTAGGGCTGATGTACCATTGCTACTCTTCCCCCCCCCCCCCCCCCCCCCCGCATCTCAAACATCTTGGAAACTCTACAAATTTTAAGTCAAAATTTTCAAATTTAAATATCTCAATTTAGGTACCTGACACGCTGATCATGCAAGCAAATAGTTATGTGGTTGACTTGACTGTTGTAAAGTGGTCCCACTGACTCCAGTGAGACTATAGATGTGAGTAAAAATTCAATATGTGGATAAGCGTTTGCTGGATTGAGGGCTAAATGCATATTTAGACGGTTAAATAAATATTTTGTACCCTGATAGTAGGCACACAAGTATGAAAATTTTGGATTTAGTGCTTACTTTGTTTTTGCTTTTCAAAATTGTTAATACGTGTAAAGTGCCTTGCTGAATATGTCATGCAAATACTGCACTCACAATAAACTGTCCAATGTGTTATTTTTGTCTTTTTCAGCTTTCAGAATGATCCCCTATCCTTTGGAAAAAGGACACCTTTTTTACCCCTACCCCATCTGTACAGAAACAGCAGACAGGGAACTACTTCCGTGTAAGTCTGAATTTTTTCTCTTTTTTATCCCTGGTTCTTGGCACAAAAGGGTTGTTTATCACAGTTCTTCAGTACTGGCCTCCACTGATGATTCTTAAATTGAGTTCACTGGATTAGAACGATTGGCTGACAGTGAATTTTGAGAGTTCACTTGATTGTTAAAATGGTAATTCATAGCTACAGCTCATGAAGTTTTAGGTATCTTTATTGATGTCAAAAAAGAAAGAAAATCACATTACCTTGGGGATGTCCTTCTTTTAAAAATCTATTGTTTCTTTCTTGCCAAGACAGATGAAGTATGTTTGTTGCTTTATCTGGGATATCATACCATCAGACTAAAAATACAGTTGTCCTGCCCTGTAGTCCTAGTGCAGAAAACCACTATCTAAATTCAAGGCAGTTTTGCCTTCCCAAGACTTCAGGATTGAGCCTGCATAAGGACCATTAACCAAGTACCAAGTTATTGTGACCTCTTGTAAGAGAGCTATTGTAAGAGACACTAGTCGCAAAAAGGGTTTTCTTCATGTAATGATATGTGTGATTCTTATAAAGATATTGTGAAATTACACCAGTCATGTATTATTATGACTTTGTAAAGCACCAAGAGTGTTCTAAATACTGTGAAGGATACAAATATAAAGATGGTCCCCTGCCCTTGAAGAGTTTTACGGTTGAAGTCAATGG
Source organism: Gopherus flavomarginatus (assembly GCF_025201925.1). Lineage (NCBI taxonomy): Eukaryota > Metazoa > Chordata > Testudines > Testudinidae > Gopherus > Gopherus flavomarginatus. The sequence continues at coordinate 49,880,324 of NC_066617.1, read as the reverse complement.
GACTGCTTGCCGTGCATAAAGTTAAACACGAGTCACTCTTTGCAGTATCAGGCCTAACTGGTCAGTTCTGGAAATGTCACACCCTGTTTCCCATTGAAGTCAGTGGGACTTGGTTGGAGAGCACAGATGCTCATGTGGGGATGTTTGCAGGATCAGGTTCTGAAAGGCAGACATAAGATGCCCTGGGGCAGGGCCGGATCCAGGTTTTCTGCTGCCCCAAGCGGCAAAAAAAAAAAAGCCGCAACAGCGCAATTGCACCGCTCCACTCTTTGGCGGCAATTCGGCAGCAGGTCCTTCGTTCCAGCAGGGACTGAGGGACCCGCCGCCGAAATGCCGCCAAAGACCTGGACATGCCGCTGCAGTAGTGGCTGGAATGCCGCCCCTTGATATTGGTGGCCCCAAGCACCTGCTTCCTTAGCTGGTGCCTGGAGCCAGCACTGCACTGTGGAACTCAAAAAAGGGAGTACATTTCAATTATTTTTTGAAAATAAATGAAGATGTGCTTGTGTTCTGTTTGCGTTTGTGTCCCTTCTGGAATAGGTCTGTCTTTTATAACAACTCCAGTTTGGGCTAAGTTATGTTTAACCATTCTTAATAAATCTATCTGGCTAGACTGTAGGGAGAAGTAATATAGCAAGAGTCCCCTCATTGTCAGGCCCTTTTTTCACAACACGTTCTCTCTGATATTGCACAGTAATCCTTGGCAACCAGATCTACCTCCCCCGCCCATTATAATCACCCTAATTATAACAATACCTCTTAGGACTCTCTGAATACTTTACTCCAAGGGATACTGTTGAATGGAGGGTGGAGTGTCAGGGAAATTTGGGAATGACAAAATGATACAGAATAGTCAGCATTCTCCTTTCTAGGTGCAAAATTAATTGCTGTTGTCAGATGGGAGAAGCAAGGGACTCTTTAATACTGTATATTGATGGTAATGTTTTGCTCTGATGATTGTGAGAAATGCCTTTTGCTGTCAAATCTCTTGGGTTTGAGAAGAGAAGGTTTTCACATATTGTGAGAGACACAAGTTACATAGAGGTCCTTTACACCACATGCCTGTCTAAACCTTTAATTGCTTATATTTTAAAGGTAACTTTCGGTAGGTAATTTGAAGGGAGAGTCTCTGCTGAAATGATATCATAGCTCTGGGGTTTGTGTGAGGAACAGTTTGCTTAAAATGAAAGAGAGATTGAAAAGATTAACCCTGGCTAAGTACAAACATCAACCAAACCTAATTTTTGCTTTAACTGGTTAATGAACTACAACAATAGATTGGATATTTCAGTCAAAGACAGAAGTGGGAGCCTGTATTTGAATGCTTGTGCAGTTGTAGTCTGCAATTTGATACTTACATTTAAATGAAATTATCTAACTGTATTTCTCCTGAAATCAGTTTGCTGATTTTTTTAAGGGAACAAGATTTGCAGGCCCCAAACTCTAACACACTTGCAATTGCTATTTTTATTTTAACCATTCAAAGATTCCTTATGGGCCCATCAGATGAGAGCTGCAACAGTCCAAACTGGATGTTGTGCTGTTCTGTACCATGCTGCTTGACTGCTCTGTTTCTATGACCCAGCAGGTGCAAAATAAGCAGGCTTTGAGCAGGATTCTTGCAAATCTTCAGCTATACCTACCCATAAAAATGGAGAAGGCAGGCAGAGTAGAAGAATGGTGTGATATGTATGTATACAACCATGACATTTAAAATTAAAAAACAAGCTGGTACGGCAAGTCTAACTTTAGCTCTACCAGCTGGGAGAGTATCCTTTTCAGAGAAAAACTATTGTCATTTCAAAGGCAAGCACTGATCCTGACTAGAACTTAAAAGTAGGGATGGAATGGGAGACATAGTTCGACAAAACAAGAACTGGCCAGAACATTTGCCATACTGGCCACATCTCCCAACCTGAATCTGAGCCATCATAAATGGTTTGATTAAGTGAAGCTTTCCTCCAGGCAAGTTCTGTTCTTAGCTCTGGGATTCTTCTTCCTCCAAGAGCATATTGTGGGTCTCTTCAGGCCAAAGCCAGAAACGTTTCTGTTTTCCTTTTAGTTTGTATTCGTCGTTGTTGTATTTTTGTATCCCTCATATACATCATATGGTGGTTTGTGAAACGGTTTCTTTCCCCATCTTTATTTCAGCAAGTTTCCCTAGCTTGCATAAATTGCATTAGTTAATGCACATCAGCACCTAAAACAATAAATGTCTTATTAATATGGTGATGAAGATGCAGAAGGAACAGGGAAGCAAACGGCTAGTGGTGGACTGGAATGGAAGGGAGGCTAATGGAAGGAAGACACAGAAGATTATAGTGGAAGGAAGAGTCTGTTAAAGGGTAGGGAAATGGGAAGAGGAGTCTCAAATGATTCTGGCGTTCAGAACCTTTAGATGTGTCTTTCTGCTAAACCAAACCTCGGAACCTTTGTGGCTGCTTTGTAACTGCTTAACCCTCATGAGAAGGCATTTTACCTACACCAAGTTTTTCCTTTCTGCTTTCCTCTGCAGCATTTCATGAAGTTTCAGTTTATCCCAAGAAAGAGCTTCCTTTCTTTATACTCTTCACTGCTGGATTATGTTCCTTCACAGCCATGCTAGCCCTCCTGACACATCAGTTCCCGGAGCTTATGGGGGTCTTCGCAAAAGCTGTGAGTATTCACTGACACTCCTTGGTTTCTGGGTAAATACAAACACAAAGAAAGGGAAATGCACAAATAAAATGGTGGTGAGCTAGACTTTGCTGGACATGAAGTGTCTGAATATTTGTTAGTACAAAAGGAGCATCCAGGGATCTGTCACTGAACAGGAGAACATTTAGAAATCATGTAGGAGCTAATCAGTAAAATACACTCCAGTCTTTCCTCTGGATTATCTGACTCTGTTGTTGGTCTTAGTTCCTTGTCACTCTGCCAAAAAGGAGGGGGATAGCTGCGTTTTCATGGATAATCCAATAAAGTAAACTAATAACAGATTGCAGAGCCCCAGCCTGTTCAGAAAAATAAATTGTAAGCCTATGCGAGGTTGTGATAACTACACAGTACTTCCCAGTGCAAGACAGGGACAGCACAAACTCTTAAGCAGTGCCAGAAAAAATGTGGTTCAGTGTTAACCAAATCAAATTGCAGTCTTTTTCTGAAACTGCAACAAATGAGACAGCCTCAGTGTTTGTGTTCAGACCTCTTATTCCAGCTCTCTACTGGATGCATCTGCTGAGGGCACTACTAATTCTGCTTTTCTGGCCACTGAGCTTTAATATGGGGAAAACAAGTTGTCCTCCAACTTGGATTTTTTCCTTGCAATGTCTAAGAGCATCACTACTCTGATTTTTGCAGCAACAGGGGGCATGTGGAAAATTCACTTCCCAGCAAAGTTCCAGCAAGATCATTACTCCCTCCTCCAAGAAGTGCTGAGAACCCAGAGCAGTAATTTCTTATTAAATGTACTACTTATTGTGGAGCTCGGTGGGTCCAAAATACCCTCTTAGCCTTCTTGTTATTTCCAAATGATGTTAAAGTTCCTCTGCACTCATTTAGGTTTCTTTAGGAGTGGAGGAGGCTTTGATAGCGCTCTCAAGGTATCCCATGGCTCATTCATTAGCGGCTTTCTCCAGACCTCATATCCTTCTGACCAGGAAGGATTGTCCAGGGACCCCTTTTGGAGTCGACCAGCTACTCCCTTAGCCAGGCTGGTCAAATATTCAGTGCTTTAATCCCAAGCACTGCTAGTAGTTTGTTATGGCAATGGCTCTTGCATCAAGAATTTGTGTGTCTGCAGGGGAGGATAGATGACTTGATCAGTTGGGGTAAAAGCTAACATGTCTGTCAACAGAAAAAATACAATAACCTGCTTGAAATAATCCTTTCTGCATTTAGCCGTGAGTGTATCAATAGGTGTACAGTGGATGGCATGTAGTAGTATTACTGTTGTTGTTGTTTGTTATTATTGGCATGGAACAAGACCTCATCCTGCTAAGTGTTGTACAAACACAGAACAAAAAGATGGTCCCTGACTCAGAGTCTACTCGAAGTGTAAGACAAGAGACAAAAGATGGATACAGACAGACAGTACAAGGGAACAATGAGACAAAACTGGTCTGCGTGATAGGCTCTGGTATAAACACACCAACTATCATTGTGATTTATTATTTGTATTACCAAAGTGCCTAGAACCAGATTTTCGTAGGCATCACAGCAAAGGACTTTTAAGGCTGGTTAGATGTATGTGTAAGGGAGGTATTTCTAGGAAACTTCCTTCATAGAATAAAAAGAAAAAGCAATGTCTCTGAAGCACCGATTTTGCTTCCAGTGTGTTTTGTTCATTCAATATGCAGTATGCCGGTATTAGCAGTCAGTGGGCCAAATTCTGCCCTTCCGTGTATCCTGTGCAACCCCATTGGCTGTTAGCCGCATGATTTATTTAAGAGCAAAGAGTTTAAATTGTCTGAGCACCTCAGGCAATGAGCCTGCTACAGGTAATGAGGTGCTGGAATCAGACAAACCCAACTGTGGACTTTCGTGGGCTTCACTTGGCATTTTTTGTGTGATGGGTGCAATCAAATGGAGTGCGGGGGGGGGGTGTTAATATTTACGTTTGTGATGTACTAGCAGTTGTTTCCTCAAATAGCTCTCACTTTGGGCACCAAAGTCACTTTGGGAATACAGTGCAACCAAATCATTCCTTTGATATGTGCATGTAGCTTCCATTGATGTTAATGGAATAGAAGCCTCGGGGCTCAATCTGTGACTGCATCCTGTATCTGAGAATAGAGTGGAGCACAATAAATGAACACAAACAAAACTAAATTAATGCCATGTTATTAACCCTGTATGAAACAGGCAGTATCACTGACCTCTGTGTACATCTCTGAAGCTACATGGCACCTTTGCTATGTTAAGTAACATTCATAGGGATTTAGCTATGTGGCTATCTTAATAAGCAAACACAGGCAGCAGCTGGCTTTTAATTGTGAATGGGTAGAGTGAAAATCAGGCCAGTCTGGTGAAAGTCTGTGACCTTCGTCCACTGACTGATCAAGGGGCTTAGACTCCGATGTCTCATTTTAGTTGTCTACTAAATGTTTGGGATAGCCAAACTGTGTGAAACCTAAGGCCTTGTCTACACTGCCACTTACAGCGCTGAAACTTTCTTCGCTCAGGGATGTGAAAAAACACTCCCTTGAGCGCTGCAAGTTTCAGTGCTGTAAAGTGGCAGTGTAGACAGTGTTACAGCGCTGGGAGCCATTCCCCTCGCAGAGGTGGTTTTATTACAGTGCTCTCTCTCAGTGCTGGAGCCGCAAGTACACAGCCACGTTAAAGCGCTGCGCTTTAACGTCAGCTGTGTAGACATACCCTAAGAAGTGTAATGACAGACATCCCTTTGCTATACAGTGATATCAAGGCTCAGTGGAACAGATCTCTAGCAAGCCACAGCTTTGCCCTTTCCCCTTTTAAGGGAATTAATTTTGAACATAGCTGAAAAGCTGAATGTTCTGAATATCATTTTGGTTGTGTGTGTGGAATTAATACTCTTGTCTGATTGACATGCTGTGGTTTATCCAACATCATGGGATGTACTGTAACTATTACAAAACTACAAGAATAAGTCCTAATTTTAGAGGGCTAAATTATTCTTCTACTTACATCTGTCAATCCCAAGAGCACTGCACAAATGTAACTGAGAGCCATCTTGGACCAATTTAAAAATTAAATCCAAGTTCATATTACTGCCAGTTGAGGTTTAGTAATTTACAAAATATGGTGTACTTCAATTAAACTGAATATAGCATGTGTGGAGCTGTTTGCATTTGTTAAGCACCTACTTGGGGAACAAATATTTGATAATGGGCTCTCTTCAGTCCAGCTGGCATAGGTATAACAAGATTTGAGTGGCTGGAAGCTGAAGCTAGACAAATTCACACTTAAAATAAGGCACAAATTTTTAACAATGACGGTAATTAACCATTGCAACAACTTACCAAGGGTTGTGGTGGATTCTTCTTCACTGTCAATTTGTAAATCAAGAGTGGATGTTTTTTCTGAACAATATGCTGTAGAGTATCAGAGGGTAGCCGTGTTAGTCTGGATCTGTAAAAGCAGCAAAGAATCCTGTGGCACCTTATAGACTAACAGACGTTTTGGAGCATAAGCTTTCGTGGGTGAATATGCATGCATCTGAGGAAGTGGGTATTCACCCACGAAAGCTCATGCTCCAAAACGTCTGTTAGTCTATAAGGTGCCACAGGATTCAATATGCTGTAGGTCAAGCAGGAATTATTTCAGGGAAGATCTATGGCCTGTGTTATGCAGGAAGTTAGCCTACATGATCTAACAATCCCTTCTGGCCTTACATTCTATGAATCTATGAAACTTGCCAGTACAGCCACTGGACCCCGGTCTAGGCTACTGACACTTTGAAGCTCATACAAGTCTGTGAATACTATTCATTCTGTCCTCCCAGTACTTGGGAGAGACAGTCCCTGGTGTAGACACCTGCTTCATCTCATGAATGAACCTGCAGCAGGTGTTGGTGGTAAAAAAAACAAAAACGCTCCTGTCTGGGTAGAGAAAAGGAACAAGTGTACTTGAGGAGGGAAATGCTAGAGGAAATTTAGGTGGTACAGAGAGGGCAGGGTATTACCTTGAAGCAATATATTGTATTATTCTAGACTGCCGGTTTCAGCCAAAGCTGAAATCTAATTGGTCCTAAACTCTCTGTGAATTCACCATAAGACTAAAACAGGGTTTCTCAAACAGAGGTTGCCGCTTGTGTAGGGAAAGCCCCTGGCAGGCCAGGCCGGTGTGTTTACCTGCCCCATCCACAGGTCCGGCCGATCTCCCATTGGCCTGGAGCAGCGATCCACGGCCAGTGGGAGCCGCGATCGGCCAAACTGTGGACTAAAATAACTTATTTAACAATGAAACATCACAGTTTCTACAAGAGGAGTCCTTGATCAGTCCCATTCAGGGCAAACTAAATGGTCCATAAACAGTAACACTCCAAAAGATACAAATTAAAAGCTAAATCAGACCCCGGATTTTTACTGTTTCTTAGCTAATTGTATCAGAACCTTTGATCCTGGTGTCAAGGCAATGTAAGGATTTTAGAGTATCCCCAAGAAGGAATGAGTATGAGGCTCCCTATGAAATGTCTGCATCCACTTTGTGCATCTGGAGGGCTGACTTTTATGCAGCTTGCATGGTTAAGTAGGCTGAGAGTGTCCAGCTGTCATATCGTAATGCTTATAAGTGCCTGTAATAATAATGATATGACAGGCAGAGGTACATTTCTGTAGCTTCTCTTTTTAGGCTTTCTCTTTTCTCACTCCTCCACTTCCAGCCTATAATAAAAGTCACTTTCCTCCCTCTTCTCCCATCCCCAATCCCCTTCTTTGGCCTCCCATCTCTTACTGCATCAAACACATGGTCCTTGTTCACAATCAAGGTCCTAACAATCTCACCAGTTTACATCACCCATCTCTCTCCCTCAGACTCTTCTGCTCATTTCATACACTCCTACAAAGCCCTTCATTTTACTGCTGTCTTCACTTTGTATCCCACTTCTCAGTTCACACCTTCTCTCCTGCTTTCCCCTGTGTTTGGTAGTTCCTCACTCCCAGCCTGCCAATCCCCCTTCTCTCTTCTCCTCCTAACCCCTCTGGAAAACCCTCTTTTTCCAGGAATCTTGCCACCCTGCTTGCAGAACATCTCTCCTCACTTGCCCTTTCCTGAGTGGTTTTGTCTTGTGGAGTGTGTGTGTGTGGTGTGTGTATGTTTTTCTCCCTTTTCTCTCTTCTATCTCAAGCCTCACTCCTGAAACTGGATCCTCTAATACAGAGTTCTTGCGGAGTTCCATTCACCTGACTGGGTTTGTAAGGGTCTGTGCTAAGATTCAGTATCAGGCTCTGGTGTATAAGCTCTATAGAGGCAAGGTTGATGTCCTAATTCGTTTTTGCAAGCATCATATACATTTGTGGTGCTATTTAAATTATTTTTATTAATAGCAATACAAATTAAATAACCTGCCAGCTATGCTAGAATGGCCCCTCCCTCCAGCTGTCAGCCCCAAGTGCATGTGCTAAGGTTACTGCCCACAAGAACTCCCTGGTGGAAGCAGGAGTTCTAGAGTCCAGATCAGGGCAGAGACACAAGTGTGCTGTTTAGAATAGGAGGAAGCTGTTGCTGAAGAGGGTGCGCTATTGATGAGAGAAGAATGCGGATCTTGGGTTTAACTCCACCCTCCTTCAGGGAGGCACCAATATCCTGATTTTTAAATTGGCACTAGAACTATCTATAAAACCTCAGACATAAATAATTAACACAAGCCAGCTGCTTAGAAATACAAACAGACTGCAGTGCTGCTTCTATCAATCTGCTCCTGGAATTGCAATATAAGGTGTCCTCATAAGAACATAAAGGAAGAGATCCAAGCTGGGGTGGCATAAAGGGGCCTTAAAAGCCCTAGATGCTGCCAAGAGAGAATACCCTCAGTGCAGAAAGCTGCCTTTCAGGGACCCTCTCATGAGCCCTATGGAGCAGGGTGGGGCTGGGCAGAGGAAGGGTGTGTTGGAGATGGGGCTGCAGCGCAGAAAGTTGAGCAGACTGTGCAATCCTGCAGCCTAAGAGCAGCCAGGGCAGGCTTCCAGATGTTAAATGGGCCTCCAGCGCTGTCTGTGCTCCACCAGGGGCTGCAGAGCTGCCCAGAAGTGGGAGGGTGCAAGGGTGGCTTAAAGTCACCCTTCTCCCCCTGAGCTGTGCCTCTAAGAGGTGCAGCACAGAATCTCAACCACAGGATTTGCCGTACCACACCAGATCATTGATCCATTGAATCCATTAACCTGCCTTTGACAGTAAACATTGCCTGATGATTCAGGAGAAGGTGAAAATTCCTCAACATGCATGTAGCCAATTGTGTGATTCTCTGCCTTGGGGGTGGGGATGGCTTTTTCTCACATGGGAAACATTGTTAAATATGATGGATTTGATAGATCAGGAATAGTTAACTTTCAAATAGCAACATGTTTTAGCATTTTCACTTGGTTATGGAAGAACATATTTCTAGCCTGCATTTTTGGCAGTCGTATGAGACACAGGCAGGAAGTTTCTTTAAGGAGCTGGTAGTGGGCCAGGTAGTAAAGTTAAAATGCCATGTAAAGGAGCACTGCTTCAAATGGCTGCCTTGCTAATGGAAGAAATGGCAGTAATTTTCTGATGATTTTCACTAGCCCTTCTAATGAAAACATTTTGGAGGGTGCTCAAGAGATGAACGCAAGCTGCACAAGTTTTTTGATTGCACCACTTGGGATAAATTTGTCAGTGTGTAATGTAGATTTTTTTTTATGCTTTTGTTTTCTTTCATACTGCACAAAGAATCCATAAGTCCGTCATTGAAAAAGCCAAGTGCTTGCATGACTCCATGGCATACAAACATTTCTTAGATGAAAACGAGAGTGACAGTTAATTGGAGAAATCAGTGTTTGTTAAAGTGACAACATCAACTGAACAATCCCATTTTTGCCTGAAAATGTTGTGGCTACAGTAGTTACCCTGAAGATTATTAAAATGAAGGAAGATGGAGAAAAAATATTTTTCTCTCTTTATTCAGATCCTTTGTGTGTTTGAAATCACTTTGCACATGGTCAGTTTCTCTGTTCCTCACATAATCAGTGAGGCGCATCTTGCAAGGATACCCTTTATCTACCTGATTGCAAGGGTCTATCCATGTCTGTCTAATCACAGGACCAGAGCTGTCATTAGTCAATTTCTTGTTGCTGAAAAGGGTCATATAAACAAGAGCTGGGAAGCAGTCAAGAAGTCCTTCTAAACATTTTTCCTTGAATTTTTTTTAATTTAATACTGTTTCAAGGGTGCTGTCAGAAAGCAGAATTCTTTCTAAGTCAGTCACATTTAAATATTCAAGTTGACGAAGTTTCTTTCCAAAAACAAAAATAAAAACAGCTTCTGTCAATCTCACATCAATAATTATGCTCTTTTATTGCTGGTGCTGTTTCGTTTGCTGTCTCAATGGGAGAAACTGTCAGTGTCAACAGGAAAGGCCAAAAGCATAAACAACCTAAAGGATGCAGCTGGGAGTCCTCCAGGGTACCTCAGTGTGGTATGAAAGTGGATTGCACAGCTGCCAGTGATGTTTGAGAACATGAGCACTAAAAGCTTTCCAAGGGTTGCAAACTGTGCTCTAGTTCAACAGATTAAGTATTGGCTACTGGGTTTTCCACCAAATGTTTGGAATGCAATAAGCTGAGAGGAACTGGCATGTTTTACAGTGTTTGTGGCTGGAATTTGAGTTCTTTATTTCATCTGGGGAGAGGAACTGATCAGAAAGGTTAGTGGTTAGAGCTCCAAGATTCTGTAAGGGAGGCCTGAGTTTGGAAACTCACTCCTTGTAATTCATGGGTTGAGATTACTGTAATGGAGCAGGAGCTGGGTATTACAGAAGGAAGGCTCAGGGACCCTCACTCCTACTGATTAATTTGAGTGCTGTGAGCTGGTAGAAGTCTCTTAGCAAGTGACCCTCGTGGGACAACACAAATACAGGAGTGAAATCCTGATCCCGTTGAAGTCAGTGGGAGTTTTGCCAGTGACTTCAGTATGATCTGGATTTGACCCCATATGTTTAATTATAATATTTTCTAGATCTCTGTCACTTGCTACACTTTCTCCACTAGTGTAGTATGTCAGTGTACTTCTAGATACAGGTAAATTGCTAAGTTTCAGCTACAGGATACATCTAAAGTTACTTCAGAAACAAAAGTACCGTGAATACCGAAAAACAAAAAATTAAATGCCTCTAATTTCATTGATTTAAAAAATTAATCAAATTTAATTTACAGCAGTTATCACATTTACTTTCCTCTCATTATTTAGGATGCTTCAGGTGCAAATTAAAAACAAAGTTTGAAGTTTACTGTAGTGAGATTTTGCATTTTCCAGGAGGGGTAAGGGAGAGGGCATATTCATTTGCTTCAAATAGCTGTTCATAAAAGAGGAAATACAATCTGGACCGAATCACCCCACAAACTGCTAAGGCATTTTGGATATTTCTCGTGACCTCTCTGACAGAAGCTTTGATACCACATTTGGTCAGCACTGGTCTATATAAATCAGCTTGACCTTCACAGCCACACCTGCCTGGCACAATCTCCTCACTGCCTTGGAGTGAGACAAGGGCCATGTTTATGACTCTGTCTTGTCACTAGTCGCTAATATCATCCATAATGCACAATTTGTTCCTTGGGTAATGTCTTTTCTAGGAGAATCTTTGAGAAGGTACACCCTCAAATATGATGCAGACCAAGTACTTATGACATTTATTAATACAGTTCAAATATATACAGCATATATGTTTTCAGTTAAAATAAACTCTTCACAAAACACTGTCTGATAACATGAAACTGCTTGCAGCTATTTTACTGCCTGATACCTTAAAGGGATTGTAATATTTGGCTAAATGATATCAAACATATTTCTGGGAGCAATGATATCTTCAAGGCAAAAATCACACAGTAAAGTGGAAACATAAAAAATAGAGAGATGTCTCAACCAAAAGACTGGACCTGTACATGTTATATTCTGTACTGTAGCCTTTAATTGAGTTGAATTTACTATATGTAACCTGGGTTTCAGCAGCATCCTCCAATTCAGCAGCATTCAGACTGATCTGATTTTTAAAAAATCAAAACACGCAGAGTGGCATTTGAATTTGCCATATACAAACATATATGTTCTGCTCTCATCAGGGGAGATGGGACTATGGCAGAATACAGCCAAGCAAAGCCCACGGATTGCAGTTCTCTCTCATGTCAGAGTTAGCATGTGCTGTACTCATCACATATGGCACGTTCTGAAGCATGCTTGCAGATATTTGCGTGAGATAATATATCACCCACCATGTCTCTCTAAGATCATGGCACCAGCATGCTACAACAACACATCCTGCAGATATTTGCTAATTGATACCATAAAAGAACTATATTCTTTGGCAACATTATGTCAACCAGCATATGTCTGGAAGCAACATTGTTCTTAATCTAGGATGGCTGACTTTGCATATGTGTAATGTCTGCACAGATACAATATACCATAATAGACTATCTAGTCCAGACACCTATAGGGGGCCCATCACATCTGTACGTAATACAGATTGAAGTAAATATGTAGCACAATTAATATATCTGGGGTAACATTCTCAAGATATGGAATTTCTCAGTTCTGAGCTACTCAGCTTGAGGCACTTCAGTGGGGCTTAATTTTCAGAAAGTCAGACCCTTTTAAGGTATCTCCTTCTATTTTCAAATCCCTCCCCCTTCGCCCCCCCTCCCCCCGCCATGATAAAATGGTAACTATTCATCTGATCTGGCCATGTAAGCCTCTCAAAGCAGTAATACACAAGCCATGTCTACTCTACAGACCTGTATTGGTATAACTATGTTGCTCAAGGGTGTGAGAAATCCACAGCTTGAGTGACATGGTTATACTGACCCCACCGTGCAGACAGCTCTATGTCGACAGGAGAGCTTCTCCCATCAACAGAGCTACAGCGGCTCAACCTTTGGTGTTGGATCTAGGGGTGCTGCTGCACTCATTTGTTTGGAGTAGTAATAACAAACACCAACTACATGGTTTCTATCATCAGCACCTCCACCAAAAAACCTGTTCCAGCCCCCCGGGTGCAGGTGCACCAGTGCTGCTGCAGCGCTGTACGTGAAGACAAGCTCACAGATACTTCTCTCAAACTATTACATTCTTTTTACTAAAGAAAATAGCAAGTCAAGATAAATTCTAGAAGAGAAAGCCAAGGGGGCCTGAATATGCTTAGATAATATTTAACCATTATGGGTCTGATGCTGAAGGCAAAATTGTGTCCCCCTAGTTAGTTGAATGTGCCTGTTTGTGCCCATGTATGAGAGACTCCTTTTTACTTCAGTGGGGTTTGGATCAAGCCTACAGTGGCTTGTATCTGGGCATGGATGTAAGATTCTAGATTTATGCCTTTATTGTGCATTAACTCGTTAGTAATATCTATGACAAATGGAACACTTGCTTTATTTACTACAAAACTGAGAAAAGAACAATGTACATCTGAGAGCAATATTGGGCTGAAAGACTTTAAAAACAAATGATTCAATTAGTGTCACCCAGAGGATTTTCTTGGAGGGTCTACATCACCTCAATTGCACAGCTTTCTGTGACAGTCTGTTGTCTCCATGATTTTGATCTACGTGTATATCTGATTTCTTTGCAGTTCCTCACCACTCTCTTCGCCCCTTTAAATTTTGTGATGGAAAAAGTAGAAAGTATCCTGCCCTCCAGTCTGTGGCACCAGCTGACAAGGATCTGAGGGAAAACACCACACTGATTGACTGCCATCACATCTTCCGTGACAACTTTTTGTTGACCACAAGAAAGCATGATAAAAAAGGGAAACAGTTCTAAGACCTAAAAACTCTTCATGGATTGTCTGTTCTCATATAAAAACTTTTTTTGTTGTACAAAATACATTGCTGTTAGGTTTTATCATATTTTGCTTTCAAAAAAGAAAAAGATCTTAAAAATAAACTTTTGTGTATTGCAGCATTGCAGAGGGTTTTTTTTCTATTTCTTCGAACACCAGAAGGTACTTTATGTCCCTGAAAATCCATAATGCATCCATTTCAGCTCAAATACAGCTTGACTTTCTGTTCAAATAATGAAACAGTACTAGTTACTTTTTAAAAGCTATGCTATCACTATCTTCTCCTATAGAGTTTAATTAGGGCGAAACTCACCCATGTGCAGAAACCCCACTGTGGTGTTTAGATGTTGCTTGTAATTATTAGAACTGGGAGCACTGGCTGTTGGGAGGCTGAAAGGACAGGAAACAGGAAGGAGCGGGGAGGAGTTGAGGAGGCAGAGTGAGAGTTACAGAGGGTGCAGCAGCAGCTTGGTAAAGAGCTTTCCACTTTAAAAATAAAGTCCTGTTGCAGTTTGTTAGTACCTTGCCTGGTTGATACAACATTTTGGCAATGAGGATGGATCTTCTGCCTCTGAACCCACCTGCACCCTTTCTGCAAAGCCCAGGTGAGCCTCCAATTGCTTTTACTGCCTGGATCCATATGTTTGAGACTTATCTGCTTGCAATCAGTGCTACAGAGATTTCTGAAGTAAGAAAGCGTGCTCTGCTAATCCACTGCCTTGGAGCAGAAGGGCAGCATATATTTTACACTTTTCCCCTTGCAGATGATAAATATGAGACTGTACTCACTGCATTAAAGAACTTTTTTGTGCCCAAAGTGAATGTAGTAGCTAATCAGTACAGATTTCGCCAGCGTGAGCAGAAACCAGGGGAGACTATAATGCAGTATATTGCTTCCCTGAGGAGTCTGATTGTAACTTGTGACTTTGGGAATATGACAGATGAGATGATTAGAGACCAGCTCATTGAGAAAACAACCATGCTTCATGTAAGAGAATGCTTACTTCTGGAACCACAATTTACACTAGAAAAAGCAATAACCATTGCTACTCAGATTGAATCAGCTATAGCTGAAGCCAAAATAATGAACAGAGATACAGAAGGCACAGTCCAGGCTGTGACTCCTTTGCAGAAAAGTTCACTATCGCTGCAGACAAACAATTGCAGGAGGAAAACTAATGAAAAGCCACTGATTCAGCAAATTCAAAATACAGTAAAAGCATGCTTTCGCTGTGGATCCCCACAACACCTTGCAAGCTACACAGGATGTCCAGCAAAAGTAGCTCAGTGCACTCATTGCAAAAAGATTGGGCATTTTGCTAAAGTATGTCACAGTAGCCAGTTCAATCAACAGGTGCATGCAGTTACAATAACAGATGTTACTGTGCTGAGTGTGGACAAAACCACTACTGCACATATTCCAGAACAGATAAAGTGCACTGTAAATGTTTCCACCATACCCTCAGGCAAATCACACTCTGTTCAGCTAATGTTGGACATTGGCTCAGCAGTATCTATATTACCTGATTCCATCTATTTGCATTACTTTAAAGATGTGTCTCTTACTGACCCCCAACTTCAGTTGGTGTGCTATCTGAAAAAACATATTCCAGTACATGGCTGCCTGCCAGCAATAGTTACTGTTGGTGATTGCTGTGTAACTGCAGAGTTCTACATTGTTCACAAAGGCACTCCTATCCTTGGCAGAGATTTATTGGCTGCTTTAAATCTCAGGGTAGTTAATGGACAAATTGATCTTCCTCAGCAAAGCACTCTTGCGGTACCCAACACCAGGTTGAGGAGAAACCTCGGCTGTGCTTATGGGTTTCTGCATAAAGTTAAAATGCAGAATAATGTGATGCTTGTATGACAGAAATTATGGTACTTACCATTTTCAGTCAGGGAAGCTGTTTCAGAGGAACTTAGAAAACTTGTTCCAAAGGACATTATTGAAGAGATTAACTCCTCGGAATGGGTTTCACCTATAGTAGTGACGCAGAAGAAGGGTGGAGGCATTCGTCTTTGTGTGGACTTAAGGGAGCCAAATAAAGCTATTGTGATTGACAGCCATCCTCTTCCTCACATAGAAGAAGTATTTGCAGAACTCCATGGAGCAAAGATGTTTTCTACTCTTGATTTGCAGAGCACATACCACCAAGTTATGTTGCATGAAGATATCAGAGACCTCACAGCATTTATTACACATAAGGGACTATTTCATTTTAAACATGTTCCATACAGTCTTGCATCAGCCCCAAGTACCTTCAAAAAAGTCATTGATTCTGAAGAATCAGCATGGAGTTCAGTGCTATTTGGATGATATTATCGTGTTTGGAAATACTAATGAGGAGCATGACAATGACCTGCAGTCTGTACTAAACTGCATCAGCAAAGCAGGCCTCAAGCTCAATAGGTCCAAATGCAAATTTAGACAAATGAACTGTCCTTTCTGGGGCATACAATTTCACAGGCTGGACTAAAACCTGATCCAGATCATATCCTGGCAATTTCAAATACTCCTCCTCCAACAGATATGCAAACCTTACGTTCCTTCTTGGGTCTTACCTCCTGGTATGCAAAATTCATTCCCAATTATGCTTCTGTCATTGAACCATTACGAGAATTACTACGGAGCAGTTCAACTTTAGTGTGGACAATGGATGCACAAGCTAGTTTCGAAACGGTGAAAGACTTGATTGTACATAGTCCAGTACTTGCACTGTTCAGTCCTGCATTGCCCACAATTGTAACTACTGAGGCTTCTGATTAGGGACTTGGGGCTGTCCTCACACAACTTCATGAGGACAACACAGAGAGGACTGTTGCATTTGCTTCAAGGACACTGAGTAATGCTGAGATAAAATATTCTACAGTCGAAAAAGAAGCACTTGCATGTGTCTGGGCTACTGAAAAATGGAGAACTTATCTGTGGGGCCACACGTTCAAGTTGTGCACAGACCACAGCCCTTTGATGATGTTGTTCACAGCTAAAGGACTGGGAAGAGCAGGATATCGTATTGCTAGATGGTCTGCAAGACTGCTCTCTTTCAATTATGAACTGAAATATAAGCCTGGAAACAAAAATGTGCAGCTGATTGCCTTTCTCGCCTGCCTTTACCTTCACCAGATGGGGATGAGGATGTAGTAGTTGCACTTATTACAAGCACTTTTACTGCAGTTACAAGACAACAATTTCAAGCTGCTTGTTCAGTGTGTCCAATTCAATAAAAACTACAGGAATTTCTGACAAAGAGATGGCCCAATAACCCTAAAAACCTTGACCCAGTTTTGCTGCCTTATTTTAAAGTTCGGGATGAACTTTCTTTGCTCGATGGCTGTGTGCTACAAGGTATACACTGGCTACTTGTGCCAGAAGAATTACAGTCAAAACTCATACACCTGGCACACGATACTCATCAAGGAATTGTCAGAACCAAACAACGACTACGGGATCCATATTGGTGGCCCAGGATGGACTCTCAAACTGAAGCACTCATAAAATCCTGTGTCACTTGCCAAATGCATGATAAGACATCAGTGACATGTACCCCTCCATTACAGCCTGTTCCTCTTCCTGAATCTGCATGGGAAAAAGTGGGGATTGACATTGTAGGACCCTTTTATACTGCTCCAATTGACTGTCGTTATGCCATCACTTTAATAGACTATTTCAGTAAATGGCCTGAGGTAGCATTTACATCACAAATCTCTTCTGCTGCAGTAATTAAGTTCCTCTCTTCAGTTTTAAACAGGGAAGGTAACCCCAAAGAACTGGTTTCAGATAATGGTAGTCAATTTACTTCCCTGGAGTCTGAAACTTTTTTAGCAGAGAGGAACATTTTACACAGAAGGTCCATCCCTATAGTACCCTCAAGCCAATGGGGAAATCGAATGGTTGAACAGAAGTTTGAGAGTTTGTAAATGGCTAAACTGGAAGGGCAATTGTGGATACCCTTCACTGCTGATTTCTTGCAAGGATACCGGGCTACACGACATGCCACAACGCAAAGATCACCTGCTGAGTGACTGCATGGGAAGCAGATGAATACTAAACTGAACATTGCTGCATTGTTAAAGGCACAACCTGAGGCCCCACCCCAGGATAATGTGAGAAAAACAGTTGAACAGAACCAAGCAAAGTATAAGGCTTTCACAGACAAGCGGCGGGATGTTAAGGAACCAAAGTTTGAGTGTGGTTCCTTCGTTAGAATACAAAAACCTGGAATTTTACGCAAAGGGGACCATAAATTCACAGCTTCTCTTAAAATCATAGAGAAGAAGGGACCTTACACCTATCGACTTTCTGATGGGCAGGTATGGAATGCTCCTTATCTTGCACCTGCCTATGCACCAAGAGGAGATTATGCCAATACCCAGTCTGCACTGGATGACTTCATCTTAGAACCAACACAACAAGACAATGCATTGAAACCGGGGCTTGAGAAATGGCCTGTCAGACCCAGATGACCACCTGTCTGGACTAGAGATTGTTATGTATTATCTACAGTGTTTTCAGTGTAATATTTCTGCCAATAGTATAGTGTCTTGTTTCCTATTTGTTGTGATTAAAACAACAATATTTACTTTAATTGGGAGAGTTTCTGAAGAGAGGAGGGAATGTGGTGTTTAGATGTTGCTTGTGATTATTAGAACTGGGAGCACTGGCTGTTGGGAGTCTGAAAGGACAGGAAACAGGAAGGACGGGAGAGGAGTTGAGGAGGCAGAGTGAGAGTTACAGAGAGTGCAGCAGCAGCTTGGTAAAGAGGTTTCCACTTTAAAAATAAAGTCGTGTTGAAGTTTGTTAGTACCTTGCCTGGTTGATACAACACCCACACAATGCTTATGGACCACTTACTTCTTAAGCTCTCAATATTGAGCTTGAATGGTGCATTGGACTTCTGGACCAGTGCACGGGACTGGCATTCACCCTTAGTCCACATCTCTGAAAACTGGATTCCAATTTGGAGATTTCATTACTCCAGCTTTTCCAGCTTTAGTTTTCTGTCCATAGAGTCAAGCACCTTCAAAATCTTTTTGTTGTATTAGCTGGCTGCAGGAGAGCACTCTGCAATTAGTGGTGGAAGACAGTGAGAAACTTGCATGTAATGATTAGTCATTCTGTTGTGGAGCAACATGCTTTTGGGGAATTTCGTACTGTGTTTTCACTGCATTTTTGGTACTTGAAAACACCGTGCAAACATGAAAAGAAAGTCCTATGACTTGTCTCTATACAGTATTAAACACGGATGTTATAAAGTAACTACCCATTTATGCTGGGAAACATGAACGTATGTACTACTATATTGTCAATGTTAAGGGGTGGAGTTTTACATCAGTACTTAGATCTTTCATATCTTATCCAGGAGCTTTGACAAATTTAGCCAAATTCAAAGTTTAACCCATTCACTCTGGTAACAATGTAATGAGCCATCTTCTACAGAGCACTCCTGCTAATACAGCAGACCAGTTATAAACTCTAGGGCTTCTTCACCAGGAGTCTGACACTGGGATGAACTATCACAAATGAAATATGCAACCCAGACACATGCATCGCTACTTTTCATGATCCTGAGACCTCAACTTTTCTTGTCTACACTTCTGCATGATATTGAAAAGTTACAATATAGCAAAATGCAGCCATTAATAGTTGAGAACATTTAGATTCCTGAAAATTCCCACTGCACATATTAGCTGTTAACTGAAGGTAACTGTGATTTGACCTGAGGACAGGATTGTTAAAGAATCTAAACTTCTGTGCTTTAATGTTTTAATACTCTCAAGTTAAAATTTTAGGAAAAACACTTCCACACTTCCTGGGCCTCCTCAGTAATGGTAAAATCCTGTCCTTTCTGCACTGGGCCATGTGAATTGGGAGGTAAGGGGTGGGGGTGGGGAAGCAGAAGGGAAGAATAATGTGGTAGCACTCAGAGGATCTTTGAATCATCCTGTTTGGGGAGCACTCCACACTGCAGCATACCTTCCTACTGCTCCAAAGAGGAGCAGTGCACTTCCCCACCCAAAACTAGAAAGCAGCCAACATGCAGGGACCCATGGAACTGGCCATGCTTCCAAGATAGCTGAGGTTATGGAGCATTGCTTGGGGTGTTAGCTTAGCCTTCAGCCTAGTGCTCAGTGGACAATCCTAAATAGTTCCTGCATAGGCATGCTGTGGGGGGTTAAAGGCCCTTTGTATTCATTCTCCAGCCATGCCTGCAGCACACTAAGTCAAGACCCAACAGCATTTTCCCTTCAGATGATGTATATGATGCTAAACTCTGTATGAACTCTCAATGATACTGAACTCAAATTATACTGAAAGCCTCCCTACCCCGCCATCAGTCTTTGGATAGTGTCATGGTTAAGCTCCTGAGTTTTATTTCTTTTCTTCTTTTTTTTAATTAAGCTACTCCAATTGCAGTATAATATTAAGTCTAATAAGTCACCCCAAAGATAGTCACCCCACTGCTCATTACACATCAGAGCAAGTCCAAGGAAAATGATGATGTCGCAGTTACAGTTTCACTTTAAATACATACCACCGTGAGTCGATCTTGAGCAGGAGCCTGCCCAGGTTTTCAGGCATGCTGCATGGTCTCTGAACGTTTTTTTTTTTAATTGATGGGCTTACATCACCCCTTTGTGTGTTTATTGAACCTATATGTAGTGAGAATTGTGGAGGATTCACGCTGCTTTTTTTTTTTTATATTATGGTCTATAAATTGGTTTTGGACCCTAGAATAATAAAAGTGATTTATTTTTTTCCCCAAGCAGCTCAGCTGCCATCATCTTCTACTCGTTGCTTGAATTCCATGAGGCAGGGAAGCATAAAATATACTTGGAGAGT
Organism: Gopherus flavomarginatus; assembly: GCF_025201925.1. NCBI lineage: Eukaryota > Metazoa > Chordata > Testudines > Testudinidae > Gopherus > Gopherus flavomarginatus. The sequence goes on along the minus strand of NC_066617.1, from coordinate 49,860,006 downwards.
CATTGTACAATGGGTGGGAAGCTGTTAGCTTCTAAAAGTCTTCCCCAAGATAAAATGGCAAATTGATGTATTGGAGCTGCTGCTATATGGCAATTAAATTTATCTACATTCAAACATTCACTGAAAGGTTACAATTTTTTCAAAAAATATCACCCAGCTGTATGACCCTGATTAACTATAGAAAGGTTTTATTTACCAGGGAGGAAATCAATGCATGAAGACAGAACGCTCGCTGTAGTCGTTGGTATAAAGAAAAGGTGACAAATTGATGAAGCCAACAGCAGGAGTCATGAACGTAGTTAAATCTTATTTCTTTTTTTTTCCCTCTTGACCACAAACATGGTACTCAAGACAGGACAATAGAGTTTACCAAAAGAAGCACCAGCACTACATTTAAAGCAAACTGTGTAACTGTGGTCAGCCCATCTCAAAAAAGACATATAATGGTATTGGAAAAGGTTAAAAAAAGTGCAACAAAAATGATTAGGGGTATGGAACAGCTTCCTTATGAGAAGAGATTAATAAGACTGGGACTTTTCTGCTTGGAAAAAAGCTAGAGGTCTATACAATCATGACTGGTGTGGAAACAGTAAATAAGGAAGTGTTATTTACTCATAACACGAGAACTAGGGGTCACCAAATGAAATGAATAGGCAGCAGGTTTAAAACAAACAAAAGGAAGTATCTTTTTACACAACACATAGTCTGTGGAATTCTTTGCCAGAGGATGTTGTGAAGGCCAAGACTATAACAGGATTCAGAAAAGAACTAGAAAGTTCATGGATAGGTCCATCAATGGCTATAAGCCAGAATGGGCAGGGATGGTGTCCCTAGCCTGTTTGCCAGAAGCTGGGAATGGGTGACAGGGGATGGCTCACATGATGATTACCTGTTCTGTTCATTCCCTCTGGGGCACCTGGCATTGGCTACTGTTGGAAGACAGGATACTGGGCTAGATGGACCATTGGTCTAACCCTGTATGGCTGTTCTTATGAGGTCACACCGTTGGGCTCTCTTGTTTTAATTTATCACTGACTTGCTTTAAAAAGCAGGTTCTAGGCCACTCTGAGGGCTGTCTGTCTTTTGTCACTGGGCTAGCAAAATAAATTGTATTACATAATATAAATATCCAGTTAATAGGTCCAGAATGAAATGGGCATTTCCTCCATATTAATTTACAATCTGCTTGTTACCAATGCATATTTCATTGTAATTTTGTGACAATCCTTTATACAATTAAAGACACAAAACTGTGCAATATGGATGACTGCCATGGTATCTGTGTGAATGCCACCATGGCATCCTTGCACTAAATACTCCCACACACTTAACAAAAGAATGAACAAACCTACCCAGCAAATAAAAATGAAGAAAACTAGAAGAATTGCAGTAACCAATATATACATACAAATATGTTTCTGTGCAAACATGCACACAGCAACAGCTGAAGGAAGGACTTTTTTTTTTTAAGACAGTACAGCTTAATGTATCGCTCAATGGAAGTAATTTGTAACTAAGATGGTATGGTGTGATTACTTGAATTCTACTTTTTGGGGTTTTCTAGTTTGGGGGAGCAGCCATGTGTCACAATCTTAATGCCCCTTTAATGTAAAGGACAGGGTTGGATGTGCATTATTTATTCTAGCCAGCTCAAAAGCATCTCAGACTAAATTTAAATATAGCTGAACTTCAAAAAAATGAAAAGCTGTTACTATGCCAATATTTCAGGTCACCAAATTATAATTACCATATATGCATATATAAATACACACAATGTTTGCAGTGTGCACAATACTACAATGAAATGCACCATAAAACAGTAAATTCTAGCGTAAATTATTAGCAGTGCTAAGGCTTTTCAGGCAAATATTAGTCTTAAATTCTTCAAAAGCATTTGAGTCTTCCCTTCATCTGAGAAATTTTAGGCTACCCAAAAAATGTCTTTATAGGGTTCTGTTGCTAGTATATTTTAACGTTCGCATCCCATACAACCAGTAATGAGCAATGGATATTATCCAAAAAATATTTTATTTTATTATAACGCTAGACATTGCTAATGCTACTCAAGGTGATAAAAGGCATTGCTTTTCTTTAGGGCTGAGCCTGTCATTTTAGCCTTTTCTGCAGCTGACATTTTTCTTGTGAAGTTAAGCTTACGCAGATCAAAAGCCGTACAGGGCCTTTGATTGTGATGACAGAAGGCTTTTCAGACAACCTGCCTTAACACAGAGATGCTAATTCTGGAAATTAGGAAACTGGTTCTGTTCTTAATGTCTCTGAATAGTTTTTTTATTGAATAAGATGCCTATGGCTTAATATTTTTGTCTCCTCAAGAGATTTAGGCACGCTTCTTTCTCAGACACCCCATTAATAGGATTGGATTCTACTTTGAAACAAAAGCGACTTTTTATTGTTTTAACTCACTATAAATTAAATGTAACATCATTTTGAAATGACAAAGTGGGAGAAACTGCCTAATGATATCAGGATTGTCGAGTCTGACAGTCTCTGGTTCTGGACAATGTATTGAGCATCCTAGAAGTATAGCTTGAGTTTTGACAATTCTGCTTGAGGGGTTGAGTGTTAATCCCTTTAATAAGGGCATCTTTTCTTGTAATTGGTGTTGGGCATTTGAGTTACAAGGTGTTAATAAAAACAACAACAACCCACACCACCACACAGCTTTTTAAATAGTCTGCATAAAAATCATTGCCCATCTCTATTATTCAATACAACTGATTATTAAGGACAGGAAAAAATCACTTTTTTTTGGCCTTGTGATTTTTCCCAGGTAGAAACATAAAAATGAAAAAAACATTGAGGCCTTCTTTATCCATCTACAGCATAAACAAAAAAACAGACGAACACATTTTTCCTTTGCTGACACACTGCCTTCCATTTGGAATATCGTTCCTTAGTAATAACGTGGGGCCTGATTCCACTCACACTGAAATTAATGACAAAGCTCCCATCAACTTCAATGCGAGTCGGGTCAAGCCCACTGTGAAATTAAGATTTCCAGGGATTTCATTTCTGTCCCATTCCACAGTGTGTGCTGATGAGGAAATGATTTCAGTGCCAAGGTCCCGAGATGCCATTATGGTGTTGCAATGGAACAATGTCAGTAGGCGCTACGCTAGCATTACAGACGCCTAAGAAAATGAGCACACTGGGAGATGGCTACAAAAGTAATGGGAGGAGTTAGCCACACAACTATGTTTAAAGTTTAACATTTTGACAGAAACTGACACGGAAAGGAAATGTGTAGTGAAGGCAGAATTGCAGTGCAAGGCTTCCTTATGTGCTGCAATTGATGCTATGACAGGCAACTCTCAATTTCCTTCCAGCTTGTCACCTGCCAAGGGGCCCAAACATAATATAGGACACAACCAAAATAGTGGAGAAGCCAGCTTGAAACACAGTTGGCTTCATTTCTTTAATAAAGCAGCAGCGAACGGTGGGAAGATCTCCCACAGTGACCCATTGTTAAGGAAGAGGCATTTCATCTGGTGGTGTAAACCAGCCTCCAAAACAAATGAGTGTGGTTACTGCTCAGGAAACACAGTTATTTTTCAGATCTGAACTACAGCAGAACACCAGTCCATCATTTGAACTAGACAAATATAGGAACACATAGGACTGGACTCATACATGAAGCCTGCTTTCTGGCTCCATCCGTGACCGTCACCTATTGCCTGAGGGGAATTTCCCCTATAAGGAACTTAGCCTGTTGTGCATGGGGAAAAAATTCAGCCATAGGCCTCAATGAGATTTGATTCTTTGTAGCAAAATCTTAGTTTGCATGACAATAAATAATTATGCAGTGAAATCCAGGCATAGTATTTCCTGTGATGTCCCTCTACAGCAGTGACTTCTATAGTCCAACTCAGCCCCTTACAATCATATACTTTCATGATTAATGATAATGCCATACAACAGCTTTCATCCAGCAGGATCCCAACGTGCTCTACTCACTACAAGAGAACCACTTTATTATTTATCAATTGCAGCCCTCTCTGGGATGTAATTCTGCCTCAGTAAGGGGGGACAGGAGCAGCCTGGATGACCACAGAGAGCCAGTCCAGCCCTACATTTGTATGGTTCCAGAGCTACTGATCAACAGAACACAGCAGAACAGTTTTAAGCTAGAACAAAGACTTTATCCAGTTGACACTGCAGGAGGACTTTAGACAGGCAGAGTGTTGGTAACCCTTTATACAGCTTATAAACTCAATAGCTGGGGGTTAAGTGGATTTGCTGAAAATCACCCAGGAAATCTGTATCAGACTGAGGCCTGATTGCTTGACCTAAACCCAGAACTGTGTAACTATAAATGCTGAAAGTGCCACTGAACGTGCTCTTGCCCGAACCCCCGATAGACACTTCCCCTCCTTAAACGGCAGCATATCAGGGCTTTCTGAGAGTTGCAGCACTTAGAGCCTGAGTGACCAGAAATGTCAGACATCAGCCTTACTACATCAGCATGACTGGTGTTACTTTTAATGGGAGCTATTTTAAAGAGCTCTGAAAACCTGCTTACATCTGTCCGCATGTGCGTGCGTGCGTGCGTGTGTGTCGTGATCTGTGAGAGTGTGTGTGTGGGAGTGCAGGGGGGGCTGATGCTACAGGTGAAGCTATTAGCACGTTAACTGATTTTTTTTCATTTGACAGCCAGAAGTGCTAAAAGCGATGAGCCAGTGAATAGCAGCATCTGACATGGCTCATTTACAAAGAATATGGAATCAGCATCATCTCCACATGACAGCCAAGTTCAGGATCTATTCGAGCTGCAGCGTCTCCCTACTGCCATACGATTGTGAAAATGGACACACTGCCGCTCGGACTCGGCAAAGCTGGAGGCTGTCCACACAAAATGCCAACATTGTATATTAGGCATAAGGTGGAACCACTTCATTCATAACCAAGAGGTTTACGGTCACACCGGTTTACAGACTACTGGGCCAATAGGCCGCAGATAGTATATTATGCTTTTCGGACATGTCGCCAGAATGCCACAACATGTGCCAGCAAACACCATTCTCTGGGTGACTTGTAACAGTCGGGATAAAATTCCATCAACCAAGGGCTGGAGGCGGCCCAGCGACAGACCCCCCCTATTACATGGGTGCATCAAATCTGTTCTGCTGTTGGACTCTTGGCATTGTCAAGCTCTTGAATGGACCAGATGACGAACATTCGCACTGTCTGACCGGCTAAGCATTGAAGAAGCTGTGCATGACCTGAGTGACAGAAATGAGCTATTGAAATGTCTGCTGCCACTTGCAGGGAAGGAGCAGGAATACTGTGGCTGCAGAGCAGCATACAACCATTTCCCTGCCATGTAAAATAACTCTGTCCCTTGTTAAAGGCCGCTCTTCCCCCCAATCCAGTTAAGAGACACTGATGCCCTTTGTTGAGGCTTCTCATGAAAGAAAGCCATGCCCATATAATTCTAGTGGGAAGGGGCAGTTGTGTTTGTTTTTTAGAAAATAGTTCCAAAATATTTGCATGTCCAGAAGAGTTTCAGATGTTGGCTAGCCGTGCCTGATATTCCATGCTTCAGCAGAATAGATATTTTTCCTAGAGCACAGGCTGCATATTTTAAATAATTAAATAAAAACCTCATGGCCTTTTGCACAATCTGACATATTTTCTAGCAGATTTTTCAGAAATTAAAATGTCTGTCTTGGGACACCTGGTTCTTCTTCATGAATGAACATGAAGCTAAATCTGTTCCATACCCTTGGGGATAATTTCATTTCCCTCACTTGAATTCTGTTCACAATGGCCTAGCTCAAATGGCTGAATCCAGAGTCCAGCTCTTCCTCGTACCTCTGTTTTAACCCCAGGCGTCAAGGCAACAAACCAAGGAGCCAAAACTGCAAATGAAACACGTATGCTGCTTATTGATTTATTTAATGCTTGTGGTGCAATGTGGCTGCTGTACAGATTTGCACTTCTGGGTCCCTGCTTCAGGCTGACTGAGCTTGAAGGTCATAATGAAGACAACTGATGTCACCCAAATCGCTCATCTGTCTGAACTCACTATTGCTTTTTTAATTGAACAGCTGTCAGTGAAGTGCCTCGCTCAGCAACATTTGTGTCACCAGTACCCTTCCCCCACCGAAAAAGGCAAATGCTTTAAAGAGCTCCTTCCTGGAGGAAGATGCAGAAACATGCTACTGCCAGAAGAAACTCAGTGTGAGCTGTTTTTCACGTAAATACCCTGACAATGTAGTCAAACAGTTGGCTGACTCAGCAGCCACACATCCCCTATGTAGCAAAATCCAATCTTTTTCCCTCTGGGGAAATGTCTTATTACGACTAGCAGAGTGAGCCTGTTGTTTTGCTCATCATTCAGCGATGCAGTAATATACAAGCTGGTGTGATCATACAGGATCGTAAAGTCTATTGGAGGGAGCTATTGTGGCTAGACTCGCCATTCCTTCTTTCTTGTCCTGAACATAAGTAAAGAAAGGGGATGCGAGGATAGGGAGGGGTGGTCAAGGCTTCAGCTTCTCCACCTTTGAAAAGATACAATACTACTCACCTACCTCACAGGAAAGCTGTAAGGCTTCATTAAATTATTGTTTTAAAGCACTATGGCCTGGAGCCACAACGATACTTGGGCACCTAACACCCAGGTTTAAGCACTTAAATTCTATTTTTAAAGGCACTATTGCAATCAACAAAACTTCTGCTTGGCTTGTGCCGAACCCTCTAGGTGCCTAAACTCACTCAGCACCTATGTTTTCAGGGTAAAAGTTCCGCAGGCACTTGGGTTTTTGCCTCTGGGCATGCGCACTGCTACCTCCCTCTATGTGTCCAGACACCCCACATATCCCACCTAAGCCCTAGAGTGATGCACAAACAAGGGGAGGAGAGGTACATCTTCTTTTTACTATTTGCTATTTTGCATAATGTCATGGCTCTACGATGTCCCTACTTACATTTCTCTCCTTTGGAAATGAAACCAGCCTCAGTCTTTTTTCACGTGGAACCATTTTTGTTCCCTGACCCTAAACTCCTGCTGTTTCGTAGATTATATCTATATCGTTCTTAGTTTAGTTTAGTTTGACTCTTCTCCCTGGGCTTCCTGCCTCTTCACAGGCCCCTTTCTATAGCCTTTTTTTCACAGGCCCTTTACATAGTCGTCCCCTATCTCTCTTGGCAGAGAGCCCCACTTCGGGTCTCACCTTATTCTATGGTCTCTCTTTTTCTCAGGGAAAGCTGTTCCTTACGTTCTCTGGCACTCCGCCCCATTGTATCTACAATTGCTAGGTGCCCTCTGGGGTCTACATCTCCCAGAAATCCATTGTTCTGTGCTGAACCAAGACCAGGCCATGCTTGACCTAAAGTCACCCATATAGGGCCAATGTACACTTTACTAATATCCAACTTTGCAGGACCTGTTTTCAGAAAATCTGATTCTGGGGAATGGGGGTTTGGGTGGGGGACAAAAGTCAGAGCTGAGAGTATCCCTTTAACTATACTGAATGAAAGTTATTAATAGATTCCACTGTGTCAGGAATCAGGGCCTGCAGCAGAGCCAGACTTCGGGCAACCAATGAGCACAGCTGGCCTATAACAGACTGGCTACGCTGCCTGATTCGGTGGAAGAGACAGCAAACCAGCTCTTAGGCACAGTAGCAGCAGTGCAGCTGGCTGCTCAAAGTCTTTGCCCATGGCTGTGATAGCTCCAGCCTTGTTCCAGCCATGCATCAGGCAGCTAGCCTGGCCTCTGATGCTAGCTCTGACTCTATCACTCTCAGGGTACTTCTACATGGTAATAAAAGACCCACAGATGGGCGGGGTCAACTGGCTCAGGCTGCAGGGCTAAAAATTGTGGCATAGACATTTGGGTTGGGGCTGGAGACTGGGTTCTGAAACCCACCACTCTCATAGAGTCTCCAAACCCGGACTCCAGCCTGAGCCTGAACAGCTAAACTTGCATTCGACGAAGTGGGTATTCACCCACGAAAGCTCATGCTCCAATATGTCTGTTAGTCTACAATGTGCCACAGGACTCTTTGCTGCTTTAACAGCTAAACAGCAATTATTTGCCTTGTAGCCTGCCATCCCTGAACCTGAGTTAATTGACCTGGGTTCTGAGAATCGATGCTGTCGTTTTTTTATTGTAACGTAGATATACCCCCAGACGCCAGCTCTGATTCTCTGGCTCCTCAGCACCAGCTGTGATGCTTGGCTCCAGTTCCTGTTTGGAGTTCGACTCCTGCTTTGACCACCAGGCATGACTCCAACCACTAGGCAAGATTGTTCATGTTCCACTCATGTGAGAAGCAGGAGAATATTATTAATGAGACAAGCTGCTTCTGTTTTACACAGGCTTGCTGCAGGTGCTTTCACATTTACCCAGTTAGTAAAAAAAAATAATTAAAAACATATTTATGCCCAAGATATTTCATGTCCCTTTTCCAAAGGGAGGTGAACAACTAATTTCTAAGTTTGATACATCTGCTCAGGTAAAGCTAGTTAACAAAGGGTCTGAGAAATAAATGTCCTCCTTCCATTTAATTACATTGCATTTGCAGGGGAAAAATATCAGCGATTCACATTACTAAATTTAAGGTAGATTTTAAATTGAGAATTCAGTGCAAATGTAACTAAAAGACTTGCTCTGACTCTTTAAGAGGAAATACCATGGGTGAATGCAATTGGTTGCAATTTCCTTCGCTTTCCATCATGGCCTGTAGTTTAAGTGTGCAGCATGTTGACATCCGTGGGACTGCAAACAGGCACACAAAGGCAGAACTGGCCCCACGCAATCCACAAAAGGGCAGCCCTATCATTTGACAGGAGATGGAGAAAGTTACTTCTAGAACACCTTTACGCCACACTGGGGTCAAAGGTTCCACTACACGAGAATTGCTATACTGGATCAGAGCAATGGTCCATCCACTCCATCGTGCTATGCCTGACTGGGACCAGGACTATATGGTTTGAAGGAAGTTTTAACAAACCTCATCCTATATAAGGCAACAGTGGACATTCTTATTCATATGAATGTCACACCTCTTTCTGAACCGTGGCTTTGGTAACATCTTGTGATAGTGATTTCCACAGGTGAATTATGTGCTGCATTTAAAAAACGGTGAATTAAAAGTTTCACTGTTTCCAAACACTGAGAGCAAAGGCACAAAAATATTACAACCTCAAAAATGTAAATTGGCTACAACATAATTTATATTAATTATTCAGCAATTTCTCTACACTGAAAGGGAGGCGAAACTTGAAAAAGGGTAGCAAATGCCCTAGACATACTCCCTGCATAATTCTGAAAGGTTCAGCATTTGAATGCCAGTCTCCCCACATAGTCATGTTTGAGCTATCCATCCAGCACTTTTCGGTGCTTTGCATGTGTGTATGTCCACCACCTCCAGGCAGTCTTGACAGCGCACAGCGCAGCACCAGTGGAATTTACATTCGCATTTTGTCATCCGGCTGATCCGTGAAGTATCATAACCTCTTCCACAGCACATCACCTCGCAGCTGTCCATACCGTGGGAGGTTTGGTTACAAACCCGCCCAGCTGTCCCGAGGGAGCCTAGAATGGAAATGCATTAAAAGGCAATTGAAAAGATGTGGGGTATTTTCAAGAACGGTAGAAAACATGTGAGAATACGTAAGCAAAACAACCATTAGCCAGGCACTTGAGGCCATTAAAGCAAGATGTGTCTCTCTTTGCAGAATGGGAAGTGGAAAGATCAACCAATTAATTTCACATTCTATCTCTTGCTTGTTGAGAGCACCAGGGACAGACTGATTCTCCAGCACCAGACCACTTGCGACTCAATATCAAGCAACAGAAAGGGCAAATACTATGGAAAATTGCATTCAAATTATAGATAGGGAATTTTTGGTTTTGCAAAAACCTCACTTTGGGTGAGGGGAGGAGGAGGTAGGAACTGAGCCAGTGGTTCTAGATATGGCTCATTTCTGTTAGTGTTACAGTGTCTTACTTCACCTGCCTCCCTGCTGTTTTAATTCTACCACCACTCACCCAGGCATATGTACTCCCTCCTTGCCAGGTACCCACCTGCAGCCAGGCACCTACGCTCAATGCTGTGAGAGCCTGAAGACTAGAAGGGAGCCACTGTGTGTGGCTGCTGGGTAAAGGGGGAGAAAAGAAGCCTTACAAAGGAACTGTGGGCTGGCTATGACAGAAGACCCCCAACAGTGGTGTCTTATCTATATAGGGAACAAGCAGCGAAGGCAGAAGCAGTTCCTACCAAAAATTTAGCACAGAAACACCCAACGCCAGGGGAGCCAGCCAGCAGTACACACTTACTGATGGTGGCACCAGTGGGCTGGCCTCTCAGGCCAAGGCCTGGGACAATTGCTCTGGCTTAAAACATCTGTGGCTATGTCTACACTGCAAAGTAAATCAGGGCCCAGCCTCCAGCTCAACCCCAGCCTCCAACTGCACACAAATCTTTCAGACTTGGGCTTGGACCTAGGCTCCTAGGACCCTGAGGGGGCGGTGCAGGATTCAAGCCCAAGTCAAGACATGACACAGGGTTTGAGCTTTATTCCTTTTGCAGTGTAGACACAACCCTGATCTCCAACTCAGGCCCGGGAGTCTGCCAAAAGTATCCCACTGTCCCAGGGACCAACTTCCATTGTCTCTTCTATCCCCAAAACTCTCTAATCGACTCCAGGGAAAATGGAAGCAACCCTCCCTCTTGTAGTGCAGAGGCTCAGTGAGTCAGCATTAGCCCTTCCATTGTAGTCTGACTGCCAAGCCGCAACCACACCAGCAGAGAGCCTCCTGTGTTTGCAACGGAGACTGAACAGAAGAAGGGTTTTGCAAAGCACACTGCTTCATGGTCACAGGAGCACAGACTCATTTTGGTGAATCTCTGGTGGGAGGCCAGAAAAACAATGGACAGTAAGAGAATCAGGAATGACCACACATACTAGCAAATAGCAAAGAAGCTGGCAGCTTTGCAAATTTACCAGACCAGTGACCAATGCAGGGAGCAGATTAAGGAGCTCAAGAGCACCAGAAAATCAAGGACCAGAAATGCATCTTGAGCAACTCGCTGACATTATGTTCATTGTATGTGGAGTTTGACTGGGTGCTGGGAACTGTGTTGAGCACAGAGCCAACTGTCACCTGGTCAGCCAGGCTGGTGCCCTGCTAGCCCCAGAATCCGGCATAGGGACTGATGGGAGCCAGCAGTAGGCACTGAGTGAGGACAGTGAAGTGACTCTGTTGGTGAAACTGGTCCCCCAGGAGGCTTTGCTACAGGAGCAACAGCAGCACATCCTGGGACGGTACTCAGAGGAGCTGCTTGATGCCCCCATGAGAAACAGCCTGACATGAAGCCTGCAGCAGACACAGAAGGGGCAGAAGCTGCCCTGGAGCCTAATAAGTTTCTGGCTTCATTTTAATGTTTATTAATATAGGAATGGGAAGGATTTCCGTCCTCTGAAACAATGCAAAGTTTATTAGAAGCCCCGGCTAGCAGAGTATATCCATTAATGGTGAATTATATGTCAGCGGCTGGCTCTCCCTCTGACCTCTCCCCCGCCACATGGAGTTCAAAATGGCAACCAGGAAATGCACAGAGTAAAAATGCCTTGAAAGTGAATTTTTACTGGATATGCACAGATTTTTATTAGGGCCATTCCTGTTTCCTAAAAATAATCACCTTACAATGCCATGCCTGTAAGTATGCCACTTGTAACAAACTGCCTGGGAACGGTGAACTGTGCAAGGAGGAGGTGGAAACATTTTCCATTCACAAATCTAGTCCATTTCAGTTAGAGGTAGTCCAGACAGTCCATAGTGCCCAAGCATTGAAAGCCCCAGAATCAATGAGCCACATCCCACCCCACCCCACAAGCACATTCTCTCTCTTCTGTGGGGCCATGCAAGTCCATAAAGTGTGAATGTTGCATCCAGCTCCAGCTGTGGTAGCTGCACGCTCTAGCTGAGTGTACCAATTCAGCAACCCCTCACTGTCACAGGTCCATTCATGGGGAAATGGCTCCCCTCTGGCTTCACAAAAATTGTGATGAGTACAGCAAGCCCCAGTAATGTGGACAGCAATGATGATATTGGCATCCTAATGGGTCTGTAAATATCTCCAACAGGATTTCAATCTGCCAAAAGCAAATTCAGTAACAATTCTACACCTGCTGAGAGTGAAATTAAAGTCTTTTGCCAGGGCCTCTGAAATCAGAATATGGTTTCATAAGTTAAGGCAAAAGCAGGTAAGCAGGGCCCCCAGAATAACGGTGGGGCCAGTAACTCTGTTTATGACAATGTCATCTGATGGGCATAGTGTCCCAGTCTGTCCAGGAATGTAGACTCCCGATCAGCGAAAAACCTTAGGATCAGGAACTTTTCCTGTACAGTCCACATTAGACATTCATAAATCTGCCTTTGTGGTCCACTAGTGCCTGCAAAACAATGTAGTGCCCTTTGCGCTTTATGTACTCATGTGCTCCTTGAGGAGGGCAAACTATGGGCATGTGCATCAGTGGCCCTGGGGCAGTGTAGAAACTCCATTCACTCAAAGCCAGCAATTATTTCAGAAATATTCTTTTATACTCACCACCTAGGGGCAAAGCACACACCCGATTGTCTCAAAACATCCACCACTTTACCCACAGTCGACTTTCCAATACCAAGCTGGTTGGCAACAGACCTGTAGCAGTCTGGGGTAGCAGCTTCCAGACTGTTATAACAACCCGCTTCTGGACTGGCATGGGTGCTCTCATAGAGGATTGGGGAAAGCTGCTCACAAAGATCCAGAAATGTAGCTTTCTTCATGCAAACAGTTTGGAGCCACTGGTGGTCATCCCAAGAGCACATGATGATGTGATCTCACCAGTGTGTGCTTGTGGCCCTGCTCCAGAAGTTCATAGGGGACATCAGCAGCTGTACCAAGTGTCACAAGCAGCATCGAGTTTGCCATGTCTGAGTCCTCCTCCTCTTGCTCCATCATAAGCTGTGTCAGGTGCTTTTGGTAGGTCAGAAAATGCCACCAAAAAAGCCACCAGCATCTCGCAGAAGCCCTGCCCATTTCCTGACACAGGAGTGAAAGTGCAAGCAAGAGAATCCTTCAAAAGGCTCCTCCTACACAGTGCTGGCTCCAGTAGCTGGGAGCACAGAGACCAAAATGACTGTTTGGCAGGATGCGTTGGCAGTCAGTTCAAACGTTCTGTAACATGCAGGGGACAGTCAAGTTTTCTTACAGTGCATCAAGGTCAAAGGCCACATTTCAGGCAGGCACTAGGGAGTCTGGGATATGGTTGGTTTGACTCAGGTCTACAAGTTGCACTGTGGACACTAGTGCCCCAGGTTCAAGCCTGGGATAGAAAATTCTTAACATTAGATTAACAATCAGTGTAGATACTCAAGCCCTGGGTTCTCTAATCCAGGGTCAGCTGACTTGAGGCCCACTAACTGGCCCTGTGCAACTCAGTCTCCCTGCCTGTAGAATGAGGCTGATACATGTGGCCTGTATAAAGTGCTCTGAAATCTCCTGAGAATAAATTCAATATAAACACAAACAACTCTTCTTACTCCTCCTTAACATGGGTTAAAGTGGGACCTTCCTTTCCACTTCCAGGCTTTTTAAGAAGCATAGGAAGGCACTGGAGACATTTTACAGTTCTATGAAACATGAAAATGCCTCTTGCAAGACTCAGAGAACCTCTGCCATTCCCCCCATGGTGAGAATAGGCTGGATTCACTTTATAGCTCTAGAATTTTCCCACAATGCACCCTGGTCAACGGGCTAGTGGGCACATTTCAGCTGGATGTTGTAATACTCTCTATTTTCTAATTTTTCCAGGGTTAACTTGAACATTTTTTTTCATTTGTTGAACTGAAAGGAAATATTTTGTTTTAGGTCAGATTGACATTAAACTGTATGCATCTGAGCTGCCAGGCTGCCTCCTGTCCCCAGTCTCCCCTTTGGGCTTGGCTCCTTGGCCGAGCTGCATATTCCGTGAAGCATCGCAACCTTCCCTCTGGCCAGGCCTCCACAATGCATGATGGGAGTCCCGTGAGTAGGCGAGATCAGCCATTTTTACTTAGTTCTCAGCAGGACATTTTTCTGTCTCTAGAACAAAACTCTAAGTTAGTCTGTCCTCCCTGAAAATGTGCAGATGATCACTGCTGTGTCCTAGGCATGTTATGGGATTCTGGGCATGTTCAAGTGTATAGGATGATCACTTCACCCCCAGTGGCTGAATAAACACAATACTGTTTCTTGTCTCTGCTCAGGCAGAAGACTTGTATGGACAAGCCTGTGGCCAACATGATTAATGCCTGGTATTGAGAATTTATTTTGAATTTCTCCTTGCCACCCCACATACACTTAACCTGATTCCTGTTGTAACCCCTCTCATCTGTTCTATTCCTTGCTTTGTGTACTGTTTTAACTTGCTGATGGGAAGTAAGTCTTGCCCATGGACTGCAGCATGTCTAGAACACTAATCTATAACAACCATGATTTGGATTGAGTTTCCAGTTGCTTTGTGCTCTGTTTGCTGTATGTGATTTGTGTGAAACAAGCCGAAAACAGTGTGAAACAGTCACACAGCGGGCAGCCAGGTATTATTCTTCCAATGAGGAACAAGCAAAGCAACTGTTCACCTTGATTTGTCTCTTGAACTTGACTAAAGAAAGGGTTGTGTTGTTAGTTTCCTTGATACAGCAGGAAGACCTCAGATGAGCCCTTACATAAGATCAGGGCCTATTCATTAGGATTTGCTGTGATCAGATGCAGGCACTTTCTTGGAAGGAGACAACAATATTATTTATCTTAGATATAGGTTCATTTCAAACTTGAAAGGTTTTGTCTGATTTCCAGTTGCTTGGAGCAATGACACAGGCAGCTAAAGGCAGCTTTTAACAGAATACCAGGGGTGAAATCCTGACCTCCTTGGTAGTTTTGCTGTTGATTTCAATGGGGGCAGGATTTTACCCTAGGACAGATAGAATCATAAAATCATGGGGTAAAAGGGTCATCTAGTCTAACCCCCCTGCCAAGATGCAGGATATTTTGTGTCCAAACCATCTAAGACAGATGGCTATCCAGCCTTCCTTTGAAAATCTCTAATGAAGAGAGCAACTTTTCTCCATATTTTTTATGGCAGCCTTTCACGTATTTGAAGACTGCTTTCATGTCTCCCATCAATCCCCTCTTTTCCAAACTAAACATACACAGTTCCTTCAGCCTTTGCTCATATGGCTTGCATTCCATCCCTTTGATCATGTTTGTCGCTTGCCTCTGGATCCTTTGGTCACATTGGTAACCAAAATTGGACACAGTACTTCAGCTGAGGCTAACCAGCACCGAGTAGAATGGTAGAATCATAGAATCGTAGGACTGGAAGGGACATCGAGAGGTCATCTAATCCAGTCTCCTGCACTCATGGCAGAACTAAGTATTATCTAGACCATCCCTTTGTCTAACCTACTCTTAAAAGTCTCCATGGTGGAGAGTCCACAACCTCCCTAAGCAATTCCAGTGCTTAACCACCCTGAGTGTTAGGAAATTTTTCCTAATGTCCAACCTAAACCACCCAATCTGCAATTTAAGCCCATTGCTTCTTGTCCTAGCCTCAAAGGTTAAGGAGAACATTTTTTCTTCCTCCTCCTTGTAAAGTACCTTTTATGTACTTGAAAACTGTTATCATGTCCCCTCTGAGCCTTCTCTTCTCCAGACAAAACAAACCCAATTTTTCCAATTTTCCCTCACAGGTCATGTTTTCTAGGCCTTTAATCATTTTTGTTGCTCTTCTCTGGACTTTCTTCAATTTGTCCACATATTTCCTGAAATATAGTGCCCAGAACTGGACACAATACTCCAGCTGAGGCCTAATTAACACAGAGTAGAGTGGAAGAATTACTTCTCGTGTCTTGTTTACAACACGCCTGCTAATACAGCTGAGAATGATGTTTGCTTTTTTTTGCAACAGTGTTTTTGCAGTTTTTGCAACTGATGACTCATATTTAGCTTGTGATCCACTATGAACCCCAGATCCCTTTCTGCAATACTCTTTCCTAGGCAGTCATTTCCCATTTTGTATGAGTGCAACTGATTGTTCCTCCTTAAGTGGAGTACTTTGCATTTGGCCTTATTGAATTGAGTATTTCTGCCATTTCCACATTTTCTGTTATTGTTTTCCCCCCTCACTGAGTAACAGGCCTACCCTGTCCTTGGTCTTCCTCTTGCTTCTAATGTATTTGCAGAACATTTTCTTGTTGTTCTTTTTTATCTCTAACTAGTTCTATCACCTCCTGTGACATGCATGCTATGTCTCTGTTAACACAACCTAAAATTGCATTTGCTTTTTTTGCAACCACATTGCTGACTCATGTTGAGGTTGTGATCCACCACAACTCCCAGATCCTTCTCAGCAGTGCTACCTCCAAGCCAGTTATTCCCATTCTGAATTTGGCCATTTGGTTTTTCTTCCCTAACTGTAGCACCTTACATTTGTCTTTGCTGAATTTCAGTTTGATTGTCTGTGGCTCAGTTCTCCAATTTTTCAAGAACCCTCTGAATCTTAGCTCTATCATCCAAAGCGTTGGCAACCTTCACCTCTCCCTCTCCCCTCACTTTGTGTTATCTGCAGATTTGATCAGTATGCTCTCTATTCCTACATCCAGGGCTGGCTCCAGGCACCAGCAAAGGAAGAAGGTGCTAGGGGCAGCCAGTACAAAGGGGCGGCACTCAGTCGGCTATTGGGGCAGCCCGTCCAGATCTTCAGCGGGAATTCAGCATTGGGTCCCTCAGTCCCTTTCTTCCACTTCGAGCTGCCACTGAGGTGCCACCGAAGAGGAAGAGAGGGCATGAAGGACCCGCCACCGAACTGCCGCTGAAGAATGGAGCGGTGCAATTGAGCTGCCGCTGAAGTGCCACCAATTGGTTTTTGTTTGGTTGGTTGGTTTTTTGCCACTTGGAGTGGCAGAAAACCTGGAGCTGGCCCTGCCTACATCCGAGTCATTAATAAAGATGTTAAACAATACCAGACCCAGAACAGATCCCTGTGGAACCCAGCTTGAGACCTCCCTCCAATCTGACATCATTCTATTAATAGTTACTCTTTCTTTGTAGTTGTTTAACCAATTTTGTATCCACTTAATGGTAGTTCCATCAAGCCCGTATTTCTCCAGCTTACTTATCAGAATGTCATGTCAAAGCCTTGCTGAAGTCCAGGTATATTATGTCCACTGCATTCTCCTATCTACCAAACTAGTCCCCTGTCAAAGAAAGAAATCAAGCTGGCTTGGCATGATTTGTTCTTCATAAATCCATGCTAGCTGCTAGTGATGACTCCTTCATCCTCCAGTTATTCACAAATCAAATGTTTTATACGTTGCTCTATTAGCATCCCAGGTATCAAAGTAAGGCTGGCAGGTCTATAGTTCCCCAGCTCCTCCTTTTTCCACTTTTTAAAGACAGGCACTGTTAGCCCTTCTCCAGTCTCCTGGGACCTCTCCTGTTGGTACGGGAAAAACTCCCGACTCAATTTTGTATTTTTGTATTCTTAAGCTCCATTTTGTGTCTTTGGCTTCTCTCTTGAAGAAGCAGAAATCATTTCACCAACTGAAAGCTGCAGGTCACTTACCACTGGACTAGATCTGAGAGATCTCTAGGCTGAGCATGCCCAGCGGTGAAAATTGAGGTAGCTACTGAGCATGTGCAGTAGAGGGTGAGAGACAGGTCAGAGCTATCAACCAGAATTCTGAGGTAATGGTTCGCACTGAGCATGTGTGAAGGGGGTACTTGCTTAAGGATATATAAGGAAGCTTCACTGGGACAGCATAAAAGGTCAGCTGCCAGCAGGCAGAAGTCACTCAGGAGCCAACAAGCAGAGATCCTGGAAGAACTGCTGGAGAAAGAGATCAGCGCATGACCAAGACAACAGAAGTGCAGCTGAAAAGACAGTTTAGATAGAATTTTGAGGAGAGCACTTCTGAAGAAAGCACCTAAAGCTGCAGCCACAACATCAGCACAAACACAAACAAAACTAAGGGATGATAGGATAGAGGCAGCAGGAAGTGAGCTGCCTCTGCAAAGGGAGAAATGGAGATGACTGGAGTAAGTTGATTAAGAAACTACAGTGGTAGCAACATTTGCAACACCACCTCAAAATCAAAGGATATGGTGAGCTTGGCAGGATTTTTTTTTTCAACTATAAATTTACCATATAGTATAGAATAGATGTGTATGCTTGAAGTGTGTGTGTGTGAGATTTGTATATTACCTATGTACAATTTAAAGTATAAGTTAAGAATAGCTATCAGCACTTTGTTGTAAACTGGCCATTTGTAGCAAAGCGTCTCACTTAGAATAATTTAAACTGTATGCAATTGTAATGTAAATGCTCTTTAACTTGCAATAAGGGATCTGATTCTTATTTAGGGTTTTAGATCATATTGTAGTAGGGATTATTAGTTACATTAATTAAAATATATTTTGTTTTGGAAAATACGCTGCTTGTGTCGCTCCCTTTATTGGAAGGTTATATTCATGTCCATCAAGTGTTTCCTTAACTACTCTGGAGACCCATACCCCAGGAAAAGCAGATTAGGGAGGTTATTCTTTATTAAGGCAGGTTATTATAAGGGCACCCCAAAGCCTAAATTTGGGGTAAAATGGCCATCCATGAGTTTGCAAATATTATTGCCAGTGGCTCTGAGATTTCTTCAGCTAATTCCTCAGGGGAACAGCATCAGGCCCTGATAATTTGAATTCATTCAGATTGGTCAGAAAATCCCTGATGTGTTCTTTACTTATCCCAAGGTGCATCCATTCCCCTTTATCATCTATGGTAATTTCACTAGTCATCCAGTCACATTATTTTTTATAAGACAAAAGGGGAGGGATAGCTCCATGGTTTGAGTATTGGCCTGCTAAACCCAGGGTTGTGAGTTCAATCCTTGAGGGGGTCACCTAAGGATCTGGGGCAAAAATCAGTACTTGGTCCTGCTAGTGAAGGCAGGGGGCTGGACTCAATGACCTTTCAAGGTCCCTTCCAGTTCTAGGAGATAGGATATCTCCATTATTAAATAAATAGAAGACTGAAGCAAAGTAGGCACTGAGCAGCTCTGCCTTCCTATCATCTTCCATTACCAACTCACCTTCTCCGTTGAGCAGCAGACCCACACTATCCTTGATCTTCCTTTCTTTCTTGTCCAACATGTTTGAAGAGCCCCTTCTTGTTGTCTCTAACATTCCTGCCAGCTGTAACTCACTCTTTGCCTTGGCTTTTCTGATTTTGTCCCTACATGCTCACGCTATTCCCATGTATACTTCTTTGGTGACGTGCCTCTCCTTCCATATCCTGTCTGTATCTCTTTTGGGTTTTAGATAGCTAAAAAGTTCCCTGGCCTTCTGTGACTCTTCTTACCTTTCCTCTGTGTCAGAATAGCTTGTTGTTGAGCCTCTGGTATTGCCTCTTTTAGGAACTGCCAGACCCTCTTTCACTCCTTTTCTTCTTATTTGGTCTTTCCATGGGACTTGCCTACTATTTCTCTGAGTTGGTTGAAATCAGTCTCTTTGAAGGCCAGAATCCTTGTTTTACTGTTCTCATGGCCTCCTTTCTACAGAATCTTGAATTCTATCAGAGCATGATCACTTCTTCCCAAGTTCCTAACCACCTTCACATTTGCAACTAATTCATCCCCACTGGTCAAAACCAGATGCAAAATGGATGACCCCCTATTTGTTTCCTCAACTTTCTGAATCAGAAAGCTGTCCCCTACACATGCTAAGAATTTTCAAGACATATTAAGTTTTGCTATAATAAGTCTTCCAAAAGATACCACATCCGGGAAGTTAAAATTCCTCATTAATCCTAGCTCATGTGTGTTAGTTAATCTTCTTACCTGCTTGTAGAATGACTCGTACACTTCCTCTTCCTGATTTGTGACCTCCATCATAACATCACTACTGTTCTTTTCCCTTTCTGTCCTCACCCAGAGACTTTCAGCAGATCTGTCGCTCACTTCCTCTCAGACCTTGAAGCAAGGGTATACATTCTTGATGTATGGTGCAACACTTCCCCTTTTTTCCCCTACTTATCCTTTCAGAATAAGCTATATCCCCCAATGCTGGTACCCAACTCATGGGAGTTGGCCCACCAAGTCTCTGTAATGCCAATTAGGTCATGATTTTCTTCATATACCCTGACTTCCAGTTCATCCTGCTTGTTTCCCATGCTCCTGCATTTGTACAGACATCGAAGGTGCTCAGCTTCCAGCAGCCCATCTGGAAGGCTCTTGGCAATTTCACTTGCTACTTGCCAGCAGAAAGATAAATAGATAAAAGGCTTCCAAAAGGGCAGCACTGAGCCAACAAATTCCTTTACAGTTCTGGCAAAAAATAGAATTTACCCAAATTTTGCCAAAATTCCATTTTCAGAGAAGTGTAAAGGAATTTTTCTGGAATCTGTTTCTGAAAAAAACAAAGTCCTGATTCAGGATGAAATTTTTTCAAAAACATGACATTTGTCTCAGGAAGGGATTTGCATTTTTCAGACAACTCTAGTTCTTACTGTACGGCAATGTTAACTGGGCTACATTAGGGATACGCAGTCCTTTCCGAGTGTGTGCAACAAACTCCTCCATGAACTAAGCACCATCACAAATGTCACCAACTTCCACTCCAAGTGCCAGGTGCACTTTTTGACCTCCCTTCTCTAATATAAACACAAAACACTTTGCACATTTTAAAAAATACAAAAACTAAACCCCATCAAAACAAAACACTACAATGCATACACTGTTCTCCTCAGGAGGAGATCAGAAAGAGAATGAACCGTACATGACAGATGTTAGTTATGTCACTTAGTGCACTACTGACAAGTGCACAAATACTACAGTGATGTGGGCAGTATAAGAACTACATAGACTAGGCTGCGCTAGAATGAGTATTTTCTACTTCTCATTTCACGTTAAATGCATACCACAAAATGCCATACACATGGAATATGATTGAGCTCCAATAAGACAGGAATATATGGTAATTTGTCAAAAGCTTCCCCAGAGCTACCTGGTTTGCTGTTCAAATGTTGCAACTGTCAGGCCTAGGAATAACATGCAACCACATCTTCAAAATATCCACAGCTTTTAATATTGCTACCTTTATGATGCATATACATCTACCCCTTTCTCTGCCCAGGTTATTTGTGGGGACTAATGTAGGGAGAATTCTGTTGCTGAAAACAATTATTCTCCTATTCCCAAAACCTTGGGGTAAGCAACTAAATGTAAACACTAATTTATAGTATAAGATTTTTTTAAACTTCTGTTAATTAGAAAACTTGCCCGTAGTGATGTGACTTCTTAGTTTGCACTGATTTTTTAAATACCAATTTCCATATATGCAGTGTGGCATATGACAAGAGTTTATTATAAAGGAATTTAACAACACCACTGAAAGGAGCCTCTGAGTTGGTGTTCGATTCTAACATATTCATACTTATGTTCCCATCATCTTACTATCTAGACATTCATCTTGTAGATCAGGAGTTCCCGGTAGATGTTTATTTATAACTCAGGTGCTACAAAATTTGGCACAAAAAATAGTCTGTGCTCAGGAGAAATCCAGGACTGCAACAACAAGGATTTTTCAGGCCAGGAATGAGGAGAGTTCTTACACAGATCTAGTTTGCAATAAACATATATCTGTACACAGCGTGTCTATCCCTCACTCTAATGATCACTAAAATCTGTCACATATTTTCAGAAGTGAGTGAGGAAATCTCTTTTTAACAGTATACAACAGGTAGGCTTGGAAGGATTAGGTTTTTAATCGGTAAATGTCAATTTTACCATACACAAAAAAACAACAAAAACATTTCCACTGATAATTATTGAAACATACAGCTAGGCAAAGTAAGAAAAGTGCTGCTTAAGAACTGAATAGCATTTGCAGTAAGAAGGGGGGAGGGATAGCTCAGTGGTTTCAGCACTGGCCTCCTAAACCCAGCATTGTGAGCTCAATCCTTGAGAGGGCCACGTAGAGATCAGGGGCAAAATCAGTACTTAGTCCTGCTAGTGAAGGCAGGGGTCTGGACTCAATGACCTTTCAGGGTCCCTTCCAGCTGTATGAGATCAGTAGATCTCCATACTTTATATTTACTTTCTATATTTTGACATGTGATGTTGACAAATTGTGTATTAACAGCTATGAAACTTTGTTTTGAATAGCAACTTATATTGTCATTAAATAATTATTGTCCAACCCCCCCTATTCTCTGACCCTCCAATGTCCTGCAACTGTGAAAATGTTAATCGATAAAAATTGGGGAAAAATGCATAAAATAATCATTATTATTCATCAACATTTTTTTTTAAATCTCTTTTTTCCAAGCCTAGGCAGGTGAACATGTTCTGGCACACTGGTGCAGCATTACCAGAGAGAAACCTGGAAGGAGAGCTACCTTTTATTAGCTCTCTATGACCTAGTTCAGTGGTTCTCAACCTGTGGCCCAATTAGCACACAGCTGCAGCCCAGCTGTGTGCTAAAGGCCACAACCTGGCCCCACTCAGGTCCATGTGGCCAGGTCTGGGGCTGCTGTCCATCCCACACCTGGGGTACCGCTCCTGGCCCCACTCTGTGGAGGGGTCTCTGGGTGGGGGCACTGGGCATAGGGGGCTGTGGTGAAGACTGGGGGGGGGAGCACTGTGGTTTGCAATCTGCGGCACAGGTATGCGGCCCACAATGATAATAGGTTGCAAACACTGATCTAGTCTATGCCTGCAGCAGCGCGTAGGGTATGCGTAGCTACACACTGCAATGAAAGGTTCCGGCAGAAAGGGAAGCAGTGGGAAAGGGCTCCAGCAGCAAGGAGTGCTGAAGCCTCTCTCTCATGGGCGGCAGGGGAACCGGCTGTTTGGGAGGCTAGCCCACAGCCTCTCCCCTCCTGCCTGAGGCCCAGATCCTCCCCTTCTCTTTCTCCCCCGCCCCAGGAGCCCTGAGCACCCCCACCGCAGCTGCCACCCCCCCACATCCCTGCTATGGGCTGCTCGAGCACTCCAAGCCCTGGAGCACCAGGCAGCCAGGATGCACCCCCACCCCAGAACGCTGGGTGGGCAGGGAGCAGAGTCCCAGTGCTCCCAGCCCAAGCCCTGGAGCGCCAGGTGGGCATTGCAGTCACAGCACCCCGAGCGCCGGGGAGGCAGCATGGTGCAGCCCGAGCCCCAGCTGCCCCAGCCCTAGTCAGCCTGGGCCTCAGAAGAGCAGGAACTACAGTAGGAAGCCTGGGGGATGGAGCTGTTTGGGGAGGCTCAGCCTCCCCCGGCCTATGATACCTGCCACCTACGCTTCCCCTGCTATCTTCCCACTGCCAGAACCGTTCCCCTCTGCCGAGGTCTCTCACCGCAGCAGGGAAAGGCTCCAGTAGCAGGGAGACAGCAGGACACTACACTGCTATGAATAGCCATGTAGGTATGGGAGGCACTGTTTGGGCACGTAAAGAGCCATGTAGGGTATAAATCCTAGATTAAGGTGTGCAGGGCACTCTGCCCTATCTACTCGCCTAAGCAGTGCCTCACTGTCTGCATTGCTATTATATCCGTGCTAGCTGGGCATGCAGTTTCTGTACTATATGTGCCACTGCAAGTGAACTTCTGCCCCTATTGAAGTCAGTGGAACTCAGTGAGCCCAGGATTTAACTGTAGGTATTTTAAATGCTTGGATTGGGAGATCTATGTCTAATAGTCGCTCAGTGACTGACAGTATGCTGGTAACCAGGGCTACCTGCTTTGGACACACACCAGAATTGGTTACCCATCACGGGTTACATACTTAAAGTAATAACACAATATATCAAGCCCAACACCAATAATTTACACCTTGCAGCTTTAATATCTCATTCTGCTTTCAAGCCAATCTTGGTCACAGAAGTCTTTGAAATGTGGTAAATTGCTAATTTGGGCTGGCGCAATAATTCTGTGACATATCCAAAGCAATCAGATACGGGTAGATGAACACAGAAGCAACAGCATCTACCACTGTTAGTCCAGCAGATTAAATATCTCTGCAATGCCATCAACTGGATGTGAAGCTCTTCCAGCTGGTGTAAAGATCAATTTGTCAGTCTGGTCACAAAATGTATACTGTTCAGTTTTCTGATCCAAGTGTGGAGTGCTCCCCACACATTCAAAAATGGTTAGGGAGGAAAAGGTGGATTTAGCAGCACTGAACCACCCAGTCCTAGAACCATTTGGGTGCTGGGCCACTCCCCCCATAAACATGAACAGCCTGACCACTGTTCTAATGTAAAATGACCTTCAAAGGATCCCAGGGACAGATATGGCAGCCCGAGATCCTCCAGGCCTAGGAACAACCTGCCCATGCTGTGACAGGCAGACCAGGTGCTAGCTCATACCAAGGTCCCCAATACCTCAGTGGAATGCTGGCAAATACATATCTGGAATAAGGCTGGCTCCCCTGTGTGTAGTATGTTAAAATGGGTATGAGAACTAAAGGAATGTGTTTAGATTTCATTGAATGCCTGTCAGTTGCTGCATGCATTAATCTCACTTATAACCTCTGTAGTCCATACTGTAAGGCAATATTTGAGCATTTGTATCGTGAGCCTTTGTGACTAAATCACTAGGGCACAAACCCCAAATTGGTTGTGAGTTCTGTACTTAGCTTTTACCAACCAGTCATCAAGCACAAGTCCTCAGGCACTATAACAGCCTAACCATGGAGTTACAGATGGTCCCCTGGGGTATGCCGATCTATCTCGCCCCCCAAGTGAGTGTACCATTGTGATAGAGGTGTCCCTTACATCAAGAATCACAGCAATATTTAGCTTACTCACAGTCCCAAAGGACCAGTCATTTACCCCAGGTCAATTGCACCTTAAATTTCATACCAAAGACCATGCTCGTAGCCAATCCTATAATAAACTATACACAGATTTATTAATAGGGAAAGTAAACAAGAGTTATTTACAATGTTAAAGCAGATAAACATATATGCCCAAATGAGTTACAATCTTAAGTATCAAAAGGTAATAGAAGCTTCTATAATAGGCAAGCTCTACATGACCTATAAGGCTAACCCAGGCTAAGCACTGGGGACCTCTTGCTTATGCCTAGTAATCCCCCTGCCCTGGATCCAAGCAGCATGGAGATACAGTTTCTTCTTGTTAGGATGTCTTTATTCCCCTCCTCCCTTGCGCTCTGAGCTGCAAACTCAGCTGATGGGAGGAATCCACTTGCATGACTTATCTTCATGGAGGGAGCAAAACAACCAATGCCTTTTGTCGTCTTTATCACCCCACGGATCAGCACTTCATGCTAATTAATGCCTTTCTCCTGTCAGTTGATTTACTCAGCTACAGAGGTTTACGGAAATGGCTCCTGAGGTCTCATATTGTCCAGGCTGTTCTTGCTGAGTCTTTACTCATTCTGGCAATTTATAAGAAGGTGAAGAAAGAGTATGTGAAATATGTCAGGATTTCTAAGCGGTTAAGGAGTGGGATTTTCAAAAAGCACTCAGTGTTGGCCTATCTCTGCTGCCACTGAAGTCAATGGTAAAAAAGTTCTTCTGGTTTCAATAGGAGCAGAGATAAACAAATGCCAAGGGTTTTGGACCATCGCACCCTACATCCTTTGTAAAAAGTCCTCAGCTGTAGCATGAAGCATTAACATTAGCTGAAATGTTGGGCCACTGCATACCCCAGTTACCAACCACTTGGCTGTTAGTGCTTGGCACATGTGATACTACCTCATAAAACACTGCCTCTACTCCTTCCACAAGGGCCGGTACGGTACCAGTGAGTTGTGTTTTATCATGTACTGAATAGCGTACACATGCATTAGTGCCTTCCACTAGGTGGACTGTGAGATCTGTACACATGAGCTTAACCATAACACCCACTCTAGCACCCTCTAATGACTGACTGTTTACTTAAGATAAAAGCCAGCACAGAGAGTAAAAGCCTTCACAACAGTGACACATGGATAGGCCAGTATATTTATGTAGAAGGTCCTTAGGTTCAGTCCTTTAACCCAAAGTTAATACAACAATTGACCATCTGTAACTCACTGGTCATTGTGCATTACATTCCCCAGTGTGCCCAATCACAGAAGATGTGAGCTGTAACAGACCCATAACTGGTAAGCATGGCTCTTTAGCTCAAACTAGAGAAACTCACACTTTTCGCCCTGGAAGTCTCTAGTTGAATCCCTGGTATCGGTCACGACGGTGGTCATCACACATGATCACAATTACAATTTATACATGTACCATGTTTAGGAAGGATAACAGAGAAATGATAAGAAATCTTAGGGTATTCTTCCAAGCATAAAAATGTCTGAATTCCCTGGGGAATGACAGACAAGCTATGTTCAGTGACATAAACAAGCTTTATTACAGTATATTTAGTTGGGACTGACATGCTAGATAACAAATGTTTCCCAACTCAAACTTCTATAATCCTCCTCAATACAAAATTTCATGGGGTTGCTCCTGTGGAGGCTGCAACTTGGCGAAGTAAAATTAAGCAAGAAAAAAAATCAGCTCAACTGCTTCTGTCATCTTTGTCAAAGTCTGATCCATGTTTGTTTAATTTATCAGACTTGTTTTGTATTATTGGAATAAGCAAACAGAATCTCATAGAGCTGAACTACATATTCCCTTATTACATTAAAGATTTACTACCATTTCCCCCCAAAATTACCCTTTGTAACAAGCAATTTCTCAGACTCTTAGAACAGCAAGAAATTATTCATTTAAAGTGTTATCTTGAGATGAATAAAAGCACTTGTCAGACTCTACAGCCTCTGAGCAGATCTGACAGAGTCAGCAGACAAGTAAAGATAATACTCTGCTGAGAAAAATGCCTGATCACCTCTGAGATAACAAGCCTGACAGAATGCATTGCACTTCCTACAAAGAGACTGTAAAACAGCATTTCACTTACAAATGTTTGGGTAAAGGCCTCTTCTTTTAGGGAAAAATGTGTCACAGAATTTACAATGAAAGAAGCAGCCTCCAAAGAGAAAGTTGTTTCTATAACTCTAGGCTATGAAGTCAGTCTCTGTACAGTCAGGGCCATCCTTAGGCATATGTGGCTGCGTAGGACACCTGAAAATTTGGGGCACCACTAGGACCATAGGCACTGACTTCTCATCTTGCTGGGGGTAGGGGGAAGGGTGCTCGACAACCCCCCCTCCGCTCCAGCCCTGCCCCCACTCCAACCCTTCCTCCAAACCCCAGCCCCGCCTCTTCCCGCCCCTGCTCCACCCCCATCCCGCCTCTTCCCCACCTCATCTTCCTCCCTCCAAGAGCTTGAATGCCGCAAATCAGCTGTTTGCGGCGCTCCAGAAATGCTGGGAGGGACAAGGAGGAGTTGGTAAGCGTGGGGCCACCGGTGCATGAGAGGCGCAGGGGGAGGGAGCAGAGGGGGAAGCTTGGTTCTGGTGGGTGCTCCGCACCCACTACATTTTCCCCGTGAGTGCTCCAGCACAGAGCCACACCCATGACTGGGACAGCAGGTCAGAGTGGGTCGGCTCCCGCACACCCAGCATATGCTGCAGTCTCCTTACTAGGCAGAAGGCAGGAGCTGTATTCACAGAGACGAATGAGTTGGCGTAAGGGCACCAGTTGGCCCGGCATTGGGGCACCAGTATAGGGGCAGGATAGGGGCACCAGTATTTACAGAGCCAAATGCGCTGGCATAGGGGCACCAGTTGTGCAGGCAAAGGGGCACCAGTTTAATAATACTGCGTAGGGCTCCAGAAATCCTAAGGACAGCCCTGTGTACAGTGCTACAACATGCCTGTAAAATACATCCAGATAAAGATATTAGACTTGATGCCATTACTCACTATTAGAGAGCATGATGGGCATTTAGAGCACCTGCAAAGACCACTAAGTAGTACCTGAAAGGCCCAGACCGAATCCTCTGATCAGAAAGGCTACTTAATTTACACATATTCGGTGAAATCTTGGCCCTGTTGATAGCAAAACTTCCACTGACTCGATGTGCGATGTGCAGCTGTTCTCCAGCATGTGTATTCAGAGTAAAACTTGGATCATAAACAAGCAGAGATATCCAGAAGAGGTGACTTGCACTTCCCTGTGCTTCTCACTGCTACCTATGGATACGTCACAGCAATCTGATTCTCACAACCTGTTAATTACCTCCACTGAACGGATGTCATGGTATGGCAAATCTTTTGTGCATTACTTAACTTGCCTCCCTTTCACAGACTTCTCTTCTTTTTATTACCACATTAGTAACATATTAACATGGTTAAAGTGCCTTACACCCTTCCAGAACAGTGTGTGTGCCTATACTGAAACCTCAGAAAACCAGGAAATACAGAGTTCAAATACACAGCAGCTCCATTCTGCAACCTTAACTCTGCCCCCTGCAGCTGGCAAGAGCCCTGTGACTAGACTTTAAGCACCAACAGAACTCCACTGGCCATCACATACAATCCCCAGCTAAACCCCTCCAACGCATCATCAGGGATCTACAACCCATCCTGGACAATGATCCCACACTTTCACAGGCCTTGGGAGGTAGACCAGTCCTTGCCCACAGACAACCTGAAGCACATTCTCACCAGTAACTGCACACCTCACCATAGTAACTCTAACTCAGGAACCAATCCATGCAACAAACCTCGATGCCAACTCTGCCCACATATCTACACCAGCGACACTATCATGGGACCTAAGCAGATCAGCCACACCATCACCAGTTCATTCACCTGCACATCCACCAATGTAATATACGCCATCATATGCCAGCAATGCCTCTCTGCTATGTACATCGGCCAACCTGGACAGTCCTTATGGAAAAGGATAAATGGACACAAACAGATATTAGGAATGGCAATATACAAAAACCTGTAGGAGAACACTTCAATCTCCCTGGACACACAATAGCAGATTTAAAGGTAGCCATCCTGCAGCAAAAAAACTTCAGGACCAGACTTCAAAGAGAAACTGCTGAGCTTCAGTTCTTCTGCAAATTTGACACAGAGGTAACATCACGCTTATTGCTTATCTCCCTGAAGTCAGGTCAAAAACCCCAACACAATAACATATAAGACAATGACAACACTACAATAAAGATATTACACCACATAGTGGTGGAGGTGCTGTCTATACTAATCATTACAATACTCAGAAAGCTGCCAAGGGCTGGACTCAAAACTCACAGCACTTGGGGCTGCCAAGGTTCATTGGCCATTGCATGCCACCTTGAAAAATCCACATAGGCTGACATCAGGCTGTAAATACTCTGGCTTGCAACAGAGCCACATTCCTGCTGCATATTCGTAACTGGCTTTCTCTGGCTCAGTTTGGCTTGAGCCATGTTTCAGAACCAACTTTTACCCTGCATGACTTTTAAAATGTTGCTTCCCCAAAGGGGCAGTGGGTGCCAGACATTAGTTGAGCTCAATCCTGTGTGAGTGATATCTGTTTTGGGAGGATTTGAGCTCTCATTTGAGCCCCTGAGCTGCCCAAACTCTGCAATAATTGTAAAATGTTGATGTCACTTGAATTTTTTTGGTCAGGGAGGTTGTATCTCAAGAATGCCTTGCTCGGGTGAGCTCAGATATGGAGCACTATGCCTAGCAATTTTGAGAAAACCCAAGTAAGCCTGTGGATTTTAGAGCACTTAGAAAAACTGGCTGTTAAACAGGAAGCTGTTTAACATTGACTATAGCAGTGCTACCCCTCCCCACCACACACAATACCCAACATACTCAAAAGCTGGTTATAATGGGTCAAGAAGTTAATCATTCATTATGACTCTGATTCTGCTGCCTGTTACTCTCAGCAAAACACCCTCAGAAGTCAATGAGCTCACTGTGACATTTGCCTAAGTACGTGCAAAAGTAACAGAGGAAAACACACTATGATTCTGGCACTGCTTGATGTGTGTATCACATGAGGCAGGGGCCATGTCTTCCTCTGTTTTCAATACAGCAACATGCATGCTACTGGCACTCAGCAAATAAATGAGCAAATGAAGAGTTAAAGATGCCGCAGATATTTTTGCTGGGAAAATACTAATTTTGCCCTGAGAAACAGCTGTGTCTATTAGGTCTGGAGCTCTCCGATTTTTAACATCCGCAGGCATGGCTGTAATATAAACTGTTTCGAGTTCATTTTTCTCTAGGTCTTTTCTTCTAGTTTGGTCTTTGTACTGCTTTAGAGTCCTATTTCCTAGTATGGGCCAGAGTGGGTGTCCTAAGCATACAGCTAAGGGTAGCATAAAATCCCTCTTTATCCTGTAAAGAGTTAATTCCTCTTTTACCTGAAAGGGTTAAGAAGGTCAGATAACCTGGGTGACACCTGACCAAACGGACCAATAAGGGGAGAAGATACTTTCAAATCTGCGCGGGAAGGTTTTGGTCTCTGAGCTAGCCAGGAAACCGGAGAGGGAAATTGCATCTTCTTAAGCATATCTGAACTAAGCATCTAGTCTTGCAGAAATAGTAAGTAATAGCAGAATAGAAATGCGTTAGATTACCTTTTGTTTTAGCTTGTGAATTTTCCCTGCGCAAAGGGGGAGGTTTGTCCCTGTTTTCGTAACTTTACGTTTTGCCTAGAGGGGAAATCTTCTGTGTTTTTGAGTCTTTTGTTATTCTGTAAAGTACTTACCATCCTGATTTTACAGAGGTGATTCTTTTACCTTTTCTTTAATTAAAATTCTTCTTTTAAGAACCTGATTGATATTTCATTGTTCTTAAGATCCAAGAGTTTGGGTCTGTGTTCACCTGTACCAATTGGTGAGGATATTATTCTCAAACCTCCCCAGGAAATATGGTGTAGGGACTTGGGGGGATATTTTGGGGGGAGGTAGGGCTCTAAGTGGCCCTCCCTAAATGTTTAACTCACTTGGTGGTGGCAGCAATACTAAGGCTAGAAAGGAATTTGTGCCTTGGGGAAGTTTTTAACCTAAAAAATAAGCTTAGGGGGTCTTTCACATGGGTCCCCACATCTGTACTTCAGAGTTCAGAGTGGGAAAGGAACCCTGACAGTGAGCCAAACCATTTAAAAAGAAATATAGAAACCAATAGCTTTTACTCACTGAGGCAGGGAGAGGAAGTGTAGAATGCACTGGCCTTTAGATTTGCACTGGTATATGCTACACACCTCTCCTCCCTGCCGCAGTGAGTAACCAATGCCTGTCTCTGGTTCAATTGTGCAATCTCTAACCCACAGTGAAACTGGGACTACTCCAAGCCCTTCCGCCTGGTAATTGTTTGGAGCTCAACCCTCCTGCAGATTAGAATGCAGTTGAATATGAGAAGGTGTGTAGTACATGGAGACAGCACCCAAAATGCTTAAGAATCACTGATACAGAGTGTGTTTAGGAGGGAAAAGGAAATACATGCAACTGTAGACCCTGCTCCATTCTTGGGACTATAACAGCATTAGTGAATCATGTAGTGTCATCTTATTGATTGAACCCTAGTTTAAGTCCAATTTGGAGGACTATATGACTGTCTCACTGAAAAGCTAATTAGAAACTACTGTTCTCATTGCCACAAACCCCCCAAAGTATGTACAATATTGGTACAATTGGTTCTCTTAAGTTTAGAGAAGGCCAGGATTTTGCCAGCGGAGAAGCTGTATTATCTCTCACTCGTGTACTGAGTTGTCCTTCTGACTTTAGGTAATAAAGAGTGATGGAAAGAGTGAGGGAAATATGTAAATCCAATACTGATGGTCATTTTTTAACCTTCAAGTAATAAAAGTCTGAAATCACACCATGTATATGTGGTAACTCAAGCTTACCTATATCCCTGTCTCTGATACAGTAGTCCGGCGAGCTCTCAAAGTATACCAGGTCATTCTTGGTGGGCTTCTTAAATTTCTTGTTAGCCACAGTGAAACCAGTGCCATCTTGATTCATGACCACCTGAATCGCTCCATTGTATTTTCTCCATAGATAATCTCCTGTTTTCCTAAAGTCTGCCATGGCCAGCCAGCAGGTTCTCAGAGTACATGATCCACTCACACCATGACATTTGCACTCCTGTTTCAAAAACCGCTTCACAGCCTGCCAGAAAAAGCCAGTGAAACATAAACAAGTAAAACAGGCTACATTTTAATTTATGTTTTTTCACTCTCCTCCCATTGATCCTGCAGTCTCAGCTTTGTAATGGCTCCTGTAATCATGGTCTGTGGTGACACCCACTGGCAGCAGTGAGTCATCCTCACAAGGTTAGGCCAGTCTGCTTAGTTTACTCAACCACCTTCAGGATTGGTGTTTTCTCCTCTCCTGCTACTTTCAGTCTCCCTGAAGATCCAGGCAACACTACTGAGAAATCATTTCCCTCCTTATCAGATCCGCTGATATCTGAGACAGAAATTAATCTCTAGTGACAGAACACAAATGTCTTTAAGTCAATGGGAATGCACATGCATAACAAGGCAGAATCTATCCCCTTGGAAATACTATTGGGTTTACTGTGTTGTCATTCAGCTTGAGGTAACACCATATCAGACCTGCCAATCTCACTTTTTATGAGGTTGCTCATTTCCAAGAGCTCCTTCACTGCGATTAAAATTGATCTAAATAATGTGAAATTCACAATTTCAACTAACCTTTTCATCAAAATTTCAGTGGAAAGCAGGTCAAAATCCAATATAAACATGTTTACAGTAATTTTTCTATTTCTCATCTAGATCTAACCATGGTATCTGAGTGCCTATCCAGATCTACAAAGAGTTTCTTAAATGTGGCTTAGAAATTAACCTTGTTTCCTAGTAATTTTATTTTACACAGACAGTATAAAGTGTGTTATGTCATCAGACTACGGCATCCGATGTGAGCTAGTCATTTTTATCTACGTGGCACTTGAAAGTAAAATATATGTATAACTCCTATTTTTACAATTTTTTTTAGAAAGGTTTATAAGAATTTTATTGCTTTTCACTTGAGGCCTTCATCTTCATCATTCATATGATGACTGGATAGCATTAAAGCTTCAGGTCAGGCTTTTAACATATTTGTATGTTACTGAACAAACAATGGGTTAATTTATTAATTATGTGATAAGTCATAGCACATAGACTTTGATCTATGACAATCACATCTCTGGAAGTCTATTCTCAGGATTCATAAAATGCATGCACTTTAGAGTTTGCGTTGCAGGAAAAAAAAGCCATATTAATGGAGCTGGAGTAGACTGGAATGGCCTTTTCCAAACAAGAGCCTTCTAAAGAAACTACAGTATATTACATACCCAGAGTAATAGACCAGCATCTTTGGTTTTTTTCTGTGACTGGTAAACAATGTATTAGATTACTATGGTTCAAATCAGTCACTGACATTCTCACAGTCCTATGTGGACTTATGAACTTAGTATTAAAACAAGGCCCCAGTTCAGCAAATAATTTAAGCATATGTTTAACTTTAAGCATGTGAGTAGAAATTAATGAGACTACTCAGTATTTAAAGTCAGGCACATGTTTTAAGTACCTTGCTGAACTGAGGCCTCAGACATCAGAAGCCACCCATTAAAATATGGGAGGTTTTTTTCTTCAGTGATGCTCAGATAATGATATACAATATAGCCATTCATTTGGTGCATATGGGATGTTTTGATTTACTAAAATGTAAGGGCCTACTTTTGAAAGGGCCTCTCATCACAATCTGGCCTCTCATTTTGCAGAGGAAAAATAACTGTGGATACAATTTACTCCATCTAGACCTGTAACTGCCAGATTTGTTGATACACTCAGGTAATGAGGCATCTAAAGGACACCAGTTTCTAACTAAATTTAAACCACTAAACTGTGGGTACAAAATGGGAACCCCCTTCTAAAAACCAGGTTCTAAAGCATAAAAGAATTTGCTTTATAACTCTTTTGTTTCTTGGCTAGTTTAAACTTAAAACATTTCCTGAAGTCTCTTCATTGATCTTATGTCCCCAACCTATTCACTTATTAGATGTGGCAGTACCTTTCCAGATCAATGTTAATGTTTGTTTATTTTTTTTAGCAGTTAGAGATCCTGAAACATTGCATGGACAGTGGATACTCCCAGCCAAGGAGCTTTCACCATATAAAATCATGCTCTGTCTCATATATAACAATCCCTTACAGTCAATCCCTTACACTATAAAGCATTAAGATAGCCCTCTTTGACTGACCATTCTGACTCTTCATTGGATTGGATAATCTCATCTGGCTAAACAATGTGTTGTATACAACCATTTGAAACTAGGGGGAGAGGCACTGTCAGGAAAAAAACAAAACTAACTAACACAGAAGACCACCTACATTCATCAGAATTAACCAAATCAGGGGTTAAAAGGGGACACATTTTTCTTATGGAGAATGGCTAATATAAGAGGACTTCATATCCATTTTAGAGAATTTTTTTTAAAACAATCACACAAAATATGAAAAATATACTTAATACTATTTAATGTGGATGCAAAAAGAACAGAGATTCTTGAACAAAGTCTTCAAAATTCTTCATTTTTAACAAGTAAATCTTCTCTTCAGTGAAAGTACAGAAGCTATATGACAATTTTTCAGATGCTGTGCATATGATGATTTTCCTATGTCCTCGAATAATTAATCAATACACTCCAGTCACATGGACCATATTCATTTATGTATATATTCTATAAATGTGAAGGCAAAAAGGTGAGCGTGTGTATTTTCCAACTCACTGCACAAGCAATAGGCAACATGCCTAGCAGTTTATTGCCATTTTACTAACAAAAGTAAAGACTATTTTGGAAGTTCCAAGGATATTATTTTAATACAGTGTTTGGATAAAGGTTGGGTCAGAGCCTTTGGGCTAAACAAGTGCAATTTGTTTCTATTTATTTTATTTTTTAGATTAGTGAAGTAGGTATATTTCACCCCCTCTGATAATTTCTATTTGCATGTTTATTGTCCCCATGTGGATGTACATTATGCTGTTTTATTTCATTGTTGGAGTAGAAGGATTTGCTCTTTGGCAGCTAAACCAATCCTTTGCTGTGGTCTTTGAGTGTATTCAAAGGTTTCCCGTCTTTATTCACCCAGGTTAGAATTCACCTATGTGCAAGGTCTAGACACCAATTAAACTCTCACTTACACTCTGACCTTGCAAAGACTTATGCAAGTGCTTAGCAGATTGGCAAACGGTTGTCTTCGTGCTTGGGTGGGAACCCCTGTTATAGAATCTAAGGCCTGTAGGGACCACCAGACCATCTAGTCTGATCTCCTGACATGAATAATTTCATTGATTTCAGTAGGACAACTACTCACTGTACATAAAATTAAGTGTATGTGTGTAAACCTTCTCAGGATTGAGGCCTGAAGTAGGCATGTAAGTGGTGCAGTAGATCTTACACCGGCCCTCTCCACAGAGTGAATTTCATCCCAAATGCATTGTTGAGATATGTTAATGAGTCTCAAAGGGTAATGCCCCCAGAATGATATGTTTCCATTTTTTGTAATTAGGTCAAGGAATTTTAGGTCATTTAGAGAAGATAAGTTTTAGTAAGTAAGAAGTGTCACACTCACCTTTCTTCCAGCTCTGTTGTTGTGAAGGTTCATTAGTGCTCTGGCATCTTTTCCCTTCCTTTCTTTGGCATCCACAAATGCTTTGGCAAATTTGACACCATAGTCGACGTTATCGCTGCAGCCACCCCAATCAAAGTGGCCCTTGTTGTCCTTGGCAGACCCTTTCTTCTTTGGATCACAGGAGCAGGATTTTAATTCTCCTTGACTACATGCCCTTGTGATAGCAAATACAACTCCAGCAGAGGAGATGGCATACACAAAGGCAGACTCCTGGCTACCTGAAACAAGAAGGCTGGCCGTAAGATGGTTGAGATATTCAGTTCCAGATAATTTTAATGGTTAAGATCCATTTATGCTGAACTTCACAATGTACAAAAGAGAAATGGGGTTGAATTCACGCCTGGTGTAATTTAACTAGAGAATTACATATGGCTTGAATTTGGGCCCCTCTCTAGTAAAAGCTCATTAACAGAAATCTTGGATTGGGATTCACTATAAGTTTGTTTCTAGTATTTATTAATACACTTTCATAGATGAGTTGTATTATATACATACACTTTTAGGATCGATGTTTTAGTGAATTTAGGAGATCTTTGATTGTGCTGCAAGACAACAAGCTTCCTACCTAGACGCCAAAGCTTTTCACCTTATTCATGCAAATAAGAACCATTGAAGAAGTCAATAGGACTATTTGTGTGATTGAGTAGGATTTAGCCCTATAATTGCACTTCCACATGCCAAGTACTCATACAGTTCTGTTTTCTGATATTTTATTACTCTACAAACTATGCCCTTTCATAAGGCAAAAAATACATATTTCAGTGCAATAGCTACATAAAATTATTTTAATAAGTAGTAACTCATAATACACAACTGTGCTATATTGATAGATATAAAACTCTTTAGGGTCTTAATACACTTTTTCTTTCAAACAGTGCTGTATTTCATTATTAGTATGTGTACTTATTAATCGTTGCCACAACAGGTATATTAACAACTTGAAGAAAAACTGAGTTTTCCAATCAGAAAACACAAAACAGCTTGGTGATATCAAGAAGCTGGAGACTTTTTAAAGCACACTGTATGTCAACTGGAAGAGCAAAATATTGTATAGCCTTGAAGCTCTTGCTCATTTCAGATTTAAAGTTTGCTCATTTCAGTTACAATTTTATAACAGTGGCTGAAAATGACTTCTGCCAGTCTTCTTATTAAAAACCAGGAAACCATATCTACATCATATTAAATTACACTTACCTCAGCTGTTTAAAAAACTACCATGCAATCTACTTGAAATTTAATTATAGGAATATTTGTATTAAGTAGTAATCTGTGTTCTCCAGAGAAAAACACAATTACCAAATGACTGTTTTGAAAAGCAACTCAAACAGCCAATGGACAGCAAAGGATTATGAGTTGTACAAATGAGACTATTTCCAAAAGAGACATTTAGAAAAGTAAGTTTGTGCTGAAAAGTGCAGTCTTAAAAACTATGTTAAAACTAGCACAGGAAGGTGAGAAGTGCACCTTCATGCACTGGCTAAACCCCTAGGAATAAAGAGGAATCTATCCTTTCAGGGCTTCTCTTCACTACAAACTTTTATCATGTTAAAGTATGTTAATTTGACTTCAAAGAGTCAAATTAGCTATCACTATGCTGACCATGACTTTGTAATAGGTGTAGACTGGAAAAATTCTGAATTGTGTCATCCCCTCATGAATAAACCCTAGGGAAACAAGGTTCAATCATGATTCACTGACCTGACTTATTAGTATTTAACATTTATATTCCAATAGCATCTAGAAGCCTCAACCAAAATTGGGCCTGCTTTGTACCACGGTGCTGAAAAGGACTTGGTCTTGTCTGCTGTGATCACAAAGTAATGATAAAGATAATGTTAACTAACCTGGCTCCTCACACTCATGTACTAACACAATAGCATTTCTGACAAATTTTGATTCACAACTGTTGAAATGTTTCATTTGGGTTTGTTGAAGTGACCAAAACTACTTGATTCTGAGTTACTTCAACACTAAATTTCATTTTCCTATTGATTGCTTCCTAGGAGTTGTTGGTGTTTAGGAGCCTGATACTCCATTCTCCCTTGCTGGGCAGACTCAGCAGAGTTTTTGACTGTCATGATGCATCATTCAGCTTGGTCAGATGGGAACCCATGTTACATTCTGAGAGATGTATTCCTTCAGGGAACCCAGCCCATAGGAAAGAATGGGTGCGAGAACTACAACTCCCAAGAGGCAGGAGCAGTTTAATATTTTATTGAACTGATTCAAAACAAAAATGTTTCAGGTCAGTTCAACAGAATGAAATATTCCAATCTAGGTCAAGCCAATGTGAAATAAAATATTTCATTTTGATTTTCCTGATGGAAAAAAATTCAAAAAATTTTGCAGAAACTTTATTTTCTGTTGGAAAATTCCTGACCAGGTCTAGTATACACAGACATCTCTTGTAACAAATAAAAGGCCCTGTGTGCCACATAGACCCTATCTACACAACTTCACCTCACTTTGTAACCAGTTAGTGAAACTGGCTGACACTAAACATGATTTATGGTTGCCACTTCTGAGGTACAAAAAACAAGGACATCTGCCTGCTCCCCCATACTACACCATATACATCCCTGGGTACTGCTTTCCTCCCCACCCACGGCACTGTTGCCTCATCTCAACCCTGGGGGAGGGCACCGGATCCCAGGGCTGCCCCAGGCATCAACCTGGCCAAACAGGATGCAGCGTTGGCTGGATCCACCTCTCTCCTGCCTGGTGGCGGCCCCCACACCTAATACCTAAACAGCAGTGACTGGGTGCTGCCAGCCCCAAGCTCCCCCTGTCCTGCTCACTGCTCCCACGCTGACCTGTCCTCATGGCTCTCAGATGCTCCAGAGCTAGAGCTCCATCTGAGCAGGAATCGCTGCCCATGGCTCCTCCCACTACACCCTCTAGGACTGCAGGAGCCGACGGGGATGACTGACAAAAAAAATCAGGACTTTTAATGTCCCAGAAGACTTGCAGATTTCCTGGGACAGCTACCTAAAATAAGGGCCAATCCCTGGAAAACCAGGATAGGTGGTAACCATAAACATGATTTGTATCCACAGGAAACATGGTTAATACTGTATTAGCAACCATAGGGGCCAACCATGTATCTCCGTTACCAGGGACATAGATTGGATGGGACCCCCTGACGTAGTGTGAATCAGAGAGTTTAAGGCCAGAAGGGACTCCCAGATCATTTAGACTGACCTTCCATGAATCACAGGCCACCAGCACCACTCAGCATCTACACCCTAAACCCAACAACCAAAATTAAATCATAATATTACAACCCACAGGAGACTGCCTATTATGTGCCACATGCAGAGAATAGGAGAGACCAAGGTGCACCAGTGCCTGATGCCCCTGCAATAGCAAGGAAATTATTATGTGAGATACACCTAGATAGTCTTGGCAAGTAATCCGTACCCACACGCTATAGAGGGAAATGAATCCAGTTCAAAGTCACTGCCAGTCTGACCTGGGGGAAAATTCCTTCTAACCCCACACACAGCGATCACTTAGAAGCTGAGTATGAGAGTATGAACCAGCCAAGCACCTGAGAGAATGTTCAATGCTACCTGTGCCTATGTCACCAGTTTGACCAGGCCTCCTTCCCAATGCTCTGTGTGGTAGCAGAAATCCCAGGGTGCATTGCTCCACTTGGTGCTGGTGCCATTCAGTTTGCATTCTTTCTCTTGCTGAGGCAGTTTGGGATGGCTGCCTAGATTTTCCCAGAATGCACTTAGGCAACATAGGTGATGAAAACACAACAAGCTCGGTGGACGCCTGTCTGTCTGAGGAAAAATGCTGCAGTTGGGATATTTTCCATGACTGGGTCAGATGAGAGAGTCACAATGTGGCTACAAAACTTCAGCTGTACTTGCAGCCTACATGGTCATTATGCACAATGTTGAGGTTGTGCAGTGTGGGGGAAGCACAGGTAAAGCAGCCATGTATGTGTTCTGAAGGTGGTCTTCCTGTCATCTCATCTCTAAACAATATTAACTAGGGCTGTCAAGTGATTAAAAACATTAATCATGATTAATCGTGCTGTTAAACAATAATATAATTCCCATTATTTAAATATTTTGTATGTTTTCCACATTTTCAAATATACTGATTTCAATTTCAGCACAGAATACAAAATGCACAGTGCTCACTTTATATTTATTTCTATTCTAAATATTTGCACTGTAAAAAACAAAAGAAATAGTATTTTTAATTCACTTAATACAAGTACTGTATTGCAAATCTCTTTATCATGAAAATTGACCTTGCAAATGTAGAATTATGCACACAAAAAAACCTGCATTCAAAAATAAAACAATGTAAAACTTTAAAGCCTACAAGTCCACTCAGTCTTACTTCTTGTTCAGCCACTCGCTCAAATAATTTTGTTTACATGTGCTGAAAATAATGCTGCCAGCTTCTTGTTTACAATGTCACCTGAAAGTGAGAACAGGCGTTTGCATGGCACTGTGGTAGCTGGTGTTTCAAGATATTTACGTCCCACATGCGCTAAAGATTCATGTGTCCTTTCATGCGTCAACCACCATTTCAGAGGACATGCTTCCATGCTGATGATTGGTTCTGTTTGATAATGATCCAAAGCAGTGCAGACTGATCAGAAACAGCTGAAGGTTGATTTTCTTTTTTGGTGTAGTTTCTGGAGTGTTGCTCTTTTAAGACTTCTGAAAGCATGCTCCACACCTCGTCCCTCTCAGATTTTAGAAGGCACTTCAGATTCTTAAACCTTGATTCAAGTGCTG
The DNA here is from genome assembly GCF_025201925.1 of Gopherus flavomarginatus. Lineage (NCBI taxonomy): Eukaryota > Metazoa > Chordata > Testudines > Testudinidae > Gopherus > Gopherus flavomarginatus. The sequence continues at coordinate 49,819,664 of NC_066617.1, read as the reverse complement.
TAGCTATCTTTAGAAATCTCACATCGGTACCTTCTTTGCATTTTGTCAGTTCTGTTGTGAAAGTGTTCTTAAGACGAACAACATGCTGGGTCATCATCTGAGACTGCTATAATATGCAATATATGGCAGAATGCGGGTAAAACACAGAGCAGGAGATATACAACTCTCCCCAAAGGAGTTCAGTCACAAATTTAATTAACACTTGTTTTTTTAAATGAACGTCATCAACATGGAAGCATGTCTTCTAAAAAGGTGGCCAAAGCATGAAGGGGCATATGAATGTTTAGCATGTCTGGACTGTAAATACTTTAAAATGCAGGCTACAAAAGTGCTATGCGAACACCTGTTCTCACTTTCAGGGGACATTGTAAATAAGAAATGGGGAGCATTATCGCCCGTAAATGTAAACAGACTTGTTTGTCTTAGCAATTGGCTGAACAAGATGTAGGACTGAGTGGACTTGTAGGCGCTGAAGTTTTACATTGTTTTGTTTTTGAGTGCAGTTATGTAACAAAAACAAAATCTACATTTATAAATTGCACTTTCACAATTAATAGATTGCATACCAATTATCTTGTTTATCATTTTTACAGTGCAAATATTCGTAATCAAAAATAATAATATAGTGTGAGCACTGTACACTTTATATTATCTGTTGTAATTGAAATCAATATATTTGACAATGTAGAAAACATCCAAAATATTTAAAATTTCAACTGCTATTCTATTAACAGTGTAATTAAAACTGCAATTAAATCACAATATTTTTAATCATGATTAATTTTTTAGTTAATTGCATGAGTTAACTGCAATTATATTAACTAATTCTAATAATAACTAAACAGGAAAGATATTAATGCCAATTTCCATTTACACCCATCTATCATCAGCAGATGATATTCAGTACTTTCATACTCACCTGCATGTGCAACCTAATCATCAGAGCCATAAATCAGTAGAACAGCTGAATTTGTCCTCTTTCACACTTGTGTTTTGAAGTTAAGCATTTTTACAAAGGAAATTCACAGCTAAATTTGAGTTACTTACAAAATAGAAGATGCATTTCACTAATTGTCCTCTTTCACACTTGTGTTTTGAAGTTAAGCATTTTTACAAAGGAAATTCACAGCTAAATTTGAGTTACTTACAAAATGGAAGATGCATTTCTTTTGCCAAAGCATAGTGCTCTAGGATAGTGAGTTATATATACCTGGGACTGGTTTACAGGCCATCTACTCCTCATGCTTTGATATATTTGTCTTGTAAGAAGTATTTGTTGACTAATAACATTTTATAATAATATGGTTATATAAATTTAATATTACTTGTAAACTAACAATTGTATGCACCTATAAAGCAAGGCTTCTTATCTAGCGGCTGTTTCTGATTCTTTGCCTGACACAGAACAATACCATATTTCCCCCTGAAATTACATAACCATGACAAAGCTTAAAATAGTGCTAAGAATTAACTTAAAAGGGCAGATCTCCAGCTGATGTACATTGTCATAGCTGCATTAAAATCAATGGAGTTGTGACAATATGCACCCGTTGAGGAGCTGTGCCAAAGTAGATAATAAATGAATCCCCATGTCAATTTCATTATTCGTGGGTTATCGTAAATTGACTTAATTTTTATTTCTGATTTATGATCCAGAGATTTCAAACAACTATTGTTTTAAAGAAATAAATCGAGAACCATTTCACAGGCGCTATTCTCGTGTTTCAAACATGGTCAGTTTTAACAACATTTTGTAATGCACTTAATGGTTTGTGGGCTGTGGGAAATGTAGCTAACAACTCCAAGCAGCCGTCACCAAGGTTACCGGTAAAGCTCTTCTGAAGACAAAAAGCACGTGAGGCTGATTCGCTGGTGACAATATTTAAGTGGCCAGCGGAGCTCTAGGTGGAGCCAGGGAGCGTTAGTCTTTTCAGCGCGTTCAGAAGTACTCCCAGGACACAGACTAATTTACAATCGCAATGAATTCACTCTCGCGGAGGGTAATGGTGGGATGATCGCTCCCCAGGGGAAGCCTAGAGACGCTGTGCTGTACTTTTGGCCGCTTCCCATCCCAGGGGCCGGATGATTACATGGTAGCATGAGCGCAACACCCTCTGGGAAGCATCAGCCAGGGAACAGCAGAGCGCGCTTCGTGGCTCTAAGGGGTGGGAGCAGATGTCACGCCCCCCCCCCCCACGCTGCAGCCAGCTCTCCGAAACGCACGTGTGTCAGTGTCATGCTGCCTCAGGTCTCTCCGCTAATGACTGACCCGGAGCACGCTAAGGGCAGATGAGTCTCCCGTTGCGGGTGGAGCCTCCTAGGGCACATGGGCGGCTGCTGCGGCTTCTCCGACTTTCTCAGCACGTGCTAGTGCATAGCTCGTGTGACCCCCACGTCTTGTGCGCAATTCAACTGTCCGCCAGGGGCAGGATCCCGCCTTCTCCCCCACACGGGACAGGGATCCCGCCTGCTCCCCCAGTGGGGACTCGCGCGTGCCGCAGGCGGAGGCGCCTCACAGGTCCCCCCGCAGGCCCCGGTACTTACTGCGCAGCAGGACCCTGCCGAAGAGGCTCCGGTCCCGGTGCAGGGTGTTGCAGTTCCAGCGGTGCTGGCGGAACTGGTGCTGACACTCCGCCGTCCACTCCGCCACGCCCAGCCCGATGGAGCGCATGGCCTCGGGGTGCCGCTGGCACAGCTGCCGCTGCCGGCTCACCAGGCCCGGCACGTTGTCACACATCACCCGCGACGAGCCCACGGCCCCCATGTACCTGCGGGGAGCAAAGGCGCACAGGCAGCGGGGCGAGCGGGGACAGACTCAGCTAGCGGGGCGGGGGGGCACGGACTGGGGGAGCTACTGAGGAGGGGGAGGATGAGCTGCGAGGAGGGGACTGCGTGGGAATGGGGAGCTACTGGGGCGGGCCGGCGAGTGGGACTCGAACAGGGACATGTGCCCTTCTGCTTGGCTGTTCGCCAGGAGCCAGCGCTGCTTCCAGCGCTCTATACGGATCCCTCCGCCTTCCTCTTATTTCCCTCCAAGGAGAAGGCCCCAGAGCGGCTAAGTCGGCTCTTGCTGGGACTGCATTCTGATCATCCGCTGGTCCAGAGTCCGTTTAATGTGGAGTCTAATTTACAGCCGCATTTGCTGTTTTGGTAGAAATCCTTTCAAAATCGTTTGCCTGCCGTGTATTCCTCCCGAGCCTTTGGAAGAACCAAAAACTCCTTCATAGCGCCTTAACTTTGGGTTTTGTCCTTTTTTTTCTAAATGACATCATCATCTGTATCCAGATGTTCGCAATTAGCCCTGAACTGTTCAGAAAGGTATCTCTTATAAAACCCAAACCGCCGTGGCTGTCTTTTGAAGCGCTCAAACAGGAGCAAATGTCTTTTTGCCGTGTTTTCATTCGCTTAGAAGCTCATCAAATCGTTAAAAGCTGTTGTTTGCAACAAAAAAATGTACAGATATTCGGCAACAGGTAAAAGACACCGTGACAAAAAGCCCTGGCAATAAATAATGTTTATGCACCTAGGGAACAGAACTAGCAATTGTACTGAAAAATGGCCAGTCTGATAAATCAGCCTTTGATCCAGTGTCAGCCGTGTCAAGGTTAAATGCATTCCCTGGTCAGTATGTTTACAAGGGGAAGTTTAACTCCTCTTCCTCAGTGAGGTTTGTCTGTTTTGTTTTGTTTTGTTTTAAGACCCCATTTTCTGAAGGAAATCTCAGATTTAAGCTCCCCCTTAATTAGCCCCGTGTTTTGCAGCTAGCTCAGGAGCATCACAACTAGCTCAAATATCTTTTGAACTAGGAGCTGTGGTCCCTACAGGCTTCTCCACTATTCATTTGGAGGTTTTAATTCAGCGATGAGAAACATTTTTTTCTGTTCTGGAGGAAAGGCTGGAGGGGATCGAGGGTTTGAACAAAATTCTGCTCTAGACTATTCTGACAATTCTCTCTCACACACACTTTGCCCTAGTACAAACTGCACCATGCCTCTTATTTTCATCGATTCATTTGGCCACTGCATTGTTACCCGACAGATTTTCTGACAAGTTCCTGTTCAGCTGTCATTTTACAGGAAAAATAAGTAAATAAAGGAGCAAGGATATTCAATGAAGGAGAATTAATCAGATATATCCCTGAACCTGAACGATGCAAAACCTCGTTGCATGCCATAAGCAAAATCTTCATACATTTCTTTCGGCCGATTCTTACACGGATTCTATGTATAGTTGGTGATAGGAGCTATGCGGGGCATATTTTAATCAACCTCCAACTGACTCTGCTGTTACTGTCCATGCTAAAAGCTCTGATCGGTCCTCAGATCAAAGAGTCCTACTTGGACATGTAGTAAAACAGACGTTTAATTGTTAAGGATGGGGAAGGAGGAGTGGGAGCTGGGAGGGAAAAGAGAAGTTGAGAGAAGATGTAGGATAATTCGGATTGATTTAGGATTGGGGTTTTTGTATCTGAACAGCCGGCGGCGATATATTTTTGTGTGATCACTAAAGGAGTGGGGGTGTCAATTCTTCTAGTTTACCATGAATTTTATCCCACCTTACCCAAGAGCAAATAAACCCCTTGTAATTGCAGAACTTACCACCACGAAGAAGTGACTTCTGGGGTTTCCCAGAACAAGATCAGTGGAACAGCAAACCAGATCCCAAAGCGAAAGTTCATATTAGAAACACTTCACTCCACATCGGTTCTAATGCGAAGGGCGGAGGAAATCCCATGGAACAAAAACTACTGACACAGAACCAAATGCACCTTGAGGGCTTCTCTCCTCACTGGATCAAGAGTCTCACCATTCCCATGTCACGGTTGCCAGGGGTCAGATTTACTGATACGCTCTATAATATGTCTGTGCAGAACTCCGGAATCTGCTCAATTTGTCCAGAATCACATCCTCAAGGAGGGCAACAAGATCAACCCGCTCTCATCCTTCTTCCTTGCCCTGATGCAGCTCTTCTGCGGTCAGAGAAAAGCTGAGGGGCTGGTGTGGGTTGCTTACAGACTGGGTGGGTTCTGCCTTTCTTTCTTTCTTAACTCTGATGGATGAAATGATGTCAAGAGACATTGGAGGAGGTAACACCTCTGATTAGGGAAGGAATCCCTATGGGCCAGTTGCCTTCCAATAACCTTAAATCCAAACAGAGTTAGTTCATACCTTACACAATTACCAAACCGTGCCCGGGGTACGTTACTATTGAGAATACAGCAGTGAAGTCGCCAAACAACGGAAAATACTTAGCACTTCTCAATATCTGGTATCGATATATAACGTTTTATACGGTATTTCATTCACGCCATATGAACCGTGCAACTGGACTATGACATTACATATATAAAAAAGGAAATAGTTCCATGATTTTGGTTATTTTACTAATCTCCGCCCTAGGCAATTAGGAAGGGGAATGGTCTAAATTCTTCACATCTGAGGACACGAACTGTGACTGCTGAAGGTGATTCTGTAAAAGAATAGAGACCGGGTGAAATGAACACAGTGCACGCAAGCACATTTAAGTGTGAAAACTCGATAACATGTTATTTAACACGCTGAGGTCTTATTCGTGTAAATATCACCCCGATTCCTAGCAAAGCAGCTTCCTCTTTTCTCCTGACTGTTGGCCCGAACAGTCTACTCCAAATTGTAGCCCATTGACTGTGTGGCAGAGTCTTCAGACAACAGTCCGGCAGAGAACAACAGGTTAAAACAAACACATTATAAATAGTCAGGCCAGCTCACATGACAGCACAGCATCCATATTGCACACGTTTAGTATGTGAATTACAGTGCTTAGCTCCTTCAAGTGCCACCTGGAAACCAGACAACTGTCCGGAACAGTTGTCTCTTTCAAATCACATTTAAAACTTTGCCCAGACTAACAGATCATATCCCGCTACATTGTTGTTGCTAAGCAATTTGTGGGTGTATGTGTTCAAATACCATGTACTGAAGATCAAATTAAACTTCCCTAAGGGAGTGGGGCGACAGAGAGAACAAACGCTCTGAAAGGTGACTGGATTGCAGATTTAGGACCTGATCCAACTCCTGTTGCAGTCGAAGGGAATTTTTCCATTGATTTCAATGGAAGTTGGACGAGGTCCTAAGGCAACCGGCTTCGGGCAGGCTGTTATCTAGAAGATAGTGAGGCAGGGAAAAATCAATCAAGCCCACTTCTCTCTAGGCTTGACGAGGCTCCAGCATCTCGTCCAGGCTAGAGATTTCCTCCCCCGAAGCAACATTCCGGGTGACGCTCTACCGCGCTAGTTTAGGTGCCGCTGGACTGAAAGAAGGGTTGGTCGCTGCCATCCCAAGACAGGTTTATACCCCCCAGGGCCAGTGCATTCGGCAGCCATCTGCTTTCAGAGCGGAGGGAAGCCCAAGCGATGCGTGGTCCAGGGAAGGGCACCTCGGGCCTTACTGCTAGCAGGATTTTGTCATTTGGCTCAGCCAAAGGGGCAGGGAGCGATCAGCGGTCACTCGTCGCTAGCCCAACAAGTCTGTGTCTCTAGCGAGCTGGAGGCGGGCCGAGATCGAGCTCGACCAAGGTACTGAAGCTGGGAGCCTACAAGCAGGGAAACTCGGCAGGGATTTACATAGACCAGAAAGTGAAGATGCTTCCCTGGAAGTTTTTATCCTCCAGGGCACTGGGGAGGGATTTGAAGGCTTCCATATGGCAATTGTTAAGCAGAAACTGCGCTTTCAATTCCCAGTGAATACACCGAGAAATAGCGATAGAGAGGAAACTGTGTCCAGCTGCCAACCCAGCTCGGAGCAGCCCCACCCAGGGCAGACTGAACAAATCCGGCTCCGCAGTCTGCAGTGACTGTGGCCAAGGGAGACGAAATTCACTCGATGGGGCGGCAGAAGAAATGACCTCGCCTGAAACAGGCGGGCTGTGAAAGCCCCATGGTTGATAACCCCAGCTCAAGAGAGACCATGGAGATTTTTTTAAATGTAAGAGTATAAAACCTTTCTGGAGAAAGGCAGGAGGGAAAGACACTGGGAAAGACACTGCTGGGCAGGATCCAGATTCCCTCCCCAGCCTGCTCCCTTAATCCAGACCACCCAGTCACCCTCGTGTTTCTGCTAGCCAGCCACCATCCCCTACTCTTCTCCCACTGCCACCCCATCTGCTTGCACCCGCTGCTGCCCGGGAGTGGCCACTAGGACAAAATATGTTTTCTTACCACATGGTGCACGTGGTAAACTCCCGGTGAAGACAAGACAGGTCTGACCATTGCTTGTCTCCTATTTCTTACCTGCCCCCCTTTCCTCAAGCCCCCTCCCTTTTAAAAAAAAGAGGGCAGTCTTTTTAGCTCTGGATTTGAGCCTAAGGAAGGAAAGCACCCACACCACAATCCATTGCGTTTTAATGTGATTTATGGACCTAAACTCGTAGGATCCTTTGAAACATGTTTTAAAATCAGTTTCCTGTTGTATAGGCTGGGGATGGTTTATAAGTAACATTTACTCTAGGGAAGCAATCCAGGCTGGTACACTAGGCCTTTCCAGGTTTGTGCCAGTACCATTTAGTGACAGAGTTCACTTACCTTCTCTCAAGACTGTCCTGAGACTGAACTGGGACTACGTTCCCATGGGAGCCCTGCATATCACTGCTTCAGGGGCAAAGCCTGAACTCAGATACACCAGCATAAATCCCAATTCCCCTCAGTGGAATTGCTTGTTTTCCACTGGTGTAATGGAAAAAAATGTGAGTTCCTGTCTTTATAGTGACAGTCATGTCTCAGTAAATGAATGATAGTGACAAACAAGCCAGGAGCTGCCCCTTTCTCTCATGCAGGATCTTATGAATGTGATAAGCTATCTTGTCCTTTCATAGAATACCAGGGTTGCACGGGACCTCAGCAGGTCATCTAGTCCAATCCCCTGCTCAAAGCAGGACCAATCCCCAGGCAGATTTTTGCCCCAGATCCCTATATGGCCCTCTTGAGGAGGGAACTCACAACCCTGGGTTTAGCAGGCCAATGCTCAAACCACTGAGCTATCCCTCCCCCTAGACCTATGTACAGCATGTTACTGTCTGCAGGCAGTCATCTTCAGTATGTTCAACTCAACATTGTATAGGGACAGATTTCGCTAACCTTAATGAGAACCTTGAATACTGCTTTGGCCTTGGCTTCTGTTTGTACAACTAAGTTCCCTTTTCTTTAGTTTGGTCCCATTTTGGCACAAGCACACACTAAAGTGAGATGGCCCACACTTCTGGGAAATAAAAAGGATTGGTTCAAACTTGATCATTTGCAAAAGGGACAAGTGTAGAACCTCAGAGTTATGAACACTTTGGGAATTAAGGTTGTTTGTAACTCTGAAATGTTCAAACAAAATGTTATGGTTGTTCTTTCAAAAGCATACAACTGAACATTGATTTAATACAGCTTTAAAACTTTACTATGCAGAAGAAAAATGCTGCTTTTGACCATTTTAACTTAAATGAAACAAGAACAGAAACAGTTTCCTTTAAAATATTTTTTTAAACTTTCCCCTTTTTTAGTAGTTTACTTTAAACACAGGACTGTACTGGCTTCTACTTTTTTGTTTTGTTTTGTTTTGTTTTTATTGGTCTCTGCAGCTGCCTTATTGCATACTTTTGGTTCCAAATGAGGTGTGTGGTTGACCAGTCAGTTAGTAACTCTGGTGTTAATAACTCTGAGGTTCTACTGTAAATGTTTAAGAGAAAAACAGCAATGTTAAAGCAAGTCTATTGTGGAGGACTGATGGCCTGAAGGGATTTGCTGTGGAAGATGGAGTCTTTCTTATCCGATAACTGGTTTAAATCCAGCCCCCTTTGCTTGTAACTTGAAGTCATTAGATTCTGAAGACTGTTTGGTGGCCCCATTAGTGTGACTTGAGTTCCCGGAAGGCATGTGTTTATGTCACAAAGCCATCTTAACAATTTACCCTGATTTTGATCCCAGCTAAGAGTCCTGGAAAATGAACTATTCCTCTCTGCTCTACACCTGGTCAGTCCAGTCCAGGGCTAAGGAACATTTGTGGGGCAGGGAAGGGAAGCCATTGTGATAGCTTCAGTTTTCTGGGCTATCGATTAACACTTTTCCTGAATGCTAGATTCATTATTTAAAATGCAAATCATTGCAGCTGTAGGTGCATAATGGAATTTCAACATAGCTCTTTAGAACACTAAATATAGGGCATAATGAATTTACTATTATGAATACTTTTGATTATTTAGGAGCTAAACAAGCATTTAAAAATCAAACACGGCCATTGTAGCACTGCAATGAATTGTAGCACTGCACTGTGATGTATGAAAAAGCCCATCTCAAATAAACATCATCCTACTCAGAAGTCTGAATTCTTCAGATCACAAATTAATGGGTCAGGTATAAGATTTAACAGTTCAGAAGGAAATGTTCATTTTGCATTTTATTTCCCTCCAACTGAAAGGAACCTCCAGAAACCTGACATAGCACAGCTTGGATTTCAAAATTACTGACACCAAGTAACATTGAGAGAGCTTTTGGAGTGTATAGGCTCCATTTATCCACACTGAGAAGTTATGAATGACACACTATCGGTTCCACCAGTAGGTAGCCTCCATATTTCCAGATATATAAAACTTGCTTTAGATGCATAGGGAGAGCATGAATGATGGTGTAAAGATGGGAGAGGGAGGAGAAAAGGAGGGTGAGTGAGGAAATCCCTGGCAGAGTGAAGGGATAAGGAAGCAATAAGAAACAATATCCAGGATGTAGAGAAGGCAAAGCTGGGCAGGACCTGCAAGTGCAGCTGAGCAGGCGAATCTTCAGTAGCAGCTTTGGGATCCGGAAAGAGTAGTGACATGATCAGATCAAATGAGCAAGGGGGAAAATATCAGCAGTGTTTTAGGCAGACTGGAGAGAAACAATATTAATTAAGCCACAGATGAGGTGATAACAGTAACCATGGCAGGAGAAAATCAGGCAGCCAATAGGACAATCCCCCCTTTCAAATCTCTTTTCCCTGGAAGGCCTATCTATACTGCAGCCCAGGTGAACAACTAGGGAAGATTGTGGAGAGGGGTCATCTTTTCTGTCCTCCATGGAACCTAGCACTGTTTCAAACAGCAATAACCCATAGTTTAAAGATGCTGCATAAGTGTTCTGGCACTCTACAAGAGTTTGTTAATTTAACTGACAAAAATAAATGGATTAGAGTGGAAGATCTGAGGACACTGACAATAAATGAAATGGAGAGTGGTGGTGTCAAAAACTACTTCTGAAAATTGTGTTAAAACCAGCTATGTAAATATCTTCAGCCTTCTAAAGTAAGTAAAGTCTTGTGAAATTTTGAATTGTTTAGGCTTAGGATCTTGGATTTCTATTTTCTGTTTAATTCTGGTAGGACTACTCCTGGTAAAAGATGTTTCTTTTGCACACTCTGGTATTTGATTGACAGTATCACTTTGTGCATTTAATTATTGCTGTATTACAATCTCTGACTCTGTTTTGGCTTTTTGCATATTGGATTTATGATATTGTAATTGCTCTGATTATGCTATGCACAAAAAAATTCACATCAGTTGAAAGGGTTTATTCTGCTCACATTGTGCACTATGCTGTTGAGGATTTCCTTTGTAGGAAAGGAGGGGACATTGAGTAGAATCATTTGTCTTTGCCGATATGCCCTATGGTATTATGACCAGATTTTGAAATATGAGCATCAGAAGTTAAGCATCTAAATCTGTAAGTAAGCACTTAAATAAAGATGGCCTGGTTTTCAGAACTGTGGAGTGCCACAGAACAAGGCACAGCATCTTTGCAATGTATATTGCCTGGCCGAGCACAGGCTTTTGTGGGAAGAGATCATAAAGGAAGGATGCTGAACCACCATACCTTACCCAGAGAAAGACTACTGTATCTAGCTAATTCAATATTTTTTAATTTAAATTTATAGAATTGCTCAAAAAAGTGCCTATCTGTATGCTCTAGGCATCCTTACATAACTTAAAAATACATCTTAATTGTAGTAGAACACTTCAAAGTAACCTTCCAGAAGCAACTGAAACATACTACACTTGATCTTACTTAAAATGGAAAAAAAGCACACTTGCTGTCTTGATCCCAATGTTCACTCATTTGATACTTCCTCCTGCCTGCCAGTGATCTCATTTCAAACTGGTCAAGAAGGTCAAGGATCCTTTTCCCTTTCTCTGAGCAGGAAAAGACCAACTTGATCTTTAAAAGTTCATGGGCACAAAATTAACACTTTGTGGATGTAACCTCCCCATCCCACCCCATCCCACCATAAAGCAATGGTTAAAAATGTCTCAAAAAATAGCCCTCTGTAGTGATGCTGGCTGACATATCTGAGGCTAGAGAGAATCTCTGGGCTCAAAAGGTACCCTTCCATTAGCCTGGCAAAGGTACATCAAAACCCACAGGAGGAGACAAAGAAAGGTCCAAAGCACATTTTCCTTCACAGGACTGGCAAGACCAGTTGGTGTTGATCAGAAAAGATTCCCTTCTGCTCTTAAATGTCAAGGCACCCACGAGGACGGCAGGAAGCCAGAGGGGGGAAGAATCGTTACTACTTCCCATTCAGTATAAATAGGGCCATGAGATGGCTTTAATCCAAAATGACTTTTGCAAAATAATGAGACAACACTGAGACTGGAGATCTAAGGCCTTCACAGCTTCCCACTGGCTGGAAACAGCAATGCGAATAAGGCCCGAGGGCATGTCTAGAGCACTTTAACAGGGATGCAGAAAGGGGAAGAACCTCTCTACAAGTGAGAAAATAATTACATATAGTTTCTCAGAACCTCTTCGCAGATGAAAGAAATATAGAGGCAGGAGCAGACATATGCTCCATAAGAGTAGTTGTCAGCAAAAATGCAAGCTGGTGGATGGCCTGGTGGAGTTTGGGAACTAAAAAGACAGGAGGCAAAGAAAGGCAAAACAGGCTACATCTTGTACCTGGTCAGACAGAGGAATCAAGCACAAGAGCACAATGATTTGTGCCTCTTGTTTTTTTCTCTTATTCTTCTGCTAAATTGTTGGAAAAATAGAGGAAGAAATGGGGAAAACTGAGAACTTAATATAAATTCTATACTTGTCACCTTGCAGCTGAGACTGACAGGACAGGGACTGGGCATTTCCTTATGTAGCCTTGGTTACAGACAGCTACTTTTCCCGCTCCCTTGAGTAGCTGAACTGTTAAGTCAGGACAAAGGATTATTCCATAGGCTGGGGAGCAGTGTCTCAGTTTACTACAAAACAAGATTGTTTTTCTGAATGTTAACATTTTGATCCACTGTTGAACAGTAAAGTACCCCTGAGACAAAGCTCTCAGAAAGAGCACTATTCAGTGACCCTGTTGTGGAAATGTAGCTTTGTGTGTTTCCTTTGCTTAGATCTAGACATTCAACAATAAATGTAGCTTTGAAAATGCAATGTCCTCTGTCCCTAGAACAGAACTGGAAGTCAGGACTCCTGGGTTCTATTTCCAGACCATCACCAAGTTGGGAGGGTCCAGATTTTTAAAGATATGTAAGGTGCCTAAAAATGCAGATAGATTAATGGGATTTTCAAAAACACCTAGGTACAGATATCAAAAGGAGTTAGGTGTCTAAGCATTATTGAAAAATCACACTAGGCACCTAAATACCTTTAAAAATCTGGCCACAGTTGGCCATGGTCAATTCACTCAGCTCCCTGTGCCTCAATTGACAACTTCTGTATTATCTCCATTTTACCTTACAGGTGTATTGTGTGGCTTAACTAATTAATGTATGCAAAGCTCTTTAGCACCTCTTAGAAGGGCAAAGGAATGTGTTATTACTATGGTTGTAAGATAGGGACTTTGGTTCAATACCTTAAGGAATAAGATCTCTCAGCAGGATTGCTTCTATCTGAAATCACCCACAGTGAAACTAAATGGCTCAGAATTTAAAGACAGCATGACTTAGGGGCTAGCTTTCCAAGTGGCCTCTTCACTCACAGTTTTCCCCCCACTCTCTTATAGGTATGTTTGAGAAGATGATTTAGACACAACAATGACTAAAACAGACAGAGAAATTAGCAAAACTCTCCCTGGGAAGACAAAGAATAATGGACCTGAAGTGCACCATTTTAGAAAAAGTAATTGGAGAAGAGGAAATTAAATGCAACTTCATATGGTGATATGATGGAAGATAATAACCAAAGATCAGTTTTAGTCTTGCCCTCAAAATTAAGCACTCTCCTCCCCCATACTACAGCCCTTGTGACCCTGATAACTGAAGTTTCAGAGAATTCATTGTGGTTGTTCCAGGATTCCTGTTTCCCTTACCTAGTATATGTTGCTCTGCACAGTGATCTTGAGCAGTATATGCAGCTGGATGGGAGGAAGGGAGAAAGAAAAATCTGCACTTGTACCTAAGTGGTGTTTCCATTAGAATGATCAACATTTTCTTTATGAAATAATTTGAAAACCAAACGGGAATCTGAGGATTTCACGGGGCGTAACTGCTCACAGATGTAATTTGCAGGATTGCTTAACAACAACAAAACAATTTCTTATGAGTTAGATATGAAATAGATGCTTCATATGAAGGATGGGCATTTGGACTCCTATCCTTTCAATGTTTTACTGGGTTATTTACTGAGGCAAGATCAGGTATATTAATCAGAAATTGAAAACACCACTAGCAACATGTAAATTAGTAATATGACAGTCTCAATCTGTTAATTCACAAAGATAAAACTCAGGCTAACTTCAATAACTGCACTCTCAAAGTGAATTTATTCAGAAGAAAATAAGAGGTAACTTTTGCAGAGTACAATTATTTATCTTGTAACTGATTATTTATCTGTGACGTCTGCAACAGATTAAGATGCACCTAAAGTTTCAACCAATACAGATTCAGTGTTTATGGTTGTCAACCCAATTTTCTAAGGTGTATCTATATCAGGTACCAGGGCACTATTATGTTTTCTAATTTGCATGAAAGTGGAGTAGTTAAATGAAGACATCTGGAATTTATTTGAAAAAAAAATTACCTTTCTGTTGACTTCATCTATATAAAATTAGTTTAGTAGAACTTACAGCCTAGAATTGGTTTCTGAAAAGAATTTGATAGTAACTTTTAATTATAAAAAACTTATCAATAAGAATAATTTTTGCTTTAATACTGTTCTTCTTCATATGTATTTGATGTCATCATGCTATTATACTTGAAGGGTTATAACAGAAATACCGAGAAAACTATTTTCTGAAGGGGTTTTCTTTTTAAAATTATAGCCTGAAGTTCAGCATATTAACAGTCTCAATTGAAGTTAATTTTCTTCCACAAAACCGGGGGGGGAAATGTCCTCTTTTAGTTGGTGCTTGAGATGGCAATGAAATATAAATGAGAAGAAATGGTATAGTAGTTGCACCACTAAAATGTGAGTGAGGAGTTCGGCGCTTTATACCTGTCTCTACCATTGACAGTTTGGATTGTGTCACGTAACCCTTCTGTGCCTCAGTTGTCCTTCTGTAAAGTAGAACAACCTCTCTCAGGGAGTATTCATGAGATTAATTACAGTAGAATAAAGTATTTGTGTGCAAAATACCATGGAATATAAGACTCTAAACACTAAAAAATAACAGAAAACAAAAGAAAAAAACTCAAACAGATGTTGCTACTGCAAATTTCAAAACTCCATCTATATTTAAAAGGATGATAATCTGTAAATGGGTAAATCAGAGATGTGAAAAAACTTTGGCATTTGGATGTTGCAAGCTAGTTGGAGAACAATTTTAGTGATGACCTTGTTTGCAGCAGCAAAGAAAATAAATATTACGTATGTAACACTTTTTCCCGTTTCTATTCAAACATTTTTGGTGACTGCTTGGTAATGTCACAGAAATAGTACTGGGGCAAGAGCAACTGCTTGTAAGATAAAAGTGATAATTGTGACAATTAGATCCCACAAAATTCCTTCTCCAAGGCTTGCTGGTTCAAATCACTGGGCTACAGCTGAATGCACTCCTCCGTTTTTGGTGGCAGAGGGAAACTAAAGCTGGTGAGTAGCTGTGCATATGGAAGAGTTGTGCTGAAGGCTTTCCCTTCCTCCTGATAAGCCACATGGCTGGAGTTCTGTAAGTTGAAGAGGAGTCTAGGAACATAGGAGGGGCAAATAAGTATATTAAAGAAACCTACTACTTAATGTAGTTTCAAAGCAGTAATCTGCAGAGAAGCTGAGGATACAGAATAATGCTCAAAGCAGCATTAATGTCCTTAACTTGCCTTGTACTGTCCTTGGAGAGGATGGGGCAATAGGGACAGGGAAAGAGAGGTCTCTGCACTACAACCCTGAAACCCAAAGGGCTATAGTTCAATTTCATATGGAATCTAGGACTCTGACTTTTCTAGGCTGTGTCCCCTTTACCCCATCCCATCGGGAGAATGCTCCCCATTTGTAACAAGAAGGTATGGAAAGAATTACAAGCTGTAAATTACTACAAGAATCAACTGTGTAAGTTAATACTTGTAACATCAACACGTATGAGGAAATAATGGTGTTAGTAACCAGAATGGAGAATGCGTAGAAACACTCACTGAAGACACAAAAACGCACACATTGAGGAAGATACTACGCAGTGTTCTCCAACATACATATGGAGCTGTTGTAGTAAAGAGCTGTGGGCATGTAGAAACATGCAGCAAACTTTTCTGAACCTTTACCATTTAAATCCTTTTGAGCACCAGTAAATCTGTATCTGTTGTTATCAAATGGTGTTGAAAATGCTAACACTGATGTGTCTGCTTGTGGGCAGAGATCAGTTTAGCCATGGCTTGGATAGCACAGTTCAAGGGAAAAAAATCCTTGTCCACAATAATCTGGAGAGCTGTGCTAGAACCTTGTAACCAATATCCCTATTTATATTACACAGTTCTAGATAATATGGTTTTGATTCCTGTGTAAACATGGTAGCTTGATCTGGTTCTAGTCATCTCAACCTTGCTCAACAGATTGTTGTGTTTATGATCTATTCAATCTTTACAATATTGAACTACAAAGAAGTTTTACTAAAACTAAAGTGTGCCATCCAAACATTAAATATTTAAATGATATCTACTGCTTTGTAGCATTGGATATGAAAGTACTCACTGAGGTGGAGTAGGAAAATCAAACTGATGTTTCATGATTACATGCTTGACAAGAATACCTACAATAGTGTTGATGGTAAACAAATAAGAAATAAAGGCATAGTAATCACAGGAAAATAATTTTTGATGTGAAACTATATTGTACTATAAAATACAGAATGTCTTTAGGGAAGTCTACTTAAGTTGTCTTAAATATTTTGATAAAATGCCCTTGGAAAAATAAATTTCACTAATGTTGCAAATACATAACTAATATACAATATAGAAAATTACTGAAGATGTTCCACATTTATAAATGGCAGCTAAATGGGCAAAGAAACTAGCAATAAGTACTAAGCAATAAGAATTATAGTTTTATTTGTTACAAAAATGAAATATAAAAACAAAACTTTGAAAAGGTTTATACTTACAAGCCATTACCATTTTGTAAAGAAAACTTTTAGATACAAATAAATGTAATTGGTTGGACTGAATTTGTAACCTTTATTTTGTTTCTAAATGAAAGTATTTATAACATTACAAAATTTAAACTCTTCAGAAATGAAGCTAAGAATTTAATGTGCTTCTTCAAATATCTTTTCTTACTATCAATTGGTTTGTAGCTCCATACATTCAACAGAATCATATTTGAGAAAAAAGTTTGTTAGAAGTATGCATAAAATCAGGCTTTCCTTAAGGTTAATTTGGTGATAAGAAAGAGAAATCCAAATCCAAACAGGGTTACTGCTGCCCTTTTTATTAATCTATTTTTCCAGGTAGGTGTTTTTTCTAGGGGTCGCACATGAGTAGGGTCATTCTTCTGTCCATTTTGAAGCTGAAATTCATGTAGATATATAATTCAAATAGTGTATGAGAACTTCTTAAGTACATAAAGGCATTTCAGACAGTACATAAATGTAGATATTTATGTTATTTTATTCTTGTTAAAGTCTGGGCTTGATCTTGCTTCCATTAAAATAAATGGCAAAACTTATACGGATTTCACTGGGAGTAGGAGTGGGTCTTTATCTTATCTATTTCAGAGAGAGATACTATAAAAATAGTAGAAGCATGAATACCAGCACCTTTTTGTAAATAAACAAAATTCCTGAAAGGCGAGTCAAAACTAACAATTGTTAGAAACCATCTTGAACCATTATAACACTAAAACAACCCTGTGATAAAAACAACAACAATGTCCAATATTTGATCAGGGTGTATGCTATTTAGTCACAAGAGTCATGATTTGTAAAAATATATTTAGTCAAAAAGAGGCTTTCAATGACTTCCCTGTAACTGCAGAGCTATAGTCAGCATATAGGCAAGATCTTATGTTTGTAGGGTCCTACGCACCTTACAAGATTGGGCCCACAAATAACAACTCTATCCTCATAAAAGCAGAAGATGAAATTCTGGCTCCATTTAGATCAATGTGAGTTTTACCCTCAGAATATTAAATTATTATAAAACTGGCTAATAGCCACATATACATTTTCACAAAGTAGTTATATATTATAGCTGTTAACTGTATTTAATGAAATCTGGCAAAAAATGGAAATTTTATATATTAATTATATTTACTAGATTTAAAAAATGAATTTTAACTTAAATGTTTTAGAAATAACTAATTTTCACACTAAATGTTATTTCATTTGAGCTTTCTACGTCAGTGGTTTGCAACCTGTGGCCCATGTGACATCCTCAGGGTCATACAGGTAGTATACATATTGTGTTGATGTGGCCCACATGACACAGAGAGAGCTACATATGCAGCCCACTATGGTAAATAGGTTGAGAACCATTACCTATGCCAATTCAACAACGGCCAATAAAAATGTAAAGCAAAAAAGTATGTTTAAATGTTAAAAGCTGTTAAAATGTTATTCAGAATGATACTAAATGAGCAGATTATATAATGTAATGATTATAGTTGTAATGTAACAGAAATAATAGTTTCTAAAATATTAAAAGTGCCAAATGTTTAAAGAACATGGCTAAAGGTTCTAGTGAGAGAATGCATGAATTCGATGCACATGCAGTACTATTTTTCACTTGAAAGTGCAACTTGCCCTTTAGGGTATGTCTACAGTGTGATAAAAGACCCACAGCATGGCCACGGCTGGCCTGGGTCAGTTGACTCAGGCTTGTGGGTCTAGGGCTGTGGGGCTATAAAACTGCAGTGTAGATGTTTGGATTCTCAGATCCTAGGCTTCCCTCCAAGCGTGAATGTCTATACTGCAATTTTATAGCCTTGAAGCCCAAGCCCCATAAATTTGAGTCAGCTGACCCAGGCTCTTAAGACTTGGTACATCAACCTTAGACATCAACTATAACTGGTGAGCTGGGTGCGCAATCACCTAATTTGCACATGTATTCAAGTACTGCATACACAAATGGGGGCATGCAACTGCCATGCAGTTCTTTGTGGCAGCTTCAAATCTACACTCACATATTTGGTTCTAAATGTTTTATAAAGCTAAGGCTGTTAACATTCATTTAAATTTACCTAAACCACTAAAGAGCATTAATAGTAGTATATTCACTGTCTGACTTCCACATGACTTCATTCAGCAACAGATTCCTTTCTGACACTGATGCTCCATTTGCTGAATGTCAACACTCATTCCTTTTACCAGCCTATTACTTAAAGTGATCTTGTCTGACAAGAGCTTGTCATTATGTTGGTTTGAGAGTGAGTGATGTAGTGCTAACATCTAGCATTGACCTCTCCCACCCTTTTCTTTTGACACCTCTACAGACATATCTGGATTGCCTCCTATTCCATCACATAAAATCCTAACATCTTCCTCATGAGTCAATATTTCCATACAATATCTTAATTATGTGTTCACAGAATGGCGTTTATACTGCAATAGCTCTCAAGGAGCATAAGGATATCCCCCATTTTTAGCATCCTTTCCTCTATACAAGGCTTCACTCATCTCTGCCTTTCAATACAAAAGGGATGGCTACAGCTTCTTATAGAGCCTGTCAGCATTGTTTTTGAATTGTGCAGATGATTCACTGCTGAGTGATGCAAAGCAATGATTACCCCACCTCTCAACCCCAGTTCCCTGCTGCCTCCACATAGGGTGACCATATGTCCTGTTTTGGTCAGGACAGTTCCTTTTTTAAGCCCTGTCCCAGTCTTACCAACTTTTTTCCTCCTCTCTTTCAAAAGTGGGTATTTGTCCTGTTTGCTCTTGCTAACTTGATCAGTTGGCAAGAGCAAATGGGACAAATGCTCACTTTTGTCAAAAAAGCAGGGTGTGGAGGAATGGGCCGGGGTGCGTGTGACCAGTGATACCAGTCTCAGCCTTTGGGAAATACAGTCGCTCTATCTAGTATGTGCGTCACTGCTTGCCCAAGCCTTGCCTGCCCCTGCATGGGGCGGCGGTGGTGGGCTCAGGTGGCAGCTCGGGCCTGGGGCCCAGCCCCATGCAGTGTCCCATTTCCTCTTTGAGAAATACAATCACTCTACTTCCAAACGTCCTGCAAGTCCTTTCCTTTGCAGATGTTCAAACTACAGTTTTAAAGATCATTTCTGTGGCAGTCTGACGTGCCACCACTTGGCTGATAGGGCAGTATGTACAGAATTTGTTTATAAGAAATCTGCCTATGGCATTTTGTTTAGTATATTCATTAAAACACATACCCACCTTTTGCATGAGGTCCTTTAGTTTGCTAACTTCTTCACTCAAATCTTCAACACTGCCAACCAAGTCCTCACAAACTTTAGTGAAGCTCTGGGGTGGACCCCACTCGAGTACTATCTATTAGAAGTTTTACAATGTTATTTAAAATCTGGGAAAAAACCTTCTGATCTTTATATAATTGCTATTAAACCATGAACAACAATTTCTGTAAAATGCGTATTCTCTGTATCGTATGAAATTCATGGAGAGAGACTGGCTTAGTACATAGTTCAACTTAGATCACTTACATAGTTTAATAGATCAAGCCAGTTATTCAAAATGTCATCTTACCTCACATAGGTCAACTGGTAGGCAATATTGCCTGAAGGCCCCCAAACATCCCAAAAACATTATACAAGCTCAAGATACTCAGACTATTTAGACAAACAGTACATATTTCTATGCTTCTCCAGAGGTGTAAACAAAGCAAGAAAAACAACTAAGACAGTCTAATCTTACAAAATATTATCTACTTTTTAAATATTTTGATATTTTAAATATTATTGTGATAAAATCAAAACACAAACAGATTATTTTTAAAACACAACACCTTACATTTCCAATTACATGGTTTGTGCATGACATAGCACATACTGTTGTGTTTCAGCCTTCCCCTGCCCTTTCTAGAACTTTTCATTTAAATATTTAAACTCTTCTCAGCACAAGCAGAAAGGAACAGAATTTTTCTTCTTAAAAATTTGATTGACAAGATTTTTTTTAAAAATGTAACTTAAAGTGGTATTTCAAGGTACAGTACTACTGGCAAGAATGCTATCTAATTTACATAAACTGTATGATAAAGGAGAAAGTTGTATATGGACATCCATTACTGTTCATTTCCTCATTTATTAGTAGCTAAACTCAATCCTCCCACCCTTTCCCAGATCAGTCTTCATTTTCCTTTGTTGAATACCTTATGAGAGTTTGTGGGTAACTGGCTAACTATATTTTGCACAGCAGTTGTAAGATGACCACACTGTCTATTCAGTTTCAGAAGAAAAGTGAGGAACTCATCACCACTATAAAAACAAAATAAGATAAGATATGCAATTTAATTAAGAAATAAAGTAATATTTTATTATTACAAATGCATAACTTCCCATAGAGCTCTATATGTATTAAAACTCAGTAAGCGTATCTATTTCCCCATAAAAAGTTATCTAGAACACTATAGCTATTAAAAACAAGTTTGAAAGTCTGAACAGTTCAACCCCCCCTAAATCTTTAGCAATCCTCCGTTTAATTTCCATTAATCTTTGCTTTCCCTCTTTACCCTGTCTTTTACACCTACCAGTGGAAAGACCCCTTATTGGCTACATAAAGGAAATATTAAGTGTTCCCTGTTATGCACATGAATTTATAACATTATGGTCTTTTGTGCAGTGATAAAACCTGCAACCAGTAATCTTACAAGATCAAGTACTGGAAGTCTCAGGTCCATTTTATGTTGATGTATGAAATATTCCTGGTCTACAGCTTCTATAATCAAGGATGACATGGAGAAGTTGATATCTGATCGGTACATGGAGTGTGGGACCTTACTGAAAGGGGGAGGCAACCTAGTCACAGATGATGTGGAAAAAGCTGAAGTACTCAATGCTTCTTTTGCCTCGGTCTTCACAGGGCTGGTCTACGCTATGGGGGAAAATCGATCTCAGATACGCAACTTCAGCTACGTGAATAACGTAGCTGAAGTCAAAGTATCTAAGATTGAACTACTCACCGTCCTCACGGCACGGGATCGATGTCCGTGGCTCCCCATGTCGACTCCGCAACTCCGTTGGGGTTGGTGGAGTTCCAGAATCGATATAAGCGCATTCAGGGATTGCTATATTGTGTCTAGATGAGACGCGATATATCGATCCCCGAGCAATCGATTGCTACCCGCCAATACGGTGGGTAGAGAAGATGTAGCCACAGACAAGGTCAGCTCCCAGATTGCTGCACTGGGCAGCATAGTATGGGGAAGAGGTGAGCAGCCCTGTCATAAACAGATAGCTAAGGGTTAATGTCTCTTTTACCTGTAAAGGGTTAACAAACAGGGAACCAAACACCTGACCAGGGGACCAATCAGGAGACAAGATACTTTCAAATCTCAGTGGAGGGAAGCCTTTGTTTGTGTTTTTTGGGTTTGGCTTTGTTCTCTCTGGGTTCTGAGAGTAACCACACGTACCTATAGGCTTTCTAATTTCTGTTCAAATTTAGTAAGTACAAAAGGTAGAAAGGCGGTTTAGTCCTTTTGATTGTTTTTTCCTTATTTTCAAATGTGTATCTGGCTGGTAGAGTTCTAATGTGTATTTGGCTGAAAGTATTTTAAATTGTATTTCTGCTGGAGGAGGTTTTCTCCAGTTTCTATAAGCTGACAGACCCTGTAACTTTTACCATCTAAATTGCAGAGATAACTTTTACCTTTTTTCTTTCTTTTTATTAAAAGTTTTGCTTTTAAGACCTGTCTGATTTTTTTTCCCCTTGTTGAGGCTCAAGGGAATTGAGTCTGTACTCACCAGGGAATTGGTGGGGAGAAGGGAAAGGTGAATTTCCTCTTTGTTTTAGATTCATGGAGTTTGAATCTGTATTGCCTCTGGGTGAAGGGAAAAGAGGAGGAGGGGGAAGGTAACATTCCTCTCTGTGTGGTGATTCAAGGAGTTTGAATCACGGAGATCTCCTAGTGTACCCAGGGCGGGAAAGAGCTGGGAGGAAGGAAGGAGGGGGAAGGGAAATGGTTTATTCCCCTTTGTTGTGAGACTCAAGGAATTTGGGTCTTGGGGTCCCCAGGGAAGGTTTTTGGGGGGACCAGAGTGTATTGGCTGGAATTCCTGGCAGCTTATCAGATCTAAGCAGGTAATTAAGCTTAGAGGAATTCATGCTAGGACCCCAACTTTTGGACTCTAAGGTTCAGATTGGGGAAAGATACTATGACAAGCCCTCAGTGGTGAGGGAACAGGTTAAGGACTATTTAGAAAAGCTGGACAATGCAAAGCATCCAAGGGTGCTGAGAGAGTTGGCGGATGTGATTGCAGAGCCACTGGCCATTATCTTTGAAAACTCATTGCAATCAGGTCCCGGATGACTGGAAAACAGCAAATATAGTGCCCATCTTTAAAAAAGGGAAGAATAATCCGGGAAACTACAGACCGGTCAGCCTCACTTCTGTCCCTGGAAAAATCATGGAGCAGGTCCTCAAGGAATCCATTTTGAAGCACTTGGAGGAGAGAAAGGTGATTAGTAACAGTCAACATGGATTCACCAAGGGCAAGTCATGCCTGATCAACCTGATTGCCTTCTATGATGAGATAACTGGCTCTGTGGATAGGGAGACAGCGGTGGACGTGAGATACCTTGACTTTAGCAAAGCTTTTGATATGGTCTCCCACAGTATTCTTGCCAGCAAGTTAAAGAAGTATGGATTGGATGAATGGACTATAAGGTGGATAGGAAGCTCGCTAGATCGCTGGCTAGATCGTCAGGATCAACATGTAGTGATCAACAGCTTGATGTCTAGTTGGCAGCGGTATCAAGCGGATTGCCCCAAGGGTTGGTTTTGTTCAATATCTTCATTAATGATCTGGATGCTGGGAGGGACTGAACCCTCAGCAAGTTCACAGATGACACTAAGTGGGGAGGATAGGGTCCAGAGTGACCTAGACAAATTGGAGGATTGGGCTAAAAGAAATCTGATGAGATTCAACAAGGACAAGTGCAGAGTCCTGCACTTAGGACGGAAGAATCCCATGCACTGCTACAGGCAGGGGACCAACTGGCTAAGCAGCAGTTCTGCAGAAAAGGACCTGGAGATTACAGTGGATGACAAACTGGCTATGAGTCAACAGTGTGTCCTTGTTGCCAAGAAGGCTAATAGCATATTGAATTACGTTAGTAGGAGCATTGCCAGCAGATGGACGGAAGTGATTACTCCCCTCTGTTCGGCACCAGTGAAGCCACATCTGGAGTATTGCATCCAGTTTTGGGCCCCCCACTACAGAAGGGATGTGGACAAATTGGAGAGTTCAGTGGAGGGCAACAAAAATGATTAGAGGGCTGGGGCACATGATTTATGAGGAGAGGCTGAAGGAACTGGGGTTATTTAGTCTGCAGAAGAGAAGCATGAGGGGGGATTTGATAGCAGCCTGCAACTACCTGAAGGGGGTTCCAGAGAGGATGGAGCTAGGCTGTTGTCAGTGGTGGCAGATGACAGAACAAGGAACAATGGTCTCAAGTTGCAGTGGGGGAGGTTTACATTGGATATTAGGAAACACTTTCACTAGGGGTGGTGGTGAAGCACTGGAATGGGTTACCTAGGGAGATGGTGGAATCTCCATCCTTAAGAGATTTTTAAGGCCCAGCTTGACAAAGCCTTGGCTAGGATGATTTAGTTGGGGTTGGTCCTGCTTTGAGCAGAGGATTGGACTAGATGACCTCCTGAGGTCTCTTCCAACCCTAATTTTCTATGGTTCTATGGGGATTCTGACTAGCATTAAGAAGCTGAACACAGGGTAAAGTGAGGTATCCAATCTAAAATGTGGTGGATGGAGGAGTGGGGGGTATCCAACAGTGCTGCTCTACCCCTGGATCTGGCACACCTTCTGTACTGAATTTCTGTTAAGTGACCTTGGGAAAGCCCTGAGGCTCTCCAAACTTTCACTTACTGTTCAAATACAAGTGAGAAGATGGTACTGAAGGGTGGTTGCATTAAGGTCTCCAAGAACACTGATCTGAATGCTCACATCATTTTTTCTTCTTAAAACCCCCAGCCCCTTACTTTGTCCCTATCTGACTTGTTTTTTTTCATCCCGCTTTCAGCGTACAACAAAACCAAGGAGCCTCAGATGTAGATCAGAAAGCTTGGATCTTTTTAGGAACTATGGTAGAACAACCGCTGCTCACTTCTGCCTCTTGCGGGGAATGCCATACGGGCCAAACATAGAGGCGTAAAATGACCTAATGCTGCCATTTCTTTATCACAGGAACCTCTCAGGATCTGAACAAAACCTTTTTTCTGAAAGATCTACTTAGCCTAGCTAACAAATTATATGAAGGGGCAAAAAATTTATAGGGCACGTTCTGGGACCACTTCTGCTGATGAAAGGACAAGGAACTGCAAAAGGGCTATAGGTAATCTTTTCTTAACTAGTTAGCTAATATTATATTAATATCCAAGGCGGGTACACACTTATCCTCTACACGGTATGCTACTGTAGAATGACTGTCAGGGTTCTGTGATTTCCATGCTACATCGAAGGAAATCAATACCATCTAAGGCTCTATAAGACACACTACTCCATCTAAAATAATGTTAAAGGCTAAAAATGATGATGGATGGTATTTCAAACCTTACCATATTCATATTTCCAATACCCACTTCTCACCTGGGTTGCTGGAAGCTGAGTCCTAAGCCAAGGCAAAGTGCAACATTTGCACATTTCACCATTAAATTGTATAGCATGGAAGCAGTATGGAAGAAACTCTGGTCAGAGAAAAATACTGAAAACACTGTACTAGTCCAGTTCAAGCATGTGTGTTCCAAGTTCCAGTAGAAACACAGAAATTACATTGAAGTCTTCCTAAGTGTAAAGTATTCTGTTCATTTTGAAAATTATATTTTTGTAAATATTAGGTCTATATTTATATTCTGTTGTCTGGTATTTCACAGAATTAATTTTTTCGCATGAACCCATTTGACCGTGGTAACACTATTGCAGTAAGTTCCCTGTACTGGTCAGAGTGTGGTTGGTGGTATGCAATACAGTGTATTGTTGTAAGACTTCTGTAATGCTTAATATAGAAAGGTGGTGCTTTCAGCATCTCTGTTAAAAATATAGTTAAAAAAGATGAGACTTTTGTTTACTTTTTGATGAAGGTGGGAGAGGGATGGAAGGAACAGGAGCAAAACAAAAACTATTATCTAGTTTTATTTGGTAAATTGCTATGACTTTTAATCCTTCTGGAATGGCTTTTTACAGAAAAATAACCCATTAATTTTAAGTAAACATTTATTTTGGATAAAAATTTTGGATGAAATAAAATGATCCTAACCAGAGGGCAGTTTGAAAGTTTCTCATACTTGTTGAGCACCTGTCAAGCAAGTCTATCAAAGGGACTTCTTTCCATCCAGAAGATAAACTTTATCAATGGCTGGAATCAATGATGACATTTTTTGTGCTTTGCCACAAATTAATACTAATTATTTTTGTTATTTTGTTGAGAATCATGCCTAAAACAAACGATGACAAAGTAAAACACTTACCATTACCATATCTGTTAAAATTATTCAAATATTAGGAATGGTTATTAGACTTAACTTCAGCACCTAGTGGAAAAACTCTTAACAATTAAGTCAAGTCATGTTGCATACAGAGATAGCTGTTGCTCTGACACTTTCCCTTGCACTCCCAACAGGAGTTCAGATTTTCAGAAAAATAAAGGTATCATATTTCTTTAGAATGCAAAAGAAAAAAGTTAAAATATGAGTTGCTAAACAGTGCAAGAGACCCTGTGGGAGTTTATAATCAATCAGTTCAACATTTTCTACTATGTTAGTTTTTCTATGACTTAATGACTAATATTCCTCCTTTTAGAATGACTTTGAACAAATGGGAAGCAATATCTTTATATAACAGCATGTAAACATAGCCTGTGATTTAACCACAAGGTCAGATTCCTAGAATACATGTGTCTAACAGTTTTATTTAAAAAGTGCAACACTTCTAATAATTGAATGTGTGTCATATTTTGTATACCTCATGGCTCTGAATTAGTGCTTTATTTCTTGTAATTCATGAACACATGGAAAGCTACATTAAGCTTTATTATTTCTTTTAACTCACGAAAACACAGAAAGCTACAATAAGGTTAATGGGTACAACCGTTGATCTAATAACATACATTTTGTGCGTTTCACATATTTGGCATGTTATTTAATTAAAAATCTGTAGTGGGGAACAGGTTATCTATATTTTAGACTCTTTTTCTAGATAGCCACTGGACTGTTCATTTTTTTATTTTCCACTCAATTCTTCATAGTTTATATTAAGGATAATCTGCACAAATACATTTATTTTAAAAAATACAGCATCTCTTTGGCAGCACTATTTGCTTTTAGAACAAAATGCATGAAGCCTAATTGAACTAAATTCTCTTAAACTCATGCTCCTTAAATTAACCTTTGAAGAAGATTGTATGTAGTGTTGTAGTTATGCTGGCCTCAGGGTATCTGAGAGAGAAGGTGGATGAGGTGATATCTTTTATTGGACCAACTTCTCTTGGTGAGAAAGAGAAAGCTTTCAAGCTTTTCTTCTGTGTATGCTTGAAGAAGAGTCAGTCTTCTGTGGCATTTAGTACAGAAATATACATACTGTCTGTGTGGCCCATGCTGACACACATCAACAGTTCATTAATGTGCTCTGATTGTAGAAAATGCTGCATTTGTCTGTCCAGAACCCCTCAGTGCTGAGCTGCAGTATTCTCAGGACTAGCCTGATGGCTCCAATGTTGTGGGATGGAATTGCATCAGGAATGTTGTCTTACAAGTGACTCAGATTCAGCCCTAGAAAGGACTTTGAATGCGGTGTGCTGATTGGATCATCAATTTCCCCGATATGAACCAGATACACACACGATGCGTGATGAGAACACTGGTCCATTTAACATTACATTCAGATGCTGTAGAAAAAAGTTTTGTCTCCATACCATCATGCATCATCCTGGTCAATGAAGCTTTCAGTGAGTGTTGAGGAGCCATCTTCGAAGCTGCATGTGCATCCATACTGCGCACCTGCCATCCAGCCTACATGCCGTGCCTTGAGGCTGAATGTGCTAAACTGCTCAGTCAGTATGAATCAGGGCCGCCCAGATGGGGACGGTAAGTGGGGCAATTTGCCCCAGGTCCCACAGGGGCCCCCACAAGAGTTTTTCGGATCCCCTGGAGTGGAGTCCTTCACTCGCTCCAGGGACCCCGGAAAACTCTCGCAGGGCCCGGGCCCCCTGCCGCCGAAGTGCCCCGAAGACCCACAGCAGGGGGTCCTTCCACCTTGGGACCCAATGCCAAAGTGCCGGGTCTTCAGCACACTTCGGCGACCGGTCCCAGAGCAGAAGGACCCCCTGCTGCCGAATTACCACCGAAGAGGGGGTCCCCTGCCACCGAAGACCCCAAGCCCCCTGAATCCTCTGGGCGGCCCTGGCATGAATCTTCTGATGATCCATGTATTGCTGACCAGGTAACTGAGACACTGAATGACTAGACAGGCATGATAGGAAGTGATGACTCAGAATCTAGAATTCTCGCTCAAATAGAAATGCTGGAACTTGATTCATTGTCTCAGAACAGCTCAGCAACCACCACCCCTAAGCCACCCACCTGTTATGCCAAACCAAGCTGTCTGCCATCTGCTGTACGTGTCAAAGGCCCCAAATGTCAGATAAATTCATGATGAAGGGAATAAGTTTCATCTGAGAGCTGCCACTTGGCAATATAGACAGCTGTTCAGACACCAAGCTAGACAAAATGCGGAGTGATATTAGGAGTGGCATTGTTGCTGGCTATGACAACGTATTGCTAGAGTTCCTGATGCACCTCAGGACTTGTGTTCACCCATGGTTGGTGCAGTTCTTCACGTGAATGGTCAATGAAGAGTAACTTCCAAAGATATGGCTATTTAGACATTAGCCCTGCCCAGATTTCTTGTGATATTGATGCAGCATGAAGAATGGTCTGCAGCTGATGTCAGAAACCAGTTTCTTATAAATGACCTGACCACGTGTGTACCTGGCTTGATTTGCCACGCCGCTTATGGGTCTTTCTGAACTGATTTTGTATGGGCCAGGGTCAACGTGCAGCCAGCCTTCATACCTACAGTCAACGAGAAAATCCCACATGCAGCTGTGGCCAAGGACAGACAACGTCACTTATCACTGATGACAGCCCTCTGACCAGATCTGGTGGTGGCCTGAGGACTCTACACTTCGCTGAGGAGGCTGCTGACAATTGGCCTGGCAAGCGCTACCTCTGACAGGAAGAAGAATGCACTTTGATTAGTTATTTTTCAAAGAGGACTTGATCAAAGCACGGTAACAAACTGTTAATGAGCATCAGCAGGGTCCACAGGGAAAACTTAGTCCTTGGCAGGCTAGTGCAGGGTATATTCACACTACAGCTTGCCTCCTTCTTAAGGGCTCCCTCAGGGGAAAAATGACTTGTTTTCTATCCTGTTTTATTATTGCTCTGAGATGGCACAGAATCTTAGAGACAAAGAGCTATTTTACTGATTTGACACATGCCAAGTTCACTGAATATTGTCAGAGTCTTTATGTCTCCCAAGTCTCTGCAGAATAGTTTGGCCCAAACCAGTCTGTCATTCAGGTAGGGAATTATGCAGACCACTTCCCTTCCTGAGGGCCACTGCAATTACAACTATTGTTTTTGTGATGGTCCTAACAGACCAAAAGTGCAAGTGCTCTTGACCTTTGGAGGTGGATTTGGGAACCATTGTACTTGTCCTTGAGGTACTGCTGAATTAGAGTGAGGCCGTTCAGACACATTTCTGACCTGGCTCACAGCCGTGGCTGTGATAGTTCTGCACAGGGCTGAGGTAGGGGGGAGAAGCAGGAAGTGCAGAGCAGCTATGCTGATGAATGCTGTGGAGTGGAACAACAACAACAACAACAACAATATTATAGTAGGTTTTTTCCCAGCTCCTATTCTAGCTATATATAGGTATAGATTAGATAAATACAGAAGAAAAATATATTTAGAAGAATAAAATGGAACAGGGGAAAAAGAATTTTTCTTCAGTCTTTTTTTTTGTTTTCCCCTGCTCCATTTTATTCTGGAGCTCACTGAGGCTGGAAGAAAACTGACATCTCAGTCAGAGATGCCAGGTGTAGCTGTTTCCTGTGATGCAAGAGAACAACTGGGAAAGCCTTTCCGCATAAAACATACTGCATCCCGATAGGTGTGGAGGATCTCACATATTCAATGAAAGTGATGGCAACATCATCACAGAAAGTAACAGCAACTAAGCCCTCAAGTAACACAGATCCCTATAATGGGCAACTACATGATCTGAATTATTGTAATACTGGTGTTACTCAGTGTTTGTCACTATCTTTCATAATTTAAGGCTCAATCCTGCTACTAGCACATGTAACATGATGCTCTGTTTCAAAGAATTACATCTTTATGCTATAGTAGGCACTGCAACCATATTCTCAATACATATTTATGTACCTGAAAGATGACATTTTACCTGAATTCTAAGTTCATCACTTCAGGCAACTCTCCAAATTTTACTTCTTCCACCTGCAGCTCTCGAACAGCATCAAGGATTTTCTGTTGGTCTCTGGTATTTGTAATCCCAATCTAAATTAAAAAGTTATTTTAAATACATAATTGTGTAATGTTTAAAACAGAATTAAAAAAAGCTAAAAAGCTAGTTTTTTAAATTTTAGAAGTACACAAAATATAATTATTTATACATACAGCAGCACAGAACCTTTCATCATGGAGGGTCCCAAACACTTTACAGACTTAAAAATTTACCAAAAAAGCACACTTAGGGTCACTTCAACTAACTCTACAATATAGCCAAACTACTGAAGGTGAAATATGGCAACTGTTTAATTATGCACAGCACTGCTAGACTGGAAGTGAAGAATGCCTAATTGAAATTGCACAGGAAACATAGGTAGACAGAATGTAATTACTCACACTGGCACTTGGCCAAAATGGGATATTTCTAAAAACTGCCAGAGGATTTTCAATAATCACAAATAACTAGGGCCTCTGTTTTAGGTGTCATCTGAGGCACCTTCAGCAGTAAAACGCTCCATATCATCATACTAGTTCAGTATTAACTCAACAGGAAGAAAGTCACCTAATGAATCATCAGCACCATTTCCTGCAGAACCTAGGTATTCCTGAGAGGTCTAATCCAGCTACTCACCTAACCCAAACCAGTTTATCTTGTTAACTAAAAGTACATTGAAAATGACAAAGACCACGAGACTGCTTAGAGTACAACTGTAAACAGCAACCTATATGTTTACCACAGTCTTGCCCCCCAAGAAAAAAAATACAAATTAACTTAACACCACCAAAAAGCATACCCAAATTTGTAAGTGTCTACTATTCTTTTATAGACCACATGCTAATCATTTGGAATTTCCATGTGGTCCATGTATGACCTAAATACCTCTGGATATTTGGAAAATAATGAAAAGAATTTTATAAAAGAATTCCAGGTGGCATAAAGTATCTATATGCATCTGGGTAATAGCTATCAACTTATGAGAGACATAAATTGACCGCTTCTATACCGAGGGTGACTGTGTGTGGCCCCCTCCCTGCTTGTTCATATAGAAAAGGGTAGTTACATTGTCCAACATTATCAGGATGTGCTGGGACTGTATGAATGGTAGTAATGCTTTGCAAGCTTCTCGTACTGCTCTTAGTTCTAGAAGATTTATGCGTATTCTGGCTTCCCAAGGTGTCTAAATGCCTTAGGCTGTGTGATTGTCCATGTGGCTCCACAGACTATCAGGGAAGAGTCCATAAATATTGTCTTGTCGGGTGGGGGGGGATAGAAAGGAAATTCCTACACACACATATCCAGGGTCTCTCCACCGCATCAGGGATGCACTCACTTCAGTGGGAATTGTAACTATGGTATTCATGCTGTGTTTGCTCAGAATACCTACTGACAAGAGCCAACCTTGCAGAATTCCCTCATGACAGCAGTCTGTGAAAAGAGATGGGGAAGGAAGTATGGGGGAGAAACTTGCTGGTATAGCTAGAATGGATGTTATCTAGCATTCACTTGTCTGTTACTGCTGCCCAGTTTTGGGAAAATTTTGCTACGTGTCCCCCTAAATGGGTTTCAGAATCACGTGGAGTTGGCATTGATATTGGCTCGTATTTCTCTGGCATCATGTCAGAGAATCTCTTGGTTAGAGAGTGAAGTTGGTTAGAGAGTGAAGTTGGGTAGCTGTGGATAAAGTGGAAGACACCAGGTAAATTGGACTCCATTTTTTATTGTTTGCAAGGTGGCTTGTAAGGTCACTGTTGATAAAATGGTTGAGGTAAGGGCCTTGGTTTATATTGCTGTTTATGCTATTTTCTTTTTGGGGCAGGTGTATATAGACTAAGGAGCAGAGAGCTACCCTAGTCTCTTTCAGCTACTGCAAAGACTTGTTGGTCTTTTTGGTGAAAAGATCAGTCTCACAAAAGAGAAGTCCTCAATCGTATTTTGCACATCCCTGGGAACCCAAAGAGAGTAACCACAATTACCGCCACATCACAGTGGCAGTCACCATGGATCTCAATGCTGTATCAGCTGCATCAACTGTAGCTTGTAAAGAAGCTCTGGTTGCTAGTCTGCCTCATCAATAAAGGCCTGAAATTGAATCCTGTCAAGGAACTTAGAATAGTTAAGGCGATAATATATGGCAAGAAGAACTTGATAATTTGAGATCCTAAAATGCTGCTGGTAAATGTTAAGATCATTTTCCCCATAAGGTTGAGACACTTGGCCTCATCTTTAGGGAAGACTCTTGCTGTTGCCTGGATCTTTCAGTGGCTGCATGGACCACCAAGGAGTTTGGGGCAGTGTGGGTGAAAAAAAATTCTGCTCCCTTAGGCAGGACAATGTATCACTTCTCTGCCCTCTTAGGGGTAGGGGCACAGTTGGCCTGGCATATGCCACACAGCCCTTGCTGACTCTAGTATGGCTTAATTTACCAGGAGAACAAGCCAGATGGAGCTTGTAGGACATCCAGGAGCTTATGCTGAGGGTCCTGGTACTCTTCTAAGGAGATCTGGAACTCTTATGCCACTCTCTGTTGAGCAGTGGTGGACAACCTGTGGCCCATCAGGCTAATCTGTTGGCAAGCCACCATACAGTTTGTTTACATTTGCACAGCCACCAGCAGCTCCCAGTGGCTGCGGTAAACAAACTCTCTGGCAGCCCGCCAGTGAACTACCCTGATGGGCTGTGTGCGGCCCACGGGTTGCAGGATGCCCACCACTGATCTAAGTCCTGTGCTGGGATTCTAATTCTAGCTAACTTGAACTATCATAACACTAACAATGAGGTATGAATAATATAAAACGGTGAGTATTTTACAGGAAGAAGAGAAAGGATCAGTTCTGGACAATTGAGGTTCTGACTCAGGCCATATGTAGTGGTAAGAAGGAACTGGAAAGGTGATCAGTCTGCCCTGCCCCTTATGCCCTCAGTGCAGAGCACAAGGAGAGCAGGGGCACAGGTGCAGACCAAAAAAGACACTATTTGCAAGAATTCTCTGGTCTCATGCATATGGAGCACAAACACACCCACAGTGAAATACACACAGGCAGCATTGAAAGAACTAGACTAATATCTACCGTGAAATATAAGTTTCAAGAAGTGTAATCAATTAATAATTGAAGATGGCTGACACTTGTAGAACCATGATGACAGGGCACCAGACTAGACTGGTCTAGTTACTGGACGGCTGTCCCCTAGCCTGGTTACATACAATTCTATTTTATCAGAGGGGTAGCCGTGTTAGTCTGGATCTGTAAAAGCAGCAAAGAATCCTGTGGCACCTTATAGACTAACAGACGTTTAGGAGCATGAGCTTTCGTGGGTGAATACCTACTTCGTCAGATGCATGTAGTGGAAATTTCCAGGGGCAGGTATATATAAGCAAGCAAGCTAGAGATAACAAGGTTAGTTCAATCAGGGAGAATTAGGCCCTGTTCTAGCAGTTGAATTGTGAAAACCAAGGGAGGAGAAACTGGTTTTGTAGTTGGCAAGCCATTCACAGTCTCTGCTTAAGCCTGAGCTGATGGTGTCAAATTTGCAGATGAATTGAAGCTAAGCAGGTTCTCTTTGAAGTCTGGTCCTGAAGTTTTTTTGCTGCAGGATGGCCACCTCAAGGTTTGCTATAGTGTGGCCAGGGAGGTTGAAGTGTTCTCCTACAGGTTTTTGTATATTGCCATTCCTAATATCTGATTTGTGTCCATTTATCCTTTTCCGTAGAGACAGTCCAGTTTGGCTGATGTACATAGCAGAGGGGCATTGCTGGTATATGTTGGCATATATTACATTGGTGGACGTGCAGGTGAATGAACCGGTGATGGTGTGACTGATCTGGTTAGGTCCTGTGATGGTGTCGCTGGTGTAGATATGTGGGCAGAGTTGGCATCGAGGTTTGTTGCATGGATTGGTTCCTGAGCTAGAGTTACTATGGTGAGGTGTGCAGTTACTGGTGAGAATATGTTTCATGTTGGCAGGTTGTCTGTGGGCAAGGACTGGCCTGCCACCCAAGGCCTGTGAAAGTGTGGGATCATTGTCCAGGATGGGTTGTAGATCCCTGATGCGTTGGAGGGGTTTTAGCTGGGGACTGTATGTGATGGCCAGTGGAGTCCTGTTGGTTTCCTTCTTGGGTTTGTCTTGCAGTAAGAGGCTTCTGGGTGCACGTCTGGCTCTGTTGATCTGTTTCCTTATTTCCTCGTGCGGGTATTGTAGTTTTGAGAATGCTTGGTGGAGATTTTGTAGGTGTTGGTCTCTGTCTAAGGGGTTAGAGCAGATGTGGTTGTACCTCAGTGCTTGGCTGTAGACAATGGATTGTGTGATGTGCCTGGGATGGAAGCTGGAGGCATGAAGGTAGGCATAGCGGTCGGTAGGTTTTCAGTATAGCGTAGTGTTAATGTGACCATCACTTATTTGCACTGTGGTGTCTAGGAAGTGGACCTCCTGTGTAGATTGGTCCAGGCTGAGGTGGAGTGGAAGCTGTTGAAATCGTGGTGGAATTTTTCCAGTCTCCTTCCCATGGGTCCAGATGATGAAGATGTCATCAATGTAGCGTAGGTAGAGAAGGGGCATGAGTGGACGAGAGCTGAGGAAGCGTTGTTCCAGGTCGGCCATAAAAATATTGGCATGTTGTGGGGCCATGCGGGTGCCCATAGCGGTGCCACTGATCTGGAGATATATATTGTCATCAAATTTGAAATAGTTGTGTGTGAGGATAAAGGCACAGAGCTCAGCAACCAGTTGTGCTGTGGCATCATCAGGGATACTGTTCCTGACAGCTTGTATTCTATCTGTATGTGGGATGTTTGTGTAGAGAGCCTCTACATCCATGGTGGCTAGAATGGTGTTTTCTGGAAGGTCATCCATGCATTGTAGTTTCCTCAGGAAATCAGTGGTGTCGTGGAGATAGATGGGAGTGCTGGTGGCATAGGGTCTGAGTAGAGAGTCCACATATCCAGACAGTCCTTCAGTGAGAGTGCCAATGCCCGAGATGATGGGGCGTCCAGGATTTCCGGGTTTGTGGATCTTGGGTAGTAGATAGAATAACCCTGGTCAGGGCTCTAAGGATATGTTGATTTGTTCCGGTGTTAGTGTAAGGAGTGTCCTGAGTAGATGGTGCAGTTTCTTAGTGTATTCCTCAATGGGATCTGAGGGAAGTGGCCTGTAGAATCTGGTATTGGAGAGTTGCCTGGCGGCCTCCTTTTGGTAGTCAGACCTGTTCATAACAACAGCACCTCCTTTATCAGCCTCTTTGATGATAATGTCAGGGTGATTTCTGAGGCTGTGGATGGCATTGCGTTCTGCACGACTCAGGTTATGAGGCAAGTGATGTTGTTTTTCCACAATTTCTGCCTGTGCACGACCTAACCAGATCAGCCACACCATCACCGGTTCATTCACTTCCATGTCCACCAATGTAATATACGCCATCATATGCCAGCAATGCCCCTCTGCTATGTACATCGGCCAAACTGGACAGTCTCTACGGAAAAGGATAAATGGACACAAATCAGATATTAGGAATGGCAATATACAAAAACCTGTAGGAGAACACTTCAACTTCCCTGGCCACACTATTGCAGACCTTGAGGTGGCCATCCTGCAGCAAAAAAACTTTAGGACCAGACTTCAAAGAGAACCTGCTTAGCTTCAGTTCATCTGCAAATTTGACACCATCAGCTCAGGATTAAGCAGAGACTGTGAATGGCTTGCCAACTACAAAACCAGTTTCTCCTCTCTTGGTTTTCACACTTCAACTGCTAGAACAGGGCCGAATCCTCCCTGATTGAACTAACCTCGTTATCTCTAGCTTGCCTGCTTATATATACCTGCCCCTGGAAATTTCCACTACATGCATCTGACGAAGTAGGTATTCACCCACGAAAGCTCATGCTCCTAAACGTCTGTTAGTCTATAAGGTGCCACAGGATTCTTTGCCGCTTTTACAATTCTATTTTACAGACTTCATCTTAATTGCCTTCGCGTATTATGTTTATTGGAACGTTAGCACTACAAGTGCTTAGCTGAAGAACCACCTAAACTACAAACTGGCACTGTGCTGTATGTTGTAACTAGGTCAGGAAACAATCGTGTTGACACTGAGTACCCCAGCTCAGTTGTAACTGAAAATGTAGATGAGCCCTGGGAGTCAAGAGCCCTTGGTTCCACTCCTGCCTTTTCCATTGACTCTTTTTTATAATGGAGTTTTAAGTTAGACTTCTTGCATGCCCACTGAAGACAGCATAATCCCACAAGTATAACCGAGGGGACAATTTGGCCCACACTATTTTTATAACTGGTGACAGCACACACGTAGAAAATAACCTAGACTCCACTTCAGATGCCATGCTGCAGTTACAAATCTAGAGTAGAAGTTAACAACCACACTTTAAAAAGACAAATAAGCTTATGTGTTTAGCTAGTTGGATTAAAAAATAAAGCATTAACACCATACATACACACTATTTTTACCATTCTTTAAAAAAAATAGCACTGATTTATGGCTAGCCAAATAATCAAAGGAATAATCAACAAGATATTACACTACTTAGATAACTAACTTTTAGTTATCATATGACAATTCTAATTAATAAAATGTAAGTTAAAATGAAGGAATGGTAACAGCTCAATAATTGTATTAGACTGGCCTCAAACTCTAGGATCTGCCTGGTGATATACTCACAGATTGATCTTTAAAATAGCGTACAAAGGGCAGTCTACATTCAGATGCCAATATCTTGAAAGCAAATAAGAATTCATCAGATTTCTGAGAGAAAAAGTTATTGATCCCCTTATTTTTCCCTCTAAAAATGTTCGTAAAGACATACAAAGAAACGAATATAAAAGAAGTGAAAATAAATTAGAAAGAGTTCTAAAACATTCAACTGACCTTTGTAAAATCATCTTTTCTCATGGTCAAAAGCTTTCTTAAAGCTATATCTTTTTCCTGTATGAAACAAAAGTTTCACTTAGCAAATATGGAAATTTAGAAGGAAGACTACGAAGAAAAAAAAGTTAGAAATGTAGCTATACAGGTTAATTACCAAAGGAGCACTGTAAAAATTCTCAAATGTATTCATAATACAAAAAATAACTAATGCATGTAGCTAAGCCTCAATTCCTAGGAAGCTGTAATCGCTAGTCTGCTAAAAAAACTACAGTAATAATCAGAGGAACACCCTCGCTCTGACTGGCCAGTGGGACCACAGAGGGTCTCTTCCCTCCCCTGGTCTGGGGGTCCCCTGACCCTGATGTGCTTTCCCCCAGCCACTATGGTGGGAGGCTGGGGGTAGATCTGCCGGGCAGCTTTTGCAGGACCAGTGCTTGAGTGATCTGGAAAAGTGTGCGTGTGTGTGTGCAGGTAGGCTGTCTGTCATAACTAGAGAGCAACCTTTTGGCTTATTTAGTCTCACAAAGGAAGGCAAAGCAGGGCTATGGTTGCTCTTCACAAATACATCGGGGTAAATGCTAGGGAGGGTGAAGGGCTGTATAAACTACAGGACCATGTTGACACAAGAATAAATGGGTGTAAACTGGCCATGGATAAATTCAGGCTGGATATTAGAAAAAGGTTTCTAATCATCAGAGGAGTTTCTGGAACAGCCTTCCATGGGGAGCAGCGGGAGGCAAACAACTAATTAGATTTAAGGACAATAAGAAATTGGATTATATGATGGGATTGCTTGTGATGTAGAGAGGTAGGTCTCACTTCCAGTTTGTCTTCTGTTCCTAAAGCTCATGCTTTAGGGTTTCAGCCAGACACCAACAGGTGTCAGGAAGGGATTTCCCCTGCCTCCCTCAATCAATAGAGAACATGCACAGCTATGTGTGTGTATTTAATCTTCTTCCTCTGAAGTATCACGGATGGTCATGGCTGCAGATGGGACATTGGACTGGGATGGTCATAGCTCTGAGGTGGCACTGAGCATTCTCTCTCACAGGTGCTTGGCTGTCTTGTTCTAACTTACATGCTTCGAGTCTAACTGATTGCTACATGTGGGGTCAGGAAGGAATTTCCCCCCAGGCTAAACTGGCAGTGGTAGTGACCTTTGAGTATTTTATCTCCTTCTTCAGCATGGGGTCTGGGTCACTTGTCAGGATTATTTGGATATATTTCAATCCATTCCCTGTCACCGCAGGGTCCTCTGGCGTTGCACCTTGGCCCTTCCAAATCTCTGCCTGTGGCAAGTAATAGTCTAGTCTACTATGGGCTGTAATACTTTTGTCTAATTTTGGTTGTTGTATTTAGTGTGCAGATGCTGGGTGGTGTTTGTGGCCTGTGATATAAAGCAGGTCAGACTAGACGATCTGGTGGTCCTTTTTGGCCTTCAACTCTATGACTATCACTTAGACAAATTTTACATGTAGCATTTCAGATACAATTTTCTCATTTATTTTCAAATAAATGCATTAAAATGTGACTTGACAAAAAGTATTTAATCTAACACTGAAAAATCTAAGGGTCATAGTAGTATGAAGCACATTTAATAATTTACAAACTTTTTGAAATATGCAATTTCACTACATTAATCTTACCTTTAATAACTCTGTTATGTGTTCTAGACCAAGACCATGCAAAAACACTTCTAGGTCACCAAAGGCTGCATAGGAACTATACATATTATTGCACAAGTCACAAAGAAAAAAAGTGGCAAATTTATTTTTCATAAATAACGCAGTTGTCTAAACTCTAATAAGCTAACACAAACACACACACATGCATGTGTGTCACTAAAGTGATGTATATTTCCAGGCAAAGCACTTCACAAGACTGTAATTAAAACAGCAAATTGGTATGAATACTTTAAATTAAAAAAAATATTAAGTAAATCATTGTAATTTTAAAAATCAAATGGCTGCAGGCAGGAAATTTAAAGTTAAGGTTACTATTTCAAAGACATCCCAAATGCTGGAAAATATGGAAATGCAGTTATGGTACACCAAACTACTTTAACTCTGCCCTCTAATCATCAGCCATCCTTTATGTCAGGTAGATATGTCCACGACAAGCATCACAACTTGTTTGTTTTTAGATTTATAATAAGAAAGGTAAGCACATCTACCCTGGGCTCCTGTGGCCTTTGGAATACTTTTAAAAGTACAAGATGAAATAAACCCCAGCAGCCCTCAAGAGCCAGAAAATTAACAGCCAATCAAAAGTGCATATTCCAAACAACACCATGCAAAAGACAAAAAGATGAACCATTACTTCACTGCTCCCTCACCAAAATCCTACATTAACAGAGGCGCCTTGCAGCATGCCCTGAAACTCAACAGATTCAAGTTTATTTCAGACCAAATATGGAGTGAATTCAAAATCTGAAAGCATTTTCTGGAAAATGCCCATCTGAAAACCCTACTCTTACACCCAGAAGACTCTAGTTCAGTGGTGGGCAACCTGTGGCCCATCAGGGTAATCCGCTGGTGGCCCGCCAGACCATTTGTTTACACTTGCAGGCTGCCTGCAGCTCCCAGTGGCTGTGGTTCGCCGTTCCTGGCTAACAGGAGCTGTGGGAAGTGGCGCGGGCCTGGCTGCTGCTTCCCAGAGCTCCCATTGGCTGGGAATGATGAACTGTGGCTGCTGGGAGCTATGGGCAGATGTGCAAATGTAAACACACTGTCTGGTGGCTCACCAGCGGATTACCCAGATGGGCCATGTGCAGCCCACAGGCCGCAGGCTGCCCACCACTGCATTAGAGACTTGATTTTAAGAGATATTGAGCACCTGTCAATAGGAAGTCAATAGGAACTTCAGTTGCTCAGTACCTCTGAAAATGAGGCTATGATTGACTTGCTTAAAAAAAAAAAAAATCACACAGAAATTCTGTGAAAGGGATGGGAAAAGAACCCAGGCTGTCAGGAATAGATTCAGGCCCTATCTACACTAGGTTTTTGCATTGGTGTAACTACACAGATACAAACCCTCAGGATTGATGTGCTGCAATGGAGTGAGATGGACCTTTCACTCGTGCAATTTGATAAATTACTAGGGTAAATTGCACCAATGAAAGCTGTGCTTTGCACTAGTACAGCATATCTATATTAGTTTTGTACTGATATAACCACATTGTTATAGTTCCATCAGTGCAAATTTTCCTAGTTTAGACAAGGTCTGGTACCTTAATCGCAAGATTTCTTGTGTCTCCTGTGCTCATATCTCTAAAAGGGATAAATTCTCCCAAACAGCATAAGTGTATCTCAACAGAATGGCCTTGTAATTTGGTATATGCAAGGCCAATGAAGCAGATGACTTGGCCTTTCTTCCTAAATGGCCCATTTTCCTTTTATCTCATGATGAGATGAGGGAAAGGATTTTCCACTCAATTATACTTTATTCATATATTTGATTAAGAATAAATATACACATAATATGACTAAGTAAAAATCCTCTCAATCAACACCTTATATAGCAACTGTTTTTATCAGGAAGTTGAGTGTGGGATGTGAAAAGAATACTCAAATCCCTGGAGGGACACATGATAAAAAAATCTCCCACCTTGGCCAGGAGAAGAACAGATGCATATAAGAGCTAGAAGTCCCCGGCATGCTCTAAAATATCATATTGTGTATGTGGGGTGCTTCTGGTTAGAAGAAACCTCAATTTTTAAAGCATTTGTCATTCTCAACAAAAGTCCTTAACCCTTGTCAGAAATTATCTGATGGAGAAGGCAACAATAGGGTCATATTCTCCACTGATGATACAGATAAAGTTTATCGTGTATATACTGTACCAGTGGCCTCCGTTAAAAACTTGGAAGCATCCAAACTATGTAATGCAATATTGGGTTTGTACAATAAGGCACCTAAATGTTAGGAAATACAAAATTTAAGATGAGTTTCAGTGTTTCATAACTGGATTTCGGTTTCTCATTTTAAGAAATTATTACATTAGGTGTGACTGTAAAAAAAAAATTCCAAAAATAGACACTGTAAATTGTTCTGCATTAATGCTAATCATGTGCACACCCCAAAAGTATTCATAATATTAAAACTAAAATGAACTAAAACAGCATTAGTTTTTTTCCTTCTTTACCTAACTTTATGATCTCTAACTGCATCAGGGACCGCTTTTAAGAGTTTGTGGATAGCCTCTTCTTTAAACAGGTTCTGGAACTTCTCTTGAAAGGGATTTGCAGTCAAAGAAAGTAAATTAAAAAGCTGAAAAAAGTATGAAAACCATTTAGTTAATATTCAGTTTAGGAAAAGAGAAGTATAGTAGTGTCCTATTTAATTAAATAAACACAAGAATAATTCAATGCACAATGAAAATTGAAATTGTAAAAAAGGTGGGAAAATTATTTCATGGCCTATTATCTGGGGAGAATAATTCAAATAAGTCATCTCATTCTTCCAAAAGGCAAACAACTGCGATAGAGATGAGCTCATGGAGCTTAAATCTCCAAGAGTGAATGTTGCTAAGCTAACCAAATTTCAATGGAATACTGAACAAGAACCATCAGTATAGAGTGAGGCAACACTGTGTACAGTGTGAAGACAAATAAAAACATTCTGATGTGAAATGTAAAAGGCTGAGAGGTCATATATTAACTA
The DNA here is from genome assembly GCF_025201925.1 of Gopherus flavomarginatus. Classification (NCBI taxonomy): domain Eukaryota; kingdom Metazoa; phylum Chordata; order Testudines; family Testudinidae; genus Gopherus; species Gopherus flavomarginatus. The sequence goes on along the minus strand of NC_066617.1, from coordinate 49,778,047 downwards.
AAATTAACTGGATATTTATTTTTGGTTTGAAGACATAGAAGTTCCTCACTCCCAAGTAAAATCTCTCAAGAACAAGATTGTGTACGCACTTGTAATTTATTCCTGTATCCTAGAAATGTATGGATATACTGTATTAGCACACACACAGATACCAGTATTATACACATTCCAAACAAAAAGCAACGGATTTTGTACTTGGGTGTTCTTTATATCTAATTGATCAAAGAAAAAATGATTTTTTTTTGCCTGCTGATTCATTCTCTCATAGTAAAACCACATACACAATCTCCACTAGATAGCTCAGTCTATTCCTCTGGCCCCAGTGACAGAAGTAAAGTTGACATTCAGGGGACATGTCACTCTAAAGTCTGCCTTCAGGGACAATGATCCAAAAAAAACCCACCTCTTCCTGAACTACCAACGAAACTATGATTTCAGAAAGAAAGGATAAAGCTAACGTTAAATCAAAAAACCTGACAAAGTCATCAGGGAAAAGCTTTCAAACACATGATTAGTAGTGCATTTCTTCAAAGGTGAGTTGCAATGTGGGAAAAAATACTCAGTCTGTGCCCATTTTCTGCTTTTTTCATGATGTACAAAGAAGGCCTGACATCCTGATCAGTGATTTCCCCACTTCAAAAATGAATTTATTTCTGTTTTTCTATGGTCACATCAGAAGGAAAGGAGCTCTTTACCCTTCATCAAGTTCATTGACATGATTATAATCCTAATTAAGGATGAGGAAGAGACTGAAGCCAGAAGAGCCACTGCAAAAGTTTCATAATTCTCTTAGGGAACCCACTGTATATGTCTGGTTCTCAGGAAGTCAGCATCTCCTTAAATGTCTTTGGTGAGGGTTGTTACTATTATGTCAATCTTTGTGAGCTGCACAAGGATCCTGCACGTCTTTTGTAAAACGGTAATGTTTAGACATTTCCTAGCCAAGGTGTTTTTTCTTTGATGGCTCCTCATACTCAGACTGAATAATCCTCTTTAAAGGATGGTCAGAGGAAGGCGTCCTTCAACTTGGCCAAAACATTTTTTCAATAGTTCCTACTGAAGATCTGCTCTACTTCATATTTTTTTTCTATTCCTTTGGTGGGGGGTTGAAGCCAAAGAGCAACAGAGATTCATCTCATTCTCATCTCAAATTTTGGTGGGAAAAGATAATCGTGTATCTTCCTCCCATTTCTTTGGATCACTGACAAGCCCATGTACTCCATCATATAATTAGACCAAATTCCATAACAAGAATCTTTAAATTCCACAGCAATGTTAATTTATTGTACCTTTATTAAATACTTGGTTCACATTCCCCTCACCTCCACAAAAACACAAGCTCCTAGTGATGTAAAATTTGTCAGTGATTAGTCTCAATGGATTTTTTGCCATACTCTTCAGGCAGCCTGGCTCAAAGCCTCCTTGCCAGTGTATGCCATGAAAAGTAGCTTGTAGCTGGTTTTCAATCACTCATCTCTCCAAACCACTAGGCCTTGGCTGCTCCACTGTTCTCCAGGCAGCCTAGGCTCCTAGTCTGCAATACTGGCTCTTTTCTCCTTTTCCTAGCTGTCATTAGATTCCAGCTCTGGCTCCTTGCCCCTCTGCTGCCTGGCTCCTGGGAACAGGGCAGGGAAGATGCACTCTAATCCAATGAACTCCCCCTGGTGGCGAAAGCTGGAGAGAGGCTGAAAATAGATGCCTAAGTGCAGAAAAATGGTGAATTTCACTTTAATAATGCTGATTTCTATAGAGTCCTGGAAAAATGCTAAATATCACAGCTATGGAGCTGCAAATTCCACAGAGCTCTGTGATGAATAGTGTAGTTCACAACTCTCAAGAGATATCGACCTGGCTTGGGAGGTTCACTGTGTAGTCATACCCTCTGTTGCTGCTCCTAGGGCCACAGGAGAAGATTCAACCTTTTTAGACAGACTTTTCCCTTGAGTACTAATTATTGAAGCGGCAGATATTTACTATACTACCTAAAGCCTGCAGCTACTGCTTCATATTTAAGCAATTTAAAATGTTTTTCTATTTGAATTTCTGTAGAACTCTCCCAAATGAAGAGTAGCTAAACACTATACAATGCAATTTATTTCAAAGTTATCTTGGTTGAATTTAACCAACTGTTGATCAGAAAAACTGTCAGTGAATACATTTTTGATACCACACGTATTAAAATAATAACTCTAAGCAAGGAATTATGCTGGAAATTTAAGTTAAAGTTCCCACAGCAACATTAACTTTGCAACATAATGCATGTGTAGTAACTTTTAAAGCATCACAAACACCTACAGTGTAGCACTGAATAATATTAATAAAAATATTGGTTAAATATACGCTGTAATACATGTTTAAGGGCCTACATTAACATTGGTCTGGGAAGCTGTGCAACCAGTGAGAACATGAACATTTCAGGAAAAACAGAATGAGATCTTAGTGGAGAATAGTACCTCTGAATGTTTACTGCTTTTTGCAATCTCTCCTGCTGTCTTTCCATCTTTGGTTTGTAGAGTTTTATCAGCTCCAAGTTCAAGCAACTTCAAGACAACATTTTTATGTCCTTGGTGGGATGCCCATGTCAGTGCCTATATATAAAACATTTTGTTTCACTTGGCAGAATAAGTTTAAAAGACAAGACAAAAACCAGAGCTTATTATCTCAATAAAACAAAATAGGGGACTTGTGTGAAAAGTAAACATGGAAGAGTAACTCCATCAGCTAATTATGATGCTGCCGCACAATCTCATTTTGTTACATTAAGCTAATTATTGATTGGAAGATGACTGGACAGAATACAATTCACTAAAAATGGACAACATATAAAATATCTTGTCAAATGCTTTAAAAATTAATTCAAAGTTAAAGTGCAGATTTAAATATTTATGACAAAAGTTCTCAACACATATGCAAAGTCAGTTCTAACTCTGCCCTTTCTCACTCATTCATCTTTCACACATGGGAAGGTGTTCCCTCCTCTCTGCCACACCATTGGACTACAAGTGTATTTAATAGACTTAGTTTATTCTAAATTCTACAATTTTGCTCTATTTAAACACGAATAGCAAGATTACCTCCATACCCTACAGTTTGCAGATTGTTTTAAATACAGGAACATAATGGCAAACAAGGAAACAAGTTGCCTGTGAAATTCTGAAATTCCATTCTAAGCAATTCTCAAAGCTTTGGGGCTACTGCGACTCCACATATAAAAGGGACTCAGATGCTATGGCAACCAGGGGTGTGTGCAGGGATTTAAATGTGACTATTTTTGGGGGTGGCGGTGATGCTCTGTACATCAGGTGAACACTCTGTACCCCCATGTTCATCCTTATAAAATGACTGTGTGGTATCCAATGTAAAATTTGTCACGTCGGGTGTCTTCAGAAGGCTCATGATGCACTGAGCATTGTTGTTATAGTAACGTTACAGGTTGTTTCATGTATATAATAGTTATGAGGCTGAAAATGTGTTCTCGTGACTTAAAACAAACCCAGGCAAAAACTCTCCAGGAACAGAGGGGCAGTTCACACCTCATCACGGCATGTATGGAACAAACCCAGCCCAGCCTCATAGGAACAAAGGAGACTGGCTTAGGCAGCAACAAAGGATCTGCTGGACTCTCGAGTGAGTCACCAAACTTCCCTCCGTCAGTTTGGGACTACGATGACGTAATGCTCACCTTACTCGGGGCGAGGGAGGGAAGCCAAGAGGGAAGAAAGGCCATGATCAAAGGGAAAGATGTCTGCCATGCTCTGTCTCTCTTTCACCTCCATCTACAGACACCACCACCAAGTGACTGAAGTGCTGATTAAAAGGGAGAGCCTGGCTGAAGGGCAACCAGCCAGCCTGTGATGAGAAGCATCTACGTTTGTAAGGGCACTGAAAGTGTTAAGATCAGCTTAGAATGCGTTTTGCTTTTATTTCATTTGACCAAATCTGACTTGTTGTGCTTTGACCTATAATCATTTAAAATCTTTTGTAGTTAATAAATTTGTTTGTTTATTCTACCTGAAGCAGTGCGTTTGGTCTGAAGCATGTCAGAGACTCCCCTTGGGATAACAAGCCTGATACATATCAATTTCTTTGTTAAATTGACAAACTCATATAAGCTTGCAGTGGACACTGGATACTGCAAGGATTGTGTCTGGGACCGGAGATATACGCTAGTGTCATTCAGTTGCACAATCCAACCAGCGGCTGGCCGAAAGTGCTCACTCATGTAGCTGGGAGCAGCTTACATGCTAGAGGCTGTGCATGAATAGCCCGGGAGTGGGGGTTCTCACATCAGTGCAGGGTAAGGCTGGCTCCCAGAGTCGAAGACTGGAGTGACCTAACAGATGACCAGTCCAGATAACACCAGGAAACATCACAGGAGGCACTTTAAACATCAGCACCCCATCCAGTGTCCCCAGGCTCCGCTTCCTCCCTCCCCAACTCCCCAGGCTTCGCATCCATCCCCAGAGTACCTATCCCGTTTCCACTGCCTCTGCCCACCTTTGTCCTGAGCTCCCTTCTGTGACATCCCAGGTGGGCACCAAACACTTACTGGAGGCTGCAGGCAAGGAGGGGACGGGTATCAACCAGCTTCCCCGTGCACCCTCTGGCAAAGCTGGGCTGCCAGCTCCGCTTCCCTGCTCCAGGCATCATCTAGTGGGGCTCAGTGGGAGCACTAGCTGCAGTGCCTTTTTCAGGCATGTCCCTTCAGCTGCACTCAGCCAAACTCCCACCCTGGCAGAAAGAGGGGAGGCTGGGCTCAGGGGAGGGAATCCCAGGGAGGAGGGCAGGGCAGAAGCTAGGGGTGGTGGCGGAGAGATTACTGGGGGAAGGTGTACCCCTGCTTTCTCCCCCGGCTCATGCCCTGATGGCAATGGATAACAGACAGGTGAGAGATAAGTTTAGATAAGGAAAGAAAAAATATAAAAGTCAAGCAGCTACTGCAAGTGCCATGTTAAGGAACAATCTCTTCTGATTCACAAAAAGCTGTTGAGTGGTGCCAGATGGAGTCAGTTCCAGAAAAATTTGGCAAGGTGGAGCACTAGAGTGAAAGGTATTTCTGAGGAATAAGTAGTAAATGTGAAAAGTAAAACACTCAGTTCATTATCACATACAGGATATACAAGTAGCTTGCTTACTGTATAACCATTTTCATCCTGGGCATTTATTTGTGATCCATAAGCAACAAGAAGAGCAACAACCTGACAGTGTCCTTCTCGAGCTGCATACATTAGCGGAGTCATTTGTTTCCTTGGAAAAAAAAGGAATTTTTGTTAAAATACTAAACATTAACTAAAGGTATCAGCTGTATGATGTTGACTCAGCAAAGATTCAGCAGAACACTCAACCATGAGCTTAAACTTTAAATGCAATCTTAAATCCTATTAGAGTCAATTGGCCTTAAGCAGATACTTAATGTTAAGCACATATTGAAATGATGTAAAGAACTGGGCCTATATTCCCAATGAGCAGTATTAACACCTACCTTGTCAAGCATCTATTGTACTGCAATCAGAAGTACAAATATCAGTAAGTAGAAAATCAGTATTATATTCCTAGACAAAAAGATACTCAAGATTGCTAGTATGTATCAGCAATTTAGAGCATAATACAGTAACTCCTCGCTTAATGTTGTAGTTATGTTCCTGAAAAATGCTACTTTAAGTGAAACGATGTTAAGCGAATCCAATTTCCCCATAAGAACTAATGTAAAGGGGGGGGTTGGTTCCAGGGAATTTTTTTTTTTGCCAGACAAAAGACTATATACACACACACAATAAGTTTTAAACAACAATTTTATACTATACACAGCAATGATGATTGTGAAGCTTGGCTGAGGTGGTGAAGTCAGACGGTGGAAGAGAGTGGGATATTTCCCAGGGAATGCCTTACTGCTAAATGATTAACCAGCACTTGGTTGAGCCCTCAAAGGTTAACAAGTTGTTAATGTAGCTTTACAGTCTACAAGATAGCAGGAATGGAGGGAGGGAAGACAGCATGGCAGAGACACACAGAGGCATGCGTGCATGTGTGTGAGAGATGCATCGCCCCTTTAAGTATGCTGATCCCACTCTACGTACACTGCCTTTTTAAGTAGATCAGGAAGTTGAGAATGCAGCTGCTGCCAGCAAGCTCCCTCTGTTCTGAGTCCTGTCATGTCCCGTCCCCCCCCAGCTCTGTGGAGATGAGGTACAAGAGCGGGGGCAGGAGTAGGGGGAGGGGGACACCTTGACATTAGCCCCTCTCTTTTCCGCCTCCTGCACAGCGAGCAGGAGGTTCCCGGGAGCAGCTCAGAGGCAGAGGGCAGGAGCAGCACATGGCAGTGGGGGGAGGGACAGCTGAACTGCCCTGCAATTGATAGTCTGCTGGGCAGTTGCCACACAGGAAACTTAGGGGAGCTGATAGGGGGGCTGCTGGTCCACCCTGGTTCCAATCCCTCACCAGCTAGCTCCAACAGGCTGCTCTTCCTGCAAGCAGTGGACAAAGCAGGCGGCTGCCAAACAATGTTATAAGGGTGTCTGTAGCTAGGTGTGGCCCTACCTCTGTGTGTGTGTTGCAAGAGGCTGGAGAGCCTAATTCAGCAAAATAGGGAGAGGAAATACAGGCTGGTGGAGCAGAAGAGGCTCAGCTAAACCCCAGAACTTCAGCTGGCATCCTGGACGGGGGGCTCCAACCCATCACAATAATTTTAACTCAAACTAAATTAATGGATTTTCTGTAAAGTCTCAGAAAACTAGTTCTCTACTTAAAAAATAAGTGCTGTACCTTGGGGGAGAACACACTATTTCAGGGATTGGCAACCTTTGGCATGCGGCTTGCCAGGGTAAGCACCCTGTTGGACTGGGACAGTTTGTTTACCTGCTGAGTCCGCAGGTTCAGCCGATCGCGGCTCCCACTGGCCACAGTTCACCATCCCAGGCCAATTGCGGCTGTGGGAAGTGGTGCAGGCCAACGGCATGCTGACTACCGCTTCCCGCAGACCCAGTTGGCCTGGGACGGTGAACAGCGGCCAGTGGGAGCTGCGATCGGCTGAACCTGCGGACGCAGCAGGTAAACAAACCAGCCCGGCCTGCCACCGTGCTTACCCTGGTGAGCTGCATACCAAAGGTTGATGATCCCTGCACTATTTTTTCATGTATAATCAAAAACATGACTCCCTCCCTTAAGTGCAGAACTAAACTCAACATTAACTATGGAGCTGCAACTGATGCCTCCATAATTTGAATACATAAATACACCTGCGAAGTGACAGTGAAGTTTAAATCACATAGAGGGATCACAGAAACTACAGAGCAGGGATAGACTCAGACTCTAGGACTGGAAGGGAACTCGAGAGGTCATCGAGTCCAGTCCCCTGCCCTCATGGCAGGACCAAATACTGTCTAGACCATCCCTAATAGACATTTATCTAACTTACTCTTAAATATCTCCAGAGATGGAGATTCCACAACTTCCCTAGGCAATCTATTCCAGTGTTTAACTACCCTGACAGTTAGGAACTTTTTCCTAATGTCCAACCTAAATCTCCCTTGCTGCAGTTTAAGCCCATTGCTTCTTGTTCTATCACTGGAGGCTAATGTGAACAAGTTTTCTCCCTCCTCCTGATGACACCCTTTTAGATACCTGAAAACTGCTATCATGTCCCCTCTCAGTCTTCTCTTTTCCAAACTAAACAAACCCAATTCCTTCCGCCTTCCTTCATAGGTCATGTTCTCAAGACCTTTAATCATTCTCGTTGCTCTTCTCTGGACCCTCTCCAGTTTCTCCACATCTTTCTTGAAATGCGGTGCCCAGAACTGGACACAATACTCCAGTTGAGGCCTAACCAGCGCAGAGTAAAGCGGAAGAATGACTTCTCGTGTCTTGTTTACAACACACTTGTTAATTTCTCATCTCTTGTAGGCTTCAACAATATAAAGCCTAATCCATCTAGCGATGGATGATTTTAGAAACTCTGAGACCTTGACATTTAGGCTGGAAGGACACAAACAGGGCACCTGATCTCATTGTGAATTCTATGTACATGATGCAGATTTTCAGCACCCTCCTGACATTAAGGTGTGCCACTTCTATTCTGTCGGATGTCGAAGATTTGGACAGAATGAAGGAAGGACAACTTTTTAGGAAGTATGGAAGAGAAAATTTACTTTAGGAAGAAAAGACATGTTTTCAGCACCACGTTGCCATTGTGAAATATACGACAAGGTTCTTGCACAGATAACATCACCAGTTCTGATACCCATCTAGCAGATGTGATAGAGACCAGAAAACAAGTTTTTATGGACCAGTAGAAGGCCATCACTGAAGTCAGGGTCTCAAAGGAATGATCTCTTAGACCTTTTAAAACCAGTGGTAGATCCTATTTTGCGAAAATTAGCCTGATCAACAGCTTGGTCAGCCTGATAGCTCTGAGGAATCTGAAGATCAAGGATCCTGCAGACCCAATGAAAAGGATGCTACTGAGATTAGAAATTTGGCGCTGTGGTGCTGCATTTAAAGCCCTTGTCTACGACATCCTGCAAAAAGTTCAAAATGGCTTGGATTGCTGGGGTCCACACAGTACTCTTGGCACGAGGCACTGAACCTGGACCAGAGAGAAAAGTATGGCTTTAGTGTTAAGGTTCTCCAGGATGCTAGCAAAGTCTTGATAATTTTGGAAGATAGTTTGGTTACTGAAACAGAGGCCTTAGCAATACTGGGTCTATCAACTGAAGCTGGTCTGAGACCTGGATGGAAAAATAGGCCTTGGGAAATTATTTCCAGTCTCCATAGTCACTGTAGCAGAGGTTCCACAGTCAGGTTCATCAGGTCAGAAAACCAGGATCTCCTTGGCCAATAGGGAGTTATCAATATTACTTTTGTCTGCCCCCTTTTTATTTTCTGAATCACTTTCCCCAGGAAGGGAAAAGGTAGCCATCTGTGTGAAATGGCATCTGTCCCCAAGGATTTGGGATCTATCTCCCTCGTGAAGTATCTCGGCCTCTTCATATTCTTGCAGCTCACAAACAAATTGGCTGAAGGAAGACAGATTGTCCTTTGAAATCAGACTGAAGACCTCCTGATTCAAGCACCAGTCTAGAGTGTTGAGCTAGTGTTGGTTGAGCCAGTCTGCCTTCTGGTTCAATTCCCCTTTATATGGGTTGTTCTGAATGACAAGAAAGACTGCTCTGCCTGTTTCATTATTTCCATTGTTTCTGCATGTTGCCTTGAGCTCCTTCTCCTTCCGTGGTTGTTTATGTACAAGACTGTAGTTGTGTTGGCTGACTGAACCAAAATATGATTCCCTCCAGGAAGATCTAGAACTTTCACAAAGATAGCCTGACTACTCTGAGTTCTAGAAGATTTATGCCAGTTGTCTCTTCCTCTGGGATCCAGGTTCCCTGGGTGGTTTGAAACCCCACATGAGTACTTCAGCCCTCCAGGCTGGCTTTGTTAGTAAGGACAAGGGGATGCGGAAGCCATGCGGGAAGGCCTTAGCAGACAATCCAATGGACAGTCCCCACCACTGAGCGTCTGGATCGGGAGTCAGATCATGGCCGGCTCCAGGGTTTTTGCCGCCCCAAGCAGTGGGAGAAAAGGAGGAAAAAAAAAGAAAAAAAGCCACGATCGCGATCTGCGGCAGCTCCACTGCACCGCTTTCCTCTTTGGCAGCAATTCGGCAGCAGGTCCTTCCCTCTGAGAGGGACCTGCCGCCAAAGAGCCCGACTTGCCGTCCCTTCCCCTTGGCCGCCCCAAGCACCTGCTTGCTGAGCTGGTGCCTGGAGCTGGCCCTGCAGACATGGTCTTTCATGTGTTCAGGGGAGTGGTTCCACACACTCAGGAGGAAGATTTGAAGGCACCTGATTGTAGGTAAGATCTCACGGGAAAAAAAGAGCTTATGAGAGTTGGCAGATTTTTAAAAGAAATACTATTAAGGGCCTAAGAGCAAACTACCTCAATGTGTAGGAAAGATAGGAAGTACTATAAGAGACCACCCTGGCTTAACCACGAGATCTTCAATCACCTGAAACTCAGAAATAGTCATAAAAAAGTAGAAACTAGGTCAAATTATGAAGGATGAATATAAAAAACCTCATAAGGACATACGAACAAAATCAGAAAGGCTAAGTTAATAAACAAGATTAAATTAGCTGGGGACATAAAGGGTAACAAGAAAGCATTTTACAAATATAGAAAAAGTATGAGGAAGACCAAGGACAGGGTAGGCACAATACTCAATAAGGAGGGAAGACAAGAACAGAAAATGCAGGAATGTCCAAAGTGCTAAACCCCCCCCCCACCCCCCGTTTTCACCAAAAAAGTTAACAGTGATTGGACAACTCACAGTAAACCATCAGTGTAATGGGGTAGGATCAGAGGCTAAAATAGGAAAAGAACAAGTTAAGAATTACTTAGACAAGTTAGAGGACTTCAGGTCAGCAGGGCTTCTGTGGAATGTGCGTTTCTCCGAGGCATCTCACACAGAGCGTGTGCCCATTGGATCACGCAATTGCTTCTTTGCAGGAGACGCATCTCGTAAAGCTAGGGGAGCCTGGCATGTTCAGGGTAGTGCCCCCAGGGAGCGGGGAAATGGAGAAAAACTTTTGTGGAATATGCTCCGAAGGGAGCACAGGAACCAAAGAAAGAAAAACTATATATATATTTTTTTTAAACAATAGTATCTAACAACTACATTTCTATTTTGTCAATCTATAGGGGAAAAAGCTGTTGCACTGCCGTAAGCTCCATCTTCAGACAAGGATGTGCGCTCGCTAAATGAGATTCCAACAGCGACATGACACAGCTACTAAGCACATGCAGCCCGACCGAGCACTGCTACCAAAAATCTCTGATCAACGGCACCAGGACTCACCATCACCTGAAGTGGAGCCCCCACAAGGACAGCACTTGAAGATGATGTGTTTTGTGTAGTGAGTTTCTTAGGTCTGAGGTGAGAGCTGTTTGCAAAGAACCAGGTACCATTTTGCCAAGGGGTCTCTGTGTCACACTGAGCAATAAAGTTCTTTGGCTCCTGTAGCCTGTAGAACCTGAGGTAAATTTTACTGATGTTTGCCTTTGTCAGGCTTGTCCCATTCCTCTGTGATCAGATCCTCAGAAGAGGAGCACAGAGGAACAACAGCCTCAGGGGAGGATTTTAAGGCCAGGAATTTGCTTTGAGGCTTGCTCTCACTAGCCTGTTCAGGCTGGATCTGTATCTGTACAACCTTTCTGTAAACAGTCTCAAACTTTTCTGGGGTGGAGGGGAGAGGAACTTTGTTGTGTCTTCCTCTGCTCTGATTCAGACACATAGTTCTTCTACCTCTGTGGGGGGGAGAGGGAGGAGATGAGGTGGGGGGAGGAAGAAGAGTCAGAGGGCATGGGCATGTGCCTTAGAGGTTTTTTTTCTGTTTTCTTCTCCTTTTTGGTCTTTGTTCTTGTAGCCCATCTCATGTGCACAGGAACCCTGCTGTGGCTCTGATGAGGTTTTTACAGCTTGCCTTTCACAGTGCTTGAAGCTCTCCAGAGAGCTCTCTGTCTGATTCCTCCCCTGCAGGGTCCCAGTCCCCTAAGGTAGGGGAGAAGGGTTCACTGCCCAACTCCTCCAGCTCAAACTGGGAGTGACAGAGTCTGCTTATGAGCCCTGCTTCTTTTCCCAGGGCATTTAGGAGCCATTTTAAGATGGGGATGGACCTTTAGCCCTGCAGCGTTGTTCCTTTTAGAGTCCTGGACCCTGGGACTTACCCCTCGGCCAGCTGAATGAGATCCTCCTTGTCCTTTGATCATCTCCCTGTTCTGTTCTGTGGCTCCAGCTCTGATTGTCCGGTGTTGGAGACATGGCTATTCAGCAGATAGGACTCCACATGCCTGTCCAACTCAGAGATCCGAGTCCTAACAGAGTTAGGGTCAGTTGGTTGGGTGGAGCCTGGAAGGCTGCCTTGCAAACAGAGCACTTTTTTGGACTTGGTCTGATGCTTCCTTGGCTGTTCTATCAAGCCTGAGAGAGAGGCAGAGGAGATGGCAGAGAAACTTTACAGAGGCAGCTTCCAGGTAGATTAACCACCCAATGGTTGATATTTTACCTAGGGAAGAGTAAAAAAGGTTAAAAAGATCCAGCTCATCTGCTCACTACTGCCTGAAAACGGGAGAGAAAAACAAAACAGGGGAGCAAACGAAAGCAGGAACAGCTAAATCTGCCAACTGTCCCCTGCCATGGAGGCAGAGAACTTAGTGGCAAGCAGGAGCAGGAGGGCATGGCTAGGACAAGTAGTGGTGAAACTCTGGAACGGCTCCGTGAGCGGCACTGTGGAGAGTGACAGCCCAGATGAATGAGCACTGTGGGAGATGCTGGGCTGGAGAATATGCATATTATACAACAAATGTCGAATACCACCCTCTAGCGAAAGTGATATATAATTCAAAAATCCAGGAATACATCACTCTCACTAAATGGTTCTCTAAGAACAGGAGTGCACACATATATTTTAACATCCAACAAGCTAAACATATGGTAAAATATCTGAACATCTTCAGTCTTTTACCTTTATTTCTATTCATTATTCCAAAACTATGTTTTGATGCTGTTCTCCTACACACTTTTGCCTCTTGGCAATGCTGCAGGGAAAGTCCTCTGAGATTGTTCTCTCTCCCAAATCTACCCTTTATTTCTACATCCCAGAAGACCTGGTGATAGGAGGACCTGCTGACCTGGATAGATTCAAGTATCTCACAAGCATGTCAATATCACTCCTGAATTGGCTTGGGGACTGGGCTGGAGAAAAGAGGGGTTTCAAAAAAGGAAAGGAATGGAAAGTGCCGAAGATGGCAGATGGGATGAAAATAGGTAAGGATTAAAATACAAAACAGAAGAAAACATTGGAAGAGGCAACCAAGTCTCATGTTATATCCCTCCCGCCTCCTTTGTCTGTGTCTCTATTGACTATACGCTCTTCAGGGCAGAGATCTCTTACCACAGGTCCAGTGTGCCTAGTAGTCTTTTGAGCACTACAGAAATAAATAAAACAACCATCCAACACTGAGATGCACAGTAAGGGATCATACAATGGTATAATGAGAAATATCTCTGAGGAAAAGCTTTCAAATTCTGATTGCTGTAAATAAAAAGTAGTTTTGAGTGAGGTGCCACCACTCCTACTAGGGATAGTAAGTAATACTTAAAACGTATTAAAATGTAACATTTTGTCTTCACAAGAATTAACCATTGTTTGCATTACATTGTTCTGTGACAGGGCACCCACGGTCTGTTGGCAACAGACCTTTCACTTCTTTTTTAAGGAAGAAATGTAAAACCTTGGGAGGGAGGTTTTCCTACAGCATCTACAGGTATTAACTATAATACTGAACACTAGAGGGACCCTGAAAAGCAAGTATACAGCGAAGAGGCTATATAATTCTGTTTGAATGCGAGAAACTGAGCTCTTTCTCTTTTGTCATATAGTAGTTACAGCAAAGTATGGCATTGTTCATCTTTCCCTGCTATTTTTCATAAGCAACATACACGATGGAGAGAGAAAACTGCTCTCCAGAACATCCACATAAGGAGAAGACTGCATAATCTGAGGCTGAAGAGTATCCAGAGATCAGAGATGAACTGGGAGCTGAAAAACAGGCCGACAGACAAACTGGTGAGAAAATTTTGGCATACTGAAGTAGAGACTAGGAAAGGGAGAAAGGCATGAGAATCTTATAAAAAGAGGAAGATAGCTAGAAAACGGCCTCTAATGCTTTCCCTTGAAAAGGGGAGGACATAGCAGTAGAAAGAAAACAGCTGATTTAACGCATAGGCACTATAGGATCATGCCTAGGGCTCCGGCTCATGCAGATGTGTGATTATATCAGAATCTAACCTCTCCCTGGAGTTAGAGGGGGAATATTTACAGTGGTTGCACTTTAAAAGTTTATTGCATGTTAAGAGATATCATGAGTTCTAGTATTTCTCTTTAGTTTTATGTATTGTGTGTATTGGAATAGCACCCAATAACCCAATCAAGATTGGGGGCCCACTATGCTAATCTCTTTCAAACCAGAAGAATCTTACAAAAACAGAAGAATTTTTTTAAAACAGAACACTAATTCCAAAATCAGATTATGAATAAGCTTCCAAAAAGCTCTAGTAACATCTGGAGATGTTATGGAAGTAAAAATGGACGTCACATCTCCAGCGATACAACTCTTCAATCCCCCAATACCTTCCTTCTCATATCAGTGAGAATTTATCTGATTAATCTCTCTGGTGGAAGGATGTAAACCTCATCCCTATACTAATACTGTAAAAGAAGTTAGACTGAGCACTGATTTTTTTTTAAATCTTTCTGATGTTTTCACTATGACCAAATCTTGGCATGCATTAATTACACTTATTTCTGTTTCTGCCCTTCCTTCTTTCAACAATATTCTTGCCTTGAAACTTGTATGAACCAATTAACTCAGACAACGCCACAAAACAAAGAGCAGTAGGTAAGCTATTCTCCAGTAAAATTCAGTATATGACATGAGTAATCACCCAAGTTTATTTGCAGCAGTTTCCGAACAAGCCACAGGGAACAACAGAAAGTTCCATGAGCAGCTGTTGCAGAGACACTGCACAAGTTGCCATGTCATCCCTGCCTAATATGGGACTAGGTGACTCCTGAGGCCTATCTGAACACCTTCAAATATGATTTGTGTTGCCAGCTTAGTTCCATTTCTAACAAAAGCAGCACAAGCCACGTATTAAGCCCTGTAGGAAGATATGGCCACCAACATCAATATCATCAAAGGGCCAAGCTGGATTCCCCAAGCACATTACAGCAACAGTACTACCAGCAACTTAGGAGTGAGCCCTTTTCCTCCCATGGGTGGCCACACATCTTTATCCAGCAATTTACCGACTGCATGACTGAGGCATGGACCACGGAACTGATAGACCTAAATATACCTTTTTAAACAGTCTTCCCAGGAAGGCGCAAACCTAGGTACAATGGATCCAGCTTTTGGCTATCAGAAGGCAGAATAAACAGGATTTAATGGAGTTTGAACTGTTGGAGAAATCACCCTGCTTGTAGCACAGGAATGCCATGAAAAAGGAAATTTAAGGAAGATTACTGAAGGGCCTTGTGGAATTCAAGGCAGGGGGAGCCAAAATGGACATCTGCCTTGACTAAGGGGGAGCCATCAGCTTCTTCTACTGTGTATTTTGCCTGTGGACAAGAGGAGCATTTACAAATCATTCTACTCCATGATGGAATGTGACTTCAGAGAGACATGGGCTTGCTGGGGCCCCATCTAAAAGGGACTGTCACTCAGCATCTGTGGAGGAGCAATCAGTCTTTCAAGTTGGTGGTGTGGTGAACAAGGACATATACAAAGATTCTGTCTCTTCCAGGGGTATCTCTGTGAATTGGGGAAAAAGGAAGGTGGGAGGAGGAAAGGTGGATAAAGAACTGGCTAAAGGGGAGACTACAACGAGTCATACTGAAAGGTGAACTGTCAGGGTGAAGGAAGGTTACTACTGGAGCTCCTCAGGGACTGGTCTTGGGACCAATCTTATTTAACATTTTTATTACTGACCTTGGCACAAAAAGTGAGAATGGTTAATAAAATTTGTGAATGACACGAAGTGGGAGGTATTGCCAACATGGAGGAGGACCAGAATATCATACAAGAAAATCTGGATGACCTTGTAAACTGGAGTAACAGAAATGGGATAAAATGTAACAGTGCAAAGTGCAAGGTCAAACAATTAGGGACTAACAACAAGAATTTTTGCTATAAGTTAGGAACTTATCAGTTGGAAACAACAGAGGAGGAGAAAGACCTGGGTGTATTTGTTGATCACAGGATGACTATGAGCTGTCGGTGTGATATGGCTGTGAAAAAAGGCTAATGCAATCCTAGGATGCATCAGGTGAGGTATTTTCAGTAGAAGCATTAAACAAGACACTGATGAAACTTCATCTAGAATATTGTGCAATTCTGGTCTCCCATGTTTAAGAAAGATTAATTCAAACTGGAACAGGTCCATAGAAGGGCTACTAGAATGATCTGATAAATGGAAAACCTACCTTATGAAGGGAGACTCAAGAGCTTGACATGTTAAGCTTAACAAAAAGGCTGAGGGGAGATATAATTGCTCTCTGTAAATTCATCAGAGGAATAAATACCAGGGAGAGAGGAGTTATTTAAGGTAAGCACCAGTGCGGAAACAAGAACGGATATAAACTGGCCATCAACAAGTTTAGGCTCAAAATTAAGCAAAGGATTCTAAATCATCAGAGAAGTGAAGTTCTGGAACAGCCATTCAAGGGGACAAATGGGGGCAAAAAATCTAACTGGCTTCAAGCTGAGTTTGATAAGTTTATGCATGGGATGATATGATAAGACTACCTACAATGGCACGTGGCCCATCGGTGACTGCCAGAAGCAAAAATTCCCAACGCCAGAGACTGGATACTGCAAGGGGAGGGCTCTGAGTTATTACAGAGAATTCTTTCCCAGGTATCTGCCTGGTGGGTCTTACCCACATGCTCAGGTTCTCTGATTGCCATATTTGGGGTCAGGAAGGAATTTCCCCCTGGGTCAGATTGGCAGAGACTGTGGGGTTTTTCACCTTCCTCTGCGGCATGGGTCACTTACAGGTTTAAACTACTGTAAATGGTGAATTCTCTGTAACTTGACGTCTCGAAACCATGATTTGAGGACATCGGTGACTCAGCCAGCGGTTAGAGGTCTATTTCAGGAGTGGGTGGGTGAGGTTCTGTGGCCTGCAATGTACAGGTCAGACTACATGATCACTATGGTCCCTTCTGACCTTAAAGTCTATGAGTCTCTGAATCACGATGGTCAGTTTACTGCCCATATCAATTGTTCTGGATGGATAGCAGACATATTTTTAGTCTCTTCTGGTTCCAGGAGTGCTCAGGAAGTCATGAGACAGCCTCAGGGCCATGGAAAATGAGATGGCACAGGCAGGAGTTCTCTGACAATCACACGGATTTGAAGTGTACAAAGAGGCACCTACCCCAAACTCTAGATTCCAATACAAAATATTCAAGATATAGCCTATAAAAATGGATACAATAAATAGGAAATATAAAAAAGTAGATTCTCCCCATTGTTCCAGCCCTTCTGCAGAGAACACAGTAAGAATTCCTTTCCCCTCAAATACCTCAGCCCTACCCAAATCCCATCGAAAAACATGGTTTTGCAGCACACTCTCTAAGTTAACAGATTCAAGTTATACTGGACAAAAGATAAACAGTGAATTGTAAACTACAGTAATCCTCACAGGAAATGCAAAATTATAGTTCAAGTATCTTCAGTGATTGCAACTGTGTAGAACAGCAGAGGTGATTTCTTGAAATGCCAATGAGTAGAAAATCAAGAGGAAAAGTTCAGTATTGTTAAACCCATGCTGGGAATTTAATTGTTTTATCTAGAGACAAAATTCATAGCTAACCAAGCTAGTAGTCACTCCCAAAAGCCAACAGTCCAGAAGCCAAGTGATCTGAGAGTGAGGACTTGTTAAAATTAACTATTACAAAGAGTTCATTTTCACAGTAAGAAGATTTAATGCAATTTTAAAATTAGGAAATTAGACTGCAAGGTCTTTGGGACAGGGGCCATCTTTTTGTTTGGTTTTACAACACCTAGCATAATTGGGTCCTAAATTAGGGCTCCAATACACTGCAGCAATGAAAAACAAACAAAAAACGGTTATTAACCTTACAGCAAATGTTATTTTTCAAGTTGTGTTGCTCATGTCCATTTCAATGTAGGTGTGTATCATGGCTGGAAAGCTTTTCCCTCAAGGTATCCGTCGGGTGGACTCTGGTGCCTCCTGGAGTCGTGCCCTCATAGCGTGATATATAGGGACCTGCTGCCTCTTTAGTTCCATCTTGCTGGAAACTCTGACAGAGGGGTAGGAAGGCGAGTTTTGAAATGGACACGAGCAACACATCTTGAAGAACAACAGTTACAGAAAGGTTAGCAACTGTTTATTCTTTGAGTACTTGCTCATGTCCATTCCAATGTAGGTGACGCCCAAACAGTTGATCAGGTGGAGGGTCCAGAGTTCATTGACGTGCCAACTGTAGCACCGCTTGGACAAAGGCCGCATCACCTCTAGCTTGTTGGGTGATGGTGTCGTTTGAGGCAAATGTGTGGATCGACAACCAGGTCGCAGCTCTGCAGATATCCTGGATTGGAACTTGCCCCACGAATGCTGCCAAAGATGCTTGCACTCTTGCAGAGTGGGCTGACAACCAAGGAGCTGGGACCTTTGCCAGATCATAACCAGTGGATACAGAACGTGATCTATGATGAGATTCTCTGGGCCGAGACTGGACTGCCTTTCATCCTGTCCATGATGACTATGAACAGTTGGGTGGTCTTTCTAAAGGGTTTGGTTCTCTCTACATAGAAAGCAAGTGCACATTTCACATCCAACAAGTGGAGCTTCTGTTCCTCCCTGCTGGCATGTGGCTTAGGATAGAAGACCGGGAGAAAATGTCCGGGTTACTATGAAATTGGGAGATCACTTTTGGAAGAAAGGATGGGTATAGCCACTGCTGTACCTTGTCCTTGAAGATGACTGTGTATGGTGACTCAGAGATAAGGGCATGTATCTCTGAGACCCTTCTAGTCGAAGTGATGGCAACAAAGAAGGCAGAGCAAAGAACCAGTGGCTTGAAGGGTGAAACAAATACATAAATGAGATCATCTGGCAAATTATAAAATTTTTGCAGATACCTTACATGGCCTATCTGGCATAACTCATTGCAATTTTACAGCATTAATATTCATAATGTCCTCAAGTGCCCCCAGAATTTATACAGCATCACAAGGAGAATTCACCCCTGGATTCTGGAGGCAGGAGTTCCTTGAACTTTGTCATAGCTAATCAGGAGTTAAAGTCACAACAGCCCAAGAGGGCCTGATGGTTGGCAATTCTTGGCTGGAGGCTGCCTGTTGAGTTACATTTCTGCCAATCAGATCAAGTGTTTTGGCATCCTTGGCCTTAGAGGTTGGCTCTTGTTGTTCCTGTCTCCCTCTCGCTTGCCACCGAAAAGACCAGCGAGTCTGGTGGTGGGTGAGCATACAAAAACCCATACCCCTTTGGGAGAACAAAGTATTTCTTCTCCATCTGTTTAGCAGTGCACTGGATGGATGCAGGGGTCTGGCTGAGTGCTTTTACTGGCTCTAGAACAGTATTGTTCAAGGGCAAGGCCACCTGGGATGGCTCTGAGGCCACCAGTATGTCCACTAGGCGTGAGAGGATTCAGAAATGTCTTCTGCTTATATGCCCAGGTTCTGGGCTAACAATTGAGAAATTCTTGGTATGCCCTATAATTGTCCTAGGTGGCAGTCCCCACCACAGACTCATCTGGGGAGGAAGATGATGAGGCTTGTGCCGGCTTCCTCTGCTACAGGTGGGTCCTGTGAAGGTGTATCCTGCCTCTCGTTACCCAGCTCAGCACTGGAACTGATCCCTGTTCTGAGGGAAATGGTGGGAGAGCTCACACCTCAGATGCTGCCAAGCAGAAGCGCTCAAATGGGAATCCTGAATCAGCTGGAAGGCCCAGGGGTTCCAAATTGGCCACTGCAGTGGCATTTTCTATTGTGCTGGTGGCCATGCTGCCAGCACAATGCCTTGTCCTATGTCCAGCACCGAGTGTTTCCGTTGGAGCGATGCCTGTTTCTGTGCAAGGCATAGGATTCTGTCTCTGAACCAAAGTCAGAAGACTCACTCCTGGGTGACTATAATGTTGCGGTGCCGATGGGTGCCAAAGAGTGGTATCGCAAAGGAGGAGAGCGGTGCCATGCCATCATCGCTGGCTTGCTCTTCATCGGCACTTGCCTTGGTGCTGAGGCATCCCGTGGTATCGGAACTGACACTGACAGTTCACGACCAGCAGGGGATGGTGGCATAGAGAAGGAAAGAAGGTCCCTGGCTGCCTCAAAAGCCTCTGGCATAGATGGTAAAGCCATGGCTGTTACACCATGGTGGCTCTCCTTGGGTGGTGAGTCTACCAGTACTGGACTCAATGACTCCCAAGGCTGGAGTCGATGGTGCCACATGCCTTGTTGGTGCCTCAGAGTGGCCTGACATGGGTCAACCTCACTTTGTGACCCTATGATATGAGGGTCTTGGGGTCGGGGAACGTCCCCAGTCTGTCTCTTTGTTTTTAATTCAGCACTGGCGATGAAAAGCGGTGCCGAAGGTCCAGTACCAGCGTCAACTTTCTGTGCACCGTGGCTTTATGATGGTACCGTAAGTGCCAGGCTGTCGGCGTGGAGTCCTTTCCGGGTGCTGGGGAGGATGACCAGCACTGCTCCTCTCTCAGACACACTGGGGCGCTCCTGACCAACACTGAAGTACTCAATGTGATTCCACCTGCAGCTCCTGGGGGGACGAAGTGCTGCCTTCATTAGAAGGAACTTAAGTCTAATGTCCCTGTCCCTTTTTGTCCTGGGTTTGAAGCTCCTGCAGATTCAGCACCTTTCTTGCACATGGGTCTCTCCCAGGCACTTAAGGAAACTATTGTGCAGGTCACTCACCGGGTTTGTGGAACGCTGCACACTGTTTGAAACCCCGGGACTAAGGCATGCCCCAGTGCCCTGGATAGGCTAGCCTCACAAGGCGAGGAACACTACTAACTATATTATACTATTTAACTATATGCTAACTGAATTCTAATAAACTATTTACAATTTATTTACAGAAAAGTCTACTGAGAGGTAACACTTGCAAAGCAAGAAATGAGCAACACTCCAGTGATGATTACAGGTGGTAAGAAGGAACTGAGGGAGTGGCAAGTCCCTATATACCGTGCCATGAGGGTGCATCTCCAGGAGGCACCAGAGCCGAATTGACGGATACCACTGCGGGGAAAACTTTACGGTGGTGGTGCACGCGGACACCTACATTGGAATGGGCATGAGCAAGCACTCGAATAAGAATAATGAGTACGTTTATGATTTAGTCATGAGCGTTTTTAATAAAAGTCATGGACAAGTCACGGGTAACAAACAAAAATTCACAGCCTGTGACCTGTCCATGACTTGTACTATAAATACCCTGACTAAATCTTAGCTATGGGGCTGCTGCTCTAAGAGGGTGGGCCTGGGAAGCCACTGCTGTGAGAGCTGAGGGAGAGCTGCTGCTCAGGGGTGCCTCTAGGGCTGCTGCCTGGGGAGGGTGGTAGGGGAGACTCTTGTGTGGCTGGCCACGGGGCAACTCCAGCAGCGACCACTGCGGCTGGCTGCAGGGCTGCCCGAGCAGCTAACTGCAGAGCAGCTCCAGCAGCAGGCGGTGTGGCTGGCCCTAGGGACACCTGAGCAAGCTACTTGGATGGCCCTTGGGTCAGCCACATTGGCAGCTCCAGAAGTCATGAAGGTCATGGAAACTCATGGAATCCGTGACTTCCACAAGCTCCATGACAGACATGGAGCCCCAATAACAAGTAACTTTTAAAAAACAGTCTGCTCAGTTCATATCTAAATCCACTAGAGGGTGACCAAAGCATCTGCCTACAGAAACCCAGATCTATTATTAAGAGATCATGCAGAAGACTCAATCAAGCATAGTGAAGACAAAAGCCTGTATTTATATGATTCTAAAACCAAGATGTTTATAGTTTCCCTTTCAGGCTGATCTATGATCTATTAATAGTTTTAAAAAAGTCTTAATTTTATATTTTTAGAATTGATATAATATGCATGACAGTTATTCTGATTATGTGAACAATTAGTATTTACTCTGAAGAATCCCATAACTGCTCTATGCTTTTAACTATTTGGCATAACCAACTCTCTGATTCAAAGGTGTCCCTGTTTCCCAAATACATTTAAAAAGTAAACCTGCTCTGTGTGATACAAGCATGGTTTGCTCTGTCATATAAACAATTTTAATTATTAACTGAAGCTAGATTGGGCACAATGCAACTCCTGCAAATATTTAAAACATTGGAACTTGTATAAAAAATAACAAACTTTTACCACATAGATGATACAACTACCTGCAAAATCCTAACTTCAGATCAGTCAGCTTCACAGCTCCGATGCCAGAACTACTATGCAATATCCAAAATGGAAGAAAAATTCTTTTATTTGCCTTGAAATCTAGAATTACAGAAAACTTCTTCCACTTTTAATGTCTATATCTCTGTGTTTGACAAAAAGACGAAACTTATACTTGTTAAGTATCAGAGGGTAGCCGTGTTAGTCTGGATCTGTAAAAGCAGCAAAGAATCCTGTGCCACAGGATTCTTTGCTGCTTATACTTGTTGTATACTAAACTTAGAAATTATTTTTATTTTAAAAACAAAACTCCTTTAACATATTTAAACTACCACAATATCATCCAGTTTAATCAGGCTATGCTAGCAGTAACCATCTAAATATTTAAAACAGTTAACATAACTAAGAGAGAAATTTTCAGACAGGCAAATGGACATTCCTGTCTTTGGTATGTTCTGCTTCGTACTTTCAGGTAGCATGAAATTTCTATCCATCTTTTTCGTTCAAGAAAAAAATTCTGCGGAAAACAGTGAGAGGAAAAGAAAGGTTACTTACCCTACAGTAACTGGAGTTCTTTGAAATGTGGTGTGCCAATGGATGTTCACTGTAGGGTGCGCATGTGCTCCATGCACCAGAGACTAGCAGAGTCTGTTAGTCCAAGCCTGCGCTATCTCATGCTCTAAACTGATGGCCTATGGAGCAGCACAAGGACTAATCTCCTCTTGTTCCCACTCTACCACAATTCATCTAGGAAGCATCTGAAGCAGACAGGAAGGAGGGTGGGTAATGGAATACTCATAGGGAATCAATGGATTTGAAGAACTCCAGTTACCATACTGTAAGTACCCCTTTTTTCTTCAAGTGGTGATCCTTATGAGTATTCACTTTGGGTGACTCACAAGCAATATTCATAGAGGAGGAGGGTGTAAGGATCTATGCTGCATCACAACCCACAAGACTGCTTTACCAAAGGATGCATCTGCAGAAGCAGCTTACCCAAGGGAGAAATATCTAGCAGAGATGTGTACTGAGCCTGTCAGAGTTGCTCTGCAGATTTCTGTAAGTGTTACACCCTGTAGAGAAGCCACAGAGATAGCTTGTGCTCTGGTCGAATGGACCTTCACACCTTGAAGGAGAGGAGTTTCAATTTGTTTATAACAAAGCAGAATGCAACCCAAAATCCATCTCAAGAGTCTGTGAGATAAGAATGCTTCCCCTTTCTGTCACTCAGTGGTAGAAAGACTCTCAGAGATTTCCTAAAAGACTTTGTCCTTTCCTGATAGAAAGCCAGTGGTCTCTCTCTCATGAGAAGGGTCTCTGAAGAATGATGGGAAGGGGGGGAAGGAGTTGATGTAGGGATGGAAAGGAGATGATCCACAACATCAGGAAAAAATGGGCCTGGAGACCACCGAAGGGGATGAGGGTGTCTGGCACCATGGAGACTGGTTGGTGGATCTCAAAAGTTCTATCAAATTAATTTTTTGGCAGGAGGCTGAGGGGGAAATGACAGCAGGGCATTCTGCCTGCTGCGGTGAACCCTCTGTGTTTCCTGGGAGGTTCACAGACTTTTTGATGGTAAAAGGGCTGATGAGCAGGACATTGTTTATCTGAAGGTGGTTTGGAGTACTTTCTCTGAGGTTTTGAGGTGTATATAACCAAGCAGTGGAGGACTTTCTGGTAACCTCTGAGGGCGTGCAATGAATCATCTGTTTTCTCATTGAACACTGTTGCCCTTGAAGGGAGGCCCTCCATAGCAGCTTGAACTTCCTTGGGAAACCCAGAAGAGTGAAGCAATGAAGCCCGCCTCTTGACAACTGAAGTCCCCATGGAACACAATGCAGTATCTGGTGCATCTAACAATGACTAGAAGGATGACCTGGCTATCAGCTTTCCTTTGTCGAGGATAGCCTGAAATTAAGACCTGAATTCCTCTGGAAGCTTGTTAGTTAACTGAGACAATTTATTATATTTAATAAAGTCATATTTACACATTAGTGCCTAATAATTCACTGTACAAAACTGTATGCTGGTAGAAGAGACACTCTTCAGAGAAGATCCAATTTTTTGGCATCCTTGTAGGAAGGACTGGACCTGGGCTGACGCAGTTCGTTGTGTTCAATGACTTCGTGGATCACTGAGAAATTCAGAGCAGAGTGTGAAAACGAATGTTCTACTCCTTTAGATGGAACAAAGTACCTTTTCTCCATCCCTTTTGGAGTCAGGATGCAGGTAGCTGGAGTGTGCCAAACCATCTTGGCTGGTACCAGTACAGTCTTGTTGATAGGAAGTACCATGTTGCTATGTCCTATAGTCTGGAGCAGCGGTTCTCAAACTGTGGGTAGGAACCCCAAAATGGGCCTCAACCCCATTTTAATGGGGCCACCAGAGCTGGCATTAGACTTGCTGGGGCCTGGGGCAGAAGCAGAAGCCCAAAACCCACTGCCTGGGACTGAAGGCCATACCCTACCACCCGAGGTCAAAGCCAAAGCCCAAGGGCTTCAGCCTTGGGTAGCGGGGCTCAGGCTTCGATTGCTGCTCTGAGCAGTGGGGCTCAGGTTACAGGCCCTTCACCTGAGTCTGAAGCCCTTGGGCTTTGCCCCTCTGCCTCAGGCAGAAGGTCTTGGCGGGCTCAGGCTTCAGTCCCCCCTCCTGGGGTCGTGTAGTGATTTTTGTTGTCAGAAAGGGGTCACGGTACAATGAAGTCTGGAGGATGTCCAGATGATTGTGTGTAGGATCCTGAACTTTCTTCAGGAGAACCTGGACAGCCTCCATGTCCCTCCTTAGGAGGTTCTGAAATTGTCGGCAGTCATCCAATAGTGATGGTGAGGCTGGTGCCACTGCCCCATTGAGAGATTAAGAAGAGAAAACCACAGGTGGATTGAGTGAGTCTGGTTGCTTGGGCTGTTCCTCCTCTTCACAGAGCTCCTGAGGGGAGTGAGCTTTCCTGAGAGGTGATCTCTGTCCAAATTCCTGCTCAGATCCCTGGAAGTTAGGAGGTCTGAAGTAAGGGTTCCAAGCACCCCAATATGGCAGTCTGGTCCTGAACTTGATCATATGTTTTACAAGTGTGATAGGATGTCCACGAGACTCTAGAACCCCTGTTGTGGCTAATCTCACATCCTGGGAAACTTGAAGAAGCTGCTACCTAAGACTCAAACTTGCAGCAGGAGTAGGAGTCTCAGATCCTGCAGATGGAGACATTGGTACTGCACGTCTCAAGATGTCACAGTTGGTAAGTGTGACTAGTAAATAGTGCAAGGTCAGCATAGGCAGCTTGATGCTATGTCTGGCGGACAGAACTGGTGAATACCACACTAATGGTTTGGGCACCTCTCTGGGAATCCGAAAGTATTGTCAATACCAAATCAGGATAAACTGCAAGGTCATGTAGGATGGTATAACAAGGTCTAGCAGATGGAAAGTGAGAAGGACTCCTGTCTCTAAGGCAGACTTGGGTCAGATGGTGAACACAGGTACTTCCAAGTCCTCCTCCTTGCAGTGTGGTACTGCCAGTGCAGTTAGCAATCTCTCTTTTCTCTCTCTTGCTAGTGCTAAGATCAGTCCCATTCCATGCACAGGAAACAGTATGGACTGTCCTTGAAACTCAGGACCAATAGTACAGAACCCTGCTCCCCATGAACTCCAGACACCCCATACCATAATGCAGAGTCCCACTAGATTTGATGGGGTTAGAGAGGCAGTTCTCTTCCTTAGAGGGCTTGGTGGGGAGAGGGGGATTTCTCTTGCTTTTTGAGGGTGTTTGTTTTTACCTACCTCTCATCTCTTCCTGCTAGAGCAGTGGTGGGCAACCTGCAGCCTGTCAGGATAATCTGCTGGTGGGCTGCCAGATTGTTTACATTTGCATGTCTGCCCGCATGTTCCAGTGGCCGCAGTTCGCCGTTCCCAGCCAATGGGAGCTACAGAAAATCGTGCGGGCTGCAGGGATGTGCTGGCCACCACTTCCCCCAGTTCTCATTTTCTGGGAACGGTGAATCACAGCCAGTGGGAGCTGTGGGCGGCCATGCAAATGTAAACAAACTGGTGGCCCGCCAGCGAATTACCCTGATGAGCCGCAGGTTGCCCACCACTGTGCTAGAGTGATTAGGCCTGGGCTCTGACGATCTGGGGCTATGGAGCATCAGGTCTGGGGGAGGAGGTGGGTTGGAATGCCCAGAGTCAGAATGGGACCTTATGCAGAGCTCCATCAGATGTCTTCAGTCAGAATTCACAGGATTGTTGTGTTCAAGCTGGAAAAGAATGAGAGTAAGAGACACCCTGAGACAATGTAAGCAAGAATCATAGGGATCACTAGCTAGGAAGTCCTGGGGGCAGGCCATGCAGGACTTGAAGCTAGGTATCCTGGGCATACTAGGTGGACGGCACAGAACTCCTAATCCCCAAAACACCATCTAAACCACAGGTTCTCAACCTTTTTCTTTCTGAGCCCCCCCAACATGTCTATAAAAACTTTACAGCCACCTGGGCCACACCTGTTTTTTTGCATATCCAGTAGATTAAAAGCCAGGGTCAGCATTACGTGGTAGCAAGCAGGTAATTGCCTGGTGCCCTGCAAAGCTAAGTTGCTTGGGCTTCAGCTTCGGCCCTTGACCCAGCGAGTCTAACACTGGCACTACTCTCTGGTTTATTTTGGCAGTTCCCCGAAACCTGCTCACAGCTCCCCAGGGGACCCTGGACCACTGATCTAAACTACACACTAAAACTAGTTAACTATATAAATAAGGTAAATGATTTACAGCAAAAATCTGACTAGGAAGGCAGGAATGCTAGCAAAGCTGTGGACGCTGAGGAGTTAAGTATTGGACCACGAGCAGTAGAAAAGAACAGAGGAGGTGGTTGGTCCATCCCGCATCTTATGCTCTCTGTCTTGAGCATGAGGCAGCACAAGTATAGACTACCAGACACGGCTAATGAATCTTTTGGTCTTGGGTGCATGCACATGCACATCAAATATTTTCAGGTACTACTACTCTAAGAACCACACTCTCACCTCCCACTTCTAGATACAAGGAAGAGTAAGTTCAAAGAGAAATCCACACTTAGGATGGTAGTCCTGAAATGTATGTAATATTATTTAAAGAGTGTAAGGACTTTGAAAAGGGAAGTTTCATATCTGGATTGGATGGTTTCTGAATAATTATACCCTGAAAAGCAGTGGAAGGCAAGACTACAGCTAAAAAAATGTAACCAGGTGTCCTGAATTCATGAAAAAAGAAATAGTTCTAAAGTTTAGAGAAAGTTCTTAAGCCTAGTTCTCAATTTTTTTCATCTGTGACCTTCTTAGCAGATAGACTCAAATAAAGAGGAGAAGGAGGGTGGGCTGGTAGCACAAGTGAATGCAGGTGGAGATTGAGAGTGGAAGCTGGATTACCTTTCACCCTGTCCACAACTCTAACAAATAAGCGTGTTGAGGATCTAAAGGGCCTACTCTGGTCGAAGTAGAAGGCTAAAGCTCTCCTCGCGTAAAAAAAATGAATCTTCTGCTCATCTGTATGTGTGTAAGGATTCAGGAAAAATATTGGCAAATAAATAGCCTCGTTAATGTGGAAATTGGAAACCACCTCTGTCAAGATTTTTGGGTGCAGGTAGAGGTAAGCTTTATCCTTATGGAAAAGTGTATAAGGAGGCTCTAAAACCCGGGATTTCAGTTCAACCACTTTCCTTGCTGAGATCACTGCAACCAGAAATGCCACTTTCATAGAGAAGTGAAGTAGGGAGCAAACCATGAGAGGTTCAAAGGGAGGCCCCATTAATTTTGTTAGGATGAGTTTGAGATCCTATGGGGAAACAGGTTCTCACACCGAAGCATATAACCTGTCCAACCTTTTTAGAAATCGAATAATTATGGGGTTGGAAAAAAAAGCAATTACTCACTGGAGGGTGGAATGCTGAAATTGAAGAGAATATCTCAGATCCAACATGCTTAGGGACCCAGCAATCCGATGTGATGCGAGTCTAAGCACAAAGAAAATGGGACAGATGATCGGAAAAATATGCACAGGAACAAATTGGTCTATAAGTACTGGTATACCACCCTTGACATATCTGTCCAAATGCATATTTAGACTAGACTGCTGGTTGAGAGAAACTTGTGGTTGCAGATGAGGAGCGCAGTGGTAGCCTCCTGTAATTCCTCCTCCTTTTTTTCATCAGGTCTTGGGGCCGAGGAATAAAACACTGATATCTGACAGCCTGCTGAGGACAGAATCACTTCCTCTGTCGCTGGTGTGTAAATTCCAAGCAACTTCAGTACTGCCCTGGAATCTTTCAGGCTATGCAGCCTATTGTCCATTTTTTTCTGAAAAGGATGGACCTGTAAATGTCAAAATACACGGGATGGCCTGCTATACTTCAGGAAGGAGACCAAAAAACCCAGGCCACACAGATTCCTTTGCTCCATTCCTTAACTACTGCCAGCTTATAGCCCTAGTGCTAAACAAACCTCCTATCTACTACCTTTGTTGTACAGACAAGTTCAGGTTCACAAGAAGCAGCCTTGTAAAATTCTGAGAAAAGCTCTGGTAATCCAAAGCAGGACTGTCAGTTAAAGAAAATGCTTTCCTAATGGAACTATAAGCTCTGCTCATAGGAATCATTTGCCAGAAGACTATTGTTTCCCTGACTATTGCTGGAACAAGATGGGAAGGAAAGAGGAAGTCTTGCAGCAAAGTTTGCTAAAGAAATGGACATTATAGCTCTTCTAAGGAGGTTCTTTCTATGGCTGGCAAACCTGGCCTCAATTCTAGGCTCCTCAGCACAGCTACAGCCCTGCCCCCCACCCCAATACACGCAGCCTGTTATTCTAGCTCCCTGCATGTCTCCTTATAAACCTGAGCCTCCTTCATATCTTCCATTCTGTTTCCTTCTACACCCCCACCAGCATTCCTCTGCCCTCCCACTTGTAAGCATTTGAAAATGTCTACATACTATTTTTTAAAAAATGTGTAGAAATTTCTTAATATTTTCAAGAGGAAGAGGACTTCATAGGACCGGGAGATGTGTTCACAGGACTGCGAGATGGATGGAAGCATGTGGTGTGTTGCATGCAAGGGTCCAGGAAACGCAAAATTAACAAAGGAGGTTGGAAAGGGGTGTGTGGACATGGATAGGCACACACAATGCCCTACTTCTGTCTTCATCATTTATTTTTACGTGTAAGATGGGTATGAATTTGTCAGATGAATAGCGGCCTATGCTGAGAATGAGGGGGGCATATAGGTGTATAGGGATTTTCATAGGGAGGGGTGGCACACACAGCAATGAACTGGGACACAAAGGAAAAGTCTACTCCACGAAAATACTGATTACTTCACATTTTGTGTTTTCAACAAATTCTTCACACCCGCATTTGACACATTGCACAGTTAACCTGTGGAATGCATTGCCAGGGGATGTTATGAAGGCAAAAACTACATATGAATTTAAAAAATAATTAGATAAGGTCATAGAGGATAGGTCCATCAATGGCTATTAGTCAAGATGGCCATGGATGCAACCCCATGCTCTAGGTGTCCCTAGGCCTCTGAGCGCCAGATGCTGAGATGGGACAACAGGGGATGGATCACTTGATGATTGCCCCGTTCTGTTCATTTCCTTTGAAGCAGCTGTTATTGTTGGATAGACTCTAGCTGAGCAAGCAGTGATCCTGTACAATGTCATTAAGGCACTATGTATGATACGGTCCAGAAATCCTGACATTAGCATGATGTCACATTCTGGGGTACAATCCAGACCAGTGAAAGGTTGTGTCACTGCCTGGCCCATAACCCTGAGTGCCTCACAACGCTTTGCTGTTGTAGCATCTAACCTGGCCCACTCACAAACAGCCTCACAGCATGCAGGTCACCCCGAGTGTCTGTGTATAGCTACAACCCTGGCACAGAAGCTCTGACCCCAACAGCCAGTCAGCAACAGACCACTCATACTATGACTTCCACCAGCCATGGTTACTACTTGCAGTTTGACCCCCACACAAACTCCAAGTCCCAAATTTTCCCCAAAAAGTGTGTTCTGCACTGTCCAACTCTCTCTTGTAAGGGGTCAATATTTGACAATTTGCTACTTTAACTGGAGTTATCCAAACTGTTCAGTTTAAACACAATACTGGGTTAGTTTTGATTAAAATTAAGAAATTTATTTAACTACAAAGAGAGAGATTGAGTGAGTACGTACAAGAATAAGGTATTAAAGGCAAAAATGTTTACAAGAGAAAAAGATAAAATGCTTTCTAGCAGCAAATACTTAACAAGCTAGACTTGGTTCAAGGTAAAATCCTTACAACGTTGCTGATCAAATGATCAGGTCAGGACCACCCCTAAAGTCAAAGGGCTGGTTCTTTTGTCTTCTTAGTGAAAAAGATAGGGAAATACACCTTGGGGTGTTTTTGTCCCTTCAGTTTTACAATCCAGTTACCCTTTGAAGTGGATTCTCCTGAGGATTACCCCTCAACGCAAAGTTTATTCAAACAGTAAAAACTGGTGGTGAAGGTTGCTCCATGCTCTTTCTTCTCCCCTATGTCTGCTGAAATGCAGATTTGCCTTCTCTCCTGCCATTTCCCCCACTTGCTATCTCAAGGACTGTTTACTATTTATATGTATGTAAATTGAGGAAAACATATCTTTTGTTTAGAACTGTTTAACAATTTTTGCCTAGTCACGGCTGTCTGGGTTTGAACCTGTGCTATCATAAAGGAGGAATTCATAACTTTACACATAATGTTGCCACATACATTTCACCATATTACTGACTAGCAAGTTATTAGTTTTCAAATATAATTACAGCAGTACATAGTGTGTTAATACAGCGGTACTTTCAGTCACACATGAACTGTTGGTCTAGTAGAACAAGTAATATTTTATAAGTGTCAGAATGCTGTTTAAATCATGTGTCTGAATAGGTTTTGGTACAACTATTTATTTATTTTTGCATACTGTCCTGATCACAGCTAACTGGGTTTTACCCTAAGGCATCCAGCACATATTATGTTAAACAACAATAATCTTGACCTTTTCGACAAGAATGGGAAGAGACCAGGTACATGCTTTCTATTGTTTGTTTTTCACTATAAGGTGCAGTTTTAAGTTATTTTAATTAATTTTATTTAAAATTAGATTTATTTTCCCTCACCATTATCAACCATTTCCATTCCTTGACTTCAATGGGAGCTGCAGATGACTACCACTTGTAAAAAAATCAGGCCATTCACTCTTATCCCCCTGCTGAGAAATTATGACCAATGGGAGTCGGTCTCGTGGTCCCATGGTTCAGTCAGTATGAGACAGGTCCCTTGAATATTCATTCTCAAAGTGTAAAACTGTTTCCCAGTGGAGGCCAGCAAAGCCAATCTCACTAGCTACATTTAAAGACCCTATCCATGTCTCATGTGCCTGACTGATCTTCTTGGGCTCCCTTTTGTTTATGTATTCCCACACTGCTTTAGGGGTGTTTTTTTTCTAGTTCAAAATTATTTTGGGCTTGGGGACTGTAAGAGTATGGACTCACCCCTGCAGCACCTCCTGTTGGTCTCTCAGAGAATCAGCTTCATTTCCAGCCTCCGGCATGCCCTCTGCAGGCCTGTGACCCACCTGTCTCTTGCTGTTGGCCCCCATGTCCCTCCCTCGACCTGGTGCCCCTTTTACCTGGGGTGCTGCCCTCTGGCCATAACTCCTTTCTCTCAGGGTCTCCCCCTCCCAGGGGAACCCCCCACCGACTATCCCCAGCTCGCCTCAGTATATGGCTACTGCATGTCATTGTCTAGCCCCCGAGCCCTGGGGCAGACTGCAGTATCAGCCTACTCATCACTGGCAAGGTTGGGTTTGGACCTGCTTCCTTGGCCTACCCCTGGGATGCCCTCTGCAACCCCCAGTACCTGTTGACCTTGTGCTAGGCCATGGCCTGGGGCTTTCCAGGCTAGAGCTTCCCAACTTCTCTGTCTTTCCCCAGCCCTGCTCCACTCAGGTACCCTGTCTTTAGCTCCCTGCAGCCAGGCCCTTTTCCCTCTACAGGCAGAGGGAGACTCCCTGTCTGCCCCGGCTTCTCTGCCTTTATAGGACCAGCTGGGTCTGTTTGGGGTATGGCCCCAGCTGCAGCCACTTCCCTCAATCAGCCCAGCCTAAAAGCAACTTTCTCCAGTCACAGCCCCCTCCCAGGGCTGTTTTAAACCCCTCTGGACCTGAGCAGGGTGACCACCCCGCTACAGGGACACTACTTGTGTATGGTATTTGAGTGGATGTATTTTCCATCCAATTTTTAGCATTTAATCTTTATTGTATTGCACTGATACGCTCCAGAATAGGCGCTGCAGAAATTATCTAAATAAAATGTCTGTCATTT
Source organism: Gopherus flavomarginatus (assembly GCF_025201925.1). Classification (NCBI taxonomy): domain Eukaryota; kingdom Metazoa; phylum Chordata; order Testudines; family Testudinidae; genus Gopherus; species Gopherus flavomarginatus. The sequence goes on along the minus strand of NC_066617.1, from coordinate 49,745,704 downwards.
TGTCCTGGGTTCATACCTCTAGAATAAGGAATCCTAAAAAGGGTCATTAAATATAATGTAAAAATCAGCTGACTTCAGTAGATCAAAGATCTTTAGTGAAATACAATATTAAACTTTAATTGACGTACCTCTCTGCTGCAGCGCTATTTATGGTTAAATTTATGATCTGATTAAAAAATGTAACACTTTTCCCAGGCTATTTACCTTTACTGAACTGTGTGTTGTTTGCTATTTGACTAAGTTAATGATCACAGAATGATAATGTCAAGGCCTCTGAAATTATTATATGGTAGTGCAGACTTGCTGCTATCTTATCAGTAGCAATAAATATTTTCTGCTGAAATTAAAGTGTTATGCAATTTCTTCTAAAACTTGCACATTAACCAAGCAATCTGAAAAAACACCTTGCTAATTGAACAACTTTTAAATGAAAGCTTCCCCCTACCACCACTGCACTCCCCACAAGAAACATCACATTTAAGAACAAACTTTCAAACCAGATTATGGAAAACATTTTTAGTAATCCTCAAAATTGTTTCTAAATGTGCATATAACTGTGCCTGCATAGTGGTTAGTTCAATGTCAAACTCGATTTGTGGGTGCATATAGGTACACATTCAAATTTATGTACACCACTATAGGCGGCACTTAAGTATTAGGACCTCAACCTTCAAGAGGATAGAATACATAATAACCTGTTACATCACTGGCTATTTTAATTTAGTATTTTCTCTAGAGTTTTATATTTTCAAATGTCAAAATTAACTTTATAATAATTATAAATTATTTGTACAGTGTAGCAAGCTGGAACCTCAGTCATGGACCAAGACCCCACTGTTCTAGGCACTATACAAACACAGAATAAAAAGGGTCCCTACCTCAAAGAGCTTACTTTAAAATTCTAGATTTTGCACGTTAAACACTTGAATTGGTTGGTATTTTATTCCTTTTTCAAACAGATACTGATGGACATTAACAGGGTAAAAGTGTGCATTTTGGATGTCATCTGGCTCATATCTTTAACTCAATTCTGCATAACCACTGGGTTCTTTATAATTAAGTTGGCATCCTTAAGTGTGAGATATTAACAAAAACGTGTCTGTTTAACACACTGACTCATGGTTTAATATTATATTAATGAATTCAGTATATGATTAAGGAAATACACAATACTTTGTTCAGCAAAATGCTAGCAAAAGGCAAAATTTTTTGCAGTCTCTCAAAAAGGATAACTAAAGAATGAGTTATGTACGCCCAGCAAAAACTGAAAATGTATCTTTTCTTTCTGAGATTTAAAAACATCAGACACAAGAAAATTTGTCACGATATTTGCCACATACCTAAAATTTTCAGAGCCACATTTTGTCAAGAATTGCTATATAAAAATAAAGTAGTTTGTTCTTACTTCTCAATCTTTTCATTAACATTATTTTTTTTATCTTCTATCTGAGTCTCTCTTTTCAGGTCTCTCAGATTAGTTCTTCTATTTTAAATACTGGGTTTTTACTGGATTATTTTCTTTACAGAAATCCTCCTTTCGTCTTCTGTCAAGGGTTTTATTCTCTGTTTTAGATTTTTCAGTAGTCTTTCCTCTTTCCTTCATTATTTCTTCTCTCCTTCATTTGATATTAATTGGTATTTCATCACTCTAGTTCTTTCCTGCAACTAGATTTCTGATCTCTTCATTACATCTCACTTCACTCAGCTTCTATCACGTAGCAAGCAGTCAATTTACCTAAAGACATCCTAGATACTTAGATACCTTCCCTCCTCTTCAACCAATATGGAGCGCCAAAACATTGCAATCCAAAAAGGTTCTCTCAACTTCCTCCCATAATCGTACGCCAAGGTCAAGTTAAAAAGTAACCCTCTGAAGTAGAGTGGGGAGATATTTAAAGTGTGGTTCTATTCAGAGTGCAACTTGGTAATAAGTGATTCACGGAGCTCAGTGTTTGTCATCTCTGATTCAGATGAAAAAAGTTTGGTTTAAAAATAAGTTTTTAAACAGTTAGACGTGTAAACTCAATATGGACCTGAAGTAAAAACAGAATTTCTTTCTGGCTAACATGTCAGCAACAAAGATTCTCCAAGAAGAGCTATCTCAACAACTCAGTTGATCATGCACAAGCAAGAACAGAATTTTGTTCACTCTTCTAGAGTTGTACTGGTTCTCCAGCCCTGACAAAACCAAACATTAGTAAAACTTATTTTAGTCTGTAAAATCAACAGTTATGATTCTGAATACACATGGAAAGCAGATTTGCTGATTAAGAAGCATCTTTTTTATTAAAAGCAGATTCAGATACAAAAAAAGGAACCTAACAATTAGGGCTGTCATGCGATTAAAAAATTAATCGCACTTAATCACATTGATAAACAATAATAGAATACCATTTATTTAAATATTTTGGATGTTTTCAACATTTTCAAATACATTGATTTCAATTACAACGTAGAATACCAAGTGTACAGTGCTCACTTTATTTTTATTACAAATATTTGCACTGAAAAAAAACAAAAATAGTATTTTTAAATTCACCTAGTACAAAGTGTAGTGCAATCTCTTTATCATGAAAGTTGAACTTACAAATGTTGAATTATGTACAAAAAATAACTGCATTCAAAAATAAAACAATATCAAACTTTAGAGCCCACAAGTCCATTCAGTACTACTTCAGCCAATCACTCGGATAAATCAGTTTGGTTACAATGTGCAGGAGATAATGCTGCCTGCTTTTGTTTACAATGTCACCTGAAAGTGAGAACAGGCGTTCGCATAGCACTGTTGTAGCTGGTGTCACAAGATACCAGATGTGCTGAAGAGTCATATGTCCCTTCATGCTTCAACCATCATTCCAGACGACATGCATCCATGCAGATGACAGGTTCTGCTCAATAATGATCTAAAGCAGAGCAGACTGGCACATGTTCATTTTCATCATCTGACTCAGATGCCACCAGCAGAAGGTTGATTTTCTTTTTTGGTGGTTCGAGTTCTGTAGTTTCTGCATTAGAGTGTTGCTCTCTTAAAATTTCTGAAAGCATGCTCCACACCTCATCCCTCTCAGATTTTGGAGAGAACTTCAGATTCTTAAACCTTAGGTCAAGTTCTGTAGCTATCCTTAGAAATCTCACATTGGTACCTTCTTTGCATTTTGTCAAATCTGCTGTGAAAGTTTTCTTTAAATGAACATGTGCTGGGTCATCATCCGAGACTGCTCTAACATGAAATGTATGGCAGAATACAGGTAAAAGAGAACAGGAGGCATACAATTCTCCCCCAAGGAGTTCAGTCAAAAATTAACGCTTTTTTTTTAAATGAGTGTCATCAGCATGGAAGCATGTCCTCTGGAATGGTGGCTGAAGCACGAAGGGGTATACGAATCTGGCACGTAAATACCTTATAACGCCAGCTACAAAAGTTCCATGCAAACACCTGTTCTCACTTTCAGTTGACATTGTAAACAAAAGCAGGCAGCAGCATCCCTCATGAATGTTAACAAACTTGTTTGTCTTAGCGATTGGCTGAACAAGAAGTAGGACTGAATGGACTTATAGGCTCTAAGGTTTTACATTGTTTTGTTTTTGAATGCTGTTATGTAACAAAAAAAATTCTACATTTGTAAATTACACTTTCATGATAAAGTGATTGCACTACACTACTTGTATGAGGTGAATTGAAAAATACTATTTCTTTTGTTTATCATTTTTACATGCAAATATTTGTAATAAAATATAAAGTGAGCACTGTACATTTTGTATTCCATATTGTAATAGAAATCAATACATTTGAAAATATAGAAAAACATCAAAAATATTTAATAAATTTCAATTAGTATTCTACTGTTTAACAGTGATTAATCTTTTTTAGTTAATTGCGTGAGTTAACTGTGATTAATCGACAGCCCCACTAACAAAACTTGGAGAATTTAAGCACTATATCTACATGAACTTCTTAAATTTCTTCAATTAAACAGAAGTTCCATTTTTACAGTCACTTTTCCAAGTAAAAAAAAATCTCAGACACTTGCCATAAGAACTGAAAACTTTAAATAAAAACTTTCTGGTACCCATCTTTTGAAACAGCCAGTTGCAAGACTTGAGATGAGTATAGTTAAATGTAAGTCTCTGAACCAATAATATTTCCTGGCCAAACATAACTGACTTTGGCTTTTGGGTAGCCATGATCTAACAAGCATGCCCTGAGGAGCAAATAAATTATCTTAAGGCTTCTCCAACTGGAAAGATTCTTCTCCTGGTAAGTCTTAAGGTGGAAGTATCTACTGACAGGATCTCTATTAAATCTTTTGTATTTGACTACATGAAAGGAAATATGGAATTTCTGATTCCACTAAAGGCTTAATTTCCATCAGGGAAGAGAGTTACTTGTCAGATATATTTGCTACCTGCATGTTTGGCTGTCTCTCTTAACTTCTCCCCCAAACTTGCAGAATGTACTCCCCAGACTTGGTTTACCCTATTACTTCACATTCTATTCAAATCCTTTCATAAGCACCATTTCACCATAAAAACACACACAAGTAACCAGTCAATTAAGACATTTTTATTTTAAGAAATCTATCTTTTATAAGTAAAGAAAAAGGCAAATTTAAGCTGTATACAATCATCACGTATCTTGGCCAAAAAGTAATCCTGTGATTGTGATCCATCTTTCCTCTTCCTTAAGCATAAAGCAGTGAGTCTTTCCTCCTAGGTGGCCAGTGTTTGAGAGAGGAAGGGAAGGAAATCTGCAAGGATTTCAATGTGCTGGCTCTGGAGGGCATTTTGGTGCCCTCTCATTCAGCTTCCTGCACTCTTGCGCTGATGAGATGAGCCACTGAAAATTGGTAAAGGCTTGGAGTGGTGGCCACATGATCCTCAGTTGTTCCTCTGATACCTGCAGGAGCTGCTGTGTCAAGATCCAGTAAGCGACATCAAACAGGAGCAAGGAGTTGCTGCTAGAGAGCGACTGATGTTCAGGTGGCCTCTAGAGCTCTTCAAATGCAGTCATTCCATAAACGGTCATGCACTGGGCTGCACCCATGGCAGAGGCCTTTCAAGATCATAGTTCGTACTTGGTACTATTTTGGGGAATGAGAACAGCTGATGGCAGAAAAGATCTGCAGCCTGTAACATTATCCAAGAATCTGGAGTGGTATTGGAGACTGAAGAAAAAGGTGACAAGGTTTTCTATTTCTACACAAGAAGTGACTGTTCAAGGTAATTCTTGAAAGTAAATGGAGTTTCAAATGTAACAACTGTATAGTTCTGAAAGATACAGAAGATACTGTTACCACAACTGGGACTACGCCAACAGTAGATAGTCTACGAGTCATGGGGAAGCATGACAGTATACTAGATACATGTACACAATTAAAGCAATATTCCTTGATTCCAAAGACAAACTATGGCAAGAAAGTAGATTTAATAAATTTAAGATGTCATCTTAAACCCTCCCAAAATGCCATCAAAATCTCTTTTCATTTTACATGCACAGTGACTCAGATGAACAAGGTGGAAGGTTAGGAGGGGACAAAAGGCAATGTTAAGGTGGGTTGAGAGACATCATACGTTCTAATGTTTGCTTTTGGATTAAGTATAGATTAAGCAGGTTTTCAATGTTTGTTTTTGAAAAAAAAAATCTACTATATGTCAAGGCCTTTTTTTTTCCTTTTTGAAAAACTTACAGATATAAGCTTAACTTTAGGCTAACTTAAGAGTCTTGTTTTGCCTTTTTTTGGAGGGGCAGAGCACCTAGGAATATATTTTTTAATGAACAGCACCTATACACAACACCAAACTAGGTATTCCAGATGGTATTTTTGTCCATCCAGCACTACTTCTAAGTATTGATATGCTTTATAATTCAGTATCTAAGAACTGGCTTTTAAAATATGCAGTCTTGCTGTGCAAACAACAAAGGTGAGGCTGGATAGTATCACAAACTAGTCATTAATAGAAGGAGCTTATATACTGACTTCCAGGTCAAGCTAAAAAGTAACTACTGTATTAAAATTAGTTTCATGACAATTTCCAAAGTGCATTCCTTGATTAGGAATCCACCCCGATAAGGCTAATAATGAATACCCAGTGCATACCAGTATGTGGCAACCACTTATTCCAATCTAAAAGGCAACACTGAACTGAAATATAGTGTGCATTTTGTACCCCTTTGCACTATAGAGAAAGCCTTGAGACTCTTCTTGCTCCAATGCAATAAAAAGGCATCATTTAGGGAATAAAAACCTTCCCTTTCAGGAGCAGAATTAGTGATATTTGATATTTATTCTATTGGACAGCTCAGAGATTGAGATGTTTCTTATGACTGAAAGAACTCTTCAGGGAACATTTATATGGACACTTATCATAGTCCATCATCCACAAAAAAGATAGATAGTATGGTCTTCATACAACGCATCTTTGCTATTTCCAGAGCTGGAATGCTTCCTGGTATATTTTGTGGTCAACTGATAACAGTGCAATAGTATTCACCACTGAAACCTGGATCATGCTTTTCTCTTATACAGCTTATATAGGGAGAAGATGCTTTAACAAGATGAGAATTGCTTTTAACTCTAAAACATTTGTGAAGTCTAGCTTCTTTAGGTTTCCATTACCTTGCATGGTCAGATCATCAAGACAAAGGGCTCAAGTTAAGAGGAAAAAGAAGGGGAAGGAAGGCATACCTGCTCCTGACCTGCCATCTTGTGTTCCAAAATCTAAGATTTTTTTTAAAAAAGAGTCTAACTAAAAAAAGTCAAAGTATAAGCCAAATGTAACCAATGAAGTGATGTCTGCCTGAATTTGCAGAGAGTCTGAAACAGTAGTTTTGAAAGAGGCATCAACCGTTCCTGTTCATCTCACTTAGGTGTAAACTCAGATGCTCAACGATAGTTAATGCTAGCATTACATTATTTCACTGCTGATCAAAGCATATAAGAAAAAGGAGGATTATATTATTAAGGTCTTTCATATAATCTGCTGAGGGTGACATCTCATTTCGGCACCACAAATGGGTGGCACTATGAGATTAACAAAGCCCAGCAGAGCATCCAAACCCCAGTTAGGTGGAGCCAAGTCACAGGTGCCCTGTAATGATATTTTGCACATCAGCACAATCCTCTGCGAATGGCATCTAAAAGTAAGCAGAGCTTAGTTTGTGGGCAAAGCATAGAAGAGTACTACTACCTTTTAAAACCCCTATTCTGCTGTCATCAAACATTAACCTAAACCAGTGATGCTCACATGGCTCTTTAATGTATCTCCTGCAGATCTTTGCAGCATGATATTAGAATACTGTGTGATTTAAATATTAATCCACCTAAGTTATTAACCAATCTGGATCCTTTTACGATGTTATTAACCAATTGTAGAATACTTGGCCAGTCATTCTGCTGAATTAGACAGACACTTGTAAACGCTTGTCTTCAGCAACACGTTTGAGAGCAACCACCACTTACGAGCAAAATTTCCCCTGAGCACACCTTCCCCACCATGAATTGTCCACTCAGTAATAGCAACATAGCCACAGCATAAGAGCAGAAGAGGCACAACTGGAAGGTTTGCTCCTCCCTTCCTCAGCATCTGGCTTGCAGGCAGGTGGGGGTGTACGCACTATTTTGCGGGAAGGAGTATCAGGGATCCACCCATGCACTGAGCTGTTCTCTCCATCTTGGTTACAGGTGTTGGTGTGCTGTTTTGCAGTGGAGGTCAGGGACCCCCTTTCCAGGACACTGACCAATCCCTCACTCCCCTCCACTGTCCGTGCTAGGAGGACTCCCCCTCCACATTGCAGGCTGTGCATGGTGCCCTCCCCACACATCCATCCCTCACCAAGGTGGGGCATGAAACCTGCCAGTGGGAGCATCTTCAGCCTGTCTCTGGCAGCTGGGCTCACTAAGCCATTTTGCTGGCTACGGGCTCCCCTGCCAAACCCAAGATTCTCCTGCTCCATTCTCCCAAAAGTTGGGGTTCCTCCATCCTGGAACATGGATGCCCCACCCATTCCAAAACACTCTTCATACGCCACAGCCTACCTAACCCCCTCCACCTCTCCATAAGTCATCTGTCATCAATGTCCTCCACCACAGACCAAACTGGTATTGCTGTCATTCTCCTTATCTATTTGCCCCAGGGTTCTCTCCTTCGCTGTCCCCTCATCTCTCCCCAGCTGGAGGGGGTGCTCTCCCACCTGCTGCAGAAGAACCTGGCCCTGAAGGCTGGGCTGACATTGTGGCAGTCCCAGGGCCAAGGGGAATGTGCTGCACCTGCAACCAGTGAGGGGTAACACCAAGGAACCTTAGCCATCTGCCCACACCAGTACCCCTGGGGGGCAGAGGCCAGAGGCGCCTTGCTTATAGGAAGAGGAGGGGACATGGAGCTTTGGCTTGATTGGGCAGGGAGGGGAAGGAGTGAGGTCATGGCTTTTGCCACTGGCTCTGCAAGAGAAAGGATACCGGGCACCAATGGGTGCACTGCCTTTGGTGTACTATTTTACAGTATTAGAAAAAGCAGGCTGTTTTTGGTCAGACAACACTACCCAGAACAGCACCAGGCGCTTAGGAGCAACATAGCAAAGGGCACCAATATGTTGCCACTAATGGGCATCTACAGTGTGTGTGTGACGAGAGAGTAAATGAACCAATGAATTCACAGAGTCTCTTAAGGGTCTCTTTTGGATAATTGATCAACCAGTCATTAAGGCATAGGCGCAGACTCTGTGGGTGCTGCGGGCCTGGATCACCCATGGGGAAATATTAGCAGGTGCTCTGCACTCAGCGGCAACCAAGCTCCACCCTCCTCGCCGCCATCCTGCTCCTCCCGCTCCCTCCCAGCGCTTGCCACCACCCCCCTGTCTAACAGCTGTTTGGCAGAACTTTAGACTCTCCGGGACGGACAGGAAGTGGTGGAGACACGGCACGCTCAGGAGAGGAGGCCAAGAAGAGGCAGCGCAGTAGTGGGGACTTGGAGGAATGGGGGTGGGGCCAGGAGTTGAGCCCCCATCAGGCAGAGGGGAAGTTGGCGCCTATGCATTAAGGTATGGGTAGATCTAAATGCCTTGCCACCTCAGGAAGGCAGCTACCACGACCACCATGCACTTTGTGAAAAACCAGGCCGAAGACAGACAAGCCAAAGAGAAAAGCAGTAAATTGGTAGTGGTTTGGTTTACAATAAACCTGAGAAATCTTCTGTGGCCGTGGAATAGAGAAATGTGAAAGCAGATGTCTTTTAAGTCGAGGGCGGTATACCAGTCCCTTGGATCCAGTGAGGAAATGATGGAGGCCAGAGAGACCATGAGGAACCTCAGTTTCTTGAGCTATCCATTGAGAACATGAAGCTCCAGAATGGGCCAAAGGCCCCCCCTTGTCTTTGAGATCAGGAAATATTGGGAGTAAAAACCAATTCCCTCTCAAGTCTTGAGGAACCTTTTCTACAGCACTCATCCATAGGAGAGACGGCACCATCTGGGTGAGGAGTTGCTCGTGAGAAGGGTTCCTGAAGAGGGACATGGATGGGAGATAGGAGGGAGGGGTGGACAAAAAGGTATAGTCAACCGTCACTGTATTTAGCACCCAGCGATCCGATATTATGCAGGACCACACTGGGATGAAGCGGGCCAGACAGTCCAAAAATAAAAGGGAGGCAGGATCTGAGGTGGGAACTGGTATAGTGCCCTCAGGCGCACCTTCAAAAAGCTTGCTTGGGCTCACCGTAGTACCTATGTGATCGCAGCTGGAGGCTGAGGTGGAAGGAAGCAGTTGACGACGCTTGTAACCTCTCCCTTTCCTTTTATAAGGTTATTGTCTCAGACCTGGAGCTGAGAAGCGGGATAGCTGTTGGGACCTGAAGTGCTTCCTCTAAGCCAGTGTGTCCCAAACTTGGGACGATGCTTGTGTAGGGAAAGCCCCTGGCGGGCCGGGTTGGTTTGTTTACCTGCCGAGTCTGCAGGTCGGGCCGACTGCGGCTCCCACTGGCCGTAGTTCACTGCTCCAAGCCAATGGGAATTTCTGGAAATGGCACGGACCAAGATATGTACTGGCTGCCGCTTCCTGCAACTCCAATTGGCCTGGAGCAGTGAACCGTGGCCAGTGGGAGCTGTGATCGGCCGGACCTGCAGCCGCGGCAGGTAAACAAACTGGTCCTGCCCACCAGGGGCTTTCCCTAAACAAGCAGCGTCCCAAGTTTGGGAAACTCTACTCTAAGCCGACAGAGTCTAGTGGCCCAGGGTCCTTGAGTCCTTCAGGCCATGAAGTCTTGTGTCTGTCTGCTTTGAGAATAATGAGGAGCTTTCAAAAGGGAGGTCCTGAATAGTCTGCTGGACCTCATGAGGAAGTCACAGAATATCAGGGTTGAAAGGGATCTCAGGAGGTCATCTAGTCCAACCCCCTGCTCAAAGCAGGACCAATCCCCAACTAAATCATCCCAGGCAGGGCTTTGTCAAGCCTGACCTTAAAAACATCTAAGGAAGGAGATTCCACTACCTCCGTAGGTAACCCATTCCAGTGCTTCACCATCCTCCTAGTGAAAAAGTTTTTCTTAATATCCAACCTAAACTTCCCCCACTGCAACTTGAGACTATTACTTCTTGTTCTGTCATCTGGTACCACTGAGAACAGTCTAGATCCATCCCCTTTGAAACCATCTTTCAGGTAGTTGAAAGCAACTATCAAATCTCCCCTCATTCTTCTCTTCTGCAGACTAAATAATCCCAGTTTCCTCAGCCACTCAAATTGTGTGCTCTAGCCCCCTAATCATTTTTGTTGCCCTTCGCTGGACGCTTTCCAATTTTTCCACATCCTTCTTGTAGTGTGCGGCCCAAAACTGGACACAGTACTCCAGATGAGGCCTCACCAATGCCGAAAAGAGGGGAATGATCACGTACCTTGATCTGCTGGCAATGCTCCTACTTATACAGCCCAAAATGCTGTCAGCCTTCTTGGCAAAAAGGACATACTGTTGACTCATATCCAGCTTCTCGTCCAGTGTAAGCCCTAGGTCCTTTTCTGCAGAACTGCTGCCTAGCCATTCAGTCCCTAGTCTGTAGTAGTGCATGGGATTCTTCCGTCCTAAGTGCAGGACTCTGCACTTGTCTTTGTTGAACCTCATCAGATTTCTTTTGGCCCAATCCTCTAATTTGTCTAGGTCCCTCTGTATCCTATCCCTACCTTCCAGAGTATCTACCACTCCTCCCAGATTAGTGTCATCTGCAAACTTGCTGAGGATGCAATCCATGCCATCCTCCAGATCATTAGAGAACATATTGATCAAAACTGGCCCCAGGATAGACCCTTGGGGCACTCCGCTTGATACCAGCTGCCAACTAGACATGGAGTCTTTGATCACTAATCATTGAGCCCAATTATCTAGCCAGCTTTATATCCACCTTATAGTCCATTCATTCAGCCCATATTTCTTTAACTTGCTAGCTAGAATAGGTTGTTGAATAAGTCTTGAGAACTGAAGCCAAGAGCTTTGCCTCATGGTGACAGCACAGGCCATCATCCTGGCTGCTGTGTCGGCTGCATCCAGTGCCGCCTGGAGTGAGGTCCTGGCCATATTCTGAGCCTCATCCAAAAGGGCAGAAAATTCCTGCCTTAAGTCCTGAGAAACTGTGTCTTTGAACTTAGCTAAGGAGTCCCACAGACTTAGTTGTATATCACCAGTACGGCTTGCTAGTTTGAGAGAGTCCTAAAACCACTGAGAAGAAGCCTTGCCAAAGCAAGAGAGATTGTTCCAGCAACCGTCATAGGCAATAACAGGAACTGACAAAGTGTGTGGCCAGGGGTGCGCCTTATACCAGCGCAGGAGTATGTGGCACCAGAGGGCGTCAGAGCTAGCCCGATGGATACCACTGAGGGAAAAATCTCCAGCAACGATGCACGTGGTGTGTACACACCTATTGTGGAATGGACATGAGCAAGCACTTGAACTTCCTCCTCCTCCTCATCCCTTGATATGGGTAGGGCACTCATTGAGTTAGGCAGACACTCCCTTGAAACTGGGGAAATGTCCAGAGATCAAGAAATCCTCAGCACTGAGAAGATGTTGCTGACTAAAGGAGATTCAGGTGTCTCTGCTACTGCCAGATCCTGAGAGAATCGAAATTCTTGCATTACTGAAACAGTGGTTGATATTGAGGAGGCTACCTGGGCAGAAATAACTGAGGAAGAGGCAGCTTATAGTACCGAATGTTTCGTGTGCTCCAATAAGTGACTAGTAGGTGTTGGTCTGGTCTTTTGCAGTGCCAAGCGAGAGGCCTGGTAGACCCTTTTGGTACCAGTTTAGAAGAACTGGTTGTCTTCTCCCTGCCACTCCCATCTCCAGATGGTACCGATCTTCCAGAGATGGAATCCTTAGAGTCCTTGGACTTTCTGGTGCTCACGGTACCTGAGGAACCTACAGCCTTGTGAGTAGCAAGCTGGAGACTGGTAGGTGCCAAAATGGTTGTCTGAAGCGGAGACTGCCGCTGAGGTAGATTCTCTACTTCGAGGGCTTGAAGCCACTTCCTAGAGTCCTTTTGTGAGGATTCCAGAAATTTCCTCTTCAATGCTCTAGTGGAGTGCTGCACTGAGGAGGTTGAGGCAATTAACTTGCTCAGAGACTGTTGTACGGGGGGTGTCCCCTGGCCAGAGTCAGAAGCCGGTCCAAGCAAGACAAAGCTTAAGTTCCCAGTTCTTTCTGACTTAAGATTTTAATGCCAGGAAGAAATTACATTTTTGAGCAACATGTGACTCCCTAAGGCAACAGACACACCGGGAGGGCCTGTCACTCACCAGGACTGCTACTGGCACAAATGCCAACACTTGAAAAAAGGTGTGCCCTCCCAGCATTTAAGTTCCTCCAAGGGGAGGGAAAAAAAAAACACACATGAAAGGACAATGGTCCTTACACTAAAAACTATATACATATGTATGTGTGCGTGTGCGCACATGTGTACAAGTTAACACTAACTAGTAGATAAGAGAAAAATACAGTTGAGGTCAGCTCTACTCGGACACCGTTGAGGTGGTTGAGAAGGAGCAGAGGGTGGTTTGCCTGCTTAGCTCTATATAGCTACATTGCAGAACACAAGGCTGCATGAGGTGAATGCATGGCTGAACTGGCTCTGCTACCTAAAATCTCCAATGTGAGGCACACGGGATGCATGTGCACCTAGAATGGAGCATCCATAGGGACACTACTCAAAGAACACAAATTAGTGACTACCAGTGAAAAGTCTGGTCTGACATCAAATAGGAATTCTGTGGCAGAGGCAGGGATAGAATCCAATTATTGAAAGCAGCATTCATCTACCCTTAATCTTGAAACTGTTCTGTTCCTGCATTCTCCCACCTCATTCACTACATACCTTCCAAGTTCTACAACAAATGAGGCAAAGACCTTATAGACACAGACTCTTCCAATACAAAACCTTGATTCATGCTGACAGCAGATCCTTCTTGTGCACTGAATGAGGGTGGGGTCCAGTGGAAAAAAATATGACATGATCTTGCAATGATGTATCATAATACATACAAACGGGCCAAACTGCAACCTTAATTCTGGCATTTCCTAATATGAATGCTTGACATTACAACTTTAAAAGAATGTTGTCCATGTTGTCCATGTTATTTTATTAAAAAAATGTAGTTTTTCTTTACTAAATGCAGATGCCTATGAGAAAGAGTAATATAAAGAATTAGAATAAATCCACACAGGTACAAAGCTTGAAAACAGAGAGGGGTAATTAATTTGAACTCACTTTTCATTTACTGTCTCATCCTTACACAAAATAAGATGGAGAAGGGCTGGCAATAGGTTACTTTTTCAGTTAGTTATTAAATATGATATGAATGCAAAAATCCATAGTATAACAAATTCGTAATTTTCTTTATCTTCAATATATATTGCTGTGTAAAAGAATTTAAATAGTTGCATACACTCAATTAACTGATGAGATGTTTTTCATGAATCACAATGGTCAATATTGTTGCATGACAAAGCCAGCATGCCTACTGCCCAGAACAACCCAAGTGAACAATAACACATGGAAACAGAGTAACAGCATATGTCAGACAGCAGAGGAATAGCAACATCATCAGCAATGTTGTTATAGCCATGTTGGTCACAGGATATTAGAGAGACAAGGAGGGTGAGGTAATATCTTATTGGAGCTCTTCTTTGGGTCAGCTCTGGGCAGCTGGAAAGTTTGTCTCCTTAACCAACAGAAGCTGCTCCAATAAAAGATATTACCTTACCCACCTTGTGTCTCTATTTTCAGCAATATCACATCACTGAGACACCAAGACAGAAAAAAAATACTATAATGTCTCAAGTAATGGTGATGGTGTAAGGAATAGCAGAGATGGTCCATATCTTTAATTCTTTTGTTATCTCCCCAATCTTAGGAGAAAATCATGCAGGTGAGATAGATAAAGAGCCTAGTGATTTCCTTGCTTCATGACTGCTCCTATTAGGGCAAGGAGGTTCCCAGAACCTGATCCTTCCCCATGCTTGCTCCTTGAGTTTTACACATGTGGTCTTTAATGATATCTCCATTAACAATTTAAGACTAACAAATGAAATATTTTACCGGCAAACAACACTGGGATTGGCATTCCTTGACAGAAGTAGTTCCACGGTCTTCAAAATCTGCTCCTCTGAAGCACGTGCAGTACATGCAGCCATCAATACAGTATATTGATCTGAATTGAAAATTACAATTGGAGGATTGTGATGTCAACAAATAACGTACTCCGTATAACAATCTGAAGCAGAGGATTTTTAATATCATTACATCTTTATAATAGTTCAGACAGATTCTCAAGTTTGATAAAATCAGGTATTTGATCTTTGGAAACGATTGAAAGATTTGGAATATTCAGCTGAGTGAAGGTAAATGAAGCCATTAAGACAGATGTAATTACCCAGGAAGAGGAAGGAGAAGCCACTGAGGAAGACAATGAGATAGTAATTGAAGAGTAGGAAAAACCCAAGACCAAGCTTAAAAAAAATAAAATAATAATTGGGCCTATTAAATGGTCTTATTTTCAAAGAACTGAACACTTTAGGACATAAGTGAATTTAAGTACAAGGAAAGTAACAATTGTCTTCTGCAGAACAGTGGTTTCCAACCACAGGTATGTGTATTCCTGGGGGTATAGAGGTCTTCCAGGGGTTACATCAACTCATCTAGATACTTGCCTAGTTTTACAACAGGCTACATAAAAAGCACAAGTGAAGTCAATACAAACAAAAATTTCATACAGACAAAATGAGAAAGTTAGCATTTTTTCAGTAATAATGTGCTGTGACACTTTTGTATTTTTATGTCTCATTTTGTAAGTACCAGTAAGTAGTTTAAGTGAGGTGAAACTTAAGGGGTACGCAAGAGAAATCTGGCTCCTGAAAAGGGATATAGTAGTCTGAAAAGGTTGAGAACCACTGTTATAGAAAGTATTTGAAAAGAATGAATTTCGAAACAAAGTAACTACACAAAATGAAGTTTCCCACAAGCCATTTTTCAACTTCCATGAGCACAAAGATAACGAAGTTGATTAATATATTGATTTTAGTAATGCATGTGATACACTGGCTGACAAAATCTTATTCAAAACATATATAAATTGGATATCAACACAGACTGAACGATGGCAGAAGGACTTTAAACAAAGGGCAATGATAAACCAATCAACTTGGGGGTTGGGGTGTGGTATCTACATATTGGAGAGATTAGTTTTGGGTATTTATTTAACATTCAAAAGCTAAAAACTGAATTTTATTAACATGCTGATTCTAAATTTAGTTATACATCTGTGAAAAATATTCTGAAATACAAATATTCAAAAGGAAGGAGAAGCCTGGAGAGCAATAATGCTGAAAGAGAGCTTGGAGTGATGGTTGGTATAAAATTAGGTTACGTGTCAGTGCAATGTGACTGCAAAATAGGCCAAAGCACTTTTGTGCCTCAAACACAGCTATCGTGTCAGATCAAAGAATGTATCAGTTTTAGGTGCCACTACACATGGAATACTACACTTAGTTCTAGGTACCTCATTACCTGAAAGAGTAACTGAAAGATTTCAGAAGATTGCAATATGATTATTAGGAGTAGGGGCAAGGGACTGACTTGTGAAGAATATAAATAGGGCCCTACCAAATTCACAACCATGAAAAACGTGTCATGGTACATGAAATCTGGTCTTTTATGTGCTTTTACCCTATATTATACAGATTTCATGGGGGAGACCACATTTATCAAATTGGGGATCCTGACCTAAAAGGGAGTTGCAGGGGGAGTCGCAAGGTTATTTTAGGAGGGGCTGCGGTATTGCCACCCTTATGTCTGCACTGCTTTCAGAGCTGGGTGGCCGGAGAGTGGCAGCTGCTGACTGAGGGCCCAGCTCTGCAGGCAGCAACACAGTAGTAAGGGTGGCAATACCATACTATGCCATCCTTACTTCTGTGCAGCTGCTGGCGGCAGCTCCGCGTTCAGAGCTGGACTCCTGGCCAGCTATCATCGCTCTCCAGCTACCTAGCTCTGAAGGCAGCACCGCCGCCAGCAGCAGCGCAAAAGTAAGGGTAGTAGTACCACAATCCCCCTACAATAACCTTGCAATCCCCCCACAACTCCTTTTTGGATCAGGACCTCCACAATTACAACACTGTGACATTTCAGATTTAAATAGCTGAAATCATGAAATTATTTTTAAAATCTTATGACCATAAAATTGACCAAAATGGGACGTGAATTTGGGCGGGCCACAAATATAAGAAAGCATCTCCACTTACTAAAGACAAATTGTGACAGGGATGATAATTATTGAAGCAAAGAGCTTGAAACGTGGGTTTCACTCCTTTAGCATAAAGCCAGAAATCATTTTCAGAGTTCTGCATTTTTCATGTAAAAAAACTTATAAAAGCAAAAGAGAGACAATGGGTAAATATGATTTCATACCAAGGGTAGCCTACATGTAGTCTAGAGATACCATGCATAATACCCTCAATTTACATACCACTGCCCACTAACATCAATGACAGGTTTGAACTAAGATGAAACATAAAATAAGGACTTTATGTAATAATTAAACTTAGATATAATAAATGTATTTAGTACTTGTCTGTCACATTCAGCATTACTCAGTAGGAAAATGATTATTTATATTACCATCGCATCAGGAGCCTTAGTCACAGAAAATACGCTTACTTCAGGATCTCTGCCATTTGATTCTCTTCCCTATCCTCTTCTGTCTGATATCTAGCTCCCTTCTTCCCTATGCATATCCGTATTCCCACATACACACCCCTTGGGTACCACTGTAATACTACTAAGATCAGCAATAAGAGCAAATTTTTACATTTAGTACCATCATTAGCTTTTCTACTTAACAACCAATTAATGAATAGTAGTTGTGGAATTTTTTTTTTTGAGCACTCTACAAGCTCAAAAAGATTTACATTCAGTTCAGAATTGGATTGTTACCTTTGAAACCACTAGGGCTATTATCTATATGACAAGATTCCAAGAAAGTCACTCCTTGTGTCAATCGCCTAAAATACCTGCTGAGTCAGAATGAAGTGATGGATGATTGAGAGCTATTTTTGGTCAAAGTATCACCAGATTCTACCATCACTGGGTTTCACTGTTCGTTACCATTCAATTTTTAAGTTCTCAGCCATTTTGACTTGACAAATTACAGCTGTACCAATTACAAAGTACAGCTACAATAATGCATGTATCTATGCCATGCCACGTGTCCTAGACCACTGTGGGTATGTCTGCACTATGGGATTATTCCGATTTTACATAAACTGGTTTTGTAAAACAGATTGTATAAAGTTGAGTGCACGCGGCCACACTAAGCACATTAATTCGGTGGTGTGCATCCATGGTCCGAGATTAGCGTCGATTTCTGGAGCGTTGCACTGTGGGTAGCTATCCCGTAGCTATCCCATAGTTCCCGCAGTCTCCCCCGCCCACTGGAATTCTGGGTTGAGACCCCAATGCATGATGGTGCAAAAACAGTGTCGCGGGTGATTCTGGTTAAATGTCGTCACTCATTCCTTCCTCCGTGAAAGCAACGGCAGACAATCATTTCGCGCCTTTTTTCGCAGATGCCATAGCACGGCAAGCATGGAGCCCGTTCATATTTTTTTTTTTTTTTTTTTTTTTTACTGTAACCGTATGTCTACTGGATGTTGCTAACAGACGTGGTACTGCAGTGCTACACAGCAGCATTCATTTGCCTTTGCAAGATAGAGACGGTTATCAGTTGTTCTGTACCGTCTGCCATGACATTGTAAATTGGCAATGAGATGACGGTTATCAGTTGTTCTGTACCATCTGCTGCTGTCATGGGTGCCCCTGGCTGAGGTTGGCTGGGGCACAAAGACAAAAATGGGAATGACTCCCCAAGTCAATCCCTCCTTTATGGTATCTAAAAATAGACTCATTCCTGCCTAGAATATGGTGCAGGAGTACTAGAGAACCAGTGTACCAGAGAACCAGAGAGCACAGCCGCTCCGTGTCAGATCCCGCAGAAATGATGAGCTACATGCCATTCTAGGGGGTGCCCCTGCAACAACCCCACCTGTTGCTTCCCTGCTCCCCCAACCCTCCTGGGCTACCGCTGCAATGTCCCCCATTTGTGTGAAGTAATAAAGAATGCAGGAATAAGAAACACAGACTCGTTGGTGAGATAAAATGAGGGGGAGGCAGCCTCCAGCTGCTATGATAGTCCAGGCAGTACAGAATATTTTCTTTACACACGAAAGGGAGGGGGCTGATGGAGCTCAGCCCCCAGTTGCTATGATGAAGACGGTTACCAGCCGTTCTGTACCATCGACTGGGAATGACCGGGAGTCATTCCTATTTTTACTCAGGTGCCCCTGGCCAACCTCACCTGAGGCCAGCCAGGAGCACTCATGAGCTGATGATGACGACAGATAGCAGTCATATTGTACTGTCTGCCACCGGGGAGGGGAGAGGAGAGGATACTGCTGTTCACTGTCGCAGCATTGCGTCTACCAGCAGCATGCAGTAGACACAGGGTGACACTGAAAAAAGTCAAGAAACAATTTTTTTCCCTTTTCTTTCACGGAGGGGGGAGGGGCGTAAATTAATGAGCTATACCCTGAACCACCCCGGACAATGTGTTTTACCCTACAGGCATTGGGAGCTCAGCCAAGAATGCAAATACTTTTTGGACACTGCTGGGGACTGTGGGATAGCTGGAGTCCTCAGTACCCCCTCCCTCCCCATGAGCGTCCATTTGATTCTTTGGCTTTCCGTTACGCTTGTCAAACAGCACTGTGCTGTGGACTCTGTATCATAGCCTGGAGATTTCTTTCAAATGCTTTGGTATTTCATCTTCTGTAACGGAGCTCTGATAGAACAGATTTGTCTCCCCATACAGCGGTCAGATCCAGTATCTCCCGTATGGTCCAAGCTGGAGCTCTTTTTGGATTTGGGACTGCATCGCCACCCGTGCTGATCAGAGCTCCACGCTGGACAAACAGGAAATGAAATTCAGAAGTTCACGGGGCTTTTCCTGTTTACCTGGCCAGCGCATCAGAGTTTGGACTGCTGTCCAGAGCAGTCACAATGGTGCATTGTGGGATACCGCCCGGAGGCCAATACTGTCGATTTGTGGCCACACTAACCCTAATCCGATATGGTAATACCGATTTCAGCGCTACTCCTCTCGTCGGGGAGGAGTACAGAAACTGGTTTAAAGAGCCCTTTATATCAATATAAAGGGCCTCGTTATGTGGACGGGTGCAGCGTTAAATTGGTTTAACCCTGCTAAAATCGGTTTAAACGCGTAGCGTAGACCAGACCTGTAAGATCAGAGATAATGAACCAATCACCACCCTTACTCTACAGCTAATTTGCATGCAGCGATTTCATTGGTTGTATGAGGAAGACTGCACAGATGTTGGATTACTTGTGCCGAACTGCCACCCACACAAATCTCCCACTACAACTTCCTCCATGTGCACAAATCAACACAATCACCCACACAAAATAATCTCAAATGTCACTTTGATGTCTAAAATGTATGCTGAGTCAGTATGAAGCAATGGAAATAGCTAAAAGCATGGCTAAGAGCTCTTTTTGTTTAGAATACCACCAAGTTCAATCATTGTGCCATTTTTGGCTTTTGTATACAAAAACATTAGTATTAAGTAAAAATTTAGGATCTGAAGAATCTGAATGTGCCAGACAGGCAAGTAAAACCGGTTGAAACTTTTTTCATCAGAAAGATTTTGGTGTCTCCTCCCCATAGCCTTTTGACCAAAATGAAAACGTTTAATTTGGGGCAAAATATTTCCTTTTTGATTAAGAGTTTCAAAATTGTGTCTCTTTCTGGAGAGGAAAAGACTTTTGCCAGTAAGAGAACAAAGGAGAGAGCCAAAAAAGTGAAAGCATTTTTCCTCAGTGAAATGAGATTTCATAAAATAAAAAAAGTTCACAATGGTTTCAAAGAGTATGAAAGTTATTTTTCCACATTTTTTTCAAAAGCTACCTATTTGTTTTACCAACTCAACAGGCCACATAAACGTAGCATGTAGATCTCATTTTGACACTAGTGATCCAAAACATGTAGTCTGGCTAGGCAACAAATAAAAGTATTAAGGGGAAGAAAACATTATTGCACCTTACAAATAGTTATCAACTTAAAACCAAGGAAAGAGAAACTATTTAGAGCAGTACAAAACGGCATAACCAGAAATACAGGAACTGCTATACTGGATCAGACTAATAGCCATCTAAGTCCAAGACCCTGTCCCTAATGGTGGCCACTGGCAGATATTTCAGAAGAGATAAAAACTCTAAAGTGGAGAACTATGGAATAATCTTGCAACAGAAGACATTTCTTCCTAACCCCCATTAGTTAGCAGCTAGATGATGCCCTAAAGTACAAGTAAGTTCCAGCCATGCCCAACCACATCCCTTACACCCAGAGAAACGCAGGAGTTAGTGGTGTAGAGACAGTTATGCCACTTGGTGACATATGGAAATTGTCTCCTGTAAATTTAAGTCCTCTTTGCACTACCAGAATGGCACAGAGGAGTTGGCACAGAGCAGGATCTGGCTCACAGAAAAAAATATGTTTTGATTAAAACAGATCAAGCTAAGCAGAATTTTTGGTAAAAGTCATTAGAATATTGTACTCTGTAGTGTAAAAATAAGCTTTTTTAAAAAACAAATTCCTGTGGTCAGGATAACACTAGTTTATTTACTGAAATGATGTAACTACATGATTGCTAGAGCAGTTTTTCCAAATTGCACTTTATAATTATTTCCTTTTAAAGCCCGGAGCATATATTACCCTCTTTACAAAAAACAAACACTCACAACCATCTGTTAGTGCATGTGATTGCCATTATCTGCTCACTAACTCCAATTCAAGTGACATTCTACTGCAGTTCACTGACATTCATCTGAGTTCAATTACTTAAAAGAGGAAGTTCGGTTTAAAACAAGATAGAAAGCACACAAAGGAGATTTTTGAAAACTTTCTTCATTGATATCATAGCTGAAATACATTACTGCCAAGAAAAAAAAAGTCTTTAAGAGTCCAACATGTTGCTGTCTTCTACAATGTAGAAATGTCTTAATTCTGACTTCCATCAAGGTAAGAAAATGTGCTATTTTGTAAGATTTCATATTGACTATCAAACAAAGCCACTTAAAAACAGATTAGAGCCTGTTTCTTAGAAAGGACCAGCACTGAGTATACAACAGTTATCAATTTTTTCTAGATACTTGGGAAATTGTGTTATATTATATATCTCCAGATTACGTAAACTTTGATCATCTAAATTTCAGATTACTCCAGATTAATTTGTCTCCAAAATTAATTTAGAAACCTAATTTATATTATGTACCACTAATAATTCAATTTTTAGATGTTTAGACATTTACCTGTACTGTACAATTTTTCTACAATATTTCTATTTAGTCTGGTAATGGTAATACAAGGTGAGACTTTTTGAGCAGTTTTTCTTTAACTGTTGCTGTCCACTGATCCATCTTTTCTGCTTAATTTTTCTTTCCCCACTCCCTCTGCTGAGGCTGCTTCTTTCTAAAAGGCACTGAAGAAAGCACTAACCAACTTTGATAAAGCTTCTGGAAATCTGGACTGCCAATAATACAGTCTGTAATTAAGGCTCTTTGTAGTATGTGGCAAGGCCCAAATTTATACAGCAGAGCTATACTGAAAAACATTGCAATGCTGAAGTGAAACTATCATCTTAAATGTCACACTTCTCTCAAACTGCCTGCTTTCACTGCAAGAAATAGCTATAATTACTATAACAAAGATATTATAGCCCATTTTTAAATAGATTACTTTGTACACGTGACATGCTGTGTGTATAGACAGCTTCCCCCGTATAATCAAGTCAATATCCCTTCACTTGGGTGGGTCTTCCACATAACAAGAGAGAAGGGGGAAAAACACCTTAAAGTACAAAAATGTGATTACGAGACCACAAAAGTTGACAGAGGTACTCACAGACAAATGTAGTATTTGAAATTACTGTATATTTAGCTTGCTCTTTGAAACTGACAAGATTTAAAAAAAAAAACTGTTCCCCTTTCATGGAGTTAAAATTTGATCACCTTCATTTTACTGGAATACTTTGCTGCGTTTTTAGAAAAGTGACAACAATGAATGCACATTTATTTACATTGTACAGATGATCACTACTCCTGTGGGACTTGCAAGCAACTGCGAGGAGACATTCTGACCTATGCGGTCAGATGGAAAGTAGGAGAAATGAATTGATGTAAATTGCAGGATCATTATCTTTAGAAGGGAAAGGAGAGCATTTGCCACTAGAAGTTAAACTATAGAGCTCTTTGGGGAGGAGACCCGGTCTGCAAACATTTGTAAAGCATTTAACATAACAGGGGCCCAATCCTAATAGGTGGCTCTGGGTATTGCCATAATATACATATTTAATAAAATTAAATAATTTATTTATTTACACAACAGTGTCCAGTAATTTGGGCAAAATATTTCCCCCCTTCCATTTCTTACAGGGTATAAGCAAAAAGGCAGTAACTGAGGTCAGCACAGTTCTAGCAATACAATTTAACTTGTGTTTACTGTAGAATTAGTTGAGGGGAGCACAATACATTAAGGTTTGTTTAAACAAAATTAAACCCAAAATTTTGAGAGTGATGGTGTGGTAGACTATTTTAAAAGTTTTCTACAATCTTGATTACAGTCTCCAGATTATGAAGCCAAGTTTAGGACCTAGTCTACTTGACTGTGACCCTTTCTTTTTCCTTGAATATTTAAGAGATGACATAAATGGAATAAAGTGTACTAGTCAGAATCAATTGTAACTTCTAATTTGATTCACAAGTATCTTACCCTTATCAAAGCTTGCATTAGCACCTCTGTCCAATAGGATACGAACTAATTCCACATTAGCAACACTAGCAGCATACATCAGGGGAGTCCATCCAAACTGAAAACTAGATTCTACATTCACACCTGTCAAAACATTAAAAAAATTATAAAGGTAAATATGTATTTTATAACTCCAACTCCAATACACACAGTAAATGTAAATATTTAACTGTTCTCTCTAATGTGTTTCTATCTATTCCTAGGGAGAGAAAATGCTTTGTTCCATACTTCTATTTTCTTTGATCAATTGAAAGGCTCCCTCTCTGCTTGGAACTCTGGAAACAAATTCCACAACTGAATATCAAAAAGCCTGATTCTTAACCCAACAAAACAAAACCACCGCAACTTTCAAACATGATCCCAGAGACAAAAAGATTTTAGAAAGGCTAGCAACACACAATTGCAGCAAAGTTGTTCATTATTATAGCTGTGTCCAGATTTATCTTCTCCGCTTAAATAGTGCTGTGATTCCGACTGATGATAAAAAAAGATGACTTTTGGTTTTGCTTCATGAATTGGACTTTGTGTGGGAGATCGCCAAACAGCAAGTAGGCTGTGTCTAGCAACAGTGAGAGGAGCAAGTAATTCCACTTTAGCTGGTTGCTGAGGTTTTCGTGATTTAGAATTCCCCTACACCGGTCCACTCTGACCTGTCTGCTTTTGCTTTAGCATAAGCTACCTTAGCATTTAGTACTACCTAATTAAATGTCTCTAGAGGAAAAAAACAAGACTTAACCACAACACCCAGATGTGGTTCTAGACTAGATTTCCCATGCACAAGAGAAAAATATTACTCAACTGTAATTCTGCTTCTCTAAAACCATCATTTATGCAAGTTTCTGACTGTTCAGTCTTTGCTTCTTAGCATAAGACTTGTGTTACTTCCCTATTTAAGATTTTGACCCTGGAGGGGAGCTGGGCAAAGCACAAGCCAGGCCCTGTATCTGGCTACTACATATCATGTCCTGAAAAACTGAAATGCTACCTTCTTAACATTCCAGTCAGGTCTTGCAACTGTCCAGGAGAAGCTCTCAAGACAAACACAATATAAGATGATCAACAAAAGACTTAAAAACGACCCAGAAAAATATTTTAAAAATAAGATGCAAGAGAAGAATTCCTCAAAAAGAAATGTTCAAATCCCAAGAAGAATTAGGAAGGGGTGGGAATGCTCAAACCCCAGTGCTGAAACTTGTATAGTAGGGTGGCGTAAGAAGGAAGGGACATAGCTGGTCAGTTTTCCGTCACCACCATCTCAAAAAGCAGAATTAAATTACCAATTAGAGAAGTGTTAAGATCAACACCACCAGGGACTATCAACCTCTTCACATCTGTACCCTTTGAATCAACAGTAGTGCCAGGTATTTTTAAGTGAGGGAAGCACTACCAGTTCAGTGTCTGGCCAAGGAAGGACATGTACTCTTCTGTGGAGGTCTTTCCCTTTTCTGGAAATGGTGAAAGGTGGCACAGAAACAAGGGACTGCCACTGAGGTGCAAGACAAATCTGTTGGGGGTGCAGAAACTTATGCCACTTTCAATGAGCCACCTCATGGTACACCTTACAGTACAGCCACTGCAGGGAAGCTTTGATTTGCCATGAAGGTAGCTAGAGACTGGAGAGAGAAGAGAAAAACTCGTAACAGACATCTTGGGACAAAGCTACCAGTATCTAACAGCTGCACGAGGAACAGACCATTTCCAGACTCCCAGAAAAAGAAACAAAAAACTGGACAATTGCTGTATGGAATTATACAAGTCAAAGAAAGTGACGCCAATTCGGAAGCCTATAAGTGTCACAGGAACCCATTAGGAAAAGTAAGGAAATATTGCTGGGATTGAGATCTAATGTGAATGCTGAATTAGACCTAGATTATCAAAAGCCAAGATGCTCGAAGTATACAATTAAAAGGGTAACAACAGTGAATCTCGTAATCTTGACGGCAAATTGTTTCATGCTCCTACCAGAGATAGAAAGAAAAGAGGATGAGAGGTACATGAGGGCACCAGAAATGAAAAATAAGGATTGGTTTCAAGGTACTGTACACTATTAACAAAAAGCATGTTTAGATCTTGGCAGCACTTTTAACTCAGAAGGTATGTCTACACAGGAGCTGGGAGATATAAAATAAAGTTGAAAACCACCAAATGAAGGGAACAGAGTTCCCAGTACAAGCAGACATACACATGCTAGTTCTGCTTGAGTTAGTGCCTAAAAACAACAATTGTGGCCATGATAGCATCAGCGGCAGTTTGGGCAAGCCATTCGAGTTATGTATCCAGGGATAGTCAGCTATATTGGTTCCAAATAACTGGAGTTCTTTTAATAATACACCTGTGCACATCGCTGGCCTATGTAACCAAGCAATCTTATCACCTTCCAGATCCCTTCCATATCACTGTTCCACTCATATCTTGTTTCAGACTAGAATAAGCTCTTTAGAGCAAGGACTGTGTCTTCATATCTTTGGGCTGCTAGCACAACTGGAACCTGATAGGGCCTTTAGGTGCTACTGCAATATAAAAGAACAACCAAACAGCACATCTAATGGCAGTATATTCCAAGGCTCCATGAAATAAATATTTTAATTTACCTACCATTATGGAAAGTTTCACTATACAATCTGCATATACAGTGGACTGCAAGATGGCTATCAAGAACAGTGGCAGGGTTCACTTTCTTTGAGGCCAAACTCAAAATTCTTACAAGGCAACTAAAGCAAGTATTTTGAAGACTAGTACCAGCATTTATTTACAGTTTAAATTCTTCTAGTTTTCTACCTCAGTCCCTCCCGCCTCACTCCACTGTATGTATCACTGGCTAGAGCTAGACAATGAAACTTAACCAAGACATAAACAGAATGGAAGCTGAGCAAGACAGAAAGGTGGCATGACAAAAGTTTGGTAAGAGAACAGGCAATTGGGGGTAGGAGAAAGAGAAACATGAAGAGAGGCTGGGATGGCAATACCAGGGAAAATGAAATGTAGGAAAAACAACAATACACACAGCTTTAGCCACTAGAAGGAATGTCAAAACTTGTTGCAGAAATGTGACTAGCAGTCCATTACAACTACATATGAGTATGGTACAGTCTATATTTAAGGTAAAGCCTACATTCTCCTGGTGGAAAATTATGTGAAGTCCCTCATCCCTCTGCAGTGACTTAAGTCCCTTTGGACTCAACTCTTGGTTTTACTGGGAACTACAGCATGCCAAAATCTCCAGCCAAACGCTGTCTCTGCTGAGTAGTGCAGGTCTGACCATGTTGCTGCTTTATATATTAAAATAGCTTGGTCATGTGGTTTGTCTGTCTTATGTAGCGCTATCACTATGATAAGAAGGGTGTTTAACAGCCAATGATGATGATATTTGTTTTACAGCATTCAATACTGTGCAAGGTACCCTACAAAGAATAAAACTAATCCTTCTCAATAGATTTTATATATATATATATAAATAAATAAATAAAAGAATGGAGACTAGTACGCAAGAAGCAGACGGAGAAGGGATTAGTGCATATCACATGGAGCCTGTGACTTCTGCAATGTTTTCTCCTTTTAATATTCATTTTTAGGCCCATATCCTTCTCTTTTCTCTAGTCCTCTCACACACTGCAGCCCTGATTTAATATAGCTATTAAATGCTTAGGTATAGTTAATCCCTACTCATTAGCAAACTTTTATCGTGTTATCCTCCACAAAGTTACCCACAAGTCAATCTTTTAACCATACAAAACAGCTGAGAGAGTTAGAACTATTAACTCTTAAAGAAGGAAAGGTGGGCCCTCCATAGCACTTCACAGCTGTTCCTGCTGCTGTGCGCCTCCTGAAGGAAGCCAGGGACAACTTTAAGGGCCACTCCCTAGAACAAGGGTGGCTAACCTGAGCCTGAGAAGGAGTCAGAATTTACCAAAGTGTCACAGTAATACGACAGCAGCCCCATATCAGCTCCCCGACCCCGCTCCCAGCGCCTCCCACCCAATGGCAGCCCTGCCAATCAGCACCTCCCCTCCCATTCAGCTGTTTAATGGCATGCAGGAGACTATAGGGAGGAGGGGGAAGAAGCGAGGGCATGGTAGGCTCAGGGCAGGGGGTTGAAGGGGTGGAGTGGGGGCAGGGCCTGTGGCAGAGCCAGGGGTTGAGCGGTGAGCACCCCCCGGCACACTGGAAAGTTGGTGCCTGTAGCTCCAGCTCCGGAATTGGTGCCTAAACAAGGAGCTGCATATTAATTTCTGAAGGCCACCCCTGCCCTACAAAATGCTGTAGGCTTTAATCCACATGGCCTCAATAGCCCCTCTCTCTAGACTGTTGTGTACTCTAGGGATCCTTCTTATGGAAAACAAAGACACCCCACTTTTTATGCTATATGTACACAATTACTCATCCATCTTGCAACTCAGGTACAAAACAAAACATTTCCTTTGACCTTTTAATGCAATTGTTTTTAGTGCTTGTTATGTCCAGGTTGTGCCAGAGGTTTTTCTTTAACTAGCTGGATTCTAGCAATATAAAGATAAAGATATGTGATTCACCTCCACAGGCAACACTTAACAGAGATAAGGAAGGTACTTTTATGCCAACAGTAGAGTACACTGCTCCTCTAGTAGCATTTTGTCCAAATATTCTGTTGACTTATATTACTATCAATAGGAAAGCTACTTTTATAGACAGAAAATGAGATCGGACGTTCAAAAGGTGAATGAGGTAATGCTTGAAGAACTAAGGTCAAGTTCCACATACAGACTCTTATCCCCAACAGATTCAAGTTATTTGACACCTATGAAAATCAAAAGGATGTACAGATTTGTTTGGCCCATTCCTAAAATAAACTTTAGCACACAATCTGTTCATATTCAGACTCAGTTAATTTATCCTGTAAGAATTCAAAGATGCAAGTCACCGGTGGAGTTATCGGACTTATTTCTCTGGGAGAGCAACAGTCCTCAAACAATCATATCCCTGCATACTCTGCCAATGTGCAGTGTTGCTCTTAGATATAACCAGATGTTAATTACTATTTCTGAACGTAATTTCTCTCTCAGCAGCAATGCAGAAACACTAAGATCTAGCCCAAGCCTAACAAGAATTTTTGGACTCCGTAAATCTTCACTGTTGAAGTACAGAAGAGAGTATTAAAAACTGAATTTACTCTGACATTTTAGCCTTATTGGTCACTGCAGAGGTGGTAGAGCAATCAATACTTTCCATCTTTGTGGATATGAAAGAAAATGGGGCAAATAGGAATTATAAAGACCACTCAAGTCTGTGGTCTAAGTCTCATGAAAATAAACTGATTTGAAATAAACTGTGATGATAAAGGCCTAATTCTGAAGTTCTCAAAAGATGCTACCATCATCTTTAAGACCTTTTTTATCTTCTTGGCAGTACCCAAGGAATCAAGTATAGCCCCAAGAACTGTTTTCGAGGACAGAAGAAACAGAGCTAATTCTCTCTTTAATACCCCGAGTTGGGTGTTTACACTGTATTTACACTTTTTTATTCACCCTATTTACATACATTTCTAAGGCAACTTTCTCTGTAGCATCTATGCAGCCAACCGCATCAAAATTAAAAAATGCACTTTACGTGAAAGATAAAGATCTATTAAATTGCCTGTTTCCTTATCTACTCACTTCCCCCACCAACAAAGAATTTTACCCTACACTATGACAATGTGATAGCCACAGAGTTCTCTTCACCCCTATGTTACAGCAACACCTCCAAAAACCTTTGAGTGGATTCTCCATCACTTTGCCAAATTTACTTCTGAGGCAAAATTAACATTACATTGTATGTAATTTCTCATGGGCTGCTCCAGTTTGTGACATGGACTGCAGTGGCACAGAATTTGGCTCAAAGCTGTCATTCCCTCACTTCCCCCCTCAGGCTGTACCTTGGGAATATGCCTCTAACAAGTTCTACTGAGCAAATCTGGTTGGATCAACAAAGTTACCTCTATGACCCCAGAACCAAACTCCTCACCAAATTGAATTACTGCTCCTATACTATAGCTCTTCAAAGAAACTGATGAAAAAATTTAACATTGTCCAGACTGCTTCCTCACCTCTCATTGAACCCATTCTCAGAAACAGCCATACCATTTTTGCTAAAAAAATTCAAAAAAGAATTCAGCCTGTGGCAGACAGCAACATCGAAAAATTCAGACTAAATGATTAAACTTTGGCAAACTTATAAGCCACTAAAAACACAGGCTTATAATATAAATCATTAGGCAACACTAACTATACAGGCACCACTCACGATCAGCTCAACCTATCAACAAAGAAAGCTTTGACACAAAGTATGAGATCTCAAACATTTCATTCAAAGTGATGTTAATTTGCTTCACCCTTTTAAACAACCAATTTTGCCATAGTGTTTTACTTAAAATGAATGCAATACTGCAGTCAAGAAATTGGCAGTTTTTATTTTCAAAAGATAAATCACCCAGTTTAATATCTGAAGAAAAAAACCCTTGAGTCTGCCAACAAGTTACAATTTTCCAGAAATTATACTAATTTTCTCAGAACAGATACTCCTTGCTGCTATACTCCAGTTTTCTGTTGAAACACAATTTTCTGAAGATCACCATGAGGCAGGTTAATTTATCTGTGTAGCTCATGACCAGAGCCAGCTCCAGTGTTTTTGCCGCCCCAAGCAGTAGGGAAAAAAAAAAAAAAAAGCAGTGATCGCAATTGGCAGTAGCTCCACCACGCTGCTTTCTTCTTCAGTTGCAATTCAGTGGCAGGTCCTTCCCTCTGAGACGGACCGAAGGATCTGCCGCCAAATTGCTAGGGAGGAGCCCAACGTGCCAGCACTTCCCCTTGGCTGCCCCAAGCACTTGCTTGCTGAGTTGGTGCCTGGAGCCGGCCCTGCTCATGACTGACCACTCTAACTGCCCTGGATAATGCAATAAAGGATGCAATGCCTGAACACTGGGTTAATGGAAATGTTTTCTAAGCGAGGAAGCCATTTTAAAATCAAACTAGTATTTTTAAGCAAAATTTGTAAGAGTGAAAAATATCACACAAGTTGATTGCTAGATTGTCTGATCTTCAATCTGAAGCTACTGTTGCCAGGACAGCCCAAGAGGCAGACCACAGGCAGGGCCAGCTTTAGGCTTTTTGCTACCCCTAGCAACAAAAAAAAAAAAAAAAAAAAAAAAGGTGTCTGAAATGCCGCCCATAGCACGTACTTGGTTTGCTGGTGCAGCCCTGACCACAGGCACAATCATCCTGGTGGGTGTGTGTGTGCGCAATTTCCAACCAGGACAGGTACACCTCTACCCTGATCTAATGCTGTCCTCGGGAGCCAAAAAATCTTACTGAGTTATAGGTGAAATCACGTCATATCGAACTTGCTTTGATCTGCCGGAGTGCGTAGCCCCTACCCCCGGAGCACTGCTTTACTGTGTTATATCAGGTTGCGTTATATCAGGACAGAGGTGTATAAAAAAAACTGAAAAGCAAGAACCATTGAATTCCCACCCTCAATTTAAACCCCTCCCCACGCAAATTTACAATACATTGTTTGCAAACCTAGTATTCTCTTTTTAAAAAATATTAAGAGAACAAAATGTAAGGAAGTAGAAGATACTATACAGCATGCTTAGTATATTTCATCTGAAAGAAAACCTTACCAATGAATCAAGAACCCTGAACATCTGAACTATGGTACACAATGTTATTCCTGGCAAACTAATGACTTTATGGCAATGCTGGATGGTGACCCACTCATAAGGAGATAGTGATTCTGTAATTACATTTTTAATAAATATAGAGTCTATACTGTTTTACAAATGTTTGATAACACCTACACAGGCTTAGCAATACTCCTTTGACATGAGAAATTTAGGCAGCCTTCAAATTACATCTTCCCAAATTCAGTAAATTTGAGTTAAGTTTACAATCCACTTTTCTCACCTGAATTTAAAAGTTCTTCAATCATGGACACATCCCCAGAAGTCAAAGCTTTCTTTAATGTTTCATCCTTGTCTTGTAACTGTAATGTTTTACTAAATTGCTAAACAGGCAAAAAAATAAAATCAGAGCCAGGTTACTTCATAATAAACATTTTTTCTATTCAACTTTCAACATGCTTTTGAAGGCACAGTGGGGAAGGAAGTAGAAAACAAATAATTGTTTTCTTTCCTTTATCTTGGTCTGAATAATTGCCAGGATTTGTTTAGGTTCTACTATAATTTACTGATAAGGACAATGCAAGAGAAAGTTACAGCACAGAAAGGAAAATAATTTACATACAGTTCTACAGTGAAATACGTGTGCCTGTAAAAATGGCACTTTTTTACTCAATAGATCTGCTCTCCTAGCACATTCCACCGAATTGGCTTACATCATTAAAAATGAGATTTTTATGAAGCAACACAGCTTGTGGAGAGGTAGATTTATTCTCCTGCTTGCACAACAGAATTGATAGTTCCTATAGCAAGGCTACCCATTCTCAAAAGGGACTCCAAGTCCAAGACTGGCAATACTGCCTTGGGACAATACTCCTGTGTCGCCCAGTGGCGTGATTCAGCAGCTATGTCACCCAATGGTGAGAATCAGCAGCCAAGGATAGAGGAACTCAGGTCTTCCCCACTCCACTGGGTTCCAACCCAGAGCCCAAAGAAACAATAATTTACATTACACAAGCTAGGAGACAGATGCCCCATGCTAGTCCCTGGGCCACTTTCTACCTCAGCTTCAGATTGTCTGAAGATCTGTCTTGTGGTCCCCTTTGGGATTCTTTTCTGTGGTGGTGGCTCAGCGTCCACAGCCCCGTGGCTGAAACGTCAGTGGCGGCTTGACCATAATGCCTGGTCCCAGCCTTTGGGAACCACAGTTGCTACTCCACAGGAGACTGTAGACCCATCTGCTCTCCTACTCCGTCAGCCCAAACTGAGTTGAGTGCTGCCTTTTGAGCCTTCCCTCCCTAGCAGGGGAGAAGGGGCACGGCTTTCTGTGTCCAGAGCAAACCCTTTACCGTTGTTTCAGTAGTGTGGGGCTCGTACAACCTGTCACACCCATGCAAACCTAGCCTTATGCTGTCAGTTACACTTGCATACACAACAGAATCCAAGGCCAATGTGGTTGCACAGATTAATTAAAGCAGTTTTTGATCACAAATCTATTAATGGAAGTGCTGGCAGAATACTGGGGTGGGGTGGAATCATGAATATTTTGTTATTGTTTGTTTCAGTCACAGCATGTGGTGTCACCTACACTCTGCATTTCCCAGTTTTCTAACATTTATTATTTCTTATTAAGAAACATAGCCTGACCTGATAATTAGGCTTGGAAGGATTAGATGTTTATTGGTAAATGTTGATTTCACCATATACACAAACCAATGAAAAATATTTCCAATAATAATAATCATAATAATCAAAATTTTCAGGTAGGTAATTCCCAACAACTGAATGATTAAATAGATAAAAACAGAAAAAAAATGCTTAAAAATAAACACTGATCTTATCCGCAGGTTTGGCCAATCGGGGCTCCCACTGGCCACAGTTGGCCGCTCCAGACAATGGGGGCTGCAGGAAGGGCCGCCAGCATGTCCCTTGGCCCGCGCCGCTTCCTGCAGCCCCCATTGACCTGAAGCAGCGAAATGCGGCCACTGGCAGCCACGATCAGCTGAACCTGCAGACACCAGGGGCTTTCCCTCAACAAGAGGCGGCCCAAGTTTGAGAACTACTGGTCTAAACGACAGAAACTCACATCAGTAGCCCACAGATTAGCCATTTTTTTCAGGATTCAGTAAATATTTTGAATGAACATGGTCCAAATTCAGCAAAGCATTTAGGCAGGTACTTATTTCCATGCCTATTCAAAGTCCTTAAGCAGATGTCCCACTGAAGTTAATGTGACAAAGTCCCTTTTCAAAGTAGATTTGAACTTTAAGTCAGAATCCTGTAAAACACAGGAATTTTAAAAATACCAATTTGCTAGGAGCAGCAAGAAGCCTTCAAGACCCCAGAACTATAATATTCAGTTCAACTGTGGTGAAACTCCAATGCAAAACTGATTTAATTGAGTAGAATTTTTCTTCCCCATTATTACAAATGCACATTTGTCAATACAGTGATATGTCCTGGCTGCTCCTAAAATCATTTTGGTACATGAATTTATACTTTATTTAAATAAAAACAAAATTAGAAATAAGAAGCTAGCAGAAGTCATATTTCTTATGAATACCTAATACAAAAAATGTTATTTCTGTTTTAGAGTATTATCTTAAAACTTCCCATAGTCACTAAGTCAACTGGAAACTTTTGTGTGGATTCAGTATAAGGCTGTGAGAGTATTTAACACTTTGCTATACAGCATGCTGCACTTCCAAAGCCATGTACAAATAATGTACAAACAAGGCAGAAATGCCGGGGGTGGGAGGGAGAACATCCTCAGCCACATCCCCATTGACAGAAGGCTGTGACCCAGAGGGTGGATGACTTATGGGCTTTGCTGGGTCAGCACAGGCCATGCATGGGACGTCATGGCTGCTCAGGGGCGCTCCTAGCATTGGTACCACGGTAGGACTCTATAGTAAAGCAGGGCTCACATCACACTCAGCGAGCCACGTGTGCAGCAGTGGTGCAGTTCACTAGGTTGCCAGGCGTCCAGTTTTCAACAGAATGCCCAGTAGAAAAGGGACCCTGGCAGCTCCAGTCAGCACCCGTGACTGGGCTGTTATAAGTCCAGTCAGCAGTGCAGTGGGCCTAAGGCAGGTTCCATATCGGCCCGGCACAGCTCCCAGAAGCAGCCTGCATGTCCCTATGGCCCCTCAGCGCAGGGGAGCCAGGGATATTCTGTGTGTTGCCCCCACCCTTAGCTCTGCCTACATAGGTCCACATGGCTGGGAACCATGGCCCATAGGAGCCTCAGGGGTAGCACCTGCAGGCAAGAATAGCATGCAGAGACCTTTGGCCAACCCTGCACCTAGGGCAGGGGTGGGCAAACTACAGTCGTTTTAAGATGGCCCGCAAGCTCCCACTGGGGAGCGGGATCTGGGGCTTGCCCCACTCTAATACTCCAGCCAGGGGACAGGGTCAGGGGCTGCACCGTGTGGCTCCTGGAAGCCACGGCATGGCCCGCCCAGGTGCTCCAGCTGGGGTGCAAGGTTGGGGGCCACTTCATGCAACTTCTAGAAGCCGTGGCATGGCCCCACTCTGGCTCCTACGCACTCCAGTAGCCTCCTCCAGCACTCCAATGGGAGCTACGGGGTGGTGCCTGTGGATGGGGCAGCATGCAGATGTGCCTAGGCGCGCCTCTGTGTAGGAGCTGGAGGAGGGACATGCCACTGCTTCCGGGAGCTGCTTGAGATAAGCACCACTCGGAGCCTGCACCCCTGAGCCTCTTGCCACATCCCAACCCCCCAACCCCAGCCCTGATCCCCCTCCTGCCCTCCAAACCCCTCAATCCCAGCCCAGAGCACTATCCTGCACCCCAAACCCCTCATCCCCACCCCCAAACCCACAGCCCCCGTCAGAGCCTGCATCCCTTCCCACACCCCAACCCCCTTCCCCAGCCTGGAGCCCCCTCTCACACCCTGAACTCATTTCTTGCCCCCACCCTGGAGCCCCCAATTTTGTGAGCATTCATGGCCTGCCATACAATGTCAATTCCCAGCTGTGGCCCTCAAGCTAAAGTTTGCCCACCCCAGCCTAGGGGACTGCAGGGACACATGGGCCACTTCCAGGAGCCACCTGAGGTAAGTGCCAGTCCTCATCCCTGGCCCTACCCCACAGCCTACACCCCCAGCCAGAGACCTCATCCCCCTCCCACACCTGAACCCCTGCCCCAGCCCAGTGAAAGTGAGTGGGTGGTGGCGACCAAGTGAGGAAGGGGGGGTGGAGTGAGTAGGGGCAGGGCCTCGGGGAAGGGGTGGGGTGAAGCGGGTTCAGTTTTCTGCAATGAGGAGGTTGGCAACCCCAGGCCCAACTGATGAGCGCCGAGCACGCGGGCCAAGCAGGGAAGCGCTCGCGACCGCCCCGCAACCCAACCACACCCCAGCACCCACCGGCCGCGCCGCGGAGCTAAGCACCCAGCCCGGCCCCAGCACCACCGCCCGCTGGGCAGAGCGGCGGGAGCCCGCGGCCGCCCCCACCTGCGGCTCGTGCTGAACGAACCCGATCACCCAGCGGTCCTCGTCGCTGTCGCTGCTCTCGCCTCCCCCGGCCACCGCCAGCGAGCGGGAAGCCCACGGCATGGCCTCTGCTGCCACCGGCCGCGCACCCGCACCGCGCACGCGGAGCCCCGGCACCCCAGCCTCGTTTCCAGTCCCCGCCGCGAGAGCGGGAAACTGTCTCAGGTGGGAAGGCGCTGCGGTCACGTGGCTCTGCGGCGGGGCCCGCGGGACTGTGAGAAGGCGTGTTCTCCACGCCGGCCCGGGCGGGGCAGGGAGACCGAGCCGTGGGAGGAAGCCTGTGGAGAGGCGCAGGGAACGTGCAGGCAGAGCCGTGGGACTCCACGGGCGGGGCTGGAAGTTGCCAGTTTATGAGTCATGTCAGGGCTTGGAATTTTAATTTTAATTAAGGCAGCATAAATCCCTGTCTGGAGCAGGAGGGGCCCTATCTGGGCCCCTGGACAAGGTCCCATTAATTTCAGTAGGAAGTGGTGTTTTGTGCCAGTGCCTTTGGGACAGATATGACTCTCTTTCCCTCCAACCCCCAAAACGCGATGGCTGCTACTTACAGGATGGGACTAAGTATAAACCCCATAGTCAGTGATTTCTTCTGCTCTCAGAACAAGAATTGTCCTGGCTGGAAAACTTTGAAGTAACACCACAGTAGCATAGAAAGGAGTGCTGAGGAGTCACCCTTATGGTTTCCTTTTACCATCACTAAATTCACAAATCTCCGTTTACAGAACAAATTAGGAACCCAATCCCATATTCCTTTCCCAAGGAAAACCACTATTTGCTGTCAGTGTGAGATTTGGCTGGGTAAGGAGTAAAGAATTTGGCCCTAAAACTAGTAGACGTGTGCACTACCTGTGGGCCAAATACACTTGGTGAGTCATAAAATGTGGCCCTGCCTGCTACTTAGTTTCTTACTTCTTCTATAGCATGAAGATAAGATCAAATGTCATTCTTTATTGCTAGTGAACTGTTATTAATCTGTCAAGATAGGTACAGGTAATAAATATTATAGTTCTGTGCATTTCTTTGTTAATGTTAGGAAACTTTAGGAAATAAATTGTCATAATACCACTACATAAATCCCTGGGTGGTTCCTAACTTGAATACTGTGTGCAGTTCTGGTTGCCCCATCTCAGAAAAAGATGTATTAGAATTGGGTAAGGGCACAGAGAAGGATAACAGAAATGACAACGAGTAAAAATAATCTCTTCCATATTAGGAGATATTAAACTGTTCAGTTTAGAGAAGAGATGCCTAAGGGAGGATATGGTAGAGGTCTACAGAATCACAACTGGCATGAAGGAAGTGTTACTACCCCTTCCCATAACATAAGAACCAGGGGGCTCCTCTTGACACAGGTGCTGGCTTCCTCCTTGCTTTGAGGGTGCTCAACGCCTGCCAGGCACTGCCCCCACTCTACCCCTTCCTCCTACCCCACCTCTTCCTGCACAGTTCTGCCCCCTCCCCCAAGCGTGCCCTGTGCCTGCACTTCCTCCTTCCAGCACGTCCTGCATGCCATGGAATAGTTGATCTGGGGTGGATGGGAAGCACTGGGAGGGAGCGGGGGAAGGAGTTGATTGGCAGGTCTACTGGCAGGCAGGAGGCACTGTGGGAGAGGGGGAAGAGCCAGCTGCCAGTGGGTGCTAAGTAACCGCTATTTTTTTTCCATGGGTGCTCAAGGGCTGGAGCATGGAGTTGGCACCTATGCCTCATGAAATTAATAGGCAGCAGGTTTAAAACAAAAGGAAGTCCTTCATACAGCTCTCCATCAAACTGTGGAACTCATTGCCAGATGTTGTGAAGGCCAAAAGTAAACTGAGTTCAAAGAAGAATTAGATAAGTTCATGGAGGACAGGTTAAACAATAGCTATTAGCCAAGATGGGGATACAATTTCTTGCTTATGTTTAAGGCCCTACCAAATTCATGGCCATGACATTTGGTCTTTCTCCCCTCCCCCCTGTGAAATCTGGTCTTTTGTGTGTTTTTACCTTGTACTATACAGATTTCATGGGGGAGACCAGCATTTCTCATACTGGGGGCCCTGACCCAAAAGGCAGTTGCAGGGAGGTCAGAAGGTTATTTTAGGGGGGTCATGATATTGCCACCCTTACTTCTGCGCTACCTTCAGAGTTGGGCAGCTGGAGAGCAGCGGCTGCTGGTTGGGCACCCAGCTCTGAAGGCAGCACCCTGCCAGCAGCAGCGCAGAAGTAATGGTATCAGTACCACAACCTGCCCTACAATAACCTTGTGACCCCCCCCACTCCTTTTTGGGTGAGGACCCCTCAAATTACCACACTGTGAAATTTCAGATTTAAATAGCTAAAATAATGAAAGTTATGATTTATTAAATCCTATGACTGTGAAATTGACCAAAATGGATTGTGAATTTGGTAGGGCCCTACTTACATTCTCATGTGTGTTACAGGCAATATAAGTAGTTCTGCCTATAGTTATAATTGCCCAGTATTTCCCATTCTAAGACCTTTTTTTTAAATTACTTATCAGTTTGCCAAAATATAACTGTTTGGGCTGAAATTTTCCTTGCCAGGTGTCTAATTTTTGGGGGAGGAAGGGCAGGGGGTGCAAGGGGTTGAGGGTGGAAATGGTTCAGCCATTTCCAAGAATGAGTTTAGGAAAAATATTTTGCCCACGTTAAAGAATTGTGTGTAAGAATTGTTTTTAAAAGTTCTAAAGCTTTCATGCTTTGGAGCAGGAACTTGAAATCTGGGAGGTCAGTCTGGTGTCAGGGATGTGCGGTGCCCATGAAAAATTAGCCAAATTTGGCAAGTTATGAGCCTTTGAAACATCCCAGGTAGCATGTGTTCTGTATAGACTTGTTAGAGTTTAGTTGTCAAATTCGCCCAAAATTTCATCTGTAACAAGTATGCTCCTGTCCCTAACATCTCTTGCATGCTAACCAGGCTGCCCTGCACCATCCCCACAGATGATGCTCCATCCTGGAACTGTAGGAGTGGAGCAGGATTTTCCTGCTATTGCTGTTCAGAGACAGAAAGTATTACAGAGAGACTGAAAAGCAGACCATTATAGCACACCCAAATCACTTCCAAATATGAGAAAGTATACCTCTTCATTGGCTTTAAAACTAGTGCTTAATTCTTGCAAGGCTGAAGATGTAGGCAGCAACTATCCTGTGGCAGAAGGATTAGAGATGACTAGATGATGGAGACTCTTGTGCAATGCAGGAGAATGGACTGCCCTTGAAAGAGGACACCACTTACTTTTTCTTTCCACTCTCCTAATAAACTCTTTTTTCTGCTCTTTCACATCAATGACTGACAGAGAAACAGACAATTACACTCACTCTCTCTCTCTCTCACACACACACAAAAGATACATACAAACACACATTTCCTGTTTAATTTATTTATGTCTCCTTTTCTGTCCTCTTGACTGAATATATTCCTTTGACTCATGGTGAGGTCCCTGCAAAACATAGCTTTGAAGCTTTGTTCTGGTAACAAGAATGGGGAGTTGTGTTTATGTACTTTTTTTTCTACAAGATAAACAGTGTAAAAGAAAGAAACAACAAATGTATCCAAAAGGCTCACTCAGTGCTTTGGTTACAATCAGGTCAAATTAATGCACCTTTTAAAATGTGAGAGCTGCTAACTTATGTTTACATGGACCTGGAAAGGACTTTAAATATTGGTTATTTTTAAAAATTATCAGTAATTTTTAAAGAGGAGTAAAATGATCAGTAGAAATCCATTTTAATTGGGTTGTGATGGATAACTAGAAATAGTATTGCAGTCTAGAGGGGCAGAGGAAAAATATTAAGATCTCTTGAGATGACTATAAATTATCTTTCTGTATAAAACATTACATGTAACTATATAGATAAAGAAGATAATTCACAGTCATCCCAAGAGATCTTAATCTTTTTTCTCTGCCCCTCTGGACTGCAGTCCTGTTTCTGCTATTTTAATGGGTTGCAAATATTTGCGCAAAGCTGGCCAGACAATACTTAAGCCAAATGAAAAAAATTACTTTCCCATCATTCTGCAGCAGCTTATCCCAAAATGATAGCCAAATTTTTAAAGTTGGTCCTTGATTATGTGTACCCCAGGTTTTCCATGCCCACCTTAAAACATCTAAGGGCTTGATTTTCAGAAGTTCTGATGGCTTAGCATTTACTGGATTTCAGTTGGAGCTGTAGGCCTGTTGCACCCCTGAAAATCAGAGGCTTAGGGGCCCAATTCACTAGTGCCCTGCACCTTATGTAGTCAGTTACAGACTGACTACATCAGAACCAAGCAGGTGTAAACTGCTACCATTCTGAGAGGATAGCATTTTGCCCTAGTCAAAGATACAATCATGAAATGAGTCCTTTAAAGTCAATGGGAGTTAGATGTGTATAACTGAGGGTAGAATTTGGAGCTTATGAGCATTACAACTAGATGATGATATGATTGTGTTTCTACATAACTATTCATTTTTTATTATTCAGTCCTGTAAGACCTAGTATAAGCATTGATGATAATCTCCAGCCTTCTATTTATTGTGTGGTAA
The DNA here is from genome assembly GCF_025201925.1 of Gopherus flavomarginatus. Classification (NCBI taxonomy): domain Eukaryota; kingdom Metazoa; phylum Chordata; order Testudines; family Testudinidae; genus Gopherus; species Gopherus flavomarginatus. The sequence continues at coordinate 49,705,627 of NC_066617.1, read as the reverse complement.
AATAGGTGTGCTTCCATTACTGTGACATTCTGTACCTTGGGGAAGTGTGCTGTAACCCCCATATTCCTCATTTTCATATAATCGTGATCTTACCTTACAAGGCATGTTTTATATGTATCAGGGAAAAGGTTATAATCTGCTAAAAGTCATTTCTCTACCCATATATGTATATCATTAAAGCATATGAAATATAAGAATCGTGTAGTGTGCTTGTCACTAAAACATGCTGTAAGTTGGGGGAATCAATCAGATATTAGCTCCCCAGAGACAACATCAAGGAAAGTAACCGACGCCCAGGCAAGGTGTCAATCAACCCATCAACAACCATTGTCCAGCAAGGAAGCTTGACTCACCTGCATGAGGCCATACCAGGTAATTTGCTCAACCTTGCTTGAAAAGACTCAGTAATCTTAGAATCATAGATTATTACGGTTGGAAGGGACCTCAAGAGATCTTCTAGTCCAACCCCTTGCTCAAAGCGGAATCAATCCCCAAATCCCTAAATGGCCCCCTCAAGGATTGAACTCACAACCCTGGGTTGAGTGCTCACCTGACTCTGAAAAAGATGGTGGGGGGGCAAAGCGAAGAGGGAAGAAAGGACATGATAAAAGGAAGAGACATTTGCCATGCTCTTCCTGTCTCTTCCACCTGCGTCTACAGACAGTGGTAAGAACCATCTAAGTTTGTAAGGACATTGAAAATGTTAAGATGAGCTTAGAATATGTTTTGCTTTTATTTCTGACCAAATCTGACTTGTTATGCTTTGACTTATAATCACTTAAAATCTATCTTCATAGTTAATAAATCTGTTTGTTTATTCTGCCTGAAGCAGTGCATTTGGTTTGAAGCGAGAGACTCCCCTTTGGAGAACAAGCCTGGTACATATCAATTTCTTTGTTAAATTGACAAACTTATATAAGCGTGCAGCGTCCAGTGGGCATAACTGGACACTGCAAGATGGAGGGTCCTAGGGTGTGTCTGGGACCAGAGATATTGGCTAGTGTAATTCTCTTGGAAGTAGCTGGGAGCATCTTACATGCCAGAGGCTGTGCGTTAACAGCCCAGGAGTGGGGGTTCTCACAGCAGAGCAGAGTACGGCTGGCTCCCAGAGTCAAGGAGTGGAGTGGCCTAGCAGATCACTGGTCCAGATAACACCAGAGGGGAACGTTACACATACATTTTATTAAGCTTTAGTTTTAAATTATACTATCCTTCAGAAAAATCAGTAAGATAACCAGTCTTTCATTACATTGTAGCCTACTACAAATGCATTTTAAAATATTTTCTCTACAACTTAGTAAGTTATATTTGGTGCTGCTAAGTGCTGTTAAACAGCTGATGTTCATTTCAGAGGAGGCTGTGTTTCAGTGTGATGTGCAAAGTGATTCCTATATAGCTCTTACTTACCTCACAAAAGCATTGTAAGGCCTAATTTGTTAACATTTGTAAAGGACTTAAAGATTTTCAAATGAAAATCACTATAGAATTGTAATGAGCTATTAAAATGAATATTATTTCATTGAAAACATGCATTACAAATTTCACAAGATCAAATTAATCTCAACAGACCTTCAACATTTTTAATCACAAAAAGGGCTATCCTGTGCATCACTCTGTTTTTCTATATTCAATATTATATGGATATCAGTTATTGGATATATGAATTTCTATATGGTTCTATTGTTTTAATTCTGTATCATTCTTTAAATATTACAATCGTACAATGTATAAGTATTATTATATTTAGTGTTTATCTTACTGCAGCATCCAAAGTGCCAGTCAGGATCAGGATCCCATTGTGGTAAACATGATTCAAACATGTATAAAGATACAATTCATTCCCCAAAGCACTCACTATTTTGTGTACTGTAGAACTGGAAATGTTTGCTGTAAATTAATTGTTGGTATATTCACTGATATGACAATGCATACTAATTAATTGACATTATCATGCAGAAATTCTTAAACTGATGCCCATGTCTTACCAGTGGTCCTTAGTGCACTTCCTGGTATAATATAGAATGAAGCATTTTGTGACTTAAACAGTAGCAGATTAAGGTGAGGAAGTGAATAATGAGAGTTGTCTCTCATACAAAATAGGCACAGAATAAAAAGAGTTGGAGATCTATCCTGCAAACTTCAGCACTTGCCTGTGAAAACTTGTTGGGAGCATGAAAATAGTTTTTACCTAAAATGTACAGCACTAAAATAATTAATTTTACAATATTTGTTCATCTTGTAATTTATCATTCAAATTAAAAACACAATAAAAGACACAAAACCATCTAGCAAGCAATACTGAAAATACTGTATACTAAAAGTGTTTCTGAAAAATGAAAACTATGAAGATTAATATCAGCTTTATTTTTTAAAAGAATTTACAATGTATGAAATTATTTCATTTTTTCCATGTGCTTCAAAGGCATGTTGAGGTTTCCAGGATTTTATAAATAGTAAATGAAATTTTTAAAGATTTCCTGATTCCTGAGCCCACCCACCCCTTCTTTTGAAGGCACTGAAAAGTGCATCTACAAGCTTTTCCTTGTATGTGATTGCATTTGTCTTTGTAAAAAATAATAAATACAGGAAAGGCTAGAGGGCTAACCACATAACTAAGCATGTTATGCTCAGGAAGAAAACAGATATATTTCAACATATTTACTTCTGGAAAATATTTTGTTTTGTTTAATTGATATTTACTAGCATGTTTACAAAGCACATGGTGAACGTTTCAGGTTTAACTCTGGAGTACCTGTCAGTTATATTTTATTTCAGCCCTTTCTGTGGTATTGGGCCCTTTCCCCTAGTCCTTTCTGACACAAAACTCCCATTTGCTGCAATATGAATTTTGCCTTTGTAAAGATGGTTTTGCTATTTCCTTCTTCCTATTATCCAAGTTAGGGCCCCGTCCTAATTGTATTAAACTCATTGTTTGTACTGCTGTTGGCTGGTCAGAACAAGATCAGGTGTGTAGGTTGTGTGCCACAGATGTATTTGCTGGTGGTATAGGACCAGACACTAAGGTCCTTAAATCAAGGCAGACATCCACAGAATTCAACAGGAATTTGGTCAAGTAGGACTGTAGAATTTGGCCTTCAGCTCAGGAGGTGGTCAAAAATTTCACACAAGTGCCCTGAGAACCTTTATCTCAAGAGATAATAAAATAACTTTCATTTCCATACAGTAGAATCGCAAAGATACGAACACCAGAGTTACGGACTTACTGGTCAACTGGACACCATGTGGACTCTAAAGTAATCAGGCAGCAGTGAAGACAAAACAAAACAAAAACAAAAAGCAAAAACAAAAAAAACCCTGCAGCAAATACTGTATTGCCTTGGGGGCTCAGGGCTTTAGCCATGGGATGGCGGGGGGGTTGGGGCTGCAACTGCATAGTGGGAGAGGTCAGGGGTCTGGGCGGGGGCTCAGGGCTTCTGACCCTCGGAAGCAGCAGGGCTCAGGGCTTTAGATCCAGGGGGAGCACTAGAGCTCAGGGCTTCAACCCTGTGGCTCCCTTTCCAGCTTCAGCTCTGCGGAGGCATGCTGGGGCTCCAGCCCCATGGCTCCGTTCTTGGCTTCAGCGCCACGGAGAGTGCTGGGGCTCAGGGCTTTAGCTACAAGGGGAGTGCCGGTTTCAGCCCCAGCACACCCCCTGTAGCTAAAACCCAAGCCCCGGTGTCCCCCCCAACACTCTGTAATGTCTTGTTCAGAGTTATGAAACATTTCAGAGTTATGAACAACCTCCCTTCCAAAGGTGTCTGTAACTCTGAGGTTCTACTGTACTTGCAATTTGATGTTCACCATTATCTGTCTTTAGTCAGAATGAACTATCAATCATACTCATTCATAAAGAGCAATTTAAGGTATTTCCACATTTTGTTCACGCTGCCAATCTTTTTTAAGAGACATCGATCGATGATGGGAATGGATATTAAAGGATATTTGCCTGGCCAAATGTTCTCATTATGGTGTAAACTTCTTGATATTATTCTTACCGCTGTTGCATGATTACAACCACATAACAGAAAGGTCAGCCATTGGGAGAGATGTTTTCCAATAAATTGTGAAGATTTTCACACTCAGGGAGACCTAAGTGGACTGCATTGGACCTGGAAATCCCTCGGGGACAAATAGAACTTTCTTCTGGGTTTAGAATAATAATCTGTTGTATATGTCTTTAAATAAATGTTCATTTACAGAGAACAAGAATCTCCATTAGCCTAAACCAGACCTCTCAATTGTTTCGCTTGTACAGAGGTGGGGGGTGGGGAGCAGAAGGGAATACCAAACGTCATTGTATTTATATTTTATAACTGCAGATTAGATATTTCTTTTTAACAAGAGCTGACTAGTGGAAATCATAGAATCATAGAATATCAGGGTTGGAAGGGACCTCAGGAGGTCATCTAGTCCAACCCCCTGCTCAAAGCAGGACCAAATAAGGACTAGCTATGGATATAGGGGCACCTATATAATAAAATACTGTACTTTACATACATCAGTGATCTTTTTAACATGTTTAAACTAAGAACAGGGCTTCATTTTCTAACTGTTGACAAATTCAAGGAAATTAATAGTTTAAATATATTTGAAAGCTCCTTTACACTCTAAGCCTTTTAGTGCAGAGATTATCAATTTTTGTATGGTTGCTCAGTGCCTAACACAGTGGGACCCTGGCTGAGTTGTCTCTAGGTAGTACTAAAAAGTACAGTCAGTAATAATAACAACTGTAAAAATCTCAGAATCTTCATCGTTTCAACAGCTTTCCCTTTGAAAATCTGTTAGTGCTCCTGTATGAGATTGAAACAAAGAATGACCTGCAAACTCTTATTCATTTTAGGGCATGTCTACACTAAAGTTAAGTTGACTTTATGTAAATCAGCATCTACCCTCCAAATTAGTTATGTCAATCATGTATGTCCACACCACGCTGATTGTGTCGGCAGGGTTCTTCCTCACTAGTAGCGCTTGCATTGATGCACAGAGCAGATGCAAATGTAGATGCAGAGCTATTCCACAGTGCAACTAGCCACAGGGGATTTTGGGAAGGACTTGCAATGCCTTATGGGACAAAAACATTGTCGCAGGTGACAATGGCTTCAGCCTCCTTCCCTTCCCTAATCTCAGTGGCAAACAACCCATGTCTTTTCATGCTTTTTTTCAAAAGCCTGGCTTAGCCACGCATATGCCATGGCTTAAGAAGCATGGACCCTGTTCAGCTGTACACTCTTGTGTTGTCAGCATTAAAAACACCTCATGCCTTATCCTGCAGTATTTCCAGAGCTGAGACAGGACCCACTGTGTAGAACATTGCAATGTCACACAATCAGCTCTGCTGCAAGCCATAGAGCGAAACAATTCCCAGTTGCTGGTGGCAGTTGCGCATTGGCTGAACATGGTTGAGCACCTTGGGCCCTGGAAACAAGAACTCACAGGTGGGACGCATCATTATGCGGCTATGGCATGATGAGCAGTGGCTGCAGAACTTGTGAATGTGGAAGGCCACTTTCCAGTTTTTGTGCAGAGTTTTTCCCAGTCCTGAAGCACAGCAATACCAAAATGAGAGCTGTTCTGACAGTGGAAAAGCGAGTGGCGATCACTCTATGGAAGCTTGCAATGCCAGACTGTTGCCCATCAGTGGGGAATCAATTCAAAGTTAGTAAATCCACTGCAGGAGCTGTTGTGATCCAAGTGTGCAGGGCCATTAATAGACTTCTGCTAAGAAGGGTAGTGACTCTGGGCAATATACAGGACATAGTGGATGGTTTTCCTGCGATGAGTTTTCCTAACTGCAGTGGGATGACACATGGCATGCATATCCCTATTTTGGGTACCAGACCACCTTGGCAAAGAGTACATAAACCAAAACAGATACTTTTCAATAGTGTTGCAAATGCTGGTGGGTCACAGGGGCACCGACATCTCTGTGGGATGGTCAGGAAAAGTGCACATCTTTAGGAACACAGGTCTGTTCAGAAAGCTGCAAGAAGGGACTTTCTTTTCAGACCGCAAAATAACCACTGATGATGTTGAAATGCTAATTGTGATCTGGGAGATAAAGCCTATCCCTTGCTCATGAAGCCGTACACTGGCCACCTGGACAGCAGTAAGGAGTGGTTCAGCAATAAGCTGAGCAAGTGCAGCATGGTGGTGGAATGTGCCTTTGGACATTTAAAAGGTCACTGGCACTGTTTGCTTACTAGGTTAGACCTCAGTGAAAGCAATATCCCCATTGTTATTGCTGCCTGCTATGTGCTCCATAATATCTGTGAAACAAAGGGAGAAACGTTTCCACCTGGCTGGGGCGTTGAGGCAGATCATTTGACAGCTCATTTTGAGCAGCAAGATTCCAGGGCAATAAAAAGTGCCCAGCAAGGGGCTCTGTGTCTCCATGAGGCTTTGAAAACCTATTTCAGCAATGAGCCACAGTAATATGGGACACTTATCTGTGTTGTGCCTTCCCAAACCATCCACACCATTACCTTAGTTCCCCTGTAAGCCCCCTCCCGCCACCCCTCATCCATGTCTGGAATAAATAGAAGGCCTTTTTCCCCCTCAAAGTGGTTTCTTTTATTATGCATAAACAAAGATGCAGAAAGAAAATAAAATTAAGGTAACTTTAGGCAACAGGGATAACATTGGGGGAGAGAAACAAAGTCAGCTTGTTTTCAGAAGCACTGCACTCCTAACATCAAAGGTCTTGGAAGGGGTGTCTTCTGTTCTTTGTATCCTTCTCTGGGGTTGAATGGAAGGGATACTGTACCTTCCCACCCCGTCTCATGGAATGTTTGTGGGAGGAGGATTGTGAATAGGGTGATGCTGGCAGGCAGTTCTGCAAAGACTTCAAAGGGAGTTTAGCATCAAGCTGCCTTTCCTGAAGCTCAGCCATATGGCTCAACATGTCTGATTGGTCCTTCATAATCTGCAGCATCTCCTGTTTTACATGTCCATGTCTAGTTTGTTGGAGAGTGAAATCCTTCATGATCTGAGCTCCATCTCGACTGTCCCAGAGGTGTTCATATCTTGCGGAACATGTCCTCCTGAGTCCTCTTTTTCTGTGCTCTAATTTGAGAAAGTCTCTCTCTCAGTGTGGAGGATGCGCCAAAGGACAAACTTTCTGCTGTGAGGCATACAAAGCCCAAGGCAACCATTGTCATGCAAACATTGTTTCTTGTGCAAGATTGATATTTAAAAAAAATAAACCCTTATTACATTTCACTGCAAGCTACAATGTAATCAGAATCTCTAGCTATTCCATGAGTTGGTTTGCTGCTCCCCAGCTATGGTGAGCATGACTCCAAGGCATGGGTGACAAGTCTTGTGCTGCAACTTTTGGCAAACCTGCATCAGGAGCACAGTTAGGTGATTGAGCAGAGTCCCCCTCCCCCTAGCAACATGGTCGGTGCTTGAGAAAAGGCACCAGTGTTAAGCTTCCCAAATATTTTTTTTCCCAAGGTGGCCTGGGGGTATGTGTGGAAGATACGGTAAGCCCTCCCCTCCTTTTCTTAACACAGCCTGTAAAATATGGCGACCCTTTCCAACCACAGCAATGGCACATTAGGGAAAATGTGGTTATGGGACCCGGATTTCACCATAATGGGGTGGATCACTTGTTCTATTGTTTGTGGTTTGAGTACTTGTATTGAAAACCTCCCCCATTTCCCTAGGTAATCCTCAGTGATATCAGTCTCCTGAGGTTACCAGAGGCAGCAAGGGAGCAGATGCTGCAAGCGTCTGGGTACAGACCTGGTCCTTATACTGCTATATTGTGTGCCACAATGATGTCAGCAGAGTTAATACTGGAGTGACGAGGGAACATGTCCTACCATGGTGGAAGAAACAAGGCAGCCCTCCACAGAAACCTGCAAAGAATTGCAGAGTACGTCCACAAAATTTTCCTAGAGATCTCAGTGTAGGATTCCCAGACCATCCCTGTGCACATAAACAGTCTTTTTTGGGGAGCACCCTCAGCATAGGTGGAGCAGTCACCGGCAAGCAGGTACCTACTGCACATCAATTTTTGTTCTGCTTAAACATATAACATAATAGAATGTAACCCCTACAGTTTGATTGGAAATGTATACTCACCAGAGGTGCCTTCCCCAGCATCACGCTTGGCCACCACTTGGTCCTGCAAACAGCTAGGCTCCAGGGTTTAAAACAGGTCCTGGCTGTTAGGGAGAATGGATTCACTGCTCACTTGTCTCTCATTCTCCTCCTCCTCTTCCTCATCCACAAAGTCCTACTCATTGTTGCCTGAGCTGGCCCGGGACTCAGACTCCTAGGAGTAATGGTGGGGTTGCCATCAAGAATTACATAAAAGTAGCATGTCTATGGGGCGGAATCAGAATGACCATTCACCTCCCTTGTTTTCTTGTAGTACACTTGCCGAAGTTCTTTTATTTTCATATGGCACTGCTGTGTGTCCCTGGCGTAGCCCTTCTGCCCCATACCCCACACGATCTTTGGACAGATGTCAGCGTTTCTTCTGCTGGATTGCAACTGTGCCTGCACAGACTCTTTTTCCCACACAGTAATAAGATCCACCACCTCCCGAGTACACCAGGGTGCAGCACGTTTGGGGCATTGAGTCTCCATGATCAGGTATGCTGGCAAGCCCTCCGTGCTGATTAATCAGGAAATGAAAATTCAACATTTCCTAGGGCTTTACCAAGAGAGGGACTGTTTCCTGTGTACCTGGCTGTCATGCAGCAGAGTTGAAAATGCTCTCCAGAGTGGTAACCACGGAGCATTGTGGGACACCTCCTGAGGCCAACTAATTCAAATTACACAATACAGTGTCTACACTATCTTCATGTTGACCTGTGGATGTTGAATTAAGCACTATGCCTCTTGTGGAGGTGGAGTACAGACATAGACTTTACAGGTGACTTGATCAGTGGAAGTGACCTGGTAGTATACATCATTAGGTTGACTTAAGATGGCTTCCAACAACCTAACTCTGTAGTGTAGACCAGGCCTTATAGGATCTGGTTCATAGTATCCCTATATCAAAGAAACTGTGAGCTGGAAATATAGGATGTGTTTTCAGAAAATGAAAGATGCTCAAATGCCATAACTACAGAGCCTAAACAAAACTACGTGTGTACTTGGAAAGAATAAACAGACTGCAACTATCTCCAAATGAACCTAATTTTGTAAACAATCAACATGACCTTTCTAGCAGGCTTTACAATTGCAAGAGAACAAGTTTGGTGAAGTCAGCCACTCAGCCCTAAATATTTATAGTACAAAAATGCAGCCATTTTTAGAACCTGCATTAATTCTTGATTACCTTTGAGATCAGACCGTGTTAAAGATTTTTGCATTTTCATTTAATTCATGTTAATTTTACGTTTTCCTGTATGTATTGTTCCTAGTTTTATTATGTAAATATCATTTCTGGTTTTTTTTAATGTTTCCTTGTTATTCAGACCCTGTTGTTAGTGCATACAAATGCATTAATCTTTTGTTTCACCTGCATTGGTGGCCTGCAAATAACTCTGCCCTAGGCCACTTAGCAAAGCACATTGTTGTAATGTAGCTTTGAGGTTACAAAGGTTTGAGTTTCTGTGGCAAACATAGGCTCCTGATCAACCACAGATAGAAAAAGGCATTTCAGGCCACAGTTTTCACCAGAAAGTCAAGGAATTGCAACAAAGCGAAAATGACCTCAAGACATCAACTGAAGATGTATTCACAACACCTTCCATCCTTACATGTTTCCCCTGACATCAGAATTACTCCCATCTTATTTGGCCTAAGATTTGCTGCCATCCATTCCCCCATATATTTCAGGTAGTATGTGGCCCAGAGAACACAGTATCCAGCTCTGATGTCTAAAACCAAACAGGTAAATATTGTAACTGAGAACTGTTATGAGCATCTGAGACCTAAATGGCAGAATCTTTCTGTAACATAGTAGTTGCTAGGAGGGTCATTGTAATTGGACTTGCTGCCACCATCCACTCTTTCTAGTTTAGTAGCTCTTCATTGCTGAATAAAAACTTCTCAATCTCCCTTATATATTTGTTATCATGGAATTGAAGGTAGTCCAAATTCAGGCTGTTTTTGTAGCGAATTTCCTTATAACTTAGTTCACTAAATGCAGTCAACAGAAAGTGTGCTGAGACTGCTATCACAATTTTTTTTAATTCCACATGTCTGAGGGGACATTTAGTTCTGATTTTCAATATTAATTACATTAGGCTGCTGTGTGACTAGCTCATTCAGTTCTAGGCATTTCAATAGAAGACAGATGTAGACAAATAGAATGGAATTCTGAGAAAAGCTACAAAACATTTCAAGGGCTAAAGGGAGTAATTTGTGAGGAATGATTAAAGAAACTAACTATGCATAACTTGGCTAAACAATGCCTAAAGGGTGGGTTGGGTGTGGCAGATGCATAAGTGATTGTTTAAGGACCATGTTTGGTATTCCATGACGTTCATGGATTTATAATTATAATCCATAAATATCTACATTCCTGTTGGGTGATAGGTGCTTTGTAAATATAGATGAAGAGATTATGTAGCATTTTAACCCGTTCAGTAGGTTTGGCACCATCTTTTCCAGAGTTATAAATTAGTTCACACCATAAGAAAATGCATTATTCTCTACTTCATTACACATGCTTTATGTTGGTTTAATTCCAGCAAAGCCAATGGAGATACACCAGTGTAAAACTGGTGTAATGAATAGAGAATTAGACCTGAAATATAGCAACACTAAAAAAACATTCTGGGAAGTAGCATAATGTTCCATGAATCTATGAATACAAACATCTCTTACTATATAGAGAATAATTTTGTGTCTTCAGAACTCACTGGAAAAGAACAAGAAGCAATAAATTTGAGATCCTAATGTGAAGCACCTAAATCCATATTTTGGCATCTGAATAAGTAGCCTAATTCACAGATATGCTGAGTGTAGCAGCTCCCATTGATTTAGATGATGCTATACACTTGAATCAGAGATGCAGAATAATCTAAACTTTAGTCTTAATGTTCTCTCAGAACAGCTGACAGATTTAGGGCTTATCTTCACTACCACACTAAATTGGTGCTGCTGCGATCAATGCAGCAGCATCGATTTAGCAGGTCTGGTGAAGTCGCGCTATGTTGATGGGAGCACACTCTCCCATCAACATAATTATCCACCTCAATGAGAGGCAGAAGCTATGTTGGTGGGAGAGCATCTCCTGCCAACACAGAGTGGTATAGACACTGTTTTAAGTTGATGTAAGTTATGTCACTGAGGGAGATGTTTTTTTCACACCCCTGAATGACGTAAATTACATTGACTTAAGAAGTAGTGCAGAAAAATCCTTTGTCTTATTATGTTATTTAAGTGGAGAAGTCTTGAGAAAGGCTGCTTCCCATTAGACTAGGTCTCATGCTCTGATCAAGTGGTCTAGGCATCTGATTGCTGAAATAAAATGATTTATCAAAAAGCTGTAGTATTGTACTTTTGGGAAGCGGTAAGTTTTAAATCCTGTGAACATTTGTTTACAGTGTTTCCAGAAATATACAACAGGTGGTGCTAAAAGATTAAATTACTAATCTCCATTTCCAGAAAACCCAAGAAACAAAGAAAGAGAAGGCTTAATTTTTTGTACAGGAGATAATATATTAATGCTTCTAGAAGGAATAAGAGGCTATTGTAAACACAAGCTCTAGCCTTAGAATTAACGAGAAAAGTACTGGTATAAAGAAAACAGAATGTTATGTGTACTTAATTAGAGAAAGGAAATCTGTCCATTTGATGATGATGGAGACATTAAGAAGTCTCATTTTAGTTGTGCATGAAAATCACTTTTGAGAATGGAAGTCACCAGCAATATATGACATTCGTAATATTTAGCACCTACTCATTTAGGAGTTGATTCAATGCCCAATTAAATTAGGGGGAAAGATGCCCATTGATTTGAATGGATTTTGGATCAGGCCCCTAAACTATGGCTGAACTGCACTGTAAGTCTTGAGATACAAACAATAGGCTCTATAACCAAAATAAATGTATTTCTCTGCTCTCATTCTTTTATTACTAAAAAGATCTGCATCAAACAGGATCTAAGGGTCCATTCTAGGTAAAAAATATTTGCAGCCAACCTGCATATCATGCAGGAGTCACTCCAAGTCTGTGCTGGAAGTAACTCTCTTCATGTGGCCATGCATAAGACCTCAGTGATAAATCCTCATAGTTCAGTTGCTAGAGTTCTAGCCCCCGCCCCCTATCTGAAATCAATAACTTTTGGGAAGACTTTCTTTATTATTTTAAAAGAGAGTCTTTTTGCTTTTTTGGCTTATCTTTCTGTCCCTGATTAACAGGTGTGTGAGGGTCTGTCATTGGAAGCCATCCCTGGAGACAGATAGAATGTATCTATTTTAGTTTTTTACTTTCTTTATACTACAAGGTGGTTCTTTTGATATTTCTGCCAGCTGAAACATGAAGCATGGTACTTATAACATGTTCAACTTAAGTTCGCTGGATGCAGAGAGTATGTTATCCTGGGTGTATAGACTTGAGCTGTATCTACACTACAAACTTTGGTTGACGCAAGTTATATCACTTGTGCGTGTGCATACTTGGCTTCTTGCATCAGCACTGTGTTGATGTAGAGTGCAGTGCACCATGAATAGGTATTCAAGTATGCAACCCACCACTGCCCACTGTACTGTCTCTTGGAAAGTTTTGGTCCTGCATGGTTGGGCAAAAACGAGGGATGACTGGGAGCCAACTTTCCAGTGTGCAACTGTCTCCATCCCATAATGTCATCTAAAATCCCATCATTTTTGCATTTTTTTAAAAATCCCACAAAACTTGCATGGTCCTCCTCACTATCCATCATCTCTGACAGAAGTATGGAGTCTGCACACATCTGCACTATTGTCATTAGCATTGTAAGGAAAGGACACAAACCATCCTCCGCTATTTGCAGAATCAGCAGGGAACATGATGATTTCTTGGGGGACAGATTACTGTAGGACATAGCAAGAACCAAGTCATGGTTGTTGATGGCATTTATGGAGGAGCTGCAGATGGTTGAGCACCATTTCCGGGTCCAAGAACCAAGCACTGACTGGTGGGATCTCATCGTAATGCAGGCTTGGGATGACAAGCAGAGGCTGCAAAACTTTTGGATGTGCAAGACCACATTTTTAGATCTGTGTGCTAAGCTTGCCCCAGCCCTCCAGCACAGGGACACCAGAATGAGAGCTGCCCTACCAGTGGGAGAAGGAAGAGATGATCACACTGTGGAAACTTGCAATGATATTTTATTACCAGTTAGTGGGAAATCATTTTGAGGGGGAAAATCCACATGTGGGCCACAGTCATGCAAGTGTGTAGAGCCATTAATCATCTCCTGCTAAGCATGACTGTGACTCTCAGCAATGTGCAGGACGTAATGGATGGATTTGCAACAATGAGGTTTCCAAACTGCAATAGAGCAATAGATAGCACCCATATCCCTGTTTTGGCACCAGCCCACCTTGTCATAGAGTACGTCAATAGAAAGGGCTAATTTTCTATGGTTATGCAAGCATTGGTGGACCACTGGGAATGCTTCACTGACGTCAGTGTTTGCTGGTTAGGAAAGGTGCATGATGCTTACATCTTTAAGAACACAGGACTGTTCAGAAAGCTGCAAGCAGGGACTCTCTTTCCCAGTCACCTGATTACCATGGATGATGCTGAAATGCCAGTAGTGAACCTGGAGACCCAGCCTTCCCCTTGCTCATGAGGCTGTACACTGGCCACCTTGACAACACCCAAGAAAGATTCAACTACCATGTCAGCAGGTGCAGAATGACAACTGAGTGTTCTTTTTGTAGACTGAAAGGATGCTGACATTGTTTACTCATAAGACTGGGTTTCAGTGAAAAAATCATCCCAATGGTTATAGCTGGCTGCTGCGACCTGCAGAATATCTGTGAAGCAAAGGGGGAAAAGTTGCTGTGAGGGTGGAAGTGGAGCAGCTGTCTGCTGAGTTTGAAAAGCCAGACACAAGGCTATTAGAAAAGCTCAGTGTGGAGCTATGCGGCTCAGTGAGGCTTTGAAAGAGCACTTTAACAGTGAGCCACATTAAAGCATTGTGGTGAACTGTGCTTTACCTGGCCTGTTAGTGATTGTGTAGTGGTTGGTGCACATCTATGAATATACCACTTTCAATGAACCTATTAATTTTGCAGTGCTTGCTGTATATGTATGATTATTAGACTGGGTCACTGATCCTATTAGCTGTGTCATGCTGTACAGAACAAGTAAGTGGGTGTTTTCAGAACTGCTAGATACTCTGCAGCTTATGTTGTGAATTCTCCTCTAACAAAACCGGTGCAAAGAAATATCTGTGCAATTTAAAAGCAAATACATAAAAAACTTAATAAATTAAGGAAACAGAACTTAACAAGGAGGAACAACATTCATGTCCATTTTACTTACACATACAGCAACGGTGGCTTCCACAGGTCAGCGTATGTGAAGATGTGATTGTTCTTACCGTCCCCTGGGGTGGAGTGGTTGTGGTATGGATGCTGCCCTGGATACTCCATGGAATGTTGAGGGGCAGGGGCGTAGGGAGCTGCTGTAATGGACTTCTTCATGGACTGAAAACGGGAGGCAAGCCCATGATTGTTGAATCTGTAGCTCCACCAGAGTCTGCAGCATCTGTATTTGCTGGCAGAGACGCACCAGTATGTCTTGGTGTATCTCCCTCTCCTCTTCCTGCTGGGACTCCTGGGCTTTTTTCCTGTCTCTTCTTTCCTTCTCGAGGCTGTTTGCAGTGTTCATCCTCCAGGCCCTTTGCTCATGATCTGATGCATTGCTGGCTTGCAGGATCTCATTGAACATGTCAACTCAAGTTCCCTTCTTTCTCCTCCTTCTCTGGCTCAGATGTTCCGTGAGTGTGAAGGGGGAAGCTCTCCGGGGTGCCATGGCAGCAGCTGCAGATAAAACACACAGAGGTACCATTGTCAGTATAGTCACAACAGAAAGCAAAAGTTAAAATTCAGAACTCCCTTCCCTTGCTCCTCTAAAGTTTTAAGCAAGACATGATTCTTGACCCTTCTGATTTTGGAGAAATCAGCACCAGCCATGGTGAGTATGGCCCTCCATGGGTAGGGAAATGGGGAAGGAATTGTTTGGTTGCATGAAACTATGAGTATAGGGCAATGTCATTGAATACTGGCACCATTTTCCACAGGCCATGGCGATTTTAGCTGACATCTCACTCCTGATGGTAATAAAGGTACAGAGAGCACAGCTGCTGCTGGCCTGGATGCTGTTAGACTGTTTCCTGCAATGCCGAAGGTATCACTGACTGGCGGGGGGAAGCACTCTGCCATGGAGGAAGAAACAAGGCAGTCATCCCTAGAAATCTTCAGGACAGGATTGCAGAAAGCCTGCATGAAAGTTTCATTGAGATCTCTCAGGAGGATTCAAGGAACATCCCTGTCTACATAAACAAATAGCTCAACATGGCCCCCAGTGCCTAAATCTGTAGTGGAATGAAAAGCAGATAGCAACACTACCTCTCTTTGTTGTACTGCTACCCCTTCCAGTAAGAGTAAATTAATGAAGAGTCAATAGTTCTGTCCTGTTAAGTTGGGTCATCATCACTACATCATTGTAATTGGGAAAAACATTTACCCTCTTACCAGTGGTTCTTTCTGCTGCCTTGAGCTCACCTGTACTTGACTGCCAAGACATAATGGACTGCAGTGGAGTTCCAAACAAGTCTGAGCTTATGGAAGAGTTGGACCCCCTGGTCACATGCCCCCCATCCTCCTCCTCTTCTTCCTCTACCTCCTTCTCCTCACTGTTCTCACCAGGACCTGTGTCTCAGGCTCCTCAGAGCTATACATGGTGGTCTGCAGGTTCATTGTCAAGCATGGCATGCAGCACTTTATAAAAACAGCATGTCTTCAGCTCAGCCCACAACTGAGTGTTGGCCTTTCTGGCCTTCTGGTATGCCTGCCACAATTCCTTTGCTTTAATATGGCACTGCTGCTAGTCCCTGGCATGGTCAGCTGGGAAGTTGCACACAACATTGAAGCACTGATAGGTGTGCTCACAAAGCTGGACAATCAGGAAAAGTCATATGAAAAATTCACAGGGCTTTAAAAGGGAGGGAATGGGCTTCTGGTCTGCACTACCCCCAGGCCATGGAATTCAAACTTGTGACCAGAGCGATCAGTATTGGGCATTGTGGGACAGCTGCTGGAAGACTGTTAGGGTTGACATAAGTAATGAAGAGTCTAGACCCATGCTGTGTCAACCTCAGCACATTGACCATGGCTCAGTGCCACTTGGGGAGGTAGTATTACTGCATTGCTGTAACAGGGTACTTACATCAATGGAGATAAATTTAAGTGTAGACGCATGCTGAACTAGGTCAGTTCAAGGTGGCTTATGTCAACCTAACTTTGTAGTGTAGATCAGGCCATAGTGTTCTTCTTAGTATTTAATTTGTGCTTTCCACAAGCAGATATAATAGAAGATATAAATGTTTCGCTCGGGTCTAGCTAAGCTGGACCAAGTATTAGAACATGTAACATAGGGCACTAGCAAAGGCTAGGCACATGGCAAGTTGTGATGCCTGCTCCTGATTGGCTAAGAATTGCAGACATCCTATTAATTTTGTTGCCCTGTCTCCTCTGCCCCACCATGACCCACTTATTTGTCTTATTTACTTGTTATAGCTCATTTTTAGATCATAAGCTCTTTGGGGGCTGGGACTGTCATTTTATATATGTTTGTACAGCAGAGCCCTAGCAAAATGGAGCCCTGAGGTGATTGGCCTCTAGGCGCCATCACAATATAAATGTTAAGTAATAATATATATTAATAAAATAATAATTAATAATTAATAAAATGGTGGATTAGATCTAAGAAGTCTTTTCCATCTCTAATTTCAAGAATATAGTGTATGGATGGCTGTACATATTTGTAGTTCCACCATTTTCTTAGCGACCACATCTTTGTGGTGATTATTAGATACTAATTGTTCATCCTTAGAGATTGTCTCTTACTTTTCAGCCAGAGTGGAAGGATTTGGAGTAGAATTCTACTGATGACTGAACAGGGGTATGTTGATTTGATGGAACCAAACTTCTTTTCCTGACTGTTTTGGGTCCATACAAATAGAAACTTAGGTATTGCCATCAGATCAAACCACTGGTCTATTTAGTCTGGCTTTCTACAGTAGAACCTCAGCGTTATGAACACCAGAGTTATGAACTGACTGGTCAACCAAACTCTCATTTGGAACCGGAAGTACACAATCAGGCTGCAGCAAAAAACAGGACACACACACAAAAGCAAATACCACACAGTACTGTGTTAAACGTAAACTACTAAAAAAAAAAAGGTTTAAAAAAATGATTTGACAAGGTAAGGAAACTATTTTTGTGCTTATTTCATTTAAATTAAGATGATTAAAAGTGGCATTTTTCTTTTGCATAGTAAAGTTTCAAAGCTGTATTATGCCAATGTTCAGTTGTAAACTTTTGAAAGAACAACCATAACGTTTTGTTCAGTGTTATGAACATTTTAAAGTTACCAACAACCTCCATTCCTGAGGTGTTTGTAACTCTGAGGTTCTTCTGTATCTGCCACAGTATATGATACTACAGTGAAAGGTGTAAACCCCAATAATAAGCAATTTCATAATAATCTGTCTATGCAAGAAGTTTCTTCCTAATGTCAGGCAACTGATTATTTTCTTGAGTCTTGAAAAAAGGGGATTGAGTAACCCTAATGCATGAGTGATGTAAATGCATTTATTATTTTATTCTTATGTACATGTCTGTCTATTTTAAATCCTGCTAAGATCAATATTGTCTTGTGGCAATGAGTTCTACAGTTTACTTATGTGTAGTATAACAAAAGTATTTCCTTTAATGCGTTCATAATGTTTTGGCATTTCACATATGTCTATCATATGTGGCATTTCACATATGTCTATCATGTTTCCTCTTCTCTGACTCCTTCTTATATTCCACAGTCCTAATCTTGTCATCTGTCACGTCTGAAGTGCAATCCAGATCAGTAAGGGGTTGTGTCACTGCCTGCCCTGTAACCTTGGGTGCCTTAAATGTTCTGCTGCTGTGACTCATAGCCTGAACACCAACAGCCAGCAGACAAGCATGTTGTACCTTGAGCCTCTATGTACTGTGCAGCCTTATTTCAATGCTTCTGATCCCAGCTGGATGCCACAACACAACAGCCCCCACAACAGCAGCTTTGGTTACACTTGGCAAGTTGACCCCAACGTACTTCCAGACCCAAACCAATGGCCCTGAAGTGTCCAGCCCACTCCTGGACCACTCAGAGAAATAGGATTAGAGGAAAGGAGCTTGCCACTTTAAAGGAGTTAGCAGTTTCTTCAATTTAAACCCACCACTGGGTTGGTTTAGATTAAAAGGAAACAAGTTTATTAACACAGGACATAGGCTAAGTGATGCCAAATAACAGAAATAAAGTTAGAGATGGTTACAATCAAACAAAAGTGAAAAACACACTTCTAACTGTCTACAACTTAATCGAGCAGGGCATAGTCTTTGTTTAACATGGTTTCCCTCACCAATTATTTTTGTCCAGTCAGGACTTTCCACAGGAGTAGGAGCTGCTGGTTTTCATTGTATTCTTAGGTGAAAGATCTTTGCCTAAGCAGGTTTCTCACCTATATTCAGTTCTGAGACTTCAGTGCAATTCAGTGAAAGACCCATCTTTCTCAGCTTGCAAGAACTCTAGTCCTTTCTGTCTTCCTAGTGATGGATTCCAAGATGGTTTCTTCCCTCTCCTTATAACTTCACAAACTCACTGTTTTGTTCCTAGACCTCATGCTGTTCTTCCTTTCCTGTGAACTTCTCATCCCCCTACTGATTCAGATGTAAATGGGGCTTCCATTGTTACTGGTCATACCTTGCTTAATTTCATTGGCGACAGGTTCATAGCTACCTTCTGTCCTGTCTGAGAGAAAACCAGTTTACTAACTCTCATTATTTGATAACAGACTTAAAAATATAACATCAGTGAGTATTTATAGTTCCTCATATAGGGTTAATACATGCATTTTACAGTGATAGTAATCAGCAGTGTCATTAGCTTTCATAAAAGAGCTTCCTTGATACACTTTTATAATACAGTAATATTGTACACAATCAGTTAATTCAACTACTTATCATTTGATGTTCTGACTCCTCAAGAGATTATTTTCCCCATTTGCTAGGTTGATGGATTTTCTTGCCCTTGTGTAGATGTGCTTTCATTGTCTCTGCCTGATGACCAGACTGGTCAACCAAGCAAATATGCATCCCATTGTCTAGAGCAGACTGGGCTTATGCATTGCTTGCCAAACACAATTAAGAATGTAATTCTAGGACATATCCTTAATTCTTTGTACCCGGCACATTCATTACCCAAGAATATTAATGATCAGTGAGTTATTAGTTTTCCAGTGATATCTGACATGCCACCTTTTGGGTATATATCATGATAACAGTAGGTTAGGTGTAGTGAGCATGTCAGGGCTGACAGAATTGCTGAAACATATTAGTAAACTATAAGTTGGCCTCAGTGTCACACTTTCCTCAAAGGGATGTCTTTCTAGCATCTGATAATTTTGCTGCCATTCTCTGGATTCTCCATTGCTGCTGTATGGCTTCTGAGAAAGAGTGACCAAAATCTGAACACTGTATACACAGTAAAGGCATCCCAGTTTTTAAGTGGCATTAAATAATTTTCATTAGCATACTCTCTCTTAATACACTGTTTGCTTTTGTGACCTCTGCTATACATTGAGAGAAGGTTCATTGTGCTGTCCAAAATGATGCCCACAGAAGGTCTTTTCCTTGAATGCTTCCACTTAATGTAGAAACTTTTAATGTGTCTGAAGAGTTCAAATTGTTCCTTTAGAGCTGTCACAGGGAGAAGTAAATTAAACTTCTCCATGCTGAGGTCAAGAAAATGTTTTAAACCACTGCTATCCTGACATAAGGCTTCTATCACAGTAGTCATGGTCTACGCCAGCACAGAGTATGTAAAGGATGTTCTGAGTCAATGGACTCCCTGGCCACATCATCTTGCTGGCTGGACCACACACTAGTTGGTTGAAACAAACCTTGTCCAGATCCTCCTGGTGCAAATGAGGTTATGGTCACTTTGGTTCACCACACAATTTTCCTAGCAGATTTTCCACCATTGAGATCAATGATCCATGATGCATTCACCAACACAGACTCTGTGCTGAGTCTGGCCTAGTCTTTTCAACTGGTACAAAGACTGATTTGGAGCAATAGAGCAGCTGAAGGGACATTTTTTCTCAGAAAAGATAAGTCACCATTGGAGCTCTGGCTCTTAGCCTCCTCCATATTGATCTGAAAGAAGGATTTTGCCTTAAGACTATGAATATGGAGCACTTGTGAAAAGAAGGGCTGTTATTGGTGTTTGTTTCTATTCAGCATGGAAAACACAAGTTAAATTCGAAGATATTTGGCAAAATGAACTAAGGAGAAAGGATTTGGGGCTTAAATCACTTCATCTGGCACCAGAGTGGGAACCTGTAGTAATACCATCATCTGTTTTCCCCAGCGTATTGTCCCCTTAGATGCTGCTTCCTGCCCAGATGTAGAGAATGCAAGTTGTACCTTGCATTGACAAAGGTGAATCTGGCCCTTTAAGTCATTCTATTAAGAATGCTTTTTAAAATAGAGACATTGCATAAATACACCCACACAGGGGCAGCTCTAGCTTTTTTACCGCCCCAAGCATGGCAGGCAGGCTGCCTTCGGCAGTTTGCCTGTGAGAGGTCCGTTGGTCCCACAGATGCGGCGTATCCGCCGACGAATTGCCGCTGAATCCGCGATACTGGTAGACTTCCCGCAAACAGGCCACCGAAGGCTGCCTGACTGCTGCCCTCGCAGGGATCCTCGCTTGCCGCATCAGGCATGAGCTTGGAGCGCTGGTCCTTGGAGCTGCTGCTGCACCCACAGCATGTCTGATCTATCCCTACCTGAAGTCTTCGCTGTTGCTAATTTCAGCAAAAAATATTTCAGCTTTTATTGATTCTCTTGTCCAGCTGCGAATAAATGGTAACTGATCATGTGGATAAAGCTAGCTCTTCACGAGAAGTAAGGCATCTATAATACCAATAAAAATTAGACCATGACAAAAATTAGACCGTGATCAGAATCCTATATTTACTTTTTTATAAATGCAACAGAAATAAAAATCGAAGTCATGGCATATTCAAATATTTTGCATTTCTCAAAGCACAAAATTACTGAAACTCAAATATAGGATATTTGAACTTCTCTAGAAACATTGTTTTTTCAAACATTATATTAAAATTTTAACAAAGATTGGCTTTTCTGAGTACTTAACCAATGTGCATATTTGGACACTCACACCACTTAAAGGCAATACTGAGCAATTCACATTCTGTGGCCATTTACTGTAGCCACTTAGATAACTACAGAAACACTTGTTACACAAACAAACAAAAACCCTAAAAGGGACCTTTTAGATCTCAGTCTCCATTAATAAGTTTTTTCAAAACTCCTTGACTTTTTCATTTTTTAATGCCCAGTAAGTCACTCTTTATTCCTACTCTCCATTGTTTGTTAATACCTTCTTAGAAGCTTGAAAACTTTCCCCCACTGATATAATCCTGTTGTAGTTTGAAAATATTAATTCTTCCCCACATATTTTGAATGGAACAGAAATTGACTGATTGTCAGAGCTGAGACATATGCTGCTAGGACTATGGTTGGAGCAGGAGTTAGAGTTGGGAGTCAAGCCAAGAGTCAGAGCCAGAATCAGAATCAGAGTCGGAGAGTCAAGCCAAAGGTCTGGAACAATGCAGGGAAGCAGGGTTCAGGAGTCAGGGTCCAATGTAGCAGCAAGGTAGAGCCCAGTTGTGCAGAAAACTTCCTATGCCTCTCTTTGGGTCTAAATAGGAAGCCCTGACCAATCCGAGTTCACAGTTTCCCCCAGTCAGGCCCAGATAAACCCTCCCTGATGTAACTTCAGGTTTCATAGCTTCTCCTACTCAGTTGGTTAGTAGAAAGTCATTGGAAGGGACTGGAGTTGACTGAGGCCCCTGGTTCAAGACCTGCAGAGTCATGACACTGGACTTGCTGGCTGTTTTGATTTAAGTACCATTTTTACAAGGCCTTCTCACATTTTTATTAGTGCATCAATATCATGAGGATGCCAGCTGCTAGAGCTCTGGGAGTGGTGATATAGTCCTTTCTTGCTACTGAGAGGTCATGAAACATTTTTGAGGGCACCACAGAAAGAGTGATTATTTGTTTTCATTCATAGAGGGTGAACAGTAGATATTGCTAATAAAATAAATAAAATTTAGGATATTTACTATCCACTTGACCCTCACATTTACACAATAACAAATTTAGAGGAGGTACAACTTTTGGTTTTAAAAATATTAACCATTTAAAATGCAGCCACACCTGTTTGGCTTAGCATAGTGTTCTGCAAGTTCACACGGTGAGACACATTTCTCACCATGCATAAATTTTCCATTGTGTCTGAATGAAAGGTTTTTAATTAAGTTCAGCAATTCATAGTATTCTGCTGGCAGCTGCTGTACTATTTTAAAAAAAAAAAAGACACCACTTCTCATGCTGGCCATGACTGAATCCACCATGAAAGTCACTAAAACCCTTTGCTGCTCTGCTATAGCACTCATAAAAAGAACATCACTGTTTTCTCAAGTCTGGCTAACACTAGGCCCCCAATCTGATACTGTGAACCTCAGTCTGTCCTCCGAAAATGGGTTGAGGATGTTAGTAGAGCTGCATGCAGCACAGTGAACCCACATTCCTTCCATTCTGCCTCCATTCTTCACCTGGAACAGGCCACCCGCAACAACCCTAAGACCTGAGGGCATGGCCACAATTCAACATAAGCCTAGGCTCAGTCTCGAGCCCAAACCCTCTTTCATCTACAGACAACTCTGTTGGACTCAGGCCCCAGGGACCCGGCAGGGGAGGGCGCAGACCCAAATGCTATAATTTTGCAGTGTGGATGCAGCTTGGCCCTAAGCCCTCCAAACTTGCGTCCTGACAGGCCACCAATGCTGTCTCACAATTCCATGGGACAGTGTCCATTGTTCTTTCTATCCCAAGATTGGCCAATCAACTCCTGGTTCAAGTACAGCTGTTAAGTGTTCAACCCCTCTACTTTATGCCAACTGCTGAAATGCCAGCAGTTCTCCTGTGTTTGAAATGACCACAGACACGAAGGAATCCTTTGTCAAGTGTGCAGCTAGCTGGTCACGGAAGCACAGATTTTGGTTGATCTCAGGTGCGAGGCAAGCAAACAGTTAGACTTTAGGAAGAGTCCCAGGAATGATTATGCATACCAGGAAACAGCAAAGAAGCTGGCAGTGTTGGAAATTCACTGGACCAGTGCAGGGAGCAGATTAAGCAGTTCAAGAATGACCACCACAATGCCGGGATGAGAATCACTCCTTTGGGAACTCACCATCATTGTGCCCATTTTACAAGGAGTTTGACGGGGTTCTGAGTACTGCCCTGAGCACTGAGCCCCCAGTGATGCACAATGTCCTGGTCAGCCAGGTGTGACCAAATGCATCACTGTTTTCACCCTCTACACACTATCTCTGTACAAAATTGGCCATGTGAGATATCATTTGAAAATGAATAACTCACTGATCAATAACATCATGGTGAAATGCGTGTACCCACATTATATGTAAAGTTATAAACATAAAATGAAATAAGATCTGAAATATGCTTACCAGGCAAATCTGGATAAACCAGTTTCTCAGAAACAAAGGACAAGCTAATGGCTCTAGCCAGGTGTCATCACTTGTCAAGTGGCCGTTCTTTGGCAAGGAAAGTGGACTGGAACAAACAGATGTGTATCTTAGCAAATAACAGCATGGTACCTCTTTCACCAGGAGACTTTATCTAGGAGTAACCCTCTGGAAAATGGTTTCAGAGTGGTAGTCATGTTAGTCTATATCAGCAAAAAGAACAAGGAGTACTTGTGTCACCTTAGAGATTAACAAATTTATTTGAGCATAAGCTTTCGTGGGCTAAAACCCACTTCATTGGATGCATGCAGTGGAAAATACAGTAGGAAGATTACACACACACACACACCATGAAAAAATGGGTGTTGCCATACATACTATAATGAGAGTGATCAGTTAAGGTAAGATATTATCAGCAGGAGAAAAAAAAGCTTTCAAAGGGGGACTGGTGGACTCCAAGGTATCTCTCCATATCATCCTCTTTCACCTAAAGACAAAAGAAACAGCCTATGGACTTTGAGAGCAGAACCTGGCCTGAGAACTTGGTCAGCAATATTACAAGTGGTAAGGGATTTCACCTTGAATCAAGCTACCAGAGCAGCTGCAACATATCCTAGGTCTGTACTCAGAGGAGCAGCCTGCTATGGAGCCAGTAACAGAAACAGAAGAGACAGATGTAGCTCTGGAGCATAAGCGTTTGGCTTCATGGTTGTTTTTGTTAATACAGGGATTTCTAGTTTATAATCCAATGCAAAAGTTATTACAAACAGTGAGTATCAGCATGTATCCGCTAACAGCATCTCAGACACCCTACCATCGCCATGTGGAATTCAAAATGGAGACTAGGAAGTGCACACAACAGTGAAGCAATTATTTGTAATTAAAATTACAATTAACATTTTACTAGAAACTCACACATTCTTGCAAAGATGTGCCAAAGTGTTAAAAATAAGAACCCAATATTGCCTTTTAGTACATCACGCTGAACAGATTGGCTGTGCCATAATGTGACAAGCAGCCAATAAACTGAAGGGGTTGGAGGGTAAGTAAAGTTAAACATATTCCATGAGTGACAAAATTAATGTCCAAAGTATGGCCAGAGTTTTGTATGTAGTCCAGAAGTGGGGGTGGGGGAAAAGGGAGGGGAGAATGATGGTGTAGTTCTGCCACTCCCGTGCAAATGTCCACCCCAGGAAAATACCTCCACCCTACTGCAGTGGCAGCTAAGTGCATGCAAAACATAGAAAGAAGAGGAAATAGAACAGGAACAAGAGGACACAACAGTAAGGGGTTTATGTGCACTGGTTTCACTATTTAGTGTTTGGTTTGTGCACTTTGTTCTATTAGTGGTTTTTGTGTTGGTTTATTACTGGTGTTTTGATGTGCTAATGGCAGCTGGCTTGCCTGCCAATAGTTTATTATGTTTCCCCCCCCTAACATAAGCAAGGTCTGAATGAGCACTCCCTTGCCATCTAGTGATGAGCCGGGGGAGGAAGACTTCAGGGTCAGACCACATCTGTCTGCATAAACAAACATACTCTGCCTAGATTTTCAGCAGAGTTGCATTGCCAAAGTGATTAATTTTGTCTGGTGTTGAGATACCAATCATTTGTATTGAATGCAGGCGTAATGAAATGCTATCATCCTTGCGGTGTGAGTAAAGGGCAACAGAACTGGGCTTAGCACACCCTGATTGAGGAAGTCACCCTCAACCACAGCGCACTTGCGAAGCAGGGATGCTAATGCCCAGTAAAAAGGGAGAGAAGGTGGGGACAGGTATGGGCTCTACCTAAGAGTCCTAGATACAATTTGACCCTCCCCATCCCCACTGTTTAATGACAGAAGTGATTAGACTCAATTGAAAGTCTGAGTTTTGTTAAGTGATTGTTAGAACTGAAATCAGTGAGAACCAGTCAAGCTGCTGAGCCTTAGCACAGCTGTGGGACAATGTTGCAGTGACAGAGGCAGCCCAGCCTGCACTAAGCAGCGAGTTTCCCCATTACCCACTGAAATCAGAGAGCTGGGTTAAGTGGTGAAACCTCAGAAAGTGGCACTGCAGAGAGTGGTAGCAACAGCCCCAGAGTGAAGGATGATGGTGGAGTGAATGGCAGTAGCAGCACCCAGTGGTGTCAGAATGAATGGTGGCCACATCCGGCAGTGAGAGCGACAGCCACAGTGGATGGTGATGGCAGAGTGAATGGCAGCAACTGTGAGTAAGTGGCAGAGGCAGCAGCAGAGGCATTGCTCTATGTTCCTCCCCCTCCCCCACAGAGGTGGGAAGTGAACCTACAGAAATGCACCTGTGAACTCAGGGTCTTTGCTGACCAAGGACATCCAACTGTGAGTGGGGTGCAGTGGAGGGAGAGGAGAGTGATGTGCTAAAGGGGCAGTGGTTTGTCAGACTTTCACCTTGCAAGGTGGGAAACTGAAGCAAAGGACATACTGTGGGGGCAGGTTGGCTTATGGTTGCATGTTTTTGAATATGGTAAGGGTGCTTTCCCATACTAATGCTTCGTTCCCTTTCCCTTTTAATTAAAGTTCTTGTTTTTATACACAGACTCGGGACTTGTGAGTAGGAAGTATTACCTCTTAGAGGCACCCGGGCTGGTGGTAAATGTTCCCAGATTGCTGGGTGGGAGCTCACACCAGTACTGTTTTGTAGTACTAAGAGGGACCCCTAGCTATAGAACCCAGCCCTTGTTGCTGCCAGTTGCACCTGGTAGAACGGTTATATTCATACATGTTCAAAACTAAAGGCTTTGATTAAGAAGTTTTGTTACCATCACTGCATCACATCATAATGTATATTTCAAATAGTAAAGATAAACACAAGAGACAACAGGGACTGTTTCTCAATACATTTATCTACATCAAGCCTGTAAATCTACTGTTCTTTCCCCACACACTCAACCCATTGCATAAGGAGTCATGTCAATCACAAGTAAAGTCCCCCTGCATTGTAATCTGCCAAACGCACATACAACCACCATTCTATATCTGCCGAGTGTAATTAAACCTAATTTTCCCAAACCCTTTAAGATCTGCCTACAGTTTCCTAAACCAAGGCAAAAGGGCATAAGTGCGTTCTCCCAGAACAAGAGTAGAGACAGTAACTCCATTTATGACAGTGTCATTTGGTGGGAATAGTGTCCCAGCCTCTCCACTGACTTCCAGTCAGCAGAAGATCCTAGCATCATGAATTTTTCCAGTGCAGCCTGCGTTGGCATAAGTCAGCCTCTGTGGTCCACAAGAGCTTACATAACAATGGAATCATAGAATAGAATCATAGAAGATTAGGGTTGGAAGAGACTTCAGGAGGTCATCTAGACCAACCCCCTGCTCAAAGCAGGACCAACGCCAACTAAATCATCCCAGCCAGGGCTTTGTCAAGCCTGACCTTAAGAACCTCTGAGGAAGAAGATTCCACCACCTCCATAGGTAACCCATTCCAGTGCTTCACCACCCTCCTAGTGAAGTAGTGTTTCCTAATATCCAAACTAGACTTCCCCCACTGCAACTTGAGACCATTGCTTCTTGTTCTGTCATCTGCCACCACTGAGAACAGCCTAGCTCCATCCTCTTTGGAACCCCCTTTCAGGTAATTGAAGGCTGCTATCAAATCCCCCCTCACTCTTCTCTTCTGCAGACTCAATAACCCCAGTTACCTCAGCCTCTCCTTGTAAGTCATGGAGTAGTATCCTTTGCAGTTTACGCACTCATGTGCTCCTTGAGGAGGGCAAACTATGGACATGAGTCCCACCAATGGCACTGGCACAGCTTGGACACCATTATCTCAAAACCAGCAGTTACTTCGGGGATTTTGTTTATACACCACCATCTTTGGGTTAAAAAAAGAAATCACTTGCCTGAGAGCCTCAGAAACCTCCAACACCCAACTGATTTGCCATGGACCTCATGCATGTTGTGACGCTGGAGGGTAAGGACAAGCTGCTCACAAAGCTCCAGAAATGTAGATTTCTTCATGCATAAGTTCTGGATTCACTGCTGGTTATCCCAGGCTCACAGGATGATCTAACTCCCACAAGTCTGCTCTTGTAGCCCTGCTCCAGAAGGGCCAGCCTATGCAGAAGGCATCAGTCGCTCTACAAGAGTCATGAGCAGCAGTCAGTTTCATCTTCCATGGCTGTGTTCTCCTCCTCCTCCATCTGGTGCCTTCAATAGATCAGAAATGCCACTAGAATGCCCACCAGCATCTCATGTAGGGTGACCAGACATCCCAATAAAATTGGGATTGTCCTGATTTTAAGGAGTTTGTTCTGCATCCTGACCCGAGTACAGTCGGGATGCCATTTGTCCCGATATTTTGTTTCCTGGTCTTTGGTGGCAATTCAGCGGAGAATCCTTCAGTCGCATATGGTATTCGGTGGTATTTCAGCGGCAGGTCTTCTGTCTTTGGTGGCAAGGTTTATTACCCGCTGCTGATATACCACCGAAGATTGTCCGTGACTGAAGGACTCTCAGCCGAATTGCCGCTGCGGTGGTCTGGATATTTTCCCCTTAACATCTGGTCACCCTAATCTCATGGAAACTCTGCCCATTTGCTGAAAACAGGAGTGAAAGCATAAGCGAGAAACACTCTTCAAATGGTGACTCCATGTGCTGGCTCCAGTTGCCAGGATCATGCAGACCCAAAAAGACAGCTTGGCAGGATGTGACAGCTTCCTGTTACGTGGAGGGTGAACAGTCAAGTTTTCCTACACTACACTACAAACCAGTGTGGCCACAGCTGGAGAGGGCACTAAGAAGCTTGGGGTATGGCAGTTTAATTCAGATTGCCCAATGCAGAGTGGATATTGGAGTCCTGGGTCCAAAATTGGAATCCTAGGGTCACCAATGATTTGTGACACTCAAGCCATTGGCTTTCAAACCCTGGGTCTGCAGACCACAAGTCTCATTAATCCTGGATTTACATTGCAGTGTAGATATACCGTTAGATGTCTTTAAAGGAATCAGTTGCTCATATCCTCTCTTGTGGTTATGGGCTGTGGGATAGCCTCTATTCCTGGATTTCAGGAGTGTCAGGTGGCTGCTCCAATCCGGCAGCACTTTCATTGCTCCTTGCATTAGTATCTTTGTTCCCTAGTCCACAAAGAAGTTCTGAGCCAACACAAGAATCATGTATATTTTCAGATTTCAGAGTAGCATCCGTGTTAGTCTGTATCTGCAAAAAGAACAGGAGTACTTATGGTATCTTAGAGACTAACAAATTTATTTGAGCATAAGTTTTCATGGGCTACAGCCCACTTCTTCGGGTGCATAGAATGGAACATATATTGAGGAGCAATTTTGCAACAGAAAACCTTCAAAAACAGACTCCAACAAGAAACTGCTGAACTCAAATTGATATGCAAACTAGATACAATCAACTTAGGCTTGAATAGAGACTGGGAATGGCTGAGCCACTGCAAACATTGAATCTATCTCCCCATGTAAGTATTCTCACATTTCTTATCAAACTATCTGTACTGGGCTATCTTGATTATCACTTCAAAAGTTTTTTCTCTTACTTAATTGGCCTCTCAGAGTCAGTAAGACAACTCCCACCTTTTCATGCTCTCTGTATGTGTATATATATATCCTCAATATATGTTCCATTCTATGCATCCAAAGAAGAGGGCTGTAGCTTATGCTCAAATAAATTTGTTAGTCTCTAAGGTGCCAAAAGTACTCCTGTTCTTTTTATGTATATTTTCAGACTTTAATGACTTGCTATTATGTTTATTCCATAATAATTTTCTCTAAATAAAAGGAATGTCTGCTTCACACAGCATCCATTCAGCTTACTAAATTTAAGGACTTGTACAATTGTTTCATTACGGGCTCTGTGATGAAGTGGGGGGTTTTCTTGGTTTTTCTGTGTTTTCCAGTGGGCTGCATGAAGAGGGAATAGGACTCAGTGTCTCTGGGTGTTACTGGTTTAACGAGGTGAGGGGAGAGGGAGTTTGTTGTTACAGGGAACAGGAGAGGGTACTTGGGACCCCAGCCGATAGCCTGGAGGATGGAAACCCCAGCGACTGGTGACCTGGAGACCCAGCTCAGGAGTCACAGCTGCGTCTGGCCAGTGGAAGGACAATGAGCTGCGAAGAGAGGACTCTGGTGACCTGACCAGCCGGTTCCAGCCAGAGGGGGCCAGAGGAGGGCTGAGAGGAGAGGAGACCCAGGCCATCCTGTTTACGACCCTGTTTACCTGGAGAGAAGACAATGGACAGAGGCAGGGCTTGGGGCTGGGGATATCGGAGGCCCAGCTGGGAAGCAAGGGGGCTCTGGGCTGGAGAGGGGCAGCAGGCAGAGCCCACCTGGATGTGGGGAGACTGGGATGTGCTGGGCTGAGGGAGGCCAGGCTTGAGGCCCTGAGAGTTTCCTGTGCTGTGTTCAACTCTCAATAAACCTTCCTGTTTTACGCTGACTGAGAGTCACTCCAGTCTAGAGAACAGGGTTGCATCAACCCCTTCGGGGGTGAGGAGGCCCAAGGGGTCCAGAGCGCATGGACTGGAGGGGGCCGATGGCGAGAAACAGGTGTGCTAAGATTCAGAGAGGGGCGACTCCAGGAGGTGGAGGGGCCTGACCCCAAGAGAGAGTGGACCCCTGAGAAGGGCTGTCTCACTAAAAGGGGCACTCTCCCCCCCCAGACCGCATGGGGCCATGAGTGAGCATGATCTGTGAGTCTGTGACAGGCTCCCAACCAGAACTATACCTGATTTGCAAAAGAAAATGAATAGGATCCACAAGGAGCATTGTGTGAATTCACACAATAGCACTAGTATTATATCACTGTTTACAGTAATGCTTAAATACAGAAGATGCCAATCTCTATATTCACATTCTAAAAAATTGGGCTCAAGAGAATCTTTTAAATAGTTTGTAAATAATTAAACACTTTCATATGAAGTAGGTGGTTCAATACTTTGTTTCTCAGCTATTTGAGACAGCACGAATCTGCCTTTGGTGAGTCACAGGAGATCTCACTCTTGGATTTTTGCCCTTTTAGCCTCAATAATATCATTGTTCTAGGATTACTAAATGACAATATAAGGAAGAAGTTAAATAAAGCTACCATTGGGAACAGAAAACTCATGTGCCAGTTGGAGTAGGATTCCCAGGCCTTTAATTCCTCTTATCTTTATTCTGGACTTCAAAGGGGTTTTAAGAATTCCCCTAAAAATCATTAGTGCCCACCCCCTCCATCTCTTTTTCTCCAACAGCTACCAGAAAAACAGTTTTATTTACTAAGGAGCCAAATCTCTCAAATCAGTAGGTCTCCATTTGGTAGCCTTCTCCCTGTAGTACAGTGGTTCTCACATTTTTGAACTGGTGACCCCTTTCATATAGCAAACCTTCGAAAGCACACACACGCGCGCACGCACGCACACACACACCCACCCACCCTTATTGATTAAAAACAAACACTTTTTCATATATTTAACACCCAGCGGCAGCTCCAGGCACAAGCACTCCAAGCACGTGCCTGGGGTGGCAAGCCGTGGGGGGGTGCCCTGCCGGTCCCTGCAAGCTTGTCTGCGGGATGTCCGCTGGTCCTGCGGATTCAGTGGCAATTCGGTGGTGGGTATGCTGAACCCGTGGGATCGGCGGACCTGCCACAGGCAAGCCGCCAAAGGTAGCCTGCCTGCAATGCTTGGGGTGGCAAAAAAGCTAGATCCGCCCCTGTTAACACCATTATAAATGCTGGATGCAAAGCAGGGTTTGGGGTGGAGGCTGACAGCTCACAATCCCTCATATAATAACTGCATGACCCCCTGAGGCATCCCAACCCATAGTTTGAGAACCCCTCCTCACCTCATTCCTCCACCTTCTTTCTGATCCTACTACTTCCAATCTTCCTTCTTACCCACCCCACTCCAACCTTTTATTTCCTTTCTTATTCTCCTTTCCCCATATTCTGTCTAATAAGGAGCATAAATGCCAAGAATTGGTATATTCACTTCTTGAATTAGAGGCCACTGCTTTCAGTTTCAATATTGATTGTGTGAACTAAATATTATGTAGAAAAAGAATATTGATCACACAATCTAGACCAGACTGTGACTAAGACTCTTATGTTCGCTGGTGGTAAAAAGAGACCATGAGAGGTAAAAACAATGAGGAGTCCTTGTAGCACCTTAGAGACTAACAAGTTTATTTGGGCATAAGCTTTTGTGGGCTAAAACCCACTTCATCAGATGCATGGAGTGGAAAATACAGTAGGGAGGTATAAATACACAGCATATGAAAAGGTGGGAGTTGCCTTACCAAGTGGGGGGTCAGTGCTAATAAGCCAATTCAATTAAGGTGGAAGTGGGCTATTCTCAACACTTGACAAGAAGGGAGGAAAAAAAAAATCACTTTTGTAGTGCTAATGAGTTCAATGTAATCAAGGTGGCCCATTTCAAACAGTTGACAAGAAGGCGTGAGTATCAGCAGGGGAAAATTAGTTTTTGTACTGACCCATCCACTCCCAGTCTTTATTCACGCCTAATTTGATGGTGTCCAGTTTGCAAATTAATTCCAGTTCTGCAGTTTCTCGTTGGAGTCTGTTTTCAAGTTTTTCTGTTGAAGAATTGCCACTTAAGTCTGTTATTGAGTGTCCAGGGAGATTGACGTGTTCTCCTATTGGTTTTTAATGTTATAATTCTTGAAGTCAGTTTGTGTCCATTTACGCTTTTGCGTAGAGACTGTCTGGTTTGGCCAATGTACATGGCAGAGGCGCATGGCTGGCACATGATGTCATATCACATTGGTAGATGTGCAGGTGAACAAGCCCCTGATGGTGTGGCTGATGTGGTTAGGTCCTATGATGGTGGCCCTTTAATAGATATATGGACAGAGTTGGCACTAGGGTTTGTTGCACAGCTTGGTTCCTGGGTTAGTGTTTTTGTTGTGTAGTGTATAGTTGCTGGTAAGTAGTTGCTTCAGGTTAGGTGGGGGGAGGAAGTCTGTAAGCGAGGACTGGCTTGTCTCCCAAGATCTGTGAGAGTGAGGGATTGTCATTCAGTATAGGTTGTAGATTCTTGATGATGCACTGAAGAGGTTTTAGGTGGGGGCTTTAGGTGACAGCTAGTGGCGTTCTGTTACTTTCTTTGTTGGGCCTGTCCTGTGGTAGGTGATTCTGGGTACCCTTCTGGCTCCGTTAATCTGTTTCTTCACCTCACCAGGTGGGTAGTGTAGTTTTAAGAATGTTTGATAGAGATCCTGTAGGTGTTTGCCTCTGTCTGAGGGATTGGAGCAAAGGCAGTTGTATCTTACTGTGTGGCTGTAGACAATGGATTGTGTGATGTGGTCTGGATGAAAGCTAGAGGCATTTAGGTAATTATAGCAGTCAGTGGGGTTCAGGTATAGGGTGATGTTTATGTGACCATCACTTATTTGCACTGTAGTGTCTAGGAAGTGGATCTCTTGTGTGGACTGGTCCAGGCTGAGGTTGATGGTGGGGAGCTGTGAGGGCCGCACCTGTGGACAGGGCAGTATGCAAAGCCACAAGGCTGCACCTCCGCGTAGGAGTCAGAGGGGGAAACAAACATGCTGCTGCTGCTTCTTCTGGGAGCTGCTTGAGATAAGTGCTGTCCAAAGCCTGCCCCCATCCTGTGCCCCCAAACCCCTGCCCCAGTCTTGATCCCTCTCCCACCCTCCAAACTGCTCCATCCCAGCCCAGAACAAACTCCTGCAACCTCAACTCCTCATCTGCAGCCCCACCTCAGAGCTTGCATTCCCAATTGGAGCCCTCCCCCTGCACCTCCCCTACCCCAGCCCAGAGCCCTCCTACACCCTGAAGTCCTCATTTCTGGCCCCACCCCAGAGCCCTCACCCCCTCCTGCACCCAGACCCCCAATTTTGTGACCATTCAGAGCCTGCTATACAATTTCCATACCCAGATGTGGCCCTCGGACCAAAAAGTTTGCCCATTCCTGATTTAGCGGGTCTAGTGACGACCCACTAAAATCAACAGCAGAGCGGTACTCCATCTTTCCAAGATGCCAGTGCATCACTTCTCCAAGAAGAGTAAGAAGTCAACCAGAGAGCATCTCACATAGCTTGAGTTGCTTAACTTAGGTCAGTTAGTGAAAACAAGCCCGTAGTTTCAGCTGATTAGTAATCAGCATGAGCTAAGCAGCAACAAGCCTGGTTTAAATTTAAAAAAGTGGGGCTGCATGGATTTAGGTAAACCAATGCAAAGTCACAGATGACCTTACTGTGTAGACAAGTCCTCGGCCTATTTTTCCCCCCTTTCCAGACTCCAGTGCCTGCTACTGTGCCCTCATATCCAGGGTAGGTTAGAAACAGTCCTGCCACAGTAAGTTAATAAGAAATGAGTCAGCATTCCATGTATGAGTCCAACACCTGCTAGCAAGATGGATCAATAGAAAACCCTGCCATCCTGTCAAAGAGTCTATTGTCTTACTGGTAGATAGGAGAATTATCCATCAGTATAAATGGGAATGATCTGTCTTAGCACGCCACCCCCCCATACTAATCCATGAATAAAACCCTAAGCAAGGTCATACTTATTGCTCAGCAACCCAGAAGGCCGAGTTTTTAAAGGGGATCAAACATAGCAATTTAGCCACAATTTTGCAGGTGTAATTAACTATAGTCAGTGGTGGCTCCAGGCACCAGCGCTCCAAGCGCGTGCCTGGGGTGGCAAGCCATGAGGGGTGCCTTGCCAGTTGCCATGAGGGCGGCAGTCAGGCTGCCTTCAGCGGCTTGCCTGCAGGAGGTCCGCCGGTCCCACGGATTTGGCAGCAATTTGGCGACCGGTATGCCGAAGCCTCAGGACCTGGGACATCCTGCAGGTGTACCGCCGAAGGCAGCCTGCCTGCCATGCTTGAGGCGGCAAAAAAGCTAGAGCCACCCCTGACTACAGTGGCAAATGGCAGCATCTGACTGTCTGACTTGTCTACAGGTTGAGTCAGGTAGTTAAACATCTAAATAATGCCCATTATAATTTATGCCAGCCAATAATTGTTGGTGCAAAGTTGCACACAGGAAATTGGAGACCTTTGGAAGTCTCCAAAGTTTAGAGTCTGCTTTTAAACTCATGCAGGTCATTCAGCTGTAGTCAGATTGCCAAATGGCTTTATGAGAATGTGATTGTTATATATTTACTACCCATGAAAAGGTTAATTTGTAAACATCTCAGAAGTAAGTGTTAACAGTGGGAATTTTTTCTAATGTTTTAACTTGGTATCCTGCTTAAAAGCATTTGTGGTCAGAGTTCTCCTAAAAGAGAGGAAGGAACTGGATTTAGCACTGTAGACATGCAGACTCACCCTGCGGCACCTCCTGCTGGTGACTCCTGGGAATTAGCTCTTTTTCCAGCCAGGAGCGCCCTCTGCAGGCCAGTGATCTGCCTGTTCTCTAGCCCTGTGTCCCTCCCTGGACCCTGGTGCCTCTTTTAACTGGGGTGCTGACCCCTGGCAGTACCCTACTAATCTGGATCTCCCCTCCCTGGGGAACTCCCAACCCACTATCCCCACCTGGTCTCAGTTTTGGCTACTGCCCAGTCTCCATCTAGCCTCCGTTCACTGGGGCAGACTGCAGTATCAGACACTCATCATAGGCACAAAGGTTTGGACCTGCTGCTTTAGCCTACCCCTGGGCTGCCCTCTGCAGGCCCCAGTACCTGTTGGCCATGTGCTAGGCTGCAGCCTGGGGCTTTCCAGGCTGGAGCTCCCTAGCTCCTCTGCCTTTACCCAGCCCTGCTTCACTCAGGTACTCTGTCTTTAGTGCCCTGCAACCAGGCCCTTCTCCCTCTACAGGCAGAGGAAGACTCCTTTGTCTGCCCCTGGCATCTCTGGGCCAGCTGAGTCTGTTTGGGGCATGGCCCCAGCCACTTCCCCCAATCAGCCCAGCCTAAAAGCTGCTTTCTTCAGGCATAGCCCCTTCCCAGGGCTGTTTTTAACTCTTCAGGGCAGGAGCAGGGGTCCACCCTGCTAAAAGCACTCCAGTTTTCATGCAGATTTTTTTTAAAATGCTTAAAAAAGCTAGAGCTAAGTTCTTGTTCTCATATTAACCAGCCCTAGTGCCCTTGGGTCACCATGTGAAACATTTAGAGCAGTACCTGTTTCTCCAGGCACAGGAGCCACAACTGCAGCAGGCCTTTAATGGCCTTTGAATGAGGAGATGGTTTATTTTGAGCTCTTCCTTCATACATCCCTAGAAGGCCTGTCACAATCTGGCTCTCTGCATCTGTTTTGCTCCTCAGAACTGATGTCTGGACCTTCCAGGATGCTTCAACCATCCTTTAACATCAAGCCATGCACACACCCACCCCTTGAGAACACAGTCAGTAGAACATCTCTTACTGCCATTGAAGTACTAGATGATTTTTCCATAACAGATAAAATATTATATTGATGTAATCAGACAGTAGTGATGATCTGTGGGGAAGTTTGTGTACAGAGAGTATGGGGCAAGGACAGAAATACAAAGATCAAGGACTTTAGTCCAGTGGTTCTCAAAGTGTGGGTCAGGACCCCAAAATGGGTCATAACCCCCTTTAAAGGGTCACCGGGGCTGGCTTAGACTTGCTGGGACATTGTCCAGGGCTGAAGCCAAAGCCTGATGTTTCAGCCCTGGGCAGTAGGGCTGAGGTTGCAGGCCCCTGGACTGTAGGTGGAGCCCTTGAGCTTTGCCCCCGCCTGGAGTGGTGGAGCTCAGGCTTTGGCCCTGTAATGATGCTGCCTCTGGCGGGACACAACTGAGAGGACCAATTCAGGACAAATTGCTTAGAGCAGGGCAGATACAGCCTAAGGCTGGGGTTTCTCCATCTTTAAGGCACACCAAACCAGCCAGACCGAGAGGACTTTGGTTTTACCCCACTGGCTATTCAGAAGTCATACAAGCAATTCTCTTAGACACTCCAGTTTCCCAGTACCACCATCAGGGCCACTTGTTATGGGGATGAATGCTTATGAAAACCAGGGTTACCATATTTCATCAATCAAAAAAAGAGGATGGGGAGAACCCCTCCCCATCCACTCCCTCCCACTTCCCACCCCCCTCAGAACCCCCAACCCCCCTGCTCCTTGTCCCCTGACTGCCCCCCTGACCCTCCCACCCTAACTGCCCCCCTAGTATCCTACCCCATACCTGTTCCCTGGCTGCCCCAAACCTTACCCACACTCCTGCCTGCAGACAGACCCCCCAGGACTCCCACACCCCATCCAACCACTCCCCTGCCTTCAGCAGATCCCCAGAAATCCTGACCCATCCAACTCTCCCCCTGTCCCCTGACTGCTTCAATCCCTCTCCACACCCCCACCCCAACAGCCCCCCCAGAACTCCCGACCCATCCAACCCTCCCCCACTCCCTGTCCCCTGGCTGCTCCAATCCCTCCCCACACCCTCACCCTTTGACAGCCCCACCAGAACTCTCAACCCATCCATCCGTCGTCCTGCTCCCTGACTGCCCCCAGGACTCCCATTATCACCATGCCGCTCCAGCTGCTGGCTCCATGTGGAGCCAAACCAGACAAGCTGCTGAGCACACAGCCCTTCCCCCGCAGAGTGCTATGATGTGACACAGACGGGGGAGGGGAGGGAGCAGGGGAGGGACTCTGCCTGCTGGAGGCCAATGGGAGCCACTAAATCAGGCCCAGGCACCCAACCAGCCGCACCACACTCTGTGTGAGGGGAAGGGAGGGAGGAAAAATCCTAGATGGTTGGATCAGCCCTCGGAGAACCCAACAGCCCTACTCTGCCTCCTGCCCACGGCCGCACAGTGAGCCCATGCGGGCCGCATGTTGTGCGGGCCTGGTTTACGTCAGTTTGAACGTTCCCAGGAAAGCTCAGATGTGGATTGGCATCTCCTAAAGTTCATGGTCAGTTACGTGTTTCCTGATTGGGCACTTACTGAGAATAGTCCTTTCTCAAGAAGCTGACCAAATGCTTCACCGAGGCTACTTGAATCAAAACACATTGAGATACAAGTACATAACCAATATTCATAACTTCAGCTAAAAAAGATGATACATACAGACAGCATAATCATAACCAGCAAATCATAACCTCTTTAGACACCTCACATGACAACCTTCGTATAATTGCAGCAAATATATAATGGTGATTGCAACAATGATCTATATGGTTACAGTTTATGTCAATAACATCACAGGCCCGCTCCACCCGGGGCAGTGGGGTTTGGGCAGGCTCAGGTTTTGGTCCCCCCTCCTGGGGTCATAAAGTAATTTTTGTTGTCAGCAGGGGGTCGCGGTGCCATGAAGTTGGAGAACCCCTGCCTTAGTTCAAGGGCCAAATTCATGGTTGGAATAAACAATTACAGCATCAGAAAACAATGGAGTTGTGCCTACTTCTTGCGGTGATGACTGAATTTGTCCCATTAATCATCTGGCATCTTCTGCCAGGACTACATTTTTTTTTTTTGTTTATTGTGTCAAATGAAAACACCAAACAAGCAAAAAATCAAAACCATCTTTCTGCAGTCTGTCTTGCAGATATTGACTTGTATAGGTATGTCATTCCAGTAAATATTTGTGAATGCTTAACCTTGTTAAGCCAATATCATTGCAGCTTTACTTTCATTTACAATGAATTTTAATTAAGCTTACTGGCAAAGGAGTAGATATTAGGAAGTTAACTATGTCAGCCATGATGTTAAGTCAGTCATGATTAATGAACAAAATAAAATTGCATATTAAGCGCTAATCTACCTACAAGTAGAGAACACTTTAAGGATATAAAAAAGAAAATTAGTGTAAATCATTTGATAGTGTCTCTCTGGTCTTTTGACTATTAAGAAATGGAAATATAATTTACAATACCATAACAAAGACTGTTTATTGTTATTGCATTACTATTTTCAGCATTTTTTCAAGCATAACATTAAAAAAAGAACATTTTCCCCAAGAATGTTTCCCAAGGAACAGTGAGACTACAATTTGCTTTCACAACGGCATCTGCACAGTTCTGAAACTGACAAACTTCTAATATGTCAACTAGGGTATGGGGAGGTCAACTCTGCCATCCGTAAATAAAATATAGGGCAACATGCAGCCCTGTGCAAAGCAATGACAAAAGGAAGACGTTGCTTGGTGCATCTTCTTCTATAGAACCACTGCAACCTAAGAAACAGGAGCAGTGTGTGCCCATAGCTTGCACTGATTACTGATAAGAGGAATAGTTCAAGACCTGGATGTATTCCCAAAACCACAGATCATAACCCTTGGGATCATAAGGCCTAACCCAAAGCCTATAGAAATCAATGGAAAGATTCTCATTGACTTCAGGAGACTTTGGATCAGACTTATGGTGTGAGACATCATGCTTCGCTAGCCTTCTCTCCTAGTACTCTCTCATGAACTGTAGGGAGTATCTGCCCTGATGCTTGTGAGCGGGGTGGGATGGAAAGAGGCTCCCTATACCCTCCTTCCTACCCGGGTAGCCAAGGGCCATTTTTTGTGTATCTTTTTTTAAAGCGACTTCAACTAAGTTTAGGCCCTAGATTTAGGTGTTTGAAAAGCCAGCAAGGTGAGACTTAAAGAAAATCCTTTTGTTTGTATTAGGTGCTATATTATAAACAATGACAAATCAGTGACCACAAGTGTTGTTTTTGGCAGCCACAACGGCTTTGTTAGTGCATGACAACCCAAAAGAAAAGCTGACTGGAAACAAAAAAGAAATTGACTAGTCTAATTTTTAGTCACTAAGATGTCAGGGGGAGCGCGGGGTTGCAAAGGGAGGAATGGAAAAAAACCAAAACAATTATTTTGGCCAAGTGCAACTAATAAAGTGGAAAACAGAGTGAGGCATATGCATGACAATGCTTTTTTCAGGCCTGAAGTGTGAATGTCATAGTCAAAGCTCCATGCAGTTTTAGAGGCATGTCAGTCCAGTATTATCATCCTCCTGTGAAATCCATGATATAAAATCAGGGTCTGCATAATAAGCTAACCCTTTTTTGAACTACTGCATCCTTAAGGTGAACTCAGACAACAGGTTGTGAAGCATGGCATTAATATTCATTCACTATTTACAATAATTCTATATAAAAGTTGTCAGTCTTGCTATTCAGTGCTTAGAGGGTGAATTTAATGCTAGTATTCCCCCAGAGATCTGTCAGAGTGTAGTTGCTGGCCAGGGATTTTTGCCATTGACTTCAATACGGCCAGGATTTCACTTAAGGTATTTCAGAGTTCCAAGGACTGATCAGAATTTCTCATCTCAAGATCAACCCTAGCCCTGGTCATGAGTTACCAGAACTTCCTGCCCTCTGATGTCTGTTTATCAGCTAATATAATACAAGCTGGGATTCTCATCCCATTTCTTAGTGGACATATCCAGGACACAAAACCAACCATGACTGGCATTAATCAATGTCTGGCCTGGCAGCCTGTAACGATGCTGGCTTTGGTAGGACACTTCTGAAAGTACCAATTCAGGACAAATTGCTCAGAGCAGGGCAGTTACAGCCCCAGGCTGGAGGTCCTTTGAACACCAAGACAAACCAAACCAACCAAACAGAGAGGACTTTGGTTTTACCCCACTGGCTAACCGGGAGTCATACAAGAAATTCCCTTAAATACTATAGTTTCCTAGTATCACCACCAGGGCCACTCGTTATGGGGATGAATGGTTATGAAAACCAATACCCCAGTAAAAGAGAAAAGGTTCTCCCGATCCCAAAGGACCAAGCCCCAGACGCAGGTCAATATACAAATCAGATCTTACCCAAAAATCACACTGTTGCCAATCCTTCAGAATCCAAAATCTAAATTTTTCCTTTTATGAATAAACAAGATATAGATGAGAGCTAGAATTGGTTAAATGGAATCAACTACATACAGTAAAAAAAAAGCAAACGTGATTCTGGGATGCATTAACAGTTGTGTTGTAAACAAGACACGAGAAGTCATTCTTCCGCTTTACTCTGCGCTGGTTAGGCCTCAACTGGAGTATTGTGTCCAGTTCTGGGCACCGCATTTCAAGAAAGATGTGGAGAAATTGGAGAGGGTCCAGAGAAGAGCAACAAGAATGATTAAAGGTCTTGAGAACATGACCTATGAAGGAAGGCTGAAGGAATTGGGTTTGTTTAGTTTGGAAAAGAGAAGACTGAGTGGGGACATGATAGCAGTTTTCAGGTATCTAAAAGGGTGTCATCAGGAGGAGGGAGAAAACTTGTTCACCTTAGCCTCCAATGATAGAACAAGAAGCAATGGGCTTAAACTGCAGCAAGGGAGATTTAGGTTGGACATTAGGAAGAAGTTCCTAACTGTCAGGGTAGTTAAACACTGGAATAGATTGCCTAGGGAAGTTGTGGAATCTCCATCTCTGGAGATATTTAAGAGTAGGTTAGATAAATGTCTATTAGGGATGGTCTAGACAGTATTTGGTCCTGCCATGAGGGCAGGGGACTGGACTCGATGACCTCTCGAGGTCCCTTCTAGTCCTAGAGTCTATGAGTAATGGCAGAGTTCTTGGTTCAGGCTTGTAGCAGCGATGGAATAAACTCCAGGTTCAAATCAAGTCTCTGGAGTACATCTAGATGGGATGGGTCATTCAGTCCTTTATAGATTTATGGGGAAATGTATCAAGTATCCTCACAACTTCTTGTCAACTGTCTGGAATAGGCCATCTTGATTATCACTACAAGTTTATTTTCCTCCTCCTAATAATAGTTTATCTTAATTAGCCTCTTAGAGTTGGTATGGCAATTTCCACCTTTTCATGTTCTGTGTGTGTGTATATTATATATATATATATATATCTATCTCTTCTTACTACATGTTCCATTCTATGCATCTGATGAAGTGGGCTGTAGCCCATGAAAGCTTATGCTCAAATAAATTTGTTAGTCTCAAAAGGTGCCACAAGTACACCTCTACCCCAATATAACATGACCCGATATAACACAAATTTGGCTACAATGCAGTAAAGCACCGCTTTGGAGGGGGGCAGGGCTGCGCACTTTGGCGGATCAAAGCAAGTTCAATATAATGCAGTTTCACCTAACACGGTAAGATTTTTTGGCTCCCGAGGACAGCATTATATCGGGGTAGAGGTGTATTCCTGTTTTATTCGCAGTCTTTTATAGTCTCTTGCTTTCTTTGTTCCAAAAACAAACTATCCAGCATGTAAGGTTCTCGGGAGGCTACAGGCCTACCCAGGGTGCTCTGCAAGAACAAGGCCCACACACACCCCGTGAGTTATTGGCTTTAATGAAGGTAAAGTGACACACCCGCAGCGGGGACTCCTGGCATTGCTGTCACGGAGGCGGGGAACCCAGCGCACCGAAGCTCAGCCTGGTATTGAGTCCAAAGGCAGGACCGAAATTATGCAGCTATATATGCAAGGCACAAACACAGATCATGCATAAGCAAATAGGGGCTTTCCACAGGTGGCGTCTGCCCCTTGGCCAAAGGCCATGCAAACTGGTCCTAACCAGTTCAAAGCAAGTTGTAACTGGCGTGCCGTGTCCTACAATGACTGGCCGCCAAGAAAGCAGTAATACCCTAACTAGGCCGCAACACAGTCTTCCGCGGTTCCCTACACAGCACATGGCACAGAAAAACCTTAGAGTTCTGTTCATAGGCATGTCCCTGCATACCTTGCTGAGTCACAGGGTGCATCTGCCTTCTCTCAATGGGTCAGTTGTATAGCTGGTGGTCCTTAATGAGCCATCAAGCAGGCTAGGCAGTGCTGATGGCAAATTGTCTGGTGCGTCACCCAGAAGCATAGCACAAGTTTGAAATACAGGCAGTATAGAGCCAATACTTACAATTTTAAGTACAAAAATTATACATGCATCCAGATAGCATAATCATAACCAGTAAACCATAACCTTGTCTTAGACACCTTATTTGAACCCCCTTTATACAAGATTTGGTGCCACTACAGGACCTTGGTTGCAATAATGTTCTATATAGTCCCAGTTCATATTAATACTGTCACATAGCCTCAGGAGACAAACAGACTGAACCTCACTCCCATGTTTAGATGTAGTCCCCTCCATGTACCAATAGGAGCATCTTGACAGAGGAGGAAAACGTGAACAGTTACTTCCTGTGTCATACCTGGTCTGTAGACAGAGTGTGGAATTTGGTTACCTGAAGCTGTCAGTCCATCTTCTGAATACTTGGCAAATTAACATTTTTGCTTTTTTCCTTGAAAGTTTCTTCAGAAGCAGAGCAGAATGTAGAATTTACCCTAGTGAAGAAAGCCCTTCTAATAGCTATTGTAATAAAACCAGTGTCTACCCAGTTTTCAGTGGCAACTTAGAGTTTAATTCAGTAGTAAATGTTGTTATATCCTAGTTACAGAAGCTAATAGTTTACTTTTATGGTTAAAACCACAAGCATATAACAGAACACACTGGGCCATATTCAGTCCTAGTTTAAGAAACACAGCTTCATTGACTTTGGGACCATAGGAACTGGGAGGGGGAGGAATAGAGCTGGAGATGCTAGCTTTACTCCAGCCGTCAGTTTGGGGGACTCCTCAGCTGTTTTCTTGTTGCAGCTTCTGCCCTGCTGAGAGGTCCACATATGATAGAGATGTGCTATTTGCCTCTAAGTTCCATTTGTAGCTGGTCTGTTGTATTATGTTAAATCTTTGCTGGATAAGCCCCCCCAGATAAGATCTTTGGATCAGGGACTTTATCTTTTACTAAGCTTTTTGAGCAAAATGGAGTAAAACCAACTGGAAGTGCATAAAATTAGTGGATAAAATTGTTGGTGTCAGATTGGGACTTATGTCTTTTCTAAAAATTGA
This sequence comes from Gopherus flavomarginatus, assembly GCF_025201925.1. NCBI lineage: Eukaryota > Metazoa > Chordata > Testudines > Testudinidae > Gopherus > Gopherus flavomarginatus. Next base: position 49,662,084 of record NC_066617.1, on the reverse strand, counting down.
AGTAAATAAAGAGCATCTCAGTGAAATTCACAGATACTAAATTGGAAGGGGCTGTAACCAGAGAGAACAGAAATAACTCCAAGAGAATGAGGGTAGGATCCACAAAGAGACTTAAGCGTTACAACTCTGAGTGCCACAACACTTAACTTTTAGGCACCTAGCAGGTTAAAACAAAACAAAACCCCATCATCCATAGGAACAACACTAATACACAAAGCCAAGTTAGGCACCTAGGCTCCCTAAATGACAAATGGGGAGAGAGATGCCTAAGAATGTGATCCACAAATGACAGCATGCTACGCAGCAGGCTTCCTAAGCTAGCCAATGGGAAATGCTGAGGAGAAGGATGTGCACTAAGCCACACCATGCACTCAGGGCTGGCGCTTCCATTTAGGCAACATAGGCGATCGTCTAGGGCGCCAGGATTTGAGAGGGCGGCATTTTGCCGCCCTTGGTGGCAATTCGGCGGCGGGGGGTCCTTCCATGCTCTGGGTCATCGTCGGCAATTCTGCAGCGGGTCCTTCACTCGGTCCGGGACCCACCGCCGAAGTGCCCTGAAGACCGGGAGCGCGGAAGGACCCCATCCTAGGGCGCCAAAAACCCTGGCGCCGCTCCTGCATGCACTTCCCTCTCCCTGCCCCAAGATAGCCGCCTCCTTACAACCTGGACTCACATGCCTAACTCTTCTTTGCAATCCACAAACAAGAACTCGCCATCTGGAGTCAGACAGTTTAGGTGCCCAAGGTGTTTCTTGCAGGAATGGGTTAAGCACCTGCGATGCTTCACACAGAACACCTTATATCTTCATCTCAGTAGTTACAGCACTCACCTGGGATGTGGGAGACCCAGGGTTCATTGCCCCTCCTTCCCTGAGAGGGCAGAAAAGAGGTGGGAGACATCTGTTCAGATGTTAGGCAGGTGCTTTAACTAGTTAGCTATGGGATATTCTGAATTGGGACTCCCTTAGTATCTTCTGCTGACACTGTTCCACTGTGAATAAATCATTGTGCTAGAGAGAAATGACTAATCCAGTGTTTAGGACACCTTTCTGCATTCAGCAAGAGTTTTGGGGATCACAGTGGAGCCAAAACTGGGACTTAGGCATCAAAGTATCTTTGTGGTTCCCACACTTAGATCAGCTCCTGCACAGACTAATGTTACGGACAAGTTTCTCAGTTACTTAACTAGAGCAGCATCAATCCCATTAGAAGAGGTTAGGAATATGGACAGTTCTAAAGTAACAAGTTAAGATTCCTCAATATACTACCTTGCAAGTCTTTCAAAGTGAAAGTAATCTGAAATACAGATATTCATTGTAAGGGAGAAATCCAGAAAGCAGCAATGCAGAAAAAAAATATCTTGGGGTGATATTGTACAAGTTAGATTAGAGTTTGCAATCTGATAAGGGAAAAAAGATCTATGCAATTTTGGGTTGTATGCAGAGTTATCAAGTCACAGATCAGGGAAAGGATAGTCCCTGTGGCTCCGATGACAGTACACCTGGACACCTTAGAATCCGAGAGTTATTGACAAGTACAGAGAAGAATAATCAACCAGTTAAGGTGCTAGAGAGCTTGACTTATAAGGAAAGATTTTAGAGCTAAATTTGCAAATAGTATAAACAATGATTAAGGGGGACATCACTACAGTCTTTTTTGCCTCAAGATTCCCCACTGTTGCTGCCACCAGTTCAGTTCCACAGGTGAGCGCAACAGTGGGAGTACTAGTGTAGACAAGGCTTCAGCAGCCATTGATGTTTTAAGCATGGCATCATCTAGACCTAAACTGAGAAGGATGATATGATCTAGTGCAGGAGTCAGCAACCTTTCAGAAGTGGTGGGCTGAGTCTGCATTCATTCACTCTAATTTAAGGTTGTGTGTGCCGATAATACATTTAAACATTTTTAGAAGGTCTCTTTCTATAAGTCTGTAATATATAACTAAAATATTGTTGTATGTAAAGTAAATAAGGTTTTAAAAATGTTTATGAAGCTTCATTTAAAATTAAATTAAAATGCAGAGCCCCCCAGACTGGTGGCCAGGACCTGGGCAGTGTGAGTGCCACTGAAAATCGGTACACGTGCCACAGGTTGCCTACCCCAATCTACTGCTTAAAACAATGACAGCTGTCTGGAGTCCTGTCTATAGTGGTACTCCCATTGTTGCGATCACTGTGGTAGGATCAAGTGGGAAATTTGAGACCAAAAAAAGCTCTGTTTAGACACTCCAGAAGAGGAGACATTAACCAACAACATATACTGTGAGGAAACACCACCAAGATGAAGAAGAATTATTTATGGAAGTACAGCTGGGCACAACTAGAAATAATGATAAAATTAATTAAAAAGATATCAGTAAAAGCTTGCTAGGAGTGACAGCTAGTTAGACAGCAGCATGAACTACAAGAAAAGAAAGGCACAGTGCTGGAGATGCAACTAGTCTGGATAAAGTACTAGACAATATACTGAGGGTAGCAACCATGCACTTGCAGAAAGATAGATCCTCTCCTCCCATATCTAATGTTGCAAATACAAAAATCAAAGTCAACAAATGTAGTGTTTAAACAGCAAAACCAGAGTATTAAACAAAACAAACAAGGATCATTCACACTGAATGCATAACTAAACAAAATAACCATATGTTCTTATGCTGTGATCAGTGTTCTTAGTTCTATGTTTGTTGGCACTTTGGCTATGTTTAGATTTTAACCCATTGGGGGGGCAGGAATCAATTATCTTGTTTGTAATGCACAATGCACATTTATGGTGCTTCATAAATAATAGCGTGTTGATTCAATATTATGAAATGTAGGACATCCCACCTTGACTGAGCTGAATGATTGTTCTGGGAAAGTTTCACAATAAGGAAACAGCTTTGTTTCTTACATTCATGAGTTAAGACAATCCCTGATTTAGTTGGGGATTGATTGGTCCTGCTTTGAGCAGGGAGTTGGACTAGATGACCTCCTGAGGTCCCTTCCTGATATTGATATTCTGTGAGAAAAAATATGCAGCAGATGCTTTTTTAAAGTAAATATGACTCTTTTTCAGTATCTTCAGCACCCCTCATAGCTAGACCAGGCAACTCAGCAACTCTGCCTCATTTTCCCTTCTTCTTTGAGGGGTGCCCACCTTCCAGCCCATTCACTGATTCTTTGTTGCAACCTCAGCCCAGGCCACAGATAACCCCTTCCCTTTTGGGGGCATTAAAAAGTCCAATATTTCAGGAGACTATAAAGCTTAGGTGAGGGGGACAGCCTCTGGCTTCTTTGGGTATGGCTCACTTTTTCAAGGCCTTGATAAGCAACTATGCTGGGCTTGGTAGGGAATCCAGGCTCATCCACTCTCCCAGGTTCCAGACCAGAAACCCTGCACATGATAAGTTAATGGACAGACTGCAATTGACAGACATCAATTGCTATTAGCCAAGATGATCAGGAATGCAAGCCCATGCTCTGCACCTCCCTAAGCCTCTGACTATTGGAATCTGGGACTAGAAGGCAAGGGATGGATCAGTAATTGCCCAGTTCTGATCACTCCCTCTAAAGCATCCAGCATCAGTCATTGTCGTAAGACAGAATGCTGGGCTAGAGAGGCCTGTGGTCTGACCCAGTATGGCCGTTCTTATAACAAAGTGGTCAGCACCAAGCTCACCCAACCTCTTCACATTCCTCTTGCCTACCTAGCATGCCTGTCCTTCAAGCTGTTCCTCAGTTACCCCTCTGGTCTCATCCTCCAGAGGGTCCATTTTCCTGGCCAGTATCTCACCAGTATGTTTCTGAAGGCTCCTGCTCACTATAGCTCATCAGCTTCTTTAGCTGTGATCCCACCCTTCTGTTCAACCTCTTTTTATCTCTGCAGCTGTTTTGAGTCTCCTGATCAGCCCCAGCTGAGCAGGCAGGCAGTTCCCCAATCCTAGTAACCCTTTAGTGGCCAAGACAGCAGTCTGCACACCCCATGCAAGTATCCTTATTACTAAGTATTCACATTTTGTACTTATTTTTATTCATATCAAGCAGAAATTAATGAGGTAATTTCACAGTAAACAAATTTGCCAAAGACCTGGAGATGATAAAAATCTCAGATTCAAAAAGCCTACTTTGCTATTCATTTGCTCCAGCCCAATGTCAATGTGTGCTTAACACTTTTAACAATAGCGTTCCAGGATTTAACACAAGGTGTTTTGAGCACTTTATAAAGGCTGAGGCGGGAGCAAGGATTTCAACTCCCCTTGCACCGGATACCCGAGTTTACCTTTTCTTCTGAGGAAACCAGCTTTACAGGCCAAGTCTTGTATTTTAAAGCGGGAGTCTCCGTTTCTCTCCGTAAACCTTTAAAGAAGGTTTGTTGACTGAGACTGAAATTGGCCCCACAGCAGGTGCCCCGGTGAACCCCTGCCAGTTATTTTAGGTCGGTAATGTGTTGTGCTTGGCATCTGAGTTCCCAACACAGCCAGGGGTGGGGTGTAGCAATACCTGGGATCAGAGCTCTGGAGTGAGCAGTGTTACACAGTACCAGGCAAAGACTGCAACCCAGGGGGCAGGGAATAAGACCCCGGGCACAATCCTAAGCGCTAAGGAGGCGGGGGAAGCACTTTCCCAGCAGAAGGAAGAATCAGTTTGGAGCCCAGGAAGGGGAGAGTGTGTGTGTCCTGCCTGATCCCAGCAAGCTGTTGGGGGGGGGGGGTCACCTGGAAGAGACTGACCCCAAGGCGCTCTGGAGCCCGCCCTGCTTGACATAGCCCCGAAGCACAAGTGTGGGACGAGCAAGCCCGAGAGGCGTCGCTATTTCTCTCCCAGTGCCGGAGACGCAGCCAGTCGGCACCCGGGGGTGCGGGGCTCCTCGCGCTCAGCGCCTCGGGGGCGGGGGTCCCGGCAGCCGGCCGGGCGCGGAGCGCGCACCTGACGGGAGCAGGCGAGTGGCTCCCGCAGCGGCGGATTCCTTTGGTGCCGGATCCACGGGCACTGCCCTCGAGGGGCGAGGCCAGCGGGGCGCGGGGGAGGGGGTCGGAGGGCAGGCCCCGTGGGCACAGCAGAGGCGGGGAGAGGGGCAGGGGAAGGAGGGAGGCAATGACATCAGCGCGGGCAGGGTGCATAAGGTGGGGGAGCCGCAAGAGCGGAGCGGCCGCGGGAGAGTTTAGCAATTAGCGAGCGCCGCTGCAGCTCCCTGCGCCTAGCGCCGCCCGGCAGGCGGCCCGGGCACCATGCAGCGGTCCCCTCTGGAGAAGGCCAACGTCTTCTCCAAGCTTTTCTTCAGGTAAGAGCCGGGGCTCGGGCGGGGGCGAGGGGAAGGACCCTGCAGCGGGCGGCGGCATGCGAGGTGTGGCTCGGCTGGGTCCCCCGGCGCTTTGCACCCGCGCGCCTCGGAGGACCCCGGGGGACGGGCAGTGGGTGGTGACTGCGCGCGAGCGCAGGGCTGCCCCCGCCTGGAGCCCGGGACCCTCAGCCGAGTCTCCTCTGGGCACGTTGCCTTGCGCCCGTTAGCCCCGAAATGTTTTGCAAAGAGAGCCGCGCTCCCCTGGTTTATTCCAGGAGGATCTTCGCGCCGTGGTCTTCTCTGGCACCGCATGCCCGTGTTTTGAACACAAGGGGCGTCTGAAAGCTCTTAGGTGCAAGTGTCATGCAGGATCACATCCATACCGGGTAAATTACTTTATAGTAGATTATCTGTGCAACCTTTGGTTAATTGCTCTACTTCTGAGCCTGGCTGTTGTACATTTAACTCCAGGGTGTGAGAACTTCGGAGGAAATGTGCTTTGCAAGCACGTTTTTTTTTTACAAGGTGATCTTAGGGACACCTTATACATAAATCTCTCCCTTCCGATTGAGACGTGTCCTATGGGGCCGAAAGTCCCCGATCCCTTTTCTCTTCTTCTTCTGTGTACAAAGGATCCTCTTTCGTCCCCCTCCCCCACCACACACAGTGGGACGACACGGAAATCATACTTTTGAAATCCTTTTACCTGGAGTTGTTACAAGTAACACCTGATATTATACCAGACAGAGATTAGAAAGACAAAAATCCTTCTCTATATTTCCCCAACTTTGGGCATCTGACAGCATACCGGGTACACTCAATTTCATGCAGCTGGGTAGTTTTCCTTGTTGTTTGTGTGGGTCCTACATGCAGCAATAGGGGTGAAAAAATCAGTTTGTAAAATCGAAAATGTGATTATGATTGGTAGCGGGATTCTGGTAGGTGTAGTACCTCGGATAACTTTTAGCCCAGGTTTTTAAGATGCAGACTTTAAAATGCCTCTTTTAAAATGCTTTTGGGGAGACTAGTCCAGGCTCTATTTTGTTTTCATCTTAGTTATTTCTAGGGCACCTCGCAGAGTAAGTACAGTATCTTAGAATCTCTGATGCTTACGCCTCAATTAATACAGTACAAGAAAAGAAAATAATTTATTTCTGATCTCTGCTTTGGGCCAAATTTCCATGGTCTAAAACTAGGGCTTAAATACATGCTTAATGTGAAGCATGTGCTTAATGGGCTTTGGATAAAACCCAAGATACTTAGATTCCTCTTGACTTTTTCTATTGATTTCAATGGGCTTTGGATCAGGCCTGTTGTGAAATTGAAATAAATATAAATCAAGGTGTAACTAAAATAACATTCTTATTACTCTGTTTTAAAGAGATGTACTAAATATATACTCAAAATGTTTCCTTCTGTCATTAACATTTAAACCATATTATAATAATAATTGATCTGACAGAAGAAAAATCAGCCTAGTGAAAATAAACTTCCTATGGATAAACACAAAAATACCATGTACAATATGAGCGTACCTTCACAGTGAAAGAAGCTGATGAAATAATAAATTTCTGGTGCTACAAAGTTCTCTATTTGCTGTCTAGGATATTTACATTGCAAGTGATTCCTCTACTTCTCAAAATGTGTCATCTATTTTAGGATTCAGTACTTTTGGAATATTTTATCTGATATATCAATAGATTAAAACTAGTTAGATGTGAAAACTGATGAATGTTAAGAGTTGCATCAAAATTTTTCTGTTGGAAGGGTGCCAGAACACATAGTTCTTGTTTGTTAAATATCTGTCTGTTCAAAAGCCAACATATTTTTTTTAATTGATGAAAATGTATTAGTTTATTTGAAAATACATGCTTTCACTGTTCAGTTACCCAAATACAGTGTCTGTCTCATAGGGTCAAGACTAATTTCAGGGGGAAAAATTATGCTACTCTAGTTGCTAGAAACCAAGCTGTCTTACAGCAACAAGTGAAATGGTCAAGTTATCAGAAGTGAACAAAATTTAAAAAATACTATGTGTGATGAACTTTACAAAACCAGAACAATATTGTTTCATAGCATTAGGTAGACACTTGTAGACTCAGTAAACTGGTTCATCCCATAAAGTTGTGATAAAAAGTTGGATTTGGTTGAGTTTTTCTAAAATAGTAGAATTTCATTTTAGTGTGTAATTGTATCTGCATAACAAGAACAGTCCCAGTTCAAGAAAGCAGCCTCATTTAGAAAGCACTTAAGAATGTGCTTAATTGTAAACATGTGGCTTAAGTGCTATCTCATGGACCCAGTGTGGTACTATGAAGTACTAATGTTCTAATGTAGCATGAACAGAGCAGCTGAAATAAAATCAAGGAATCAGCCCTTCCTTTGTTTGTAAAGTGATGTGGAAGAAAAAGTTACTTTTTCCTACTAACAACAGTTATTTAACATTGTCTCATAATCTATCTTCATGTAGTTTAAGAAATCTTCACTTAAAACAGTGTCTGCTGGGTTCTGTTTCTTTCATAGCTTTGTATTTGTAAAATGCCAATCTGGATATAATGCAATGTAATAGACTGAAGGTCACTATAGGACCATTTGAAATAATTGTGGCAAAATTTGCAGAGAAGATATCCACCAGGAGATTATCAGTGATAAACATATACTTCATCATGGTGGTTCTCAGCTATCTGATGACAGCATATGAAACGTTAAATAATAGATTACTTTCTACAAACCTATTGCCAGATTCTTTGCTTAGATGCATCTGTCCTGCTTGGGAGTTATGTGAGCATAGCTGAGTGCGGAATTTGAATCTTAGTTTGTAACTAATATAGTTAAGGTAGATACATTTCAATACTGTATTTGTACATTTTCTTTAAAAATGTTTCCAATCCCTGCCCTAAAAAAAAGTTCAGACAATAACAAGTTTTATAAACAAGCCATGTCAAATATGGACTCTTAACAAGGCAATACCCTCTTTTTGTATGACTATTCAAGAAAATGATCCAGGCTTGCAAAAAGAGAAAGAGAGATTTGATTGCATAGACTATAAAAGTTCATAATTTAAAAATTAGCTATTTTCTGAAACATTTATAACTGTGAATAAATAAGCAGGTTTTGTTTAGAAAATTACATTTTTTCATATTGAAGAAATGAAAAGTAAACAACAACGTTTACTAGGAAAATGTTTTATGTGGAAAACATTCCACGTTATGCTGGAAGGGCATAACGAATGGGGTCCTGCAGGGATCAGTTCTGGATCCAGTTGTGTTCAATATCTTCATAAATGATTTAGATAATGACATAGAGAGTTCACTTATAAAGTTTGAAGACGATACCAAGATGAGAAGGGTTGCCAATGCTTTGGAGGATAGGATTAAAATTCAAAATAATCTGGACAAACTGGAGAAATGGTTTGAAATAAATAGGATGAAATTCAATATGGACAAATGTAAAGTGCTCCATTTAGGAAGGAACAATCAGTTGCACACATACAAAATGGAAAATGACTGCCTAGGAAGGAGTATTGCGGAAAGGTTTCTGGGAGTCATAGTGGACCACAAGCTAAATATGAGACAACAGTGTAACACTTGCAAAAAAAGAGAACATCCCTCTGGTCTGTATTAGCAGGAGTGTTGTAAGCAAGACATGAGAAGTAATTCTTCTGCTCTACTCCGCGCTGATTAGGCCTCAGCTGGAGTACTGTGTCCAGTTCTGGGTGTCACATTCCAGGAAGGATATGGACAAATTGAGGAGAGTCCAGAGATGAGCAACAAAAGTGATTAAAGATCTAGAAGACATGACTTATGAGGGAAGATTGAAAAAATTGGGTATCTTTAGTCTGGAAAAGAGAAAACTGAGGGGGGACATGATAACAGTTTTCAAGTACTGCATGTAAAAGGTTGTTACAAGAAGGAGGGAGAAGAATTGTTCTTCTTAACTGCTGAGGATAGGACAAGAAGCAACGGTCTTAAATTGCTCTTAAATTGCAGCAAAGGAGGTTTAGGTTGGACATTAGGAAAAACTTCCTGTCAGGGTGGTTAAGCACTGGAATAAATTGCCTAGGGAGGTTGCGGAATCTCCATCATTAGAGATTTTTAAGAGCAAGTTAGACAAACACCTGTCAGGAATGATCTAGAGAATACTTAGTCCTGCCATGAGTGCAGGGGACTGGATTAGATGACTTCTCAAGGTCCCTTCCAGTCCTATGATTCTATGATTTGTGCAAGTTATAACTGTGCTACTTCTGTTTCTACCATAGCTCCAGAATACATTTCTTCCTTTCTACTCCTCATGGCAAGACCCTAGTCTGTGCTTTGGAAACTTTTCATCTAGACAAATTCAGAGTGGAAATAAGGTGTAAAGTTTTAACATTCAGAGTAATTAACCATTGGAACAATTTACCAAGGGTGATAGTGGATTCTCCAGCACTGACAATTTCTAAATCAAGACTGGATGTTTTTCTAAAATATCTGCTCTAGGGATTATTTTGAGGAAGTTCTATGGCTCGTGTTATACCGAAGGTCAGATTAGATGATCATCATTGGTTCCTTCTGACCTTGGAATCTATGAATCTTGATTCAAAAAATAGACTCTGATCCAGGAAAGGCTTAGGATATGTCTACGCCACAAATTAAGTAATTGCAGTGCAGATAAGCATATCTGTTTCAGCTTTAATTTAGCTAGCATGGGAAACAGCAGCAATGAAGATGTGTCAGCATGGAACCTGGTGCAGGCTAGCAACCCAAGTACACACCCAGGAACCCAGATGAGATCTGTTGGGTTGACAAGGCTGCATTGCCAGTTAGATCAAAGCTAGTGTGGGTATGCCTTCTTGCACCACAATTACACATTAATTTTCAGTGCAGATGTAGCCTTAGACAAAGTAGTCCCATTGTCTTCATAAGGACTACTTAGAGTGTGAAGTTAAGCAAATGCCCCCTTTGCACAATGACAGCACCTTCCATCCAAGGATTTCAAAGTACTTTACATACATTCCTTAGTTGTCACCATATCCCTGTGGAACTGGAAAAATATTATATTTATATAAATGTAAGTATCATTATTTTGTAGCTGAGGTAAATGATACATAGAGATTAATGTCCACATTTGCAGAAGTGGCCACTAACTTTGGACACATCAGTTTTTTTGTGTCCATCTTTCAGCATATAAGGCCTGACTTTCAAAGGTGCTGAACATTCACAAATCTGATTGAATTCGGTGACAGCTGTGGGTGTTGAGTATCTCTGAAAATCAGCCTCTAAGGTTTTGAGGATTGGCATTCAAAATTTGAGTCCACTTTTTAAAATTTGGGTGCAAGAGGTGTCTCCAGTGTGGAAGAGGAAATCTGTTTTATAACCTGGACTAGTACTCTGATCTCCATATTACAAATCCTGTTATTTCAATCCCAGTGCAATCCTCCCTCTGCTAACATGTTTAAAGTCCATCCCTGTACAAGTCTGAACCACCAATGTTTCAGTTAACGCCAAAAGTACTAGTTCCACAGCAACTAATGGAACCTCCTCCTATATGGCTATTTCATCCATCTAAAACACAACTGTCCAAATCAACATGTGTCTGAGTTTTCTGAAAGATGCCAAAAGGCTCTTGGCTCTGTGATAGGACAAAAACTTGTAGTGGGCATGTATATTTAAACCAGAATAAATATTTGAAATTTTTAAGAATTTATCAATTTTTTACACTTATTCTATTTTATCAGGAATGAGGGCAATGCAGTTAAATCTTTAAAGTATTTTTAATTACTAATAATAGACAGTGAAAGCCATCTTATTATTTGCATTATACTAGCCTCTAGAAGCTCTAATAAAGATCAAGGACCTCTTGTGCTAGGCACTGTACAAAGATGTAGTAAGATACAGTCTCCACCTTGAAGAGCTTACAGTGTAATAGACAAGACAGGCAAGGGATGGGGAAAAGGACGTATTATTATTCGCATTTTACAGATGGGTAACTGAGGCACAGAGATTTTAAGTGATTTTCCCAACATCACACAGGAAGTCTGTGGCAAAGCAGGAAGTAAATCCCGACCTCCTGAGTCACAGTCCAGCTCTTCAACCACCAAATCATGCTTCATGTGTGGGAAAGTTAATTCAGAATGTACCTGAAACAAGCTATCCATACAAAAGATACATATAGGAATTCTCACTCTCTTGAATACCCACGTTTGACATATTTTCACTTCAATGGAAATAGTAATTTCTCTTGCATGAGAGAAGAATTTGAGAAGATGTCAATTTACCCATGGATGTTTATTTCTTCATTAATCTCATTTAACCACCTGTCAATTGTTCAATAAGATATTTAGTTCTGTTCACAAATAAGTCAGCTATGCTGGAATAAACTATAGGTTTGGAAAGGTTCTCTCTGATGAAATGCTTTTATTCCACCACTTTTTGAATAGCATGTGAAAACTGCACTGGACCTCAGTACGTAATGTGCCCATAAAGGCATAGATGGACAATGAGTGTGTCAAACCCAGGGAAACTCATGGTTTTAGTGGCAAAATGTTCTTGCTGGGGGATATTCGAAAGAATGGATATTTTGAGGTCTCTGCCAAGACACGTAATGGCCATGCTATAATGAACAAACTTGTGACTACCAAAGTGATTGTGTTTGCAAACTGTGCAATCATTTGAAAAATGATTTCACAGTACTTGTGGTTGTCCTAAATTTGCAAAGCTGTTGGTTTTGCCTCTTAGCTGTCCATGTCCTCTTTCTTAACTGTTGAAAACTGAGCAGATATTTTAATCTGCCAGTAGAAAAACCATTACTGTAGATCTGATAATTAATTCTGATTCTAGTCCTGATAGATAAAAGATTCAGGATTAAATCTTGCTCACCTTAGTCACATGAGGACTCCTACCGAACTCATTGAGACTATTTCTGTGAAAAATAGAAGATTTGGCCCTTGCTGATCTATACAACATTTCTAGTCATTTTATTGTCATTATTCATCTTCTGACTTATGTAGAACTCAATAGTTTTCTCTAAAGTTAGCTTTAAAATCTAAAGACATCTTACTACTGAACTATTGCAAATAATTTTAGAAAACTAACTTAATACTTTAAAAATACATTCAAAATAACATTGAGACAAATAGTTAATTTTTTTAAAAAAGAGGACAGATATTTAGGGGTACAAGCCATATTTACTAGTTAAAGGACAGCGTGAAGTGAGGTTAGTTCATTGACTCAGAATTAGTTAATATCTAAAAACAAAAGAGCCTTCTCTTGGGCCAGCTTTTCCATTGCTATATGTTTTAGCAAGTAAATGTTATTGCTCGACCTGTTTACAACTAATAGTCGACATTGTGTTCTTTCATGGATCCACTCTGTAATTGAAAGTTCAGTGGATATATCTCTCTTGCTTATGACAAGCTTCACGTTTGCCTATCCAGATCAAATAATGACAGACTTTAATGCGTTTAATATCTTTTACCCTTATAAGGCACAACACGTGTATCTTTGTTCCTAGAATGTGCCCTTTTTTCATTTTCACATATAGCCTGGGCTTCATAGTTATAATACCTCAAAAACCTGAAGTAGTACTGACAATCTTACTAGCTGTAAAAAGCACTATGCAAAGGAAAAATCAAAATTCTGCTAAAAAGGTAGGATCCTAAAAGCCACTACTAGATCACATTACTCAGTTGCAAATCCTGGACAATAGCCAGAATAAATGTCACATTTTTAAAAAAGGTCATAAAAATGTAAATCTTGTCCAAGATTTTCCATTGAGTAATTCTCATTAAGATTAGCCATTGGGACCCTGGGGTTTCAACAGAACATTGATTATTCGACAAACAGTGCTATTCACAGTTAGTGGCATAGTAAATGTTTTCCATATTAAATAACACTTGACAGCAAACACAAATGTTCATTAAGAGAGAAATTCAATTCTTCAGTTTTAGCGATCTGCAAAGAAAGCATATAAATTAATAAGATCCACATTTACCTCCAACTCTCTGAAGCAATAAATATAATGTTCAGAATATTTGTTCAATTTTTTCTTATATTTTAATCATGGTCTTTCAGAGCTGTAAAGAAATATATCTCAGCCACACAAAATTAATGCAACATGTTGTATAAGCATTTTCTGTCCTAATGTCTGATTTCATATAGAATGTTTTAAAATTATGGTAAGTAGAGAATGTTAGAGGTTTGATTCAGCCAGAGAAATACACAGGCCGTTGGTCCCGTTGTGGTGGAAAGCTCACAGAAAGGAGGATTGAAACAAGACACCTGCAACCCCAGGCATTTGGGGGACCTGAGACTGCACAATGCATTTCCAGGAAGAGGTGTTGCTGGCTGGTGATCAATTGTTGCAGTGTGGATGCTCTGAGTCTGTCAGTTGTGCTCTGAAAGATCTCCAGCCATGCTTTAAAGCTGTCCTCACCTGGCCATGCACTGCCTGCCATCCTCTGAAGGTTAAATTTCACACCTGGAATGAAGCTGCCATCACAGGTGTAAAGTGGGTGTGAGATATGCACTTCCTTCTACCAGCCATGTTGATTCAAGCACAAAGTTTTCATATGTCAGGTAGGGGAGCTCCCAGGGTTGGGGAAAGGATCCCAGGTCTCAGCCATAGGCCTCTTCACAAATGTCAACCTTCCTTCCCAGGGAGACCAGAGTTAACTCCTGGAATAAGCACCACACTTAATAATAGAACACTTTTATCTAACCCTAGGAAAACCAGGAATGCCCCTACGTCAGGGGCAGGCAAACTTTTTGGCCTAAGGTCCACATAGGGTTTTGTAAATTGTATGGAGGGCCAGTTACGGGAAGGGGTCATGGCCCGGCCACCACCTCCTATCTGCCCCCCTTCCTGGACTCCTGCCCCATCCAACCCCCTTGTTTCCTGACGGCCCGTGGGCCGTAGTTTGCCCACCCCTGCCCTAGGTCAAGGATCTCTGGCAGGGGATAGATTCCTTTGCCCCTCTTACAGCATATATCTCCCCTTGCATAGCTAAATACACACAGACTCTCTGCCCCATGCCAGTGCAATCCCCTCCCTGCTTTGAGTCAGTCCAACCTGTCCATGCACTCTGGTCTGTTGCTGGCACATGGTGGGAACTCAGAATTGTGTATTGGTTACTTGATCTCAGCTGTCCAGTCAGCTCCCAGCTGAAAGTTTACAAAAGTCCCCTTTTGCCAGCTACCTAAAAGGGATGACAGGAGAGCCAGGATCTCCTTTGCAACAGTCAACAGAGCTGACCAAGTGTGTGGCAGTGTACACAGCACCTGTTGAAATGGTGTCAGAGTAAATCAGAATTCCTCCAGGTCTGCCCCTGCAGGGCAGCTCATTTGCACACCTTGCAGCAGGCACTGCAGCTGAATTTCCACCATTTGGCTACAGCAAAGTAATTCTTTGGCCATGCCTTTTTCTTCACCTGCATGTCTACATCAGGACTGGGGGAGGGAGAGGGCCAGATATGTTTTGTCCATGCCAGGGATTCCTCTATGCTGGGGGAAAACCCACACTGCTGGTTAAATCAACATTGAGGCTACTTGTGACTTCAGAGGGGTATGAAGCAGCTTTAAGCAGGGCCAGGATTTGGCCCTGTTGAGAAGACAGCATCAGCTAATAGAGACAAGGTAGTACCTCTAGCAGGGCAGAAAAGTTCATCCAATAGGTTTGAATTTTCTCATGTGAGATAAGGTTCAGCAAACTAGAAGAGTAAATAGCTACAATAAGAGATGTATTGTAGAGTGCTAAAGGGAGGAAAAATTAAAGAAAAAGATTAGAAAACAAACAAAAGACAAGTTAAAACAATGTGTCACGTACATGGTATCCTCATGTCTTGTACCATTATGGGGTGTACTTTGTTACCAGGCTGTCAATAGAAGAGGTGGAACTTGTTTTCCTTCTTTTTTTCTTACCTACAGTTCACCCTTGAAACTTGTCTCCAGCTGGGTTTCATGTATATGTGCCCATAATAACATCCCTAGTTAGTTGCAAGACTCTGACAGCACTACAGGTTTCTCTGTGAAAGAGTTCATTAAATGCCAGCCAGTAATCTGGTGGCATTTGCTAATACAGTCTAATACTTTAAGGCCAATCTGTTTCCCTTCTTCCTTGCTTTCTTTGCTTCAAAAATTATTTCTCACTGACAACAGAAATGAGAACCAGAAATTAGGAATTAATGTTGGTATCTCACAAATTAAGCGCCATTGGTATCTCACAAATTAAGGTCTGCTCTGGCTCCATTGTGCTGCTTTGGCATTGCAAACCATCTATAAATCTGGCTTAACTGGCTAGCATAATTTAGCATCACCATACCAGTGCAAAAAAGTCAGAGTGTACTGGTGAATCTGGCCCCTCCAAATTATTATTATTGTGGGTTACTTATGGATGTACATGATGCTTTATAAAACACATACAAGCAGGATTTTCTTTCTGACAACAAAACTCAAGGAGTTTTTGAAAGCCCACCTTGAGGGGCAAGCATCATTGCAAGCTGTCTCTTAACACCACTATGTGTAGCAGCTGGAAGCTAGTTGATGCAGCAGCCCACAATTGAACAGAGCTGGCTGGGGAGGGGGCAGGGCCACAGCATTCAGAAGATGCACTGGGACCATGAGGTGCCACACTATGGGGATTATACTGGCATAGCTACAGCTTTGTAGCTAAGTGGCATAACCCTGTAGTGTTGAGACAGCCTGAGACTTTTCAATTCCTGTAGGAACACCACATCCCCAAGCAACGGTAGCTAGATTGACAGAAGTTGCATCTACACCTGGGATTAGGTCAGTATAGCTACAGTGATCAGAGGTATGGATTTTTCACATCCCTGAGAGATGTAGCTATGTTGACCTAAAATTTAAATGTGAACCAGCCCTGAGCCAGCATGTCCAGGTGCTGCTTCAACCACCAGAGTCTTCTACAATCTTGGTTGCTGTTGAGAGAAGCACTCCCAGTGGAATCCCTGGAGGAAGGTGATGGTAGCACTGCTTTGCCTGCCCATAAGGTGAATCCAGCTTGGGTGCAGCTGCTCCAATGGGTTGAGATTCCACTTATGCCCACAGGGTTGAATCAAACTAGCCTTTAAGGAGGAACCTATGCACTTACAAGCTAATTTGGATGGGTGAAATACACACTTTTAAGGATGAGGAAGACTTGTAGCTGATCAGCAACTCAAGCCACATTTTCATAGGTACAGTAGCCCCATGTTATATCACGCTATTTTTCGGTAACAGTCACTCTGCTCTCTCCAGCTACAATCAATTTTGTTTCTTCAGTCTGTGGCAAACTGGCAGTTCGATTCTAATAAAAAATACAAATAAAGGAAAATGTGTGAAAAGAAATAATACAATATATATGGGGTATGAAACTGTAAATCATTTCCCCCTTGTCTCAAGATAGGTAAGGTAGGGTTTGCTTATTACAGTTTTCAAGCCCATTGTAAAAGCCGAGGGTACTCATCAAAGTCAGTCTGAGGTATGGAGCTTTAGTACAGTACTTTTGGCATTAAGGGGTCTCTTAGGAGCTCTCTCAGCTTACTTGCATTAACTACAGTAGCTATTTAATGGACCCTCGCTTACATTCATTTATGATTGCCAGATTTTCTGAATGTACAACAGTTTCTTTTATGAAACAAATTTGTAAGTGTTTCTGTTTCTGAAGGACAAGGGATTAGCAGTGTTTGTATAAGCCATGTACAATATCAACAGCTACTCTTCCTTTCTGCCATCCTGTTCTTGATCTAAGTCATCATTTGCAATGACCACCCAGGCTCTTCCGTTAATGAAATTATGGCTTATTTTAAGTACAGAAGATATTAAAATGAATTAGAAATCAATTTCTTAAGTAATTGACCACTAACTCCAGTGGCAAAAAGTTCATGAACAAGTACACTTTTTCCTATGGTTCTTCAGAACAGAGTCTGACAGTTGGCTTTACTGTGACATATGAACAGTGTCTGCCTTTTCATGTAAACTGCAGTTAAGGACAGAGCTGAGACCAAACAATTTATCTGGAACTGTACAATTTCTGTTGTTGCAGCAATGAAAGACAATCCTTTTATTACTGAAAGCACATTCTCTCTGTGGTATTTAAGCTAGATATAGATGTCCACTTGGGAAATATTTAATTTCCCCAAGTGCTTTATGTACTGAATAGCTAGGCTTATTAAATTATGTTTCCTATGATTAATTACCTTTTAAAATGATAGATTAGATTGTGTATACACATGTACTTTCATACAGTCACATACACACATGCACTATGAGCATGACTCCCATTTATGCTGAAGCCCTTGTACAATGTTCTGTATTATATTTTCATCTACTTTAGGGCCCTTTTATGCTGCCAGTGTAATGGGGCCTTAATGTAGCTGAGAATTTGGTCAATTTTTTAATATAATGCACACAAACACACAGTTAACTCTACACCAAGACTCACCTTCAATAAGCAACTCTAAGTTACAACATTCCCTATTTTTTGCCTGAAGTTTTGTTTGACCCTTAGTTACAGACTGTCTTTTCTTGGCAATAAATTATGCAGGTGTTTTTGCCCTTAGATGGTAACTATTTTGAAATCTGTTTGTAAGATCACAATTTTTATCATATTCCTAAGTCATATGTTTGTCTATGCAACACACACATTTATACACATACACAGTGATCATTCACAATCTGTTTCTTTCCGTATTAGCTTTGCAATTATTTTGGAGGAAATGTATCATAGTTAACCATGATAGCCAAGCATATTTTGCATGTTACCTTGGATATCTGCAAAATATGCCATCGCCTTTAGTAAATCTTAAATTCATTTGCTAATTGTATTTTGTTTTACTTGTGTATCTTCAGATGACCTTATTAACAGATGATAACATAAAATTATGAGCAGGATTTCTTGGGAATAGTGTTCTATAACACACGTAGTGAGTAGAAGGCATTTCAGATACTGAATAGATCAGACAAGGGTTTATAAAGAAGTTCCCCTTTGGATCAGCAATTTAAGGGCCTCCTCCTGCTCTGTTTGAAGTCAATGGAAAGGTTGCAACTGACATCAGTACATTAAGATGAGTTCCCAAATCATTCTCAAACTGATAGTGTCCAAAAATTGTTACCCAAAGTTATTCCCTGAAAGCATGGATATTTGACATTGAAACTTTCATTAATAATATAGCTCCATTAATGTTAAACATGTCTATTGCACTAAGAATGTGCTCTTTAAGTTCTGTTTTAACTTCATAATGACAAAAATAAATGGAAGTTAGGGATGAAAAAATATCTTCAGCACACTCATTATACTTAGAGGCCTTCAAAAGGTCTTGTATAACATGCAATGTAAGCTGCTCTGCATGCAATTAATGCTGTAATTTAGAATTTCCTTGCTTATATGAATATAACTTCTATCTCTAATATAACATTATTTTGTGATTTAATAGTCATGATAATGGAGACTATAAATTACTGGAAATATAACACAAAGGGCCCAATCCTCTACTCAGTTAACTCTTACTGACTATAATGAGCGTTTGTATGTAAGAGAGCCAGTGGGATCATGACCCAAATGGTCAAATGTAAGAACTCTGAAACTGTTTGTTAATGTTATCTATATATATGTGTACCAGATGTTTTCAGTAGCTACATCATTAGTTTCATAGTTAATTATATAATATGTTGTGACTTATCTATGCAATGCTGGATTGTGCTTTAATAGCTAAACCAACTCCAGAATTAACCTTAGAAACTGATAGTTATTATTATTCTCTTTCTGATTAGATGGACAAAACCAATTTTGAAGAAGGGTTATAGACACCGTCTGGAACTATCAGACATATATCAAATCCCTTCTGCGGATTCTGCGGATAATCTTTCTGAAAAATTGGAAAGGTATGACAAAGTATGTATTTTGTTAGCATTATCTCATGATCTGGAAGGCAGCAACTAGGTCTGAAAGAGTGAGATAGAAATGGTGGCAATATCAGCTTAGTTCATTTAATTAATCTATTGAAACTTGACAGCAGAAACACTGGAACGATAGTTTTCAGATGTTTTTAAGCTCTGGTCAGATTTCAGACAGTAAATGGAATATGGCTCAGTTCAGAAAATTTTGAAGCTATGTAGTAGCTTCCAAAAAATGGGTCACTTTGTGTCTGTCACCAAGCTCACAACCTTAGTGTCAGTTCAACACTTCTCCTTCCTCCCCGCCACATCCAGGTCATCACCATATCTTATTGTTTGTTTTTTGTTCTATACTAGCTAAAAAAATTCCATCCTTTCCTTTATGTCTCCAGGGCTAAAATGCTGGATACGTCCTTATTTGTCTTAGGCAGCCTCCTCTGCCCTGGCCTTCCTGATTACCACCTTGGCCTCCTCCACTCGCTAACACAGCTAAAAATTTACTGACTTCCTGTATCATGTTCCGGCATCTCATTCTTTCTCGCAAGACCTTTGCATTACTTCACCCCTACCTACATCTCTGCTCCCATTTCTTTACTCTGACAGTGCCTCTCTCCTCACTGATCTTTGTATCCTTCCCTCATTCTCATCTTTATGCTCTCTTTCATGCTTTGACTTACCCATGAAAATCCCTTTCCAACTTTAGCATAAAAGACAGCCACCTCCTCTTTGTTGAAATCCCTTCTTAAAATGTGCTCTTCGTGTCAAGCCTACAAGTGTTAACACACCCAGGTGGCCTGTGCTACAGGCCCTCCACCCATAGAATCCCTATTAAGTCAAATGGGAGTTTTGTGCAATGAGTGAAATTCACCCACATATAGAGGACCTGTAAAAAGCCTCACTCAAAATAAGGATTGTGTGGCTCTTAAGTAGTGTATAGACCTTGTGCTGGCCCTGGCATCAGTTTCACCTATGGGGTGCTTGCAGAAATGGGTCTTAAATGAGAAACTAAGGTAGGGCTTTAAGGTCCAGGTCCTCTAAGGGGAGACTCCTAACTTGCATTGATCTGGGACTAATTTACTAGCTCTTGCACATACTTTTCTCTCTTTGTTTTTTTTTAAAGATCCATATATTTCCCCATCGTCCAGGACAGATTGGATATGTATTGCTAAGTCTGTCCATTTAGACTAAAAATGCGGGGGGTGGGGGGAAGGGCTCCATTTAAAAAAATGACATAGTGCTAAGCATCTGCCTGCTGAAAATCAGATCCCTTTAAGATGTCTTTAATTGGGCACCCAAAATCCCTAGTCACTGTCTTCTGCCATTTGGTACTGTACTGAGCACCCTGGTGATGCTTAGTAAATATTGAGACAAGGTACAATTTATACAGGAAGTGTCCAGTTCCTTAATCTTTCCATTTGAATGCACATTATCTGTATTCATTTGCCAAAAATTAAAAGTATTAATTTACAATTATCAAATAAATAATTTGTATAAATAGTAACCTTGTCTCTCTGCTTCTGACAGAAGATATACTGTATACTAGGAGGGTACTATCAAAAAGTCTCTTTAGTGGTGACAAAAACTAATGCAGTCCATTTTTAAAAAGTCACATTTTAGAATAGCTTCTCTTTGTTTTCTTCTTGCTAGGAACTGGAGGAGCTCCAAAACTTTTATTTGCCTATTATTTGTGTATTGATCTTAAGAAGTACAGCAGGTTTCTTTAAAACATACAACGTGACCTTTTCATGAATTAACTCCCTGCAGGGTGATGTATGGCTGAGTATATAAATCTGCCAAATATGTGGGTGAACTAGATTTGAACTTTTATTGAGCTATCAAGTCAATGAGGGTCAGAACTTTGGGGTCTCTGCAAGGCTTTGTTTCATCAGCCACCTTAGCTAAATCTCCTTGGATATACTTGAGTGACTTGAACTATGTTAGAGCTGTAGACCCACGTATTTGCTCACACAACTTAATGGTCTTGTTTTTTGGTTCCTTTTCAGACAATGGGACAGGGAACTGGCAACTTCAAAGAAAAAACCCAAACTTATTAACGCTCTTCGACGATGCTTTTTCTGGAAATTTATGTTTTATGGAATAATATTATATTTAGGGGTAAGATTTGTTCTTATGTTGAGTAAACTCGGAATGTTGGTAGCAATCCCGATGATTGCTAAATTACTGAGGAATCATACTAAGAACTACATTTTCTTCTCTGTGACATTATGTATAAAGATTACAAGGGCACAGATCTACAGATACTGGGTAGGCAGAGTATACATAGCTTGTAGAGTTTCACAATTGGCTCTTGGTGCCTTGAACCCCTAAAATGTATCAGGATTTAACATCTAGTTTTAACATCTGGTTTTAACATCTAGTCTATAAAGTAGTAAAGTTCTTTAATGTCCTTTGGAATTAAATGCTATAAGATATTCTTATCAATATGAAATAAATTATTACATGCTATCAGTGATCTGCATGAGCATGGCCCATTTACATCAAAGGGAGTTTAATTCATATAATCAGCATTTTATTTTAATTTCACTTTAGACTATGGATTTTACCAATAGATTGTGTGAAACTGATAGATAGTTTCTATGGTGTATTGTGGCTAAGGTCAGGTTAGCGCTGTGATCAAACAAATGCAACAGGTTTATTACCGATGTTGCAACAGTCTTATTACCCTGTTGAAAGAAAAAAAGAGCTACATTCTTCTTTTTGTTACGCTGGTGTAAATGTGGAATGACTCCATTGGCATCATTCTTTTGTATGTCTGCTGGTACATCAGAGAGCAATATTTGGCCCAAAGGATTTGTATAATAGTGAGATGTTCTAGATAATGACTTCCGATTACATGAATGTAGGAGTGATAGAAGCTCTTTACATTGTGTGTCATTTCCTTCTTTTTAATTCTTTGAATGACAAGTCTAAATAACAAATCTTTTTCAGTAGTTTTGAAGCCAAATCTTGATTGACATCATTACAGCTAACAAGTTCTGAGGCCATGTGTGCATATTTACAATTTACTGACAAATCTGTCAGTAAAAACACAGTGGTATTTCATACAGCTGATTGATTGTAGCTCTGGGCATCATTAGACAAAAAAATGGAGTCAGAAAATTTAAAAGGACAATACAATGAAGAAGTAGGAAGTTGTAAAACTTACCATTCTGTTTAATCTGGAAAAAAACAACCCAAAACTAAGTATTGGATACCTGCCTCTATTGGTTAATCCTGTTGCTTCCTTTTCAAAAACTATTTAATAACCACCACCTTTTTTAAAAAGAAAAAACCAAAACAAAACATGTGCAACCAATTGTATACCGTATGTTCTTATAAATTAAAGGTAACCCTTTTTATGCACAACAACATTGAATGGATATTTTGGACCATTCACATCAGCCATGTGTAGTTAAGTATTTTAAGAACTCTGTCATGTTGGGTTACATTTTTAAAATAAAAAACTTGATGCTGAATAATCACTTCTATGGAATTTGCAGGTTAAGAATGTAAGAGTTAAAGGGTAATTTTCATTTTTAAACCAGATTTATCAAAATTCTCTAACTGCATATACAAAAAGTCTCTGTTTTCCTAGCTATAGACAGAGAGCCACAATTTCTGGATAGATAGAGATATTGGGCTCAATCCTTAGATGCACAGATGAGGAAAGGTGTCAGGGAACGGTGGTTCCTAAGTCACCTTTCAGCTGGCTAGTATCTGAAATAGTCCCTGGTTGCCTGGCATAATTTAGAACAGCCTCAGGGCTCCTCTAAATTACACTGTCTGCAGTCAGAAGCTACCCCATCAAGGATCTGGTTGGAGAGGTATGTACTCTACTTCCTCTTTACTCGTCCTGCCCTACACTCCATTCATGGGGAAGTTTAGAGCTGTCTGCAGAAATTACCCTGTATACACCACCAGAATACTTGTCTGTTTCCCCTTGATTATCCCTTTAAGGTAGCTTTCTGGCTATTTTGCATTGGTGAAGGTGTGCAAAGCAGGAAAAGAGGAGCTCAGGATTCAACCAATTCTCTCTCTCTCTTTGTGTGTACAGATAGGCAAAGACTAAACGAGACTGTGAACTCTCTGGGACAGGGAACATCGTCTTTGTTGTTTATCAGTCCAGTGCCTATCACAATGGGACCCAGATTCTTGACTGGAGAAGGTGCTACTGTTATATACAAATATATAATAATAATGAAGATGAGGAAATGAAGGAGAGAATAGAATATTGAAGAAGGAGAGAGGAGAAGATAGTCTGAGGGAAATGTGCCAGCAAAGGGTTTGAGGAAAAGTAACATAACATACTTTAGAAGGAAAATTATGCTGATGAAATGGAAGTGAAAAAGAGGAGGAACAAAAATAAGGGAGCCATAGTACTGTAAGTTAATAGTTTTTACAAATGTGATGTTCGGTGCCACTGTACTAAAAGAAACAGAAGTACACATGTTTTTGTTGAATGTGCACGCACACACAGATACACACAAATTCAGGCCTGGTGTCATTCAGCAGGACAACTTGTTTACATGCTGACGTTGCACACATTTCTCTCGGATCCATGCCTTATTAGAGTTTTCTATTACTTTTTTAATCTCTAGATTTGATTGTTTTACTCTGGTCCACTTGGGGCTACTGAAAAGATTCAGCTAGTGCAGATTGTGGCTGCTCATCTAGTTGGAGGTCATAGTGTATCTATCTGTGCTTGATAGCCTGCATTGGCTTCTGCTTTACTCTGGTTGCTATTCAGAGGTCTCTGGGTGTGTGCTGAACTGGTATTCCCACAGAAAATTAATCAAGCATCTTTGAGAACAGGCTGCTCAAATGCATTTCATCTGTGCATAATCACTAAAAATCAAGGAAATCACCAATCCAGGCAAGATTAACATCCACACCAACCTCATTTCACATATTCCCACCACAAAATCATCATAATGCCCAAATGCACTCATGGAATTTTATCAGCTTCTCAAGAGATATTGCCTGAGATACTTCTACCCCTCAACTCCCTTAGAGGTGAAGAGGGGGAGGATTTGAGGCTTTGCAAAAGGAGGGGAGCAGCCAGGTTCAAAAGAACATAAGAACAGCCATAGTGTGTCAGACCATCCTCTCTCATCAAGAGCGAGCGTCTGGCAGTCTGAGGCTTAGGGACACCCACAGCATGGGGTTGCGTCCATGACCATTTTGGCTAATAGCCATTGAATATTCTCCATGAATGCATCTAGCTCTTTTTTGAATCCAGTTATAGTCTTGGCCTTCACAACATCCTCTGGCAAACAGTTCCACAGGTTAACTGTGCGTTGTGTGAAGAAATACTTCCTTTTGTTTGTTTTAAACCTGCTGCCTATTCATTTCATTGGGTGACCCCAGTTTCTTGTGTTATGAGAATGGGTAAATAGCACTTCTTTATTCACTTTCTCCACATCATTGATGATTTTATAGATATCTACTGTATCCTCCCCAGTCATCTCTTTTCCAAGTTGAACAGTCCTGGTCTTTTTAATCTCTCCTCATGTGGAAGCTGTTCTATGAACCAATCATTTTTGTTGCCCTTCTCTATACCTTTTCCAATTCTAATATATCATTTTTGAGATGGGGCAACCAGAACGGCACACAGTTTTCAAGGTGTGGGTGTACCAGGCATTTATATAGTGGCATTATGATTTTTGGTGACTTATTATCTGTCCCTTTCCTAATGGTTCCTAACATACTATTAGCTTTTCAGGCAGTGAGGAAGAGTTTCTTGGTGTGAGAATGAAGATAGGACAGGGAGTAATGGGCTATCTTTAAATCCTGAATCTTTGAGGGTTTTGGGGTGGGTATTTGTGGGAGCCAGTTAACCTTAATGCATCCCTCTTTGTGACCTCATAATTCATCAACAGGGAAACGCTTTTTTGTGTCACAAGCACTGGACTGTAATATCATTCAGTGGCAGAAGGATTAGCTTTGAAGACTGATTAGGAAAGAGAAGTCTCTGTTTATACAAAATATCTTGTAATCAGCAATGATGGGGAAAGGAAATACAGAAAAATTGACAGTTCAATGAGTCCTTTGTAAGATGCATACAGTTCAAGGTTTGCTAGTGTGTAGCAATGATTCTGTAAATGTCTGGCTCAAACTCACAAAAATAAGGGAAATCACACCTACAGCCAAACATGCAGTCTAAGGTTCTGGCCCTAACTTTTTCTGCATAAAGAAATTAACAAGTAGAAAATAAACTGACACTGGCTGCCCCAGCATATTAGAACATTGTATTCCTCATGATGTGTTAAAAAAGTTAACACTATACAAAAACAATGTTCAAAATATTAAATGGATTAGAAACTCTCTATCTGAAAGAGGCCAAAAAATACTTTAAAAGTGATTACTGAAAAACAAAGGTTGACAATTGGAGCATTGGAATAGGGACAGATTTTGAGTCTCATGAACACGATTCCCACTGGAGTCTGAGTGAGGACTTCAGGCTTTGTAAAAAAACCCGAAACAAAACACCTGTAAAATTGTGCTGTATACTATTGTGAAACTCCCCCAGTCCAGGTTACTGTATCTGCATACTCACTGTATGTATATGAAATTAGACAACATCACATATTTAATTCTTCTTCCAAATGACAGATGACTAGGTGGCCGCAGATGTGTAGCCCAGTGTCCACTGAAGTTAAGCTTCAGGAAAACAAATCTGATTCAACTAGTTGTGTGTGCATTATTAGATATTTGGTGGCAGTGGGACAAGGGTGGAGGTGTCAGACTTTAGAGTTGGAAAGAGCAAGTACCTGTATTTGTGTGTGTGTGTAGGGGAGGTGGGACTGTGTTTATGTGAAAGGTAATTTCCCCATGAAAGCATCTTCAATGAAGCAGAATTTGAAAGTAGATGTGAGCAGAACAGCAGTGCGCTTTCAAAGCTGACTCGCAGCTTGATCGTACATATTCTCAACATTCTTGTTTACTGAAGAAATCACCAGCTATCAGATTAAGGATGTGTGTGAAACATAGCACATTGGAGGCAAATTCCATACCTTTCATGACAAGTACCAAACAAAGAGATAAAGCTCTTGGTTTTCATGGCAAACACTAAGAGTAAATTCCTCTGTCAAAGCTGTTCATTTTCTTTTCAAGCCCTGCTCCCACTGAAATCAGTGTGAGCTTTGCCATTGATTTAAGTGGGAACAGAGCCTTAGACCAATGGTGCCTGTGGGTGTGTGCCTTCATGTTGCACTTGTTGGTCACCATTAGAAATCGTATTCAGTCCCATACCCTTCTGCAGCCTCTCTCTCAATATGGGTTTTACCCTTGCTTTCCTTTTGAATTCCTGCTATTAGTATAGCACCTGTTGCAACCAGCACCACAGCTCTGTTCTCTATAGATCTAGTAATTTCTCTCTCTCTCTCTCACCTCATGCACCGTAGGTAACTATGTTACTGAAGGGCAGACACTTGCATTCTGGCATCCTAGGATGCTATAATTCACTTTCATAAATTGTGGTGTTAGGCGCATCAAACTGTTCCTGGTTTGTTCAGTGTATCTGCTTCCCTGCTGCCCTAAACATTCATATTCCTCCACCATTAGATGTCTCTTTAAAGAAAAAACCCCCACACTTCTTGCAAGCAATTTACTAGCCAGTTAACCACTTAGTTGTGAACACAGTTGTAATACCTCTGTAGAATACTCTCTTTCAAGCACACTTGCATAACTGTATATTGGTTAGTGTCCATTCAGGCAAATTAACTGTATAACAAATGCAGAAACAGTTTTAACTTCCCCCCTCCTTGCTCTCAAAGTACTTGTTTGGGTTTTTTAACCTCTAATGCACTCTGGTGCAATATAAATCAATATAGCCACACCTGGGTAATTATTACTGCTCTCATTTACACTATAACACTTTAAATGTAGGTAACAGAATGAATATACTTGAAATTCTCCTGTTGTGTCATTTTAGAGCTGACCCTTTGCATGTCCACTGCTGAGCTACTCTATGAACACATGCAAAAATGGGGTTGGGTGCTACTCAAGAAGGTTGAGGTGTTCAATGCCTATTTTGCTTCAGTCTTCACTAAAAAGGTTAATGGTTATCAGATACTCAACACAATTAATATTAACAACTAGGGGGAAGGAACGTAAGGCAAAATCTGGAAAGAATATTTAGGTAAGTTGGATATATTCAAGTCAGCAGAACGTGATGAAATTCCTCCTAAAATACTTAAGAAATGAGTTGAAGCAATCTCAGAACCATACCAGTTATCTTTGAGATTTTATGGAGGAGAGGTGAAGTCCCTGTGGAATGCAGAATGACAAACATTGTACTGATCTTTAAAAAGAACAAAGATGACCCAGGAAATTATATACCAGTCAGACTAACTTCAATACCTGGAAAGATATTGGAACAAGTAAGCACTTTATAGGATTCTAAGGAATAGTCAGCAGGGATTTGTAAAGAACAAATCATGCCAAACCAACCTAATTTCCTTTTTGATAGGATTACTGGCCTAGTGAATAGAGGGGGAAGCAGTAGCCATGATATATCTTGATTTTTAGTAAGGCTTTAGATATAGTCCCAAAGACATTCTCATAAACAAACTAGGGAAATGTGGTTTAGATTAAATTACTATAAAGTAGGTGCACAGCTTGTTGAAAGACCATAATCAAAGAGTAGCTCTCAGTGGTTCATTGTCAAACTGGGAGGGAGTATCTACTATGTGCCCAGGGGTCAGTCTTGGGTTCAGTACTATTCAATATTTTCATTAATTACTTGGATAATGGAATGGAGAGTATGCTTATAAAATTTGCAGATGACACCAAACATGGAGGGATTTCAAACACTTTGAAGGACAGGATTAGAATTCAAAATGACCTTGAAAAATTGGAGAATTGGTCTGAATTCAACACAATGACATTCAGTAAAGATAAGGACAAAGTATTTAATTAGGAAAAAGCAAATTCAAAACTTCAAAATGGGGAATAACTGGCTCGGTGACAGTACTGCTGAAAAGGATCACAAATTGAATATGAGTCAACAATGTGATGCCGTTGCAAAAAAAGGCGAATATTATTCTGGGGTGTATGAGTAAGAGTGTTGTCGAGTAATTGCCCTGTTCTGTTCAGTACTGGTGAGGCCTCTGCTGGAGTACTGTGTCCAATTCTGGCTGCCACACTTTAGGAAAGATGTGGACAGATTGGAGAGAATCCAAAAGAGAGCAAGAGAAACGATAAAAAGTTTAGAAAACCTGGTTATGAGGAAAGGTTAAAAACACAAGGCATGTTTGTTCTTGAGAAAAGAAGACTGAGGTGGGACCTGACAGTCTACAAATATGCTAAGGGCTGTTATAAAGAGGACCGTGATCAATTATTCTCCATGTCCGCTGAAGAAGGGACAAGAAGTAATGGGCTTAATGGTCAGGAAGGGAAGTTTAGGTCAGATATTAGGAAAAGGTTTTAACTATAAGGGCAGTGAAGTTCTGGAATAGGCTTCCAAGGAAGGTTGTGGAATCCCCATCATTGGAAGCTTTTAATAACAGTTTGGATAAACATCTGTCAGAGATGGTCTAGGTTTATGTGGTCCTGCCTAAACTTGGGCCGGACTTGATGAAATATCCAGGTTGCCTCCCGCACTACATTTCTATGATTAATGTCTGCAGAATTCAGAGTGATTCAGTAGGTGAATATTCTTTTATATAATCCTATTGGTTCCCACACAGGTTCACATATCTCATACCAGATAGGCAAGACATTCTAGTTAGTTTAAAGTTATATTAATGTTTGTTACCTGTTAACTTGTCAGAATTACAGGACAGAACAATATGAAAAATACTCAAACTTGCCTCTCTCTGTGTGTATTAAATATCAGTCTCGCGCATATATGATCTCTCTTGGAAAACATTATAAATTTCTTCCCACCTTCCTGCCAACATGATTTAGCAAATAATGTGGCACATTGCCAGTCATTATTCTTTGTATGTTCTTGTAAACCTGTAAATCACCCTGCTTCAATTGGCTGAAAACGTATTTGATATCTCTATATACACAACAAACACAGTAGCAGAGTCTGGTATTTCCACTGACGCATAAATGGAATAAATGGTAAATACCGGAGCACATGCTACTTAAGACAGATGTATAAAACTTACCTTGGAATCTCAGTGAATGTGAAACAAAGCACTGCCCACGTCCTTGAAACCACTGCCCATGTCCTTGTTTTGAATTTTTATGAGATGTATGAAGTTGTGATTTGCTGCTCATAGATGCAGATGGTCTTAACACAGCTGCTTAATGTTGTGTGTGTGTGTGTGTTTGTGTGTTTTGTAAACACTCCTCCTTCTGCCTACTAAGAACACTATTGTCTTTGTCAAACCAGGACTCACGTTTACAGTATTTGTGTTGACGCAATCCTATTTAATCCAGCAAAGGTAGTACTTAACAAAGGTGGTCTATTCAGGGTATAAACTTTCATTTCCTGTGTTGAAACAGTCAACTAACTTTTCTATTCTGATGAGATTGTAGCATATGATGTAAATGCAGTTGTTAATGCTGTTGTCTTGATAACCAAAAATAATTTAAAGAGTCTAGAGAGGAAAAGAAAAATCAAAGGGGAAAGTCCTGACCTCTTTATCACTGAAAACCCTGAGTTACAACTGAGCTCCAGTTGTCTTCCTCTCTTCCTGCTTGGTGACTCTCCCTGGCACTCAGTAGCTTGGGGGCACCACTGAGGAACATTTACAGTGTATCATACGTTTGTACAAAGAGAGTTTTGCAACTGTCTATTTGTTTAGTATTTGACACTCTCACTCTCTTTGCTGGGAGAGAAACAAACACAACGGGAAGAGAGAAGGGGACACACACACACAAATTTCTTAGCACTAACAATTAAACAAACAACTGAGCTCATTCATATTTCACAACCCTTCTGTGGTTTATACAGAATATAAAGGAGAAAGTCATACCAAGGAACTCAAGTGATTTTTGCATCTGTATTTTGGGTGGGGTGAGAGGTAGAGTGTGTGGAGAGGAAGAGGTCATAGTTGTCAAAAACAAGAAACTGAGCAAGGCCTGGACAGAGGAAATGGGGAAAAACAGACCTATTCTGATGGCACAGAGCAAACTCCAGCAGGATTTAGTGACAGCAGTAATGGGGTATAAGGAGAGATGAGGGGCAAAGGTAATCTCAGGCCCAAGATAAATATAGTGGTCAATGAATATCCACATAGCTATACCAGAGTATTTGTATTTCATGCTCTTTTCATTATTTCCTGTCCTTTCCCTTATGTTTCACCCTATTTCTGCTGCTGCTGTTCTGCTAACATTTGCTTTTGGACATATCCTGAATCTGACTGTGCCTTATTTGGTCCAGTGATACACAAGGTAGATTGGTGCCCAATGGTTAGAGTGAAGAACCAGCATCTAAAGTGGTTCTGGATTCAAATGTGCTGAGTCATTAACTCAGTTGTTCAGAAGGCTAAAATTAGGGCCTCAAAAAACAAAACAAACAAACAAAAAACCCAGCACAGGCATGACTGAGCTGAGTTTACCTAGTACACACAGGAAAGGTGGGATGGACTAATTGCTTATATTGTTTCTCTTCAGTTTTTCTTCTCTTTATGAGAAAGACACATTTTGAGAATACAATCTTTCCCCTGTGAGCTTGAAAAGTAAATCTAGAAACCTATTGCTAATTTAAGCACTATAACATGAGTTACATCTCTCAAGAGCAGTAGATATTCTTAAAGTCTATGGACTGGTTTCACTATTGCAGTGGTTCTCAAACTTTTGTACTGTTGACCCCTTTCACATAGCAAACTGCTGAGTGTGACCCCCTTATAAATTAAAAATATGTTTTTATATATTTAACACCATTATAAATGCTGAAGGCAAAGTGGGGTTTGGGGTGGAGGCTGACAGCTCGCGATGCCCCATGTAATAACCTCCTGACCCCCAGATGGGTCCCGACCCCCAGTTTGAGAAGCCCTGCACTATTGCATTAATACAATTTTATGTTGGCATAACTACGCTGACTTCAATGGAGTTACGAGAGCATAAAACTCATAAAATTGGAGTAAAGCCATGGTGAATCAAGCACTTTATGGCTATTGTATCTTCGTTTAATTTGAACTGTGAAGAGAGCAAGCATGAATGGTTGATACATCTTGAATTTAAAAAGTTGTCTGTTCTGAAAAAGAAATTAACTACAAATGCTTTCTCTTGTCTTCTCCTGCAGGAAGTCACCAAAGCTGTGCAACCTCTTTTACTGGGAAGAATAATAGCCTCCTATGATCCTACCAACTCCCATGAGCGATCCATAGCTTACTATCTGGGCATAGGCTTGTGCCTTCTCTTCATTGTGAGAACACTGCTTCTGCACCCTGCTATATTTGGCCTTCATCATATAGGAATGCAAATAAGAATAGCCATGTTTAGTTTAATTTACAAAAAGGTAGCTTTTTCACTTTCACTTGAATGAATAAGAAAGCAAAATTATTGCATTTAGTGTATGTTGCTGGCACAAGAACATTTTCAGAAGAGGGTTAGAAGAGGGGAAGATTTAGGCAACAAACTGTAGGAGAGATTGGGTTTGAATAATAAAGTGAACATAAAGCACAAAGAAAAGCTACCTTACAGTATGCATCCCAGTTATTTATTGGATGTCATTTTGAAGGTTTCCTTTTAAGTGGCTCAAATTTGCCCTCAGATTGATACTGTTGATCTACAGAATTGGAAGCATTCAGTGGTTACCATTAAAAAGTAAATTTTTTCCAACAGATATCACACACTCATCACTGTTATGTTATATATTAAATATGGGGAAATCCCCTGTGATTTCTCAGATAGTGATATGTAATAATGGTTGGCAAATGCTGACTTTTTTATGGTGCCCATATAGTCATTATATTATCTAGAAGCTGGTGCCCTAAAATGATTTGTCTACCAAGACTCTTCCTTCCTCTGAAAAGTGTTTAGTAACAGATGTTCATGTGCTCTGTGTTTTGAAAATGTGAAAATCTCAAAAGGACAGTGATTTTTACCAAACACGGCTATATTTAGCCAAATTCATGAGTTATTCATATGCTACATACTGAAAACAGGCAGATTTTGAGCTAATACAGTGCATTGCTGATGGAAGTATATGTGTGTGGAAGAGAGATTGTGCTGGAATAGTTTTTAGATCATAGCTCATTCCTGTTGTAAAATCCTGATGATTCTCCTTACCTATTCAAAATTACCTTCGACCAAGAATATCTTGTGCACAATCACATTTTGACAGCTATATGATAATGTACTTACATAACAAAAGACCATGTCCCCCATTATAATCAAATCAGTGCGGAAACAATTATCCCTAGATAAAAAGCTATCAAAACTAGCTGCGAAGATATACTTTTCAGATCACATCCAGTGGTAGTCTTAGGCCACATCTATACTAGCAGGGTTACAATGGCACAGTTGTACAGATGCAGCTGTGCCGCTGTAAGATTGCTCGTGTAGCCACTCTATGCCGAAAGAAGACAGCTCTGCCATCAACATAATTAAACCACTCCCAATAAACGGTGGTAGCTATGTCAAAACAAAAGTTGTCTCCTGCTGTCATGGCGCTGTCCACACCGGTTCTTCTGTCGGTGTAACTTATGTCATGCAGAGAGGTGGTGTTTTTACACCTCTGAGCAACATAAGTTATACTGACAGAAATGCCAGTGTAGATGTAGTCTTAGACTCTATGCTTCTGGAGTCCCCAAACATACTCATACACTTGACCTGCTAGCCGAAGTGAGCCACTGGTTTGGTGAAGAACAGAATCTTCAGCACAGTAGTTTTTGCTTTGTGAAACTGTTGAGCAAATCTCCTGAACAATGGAAATCTTGCTATTTTGTTGAAAATTTTCTTCTCTGATGCAATACAAAAGCTCCTGGGCTAGTAAGATCCATTCCCCATGCAACAAGTGTCAATCATCAGTTTTGGATTCCAAGAACATTACTGGGGGCATATGTCAAAAGGTTGTGTTATATTCCTCCCCTAAACTATTCAAAAAGCTTTCTGCATACCTTGTCAAAGAGAAGAAGTAGCCAAGTAAATCTTGTTCTCCTTTAGCTAACTGTTTAGCATAAAGATGTAGTTACGTGATGAATAGTGGTAATTGTTTTCTTCTTGTAGTAAAAGCAATTATATAACTCCAGACCAATTCCCACACCCCCCCCACCCACATTTCTGACTTTCTACAGTTGTTATTTTTAAGCTATATGAGGCTGAAAAAACATAAGACTCAGAATACGAACTTTAAAACACTAATTGTTAACTAATTATAAATTAGAAACTCATTAATAGATTTATGGGAAAATACTCAGAAGTTTCAAGCTTTACTCAGAGATTTTGTGCTGAAAATTTGGGACAGGTCGGGCATGGATTTTATATAAAAACATAGTAGTTGAAATCCCATGTTAAGTGCAAAATAGAACCCAACTTTAACTATGGAGTTGCCACTGCTCCTCA
Source organism: Gopherus flavomarginatus (assembly GCF_025201925.1). Taxonomy (NCBI): domain Eukaryota; kingdom Metazoa; phylum Chordata; order Testudines; family Testudinidae; genus Gopherus; species Gopherus flavomarginatus. The sequence continues at coordinate 49,628,495 of NC_066617.1, read as the reverse complement.
TTGCAAATTTCACCATGTCTGTCAAGAAATTCTTGTGAAGATGTTCACTGTAGAGCAGTGGTTCCCAAACTTGTTTCACTGCTTGTACAGGGAAGGCCCCCGGAGGGCCGGGCCGGTTTACCTGCCACGTCTGCAGGTTCGGCTGATCGTGGCTCCCAGTGGCCGTGGTTCGCTGCTCCAGGCCAATGGGAGCTGCTGGAAGCAGCGGCCAGTACGTCCCTCGGACCGTGTCACTTCCAGTCGCTCCCATTGGCCTGGAGCAGAGAACTGTGGCCACCGGGTGCTGCGATCGGCCAAACCTGCGGACGCGGCATGTAAACAAACTGGCCCAGCCTGCCAGGGGCTTTCCCTGCACAAACCACTGCTGTAGAGCATTTGGGACACAGAAACACTCTGGATTCACGTGTAATTCAGTCTTGCCTTACATATAGAAATATGTAACAAAGTAAAAGCTAGGTTTAAAAAAAAGTCAATATTTGCAAAGTAATCTAATGAACACATTAAACTTTAGTGACATAAATAAAAGGGATTTAATAAGTGTTTTTCTTTGTAACAAAGATGATAAATGAAATGTTGTATTACTGTTTCACTGGCTGTTTATTAATATTTTTATTTCTATTTGTTCTCTTTTATTCAAGTAAGTTACAAGGCCATTCATCTACTGTTTTGTATTATTTTGCAGACATTAAAACTGTCAAGCAGAGTCCTAGATAAAATAAGCACTGGACAACTCATTAGTCTCCTTTCCAACAATCTGAACAAATTTGATGAGGTATGTTACTGCTTGTTTAAGCTCCTGTATTTGTTGTATCACAGAAACAAAAGTGAGTGACTGCAAAACTTCAAACAGTTCTAGAAGTGTTAGCATCTCCATGGCTGCAGTCAAGTAATGGCAATAAATGGCCACCTCTGGTGAGCTGTGCTCACCTTAAGAAAATCCCAAACTGCATTCCCACTTACATGATGTGTGGGTGTGTAGTCAGGGAGAGGCTGATTCAGACCATATCTTCTCCCATCTCCTGTACCTAAGACAGCGAGATAGCAGCACAAACCTGGAAAACTAAGGTGCTAGTAGTAGCATGTGGCTTGTACAGTACTGTATGTTGCTCAGTTGATGGAAGGGTCTAGAAAATATATGAATTTCAAGTCAGAGTGTCTGTTGGACCATCCTATTGGGAGGAGAGGTATGCCACTTCCACCTACATAAAGCTGAGATGTGAGAAAGACAGGAAAAGTAAAACTACTCATGTGATACTCAGGAGATAATCAACTATTGTGGTTATGGATACAAGTAAAAACCCTTTGCTAGACAAATACTACCTTGTGCATCCCTCTCCAAACCCCTTAATAGCATGGATCCCTCAGGACCTATGCTGTCATACAAATACTAGTATGATACTGACTTTTACCCCCACCATACATCTTGTATGGCAAATAGCTATTAGTCTCTAGGGCCAGGATGCTGCAGGCATCAGCTATCTCCTCCCCCTTCCCCCTCCCATCAACTGATCCCACCTGCATGCCCCTGCTTCCAAAACCATAGAGCTGGCCAACCCACAGAGGGAAATTCTATGCTGCTTGTACATCTCCCCCACTCCCTCTCTGCACGTACCAGCTATTATTGCCTAATGATTGTGAAGTTTTTGGTTTCTCAGGGTGTGCATCATCTGTGGCATTATTTGGCCCTCAGGACTACAGGAGTTGGCCCTAAATCCATCCCAGGAAAAACAAACGAGGGAGATGACCATATAGGGAGCAGGCTGCTTTGAATTAATTGCATATACAGTCTTAGTCACTCTTTCAACAAAATAAGTTTCTTTCCATAACAATTTAAATAATTGTTCATAGGTTCTTTCATATATCTTGTCTCATCTGGCAGTGATTGAAAACATACAAGGGAGGGGGCAAGGAGGAATCCTGGTCCCTTTGAAGTCAATAGCAAAACTTCTACAGGCCTATATGGGGCCTGGATTTCACCTTGTATTTATACAGCTTTGAGGAGAATTGTGAACTGAACTTTGTCCCTTGAAAAAAACAAAGCTCATGTATGGAATGTATATATGCATTGGTATGTCCTCAGTGTAATTAACACCCACATTGCTATGTGCTCAGAACCACAAAATCTCCTCTGTGAACTTGTTTTACTACTAGAAATTCTTTTCCTATTCTTTGTGAAAATTGTTCAGAGTATCACCTCAATAGCTCCTCTCTCTTTCATATTGCCTGAGTTTTTTTGCTGTGGATTTTTGCAGGGGCTAGCACTGGCTCATTTTGTATGGATTGCACCTTTACAAGTGGTGCTACTGATGGGACTGCTGTTGGACATGTTAGGGCCCTCAGCATTTTGTGGATTTGCCTTTCTGATAATCATGGCCCTTTTCCAAGCCTGGCTAGGACGAAAGATGATGAAGTACAGGTGACAAAATTTTAAAGATGTTCTAAATAATTGTATGTTTTCACAAGGCATATTGCTTTATGAGATTTATGGTCCTCACTTAAAAATGTTACTCTGTTAGAGTCTGCTTTTCTGAGGAGAGGATTACAGAAAAGATACCTGAAGTAACGAAAACACAATAGACGAACTTGGAGAAAAGTAGAAAAATATTATTGGGCTAATATGATGTGTTTCTTTAATCAACTAATTAATAATTAATTGGTAGTCTTATGATTCATTTGTAAGATTATTTCACATATGGAGGATATTCCTGACTGAAATCAATGGGACTCCATTGATAAGCACAAAATCTGGTCCTGTTTCCAAATATCAGTATTTATATAGGTTTTGGTTGTTTGCTTTGCAACTGTGTTTATAGCCATTGCCTTGCAAAGCAAGATCTCAACTTTCTTTTTGCATCTTCATAAAATAAATAAAATTGAAAGAAAAATGAAGGAAGTCAGAGGGAAATAATGGAAGAAAAGGATATTAAAAAGCAAACTGGAGATTGGGAGAGCGGGGACACACATCAGAATACAGGAAATAAGATACAAAAATGACTTTAGTTAAGTTCGTTGAGCCAAATTCATCCCCAAAGTCAATGGAGGTTCCCCCTTGAAGACAGTGGCGTTCATCCAGGGCTGAATTTAATCCCTTTTTCTTAATGAACAATGTTTAAAAATAAGATCGAATTCTGAAGATAAAAAGATACTATTGTGAACATACACAAAGCCAAATTGTACTTATCTTACACCGGAATTCCCACTGATATGTCACAAATGAGTAAAATGAGCACAATTTGCCCCATAAAATGGCAGAGAAGGCATGACCCTACATTCCTTGTGAACTTCACTTGCCTCTTAATCAGAATTTGGAGAGTGCAAAGAATGTAGTTTCAGGGTCTTATTTATTAACATTGAGTGTGTAAATATTAAAAATTAAGTTTTTAATATGTGGAAACTAGTGAGAAATTGTATAAAATATTAAGACTCACTATCAGCTTTGTGAGTCATATTTCCTGGAGTTTGTTTTCTTCATAATGCATTAATTATTAGTCTTTTAATGCACAGTATTGTTCACTATTATTATGTAATGCCTTATTATTTTACAGAGACAGGAGGGGAGGAAAGACAAATGAGAGACTTGTGATCACCTCAGAAATAATTGAGAACATACAGTCAGTTAAAGCTTATTGTTGGGAAGATGCAATGGAAAAAATGATTGAAAGCCTTCGAGAGTAAGTGTATTAGTCAGTCTCATTTCTATAAGGTTAAAAAAAGATTAAAATTCTTAGATGCCTATGAATAGCATCCACGGTTACATTAGTTAGCAAACAAGATGCATAAATATTCATTCTTCATAAACGGGCCATCAGCAGCAGGTGAGAGGAACATTCCCTCACTGTGGTTTCATTTCCCCCCAATTTATCAAGTGCATTATGGAAGTTTTGTGGTTCTGTTTTTTGCTTTTTCCAAAGCATTTGATATAAGCAACCCTTACTGACAGGGCATGAGTGGAGATGGTCCATTGGTCTGTTATTTCCATCTTGCTGTATAAAGCAGCTAGCCCCCTCAGATGGTGTTTCATGTATTATAAAAGGAATGCACAGAAAAACTCCCTTTCTGGGCTTGGAAACAGCTGTTTTTTTATCTCTAAAACTTTCACGGTTATGGAAAAATAATCAGAAGACCTGACTGCTTAGCTATTTGTAACTCTGACTTTCAATGTTACCATTTAACAGGTACAGGTAAAGACAATCCTAGCATTTGTATTTGTTTCTAGCTAACCTATTCCTCACCCTACAAAAAAAAATGGTGTCTGTGCGTTTATGATTATTCAAGGCTTTCTTCCAGTTCTTAAGCAGAGGTATGAATCCTCTGTAGCTATTTTGCATGGACTTCATTAAAGACCCCTTCAAATCTTGTAATACAAGACTGTTGGGGTCATGTCATGTTTAAGAGTTAGAAGTACTCCTGCTTTACGTGGCCATACTGAATTTATAAATGTGATAATCTGGGAAATCTTTGTGCAACTGCCCATTTTAACTTCCAGAGCTGAAAGTATAAATCACTACAGTTTGAGCTACAGAGCCAGGCTCCCTAAGGAGAGCTGTACCAGATTCATAACTGGCACAGATTGGGCATGATGGGGAGGAAGAGACATAACACATGCGGTCCAGTGGGTTACTCTTGTGTCAAACCTATCGGAGTAGTGCATCTAGTCCCACAGAAAGAGTAGGAATTAAGCTTCATGTGTGTGGATGGGAAAATAACAAAAAAGAACAGAGAAATGTAAGGACCATATTTCATGTAAATAAAAGGAATGAAATAATATTATTACCCAAACATATCCTTATTGTTCAGCTGCTTATGTTGTGCCTTTTAAAAGGCAACACATAAAGTGCAGCGCTTGTTTCTTTCAGTGCAGAGAAGTCCTTGAAAATGATGGTGCCTGTAATCTATTTTGATTCAATATGGGCTGAGAGGCTGAGTTTGGATCCAGATCTGAATTAGGGCTGGCTGAGGTTCAGGTTCCAGGCTGAATCAAAGCTAGGTCTTAGATATCATAGAGCCAAAAACTCATGAGTTGTTCTTGTGAGATTTGGGCCGCACCCTGTAAGTACTAAAGAAATGAACAGAGATGTATATCCTTACAACTGAATGTTGCACAGATCTATAAAAAGGCTATTCTGTATTATATTCTACAGGTTTATTGATCCTATTAAGTTTTTAAAGAACCCTATTGGTTTAATAATTTTTGTTAAGTTATGTATGACGTTTCTTTAAGAGAAAATGGCAGAAATGTCATGAAATCATCTTACCTCACATACACTTTCTTCCCTCTTTGGCCACCCCACAGAGCAGCAAATGGGGCCTTTACCTGTTCATCTACACACCAGCCAACAGTGCTAGCTACCTTGAAAGTGTGTAGCGTAGGCACGCTCCTCTGGAATGATATGGCTCTGCACTGCCACCAACACAGGCTGTGCCTTAAAGACACAGATGAGTTCATATTAAAGATAAATCTCCTCCACAACAGGCATCTGAACAACACGTCTACACATCCCTGAAATGCCAGAGAAATGGCATGGCCTCTGTAACAAATCAAGATGTCCTGACAGCTTAAAAAAAAATTCTGGGCTCTGGCAGAGCAAGAGAGGAAGTGAATTCTAAAAATTCAGGTGCCCTCATAGGAAAAAACAAAATCATCACCACAATCTTTTGAGCAGTCCCCTTTCATATAAAACAAGGCAATTTTGGCATCTATGCTTTTTACAACTGTTTCAATAGGATATGAAAACACAGGTAGTCTCCCAGGCAAGCTTGTTCCAAACCATTTTGGATTTTAAAAGGTTAGTGAGCTTCTAGAGACACAGAATTCCTATTACTAAAGATCCTGGGAGCTCCAGTGACGAGAAACATCTGTGATGACGTATATTCACTGAATGATTAAACTCAGACATCTAAGGTTGAAATAGTGCAGTAAAGGGTGCCTATTTCTACCATATTATGGCACTGCTATCAGAAAGCTCCTTGCAGTTTAGCACAAGGAGATAAGAAACTGTTGTTCTCTAACGTGTTTCACATAGTCCTAGAGGTTTTTTTTTTCTACATACCTACGAAGCAGTGTTTTTTGTGTTATATACTTCTTTCCCGCATCCCACCCCCAAATTCAGGTTTTTCCTAGGAATTTAGTTTCCTCCTTTTCACTTTAGTCCCTGATGCTTCTCTTCTCCCTCCCCCACCTCCTCTTTTCCTCTCCATTCTTTGACTCTTTGTATTGTTGCTGTACTTGTCAAACTTATGTTTGCTAAAAACTTTTATAAAAGGGTCTCTTCTGCTGGCAGTTCTCTAAAGCAGCATACCAGTTGATCTAAATTTTCCACTTTTTATGGATGCCATCACTAAGAAAGATGTACAAAACCTAACATATCTAGAAGGGAATAGCCTCAGCTCCCTGTTGCTGTTAAATCCACATGAAGATAATGGGCCCAATCCCTGCCCTCAGTAAGAATTTTATCTCAATAAGGACAGAGGGCCAAATCCTACACTCCTGCCATAGAAAGGCTGGAAAACTGGGAAAGTTCCTGAATTTCCTCCAAATCATTCTGGACAAGGTTTTCCCGCTACAGAACAGGTAGAGGTGTGATGCTTCTTGCTGGCAAGGAGTTGTAGAGAAACTCTACCCTTTTCAGAACATTAGCTCAGGGGCTGAGTCCCTCTCTATTAGGTTCTGGACCTCCCTGCCCATCAACTGTGGTAAAATGACTCCTTTAAGAGTCATACTTCTTTTGGTTTCTCAAGCATGCCTGGCCCAAGGCCCCTTCTGGGCAAATTTGACAGAGGAGTAAGATGCCATGTGAGAGATTTCTGACAACTATCATTGTGGGAATAATCTTGTGGCTTTGTAGGGGATAACACCTTGGTAAGTGACTTATTTCAGCCACTCTCTATCCCTGCCCAGCCATGCTGCTCAAAACTGCAGGCTCCTAATTTATAGAGATTAGGGGTTAAAGTGACAAAAGGAGTTAGGTGCCCAACTTCCATTTTAGGTGTCTAAATCTCAGAATAAGGCTCCACTGGGATTCACAATCCCCCTCTCAGATGCTGCTGAACCCTTTTTGCAGTAAAAATTTCCCTGGGATCCTATGTTTTTGCCTGTGAGCATGCACACTGCAGACCCAGGCCAGGCATCTGGACACTTAAGCCCCAGAGTGATGCAGAAACTGGGGTAAGATAGGTGCTTCTTGCCTAACTCACCTGTGGGGCCTGATCCAGTAAATGGACTGAGAGCTTGCTTACCAAATCTCCTGCATAACTTTTAGCACAGTGACTAGGTTTCTCCCCTGTCATGTGGGAGATCCCTAGTTCAAATTCCCCCTCCACCTCAAGGGAAAAAGGGATTTGAATGGGGGTTTCCCACTTCTCAGGTGAGACCTCTAGCCACTGGGCTCTGTGCTAATCTGATCTGGGGCTTCCTCAGTCTCTCATGTTGAAGAATGTTCCCCTGTGGATAAGTACTTTTAAAAACAGCAAAGAGTCCTGTGGCACCTTATAGACTAACAGACGTTTTGGAGCATGAGTTTTCGTGGGTGAATACCCACTTCATCAGATGCATGTAGTGGAAATTTCCAGGGGGAGGTATATATATGCAGGCAAGCTAGAGATAATGAGGTAGTTCAATCAGTTCAATCTTTATCCTCACACACAACTATTTCAAATTTAATGACAATATATATCTCCAGATCAGTGGCACAGCTATGGGCACCAGCATGGCCCCACAATATGCCAATATTTTTATGGCTGACCTGGAACAACGCTTCCTCAGCTCTCGTCCACTCATGCCCCTTCTCTACCTACGCTACATTGATGACATCTTCATCATCTGGACCCATGGGAAGGGGTCTCTGGAAAAATTCCACCACGATTTCAACAGCTTCCACCCCCCCATCAATCTCAGCCTGGACCAATCTACACGGGAGGTCCACTTCCTAGACACTACGGTGCAAATAAGTGATGGTCACATTACTACCACCCTATACCGAAAACCTACCGACCGCTATGCCTACCTTCATGCCTCCAGCTTCCATCCCGGGCACATCACATGATCCATTGTCTACAGCCAAGCACTGAGGTACAACCGCATCTGCTCTAACCCCACAGACAGAGACCAACACCTACAAAATCTCCACCAAGCATTCTCAAAACTACAATACTCGCATGAGGAAATAAGGAAACAGATCAACAGAGCCAGATGTGTACCCAGAAGCCTCCTACTGCAAGACAAACCCAAGAAAGAAACCAACAGGACTCCACTGGCCATCACATACAGTCCCCAGCTAAAACCTCTCCAACGCATCATCAGGGACCTACAACCCATCCTGGACAATGATCCCACACTTTCACAGGCCTTGGGTGGCAGGCCAGTCCTCGCCCATAGGCAACCTGCCAACCTAAAACATATTCTCACCAGTAACTGCACACCGCACCATAGTAACTCTAGCTCAGGAACCAATCCATGCAACAAACCTCGATGCCAACTCTGCCCACATATCTACACCAGCGACACCATCACAGGACCTAACCAGATCAGCCACACCATCACCGGTTCATTCACCTGCATGTCCACCAATGTAATATACGCCATCATATGCCAGCAATGCCCCTCTGCTATGTACATCGGCCAAACTGGACAGTCTCTATGGAAAAGGATAAATGGACACAAATCAGATATTAGGAATGGCAATATATAAAAATCTGTAGGAGAACACTTCAACCTCCCTGGCCACACTATAGCAGACCTTAAGGTGGCCATCCTGCAGCAAAAAAACTTCAGAACCAGACTTCAAAGAGAAACTGCTGAGCTTCAGTTCATCTGCAAATTTGACACCATCAGCTCAGGATTAAACAAAGACTGTGAATGGCTTGCCAATTACAGAACCAGTTTCTCCTCCCTTGGTTTTCACACTTCAACTGCTAGAACAGGGCCTCATCCTCCCAGATTGAACTACCTCATTATCTCTAGCTTGCCTGCATATATATACCTGCCCCTGGAAATTTCCACTACATGCATCTGACGAAGTGGGTATTCACCCACGAAAGCTCATGCTCCAAAATGTCTGTTAGTCTATAAGGTGCCACAGGACTCTTTGCTGCTTTTACAGATCCAGACTAACATGGCTACCCCTCTGATACTTTTAAAAAGTCATTGTATCAGGGGACTGGCCCTGTGTCTCCCATCCCTCTCACATGACTGACTTTGTAGCCTGGCCCTGAGAGCATTCTTCCCTTCTCTCTCTGGCCCAACAATCCTTTCATTATTGAGCCGCAGTGCACCCTTCAACAGGAGAGAGTGAGGGAGTCCAGCGTCAGAATATCCCATAATCCAGTGAACTCACCTGAGAGGTGACAGATCCCTGTTCAAATCTTTCTCCCTCCCGGGTGGAGAGGGGGCTTGAAGTGCAGGTCTCCCACATCACAGATGAGAAATCTAACTACTGCCTAAAAGTTATGAGGAATCCCTCCTTCCTGCCACACTGCTTCTTGCAAAAACAGCATAGGCACCAAATGTCAAGAGAGGGCTGGCAGCTGAGAATCCCAAGCAGAGGGAGATGCCTTCCTGCAGCAAAGACTTAGGTGACTGTCTCCAAGAGATGTGGGGCTTAGCACACACCTCTTAGTCTGGCACCTCCATTGGCTAGTTTAGGCAGGGGGCTGCCTGAAATGCTGGCTTTTGCGAATCCCATTCTAAGGCACCTGTCTCTCCCTGTTCATTGTACAGGGAGTCTAGGCACCCAACCCCAGCTTTTTGAATCCTGGTGATTTTCTACGCACCTAAAAGTTAGGCATGATGACACTGAGCATTCTCATGTTTCTTTGTGAATTTAACTCTAGCTGTACATGATTTTAGGAGTCTGAGGGAACAGGAGATGCTGCTGCTTGGTTCACATTTTGTCAGAGGGAAAGGAATTGAGCCTATTTTTGTGAGTTTACTTGCATTCCCAAAGCAGCAAGTTTGATCTGACTCAGTAAGGACTTCAGAGCTAGGCCCAAGACAAAAGAGAGCAGTTTGTATTGTTGGGTTCTATATCCAACTTTTTGTCTGTGTTCACCTATGACTTTGATCAGGCTTGTGTTAAAAACACAACAAACAAATATTTTGCTAAGATTTTCAGGCTTGCTTTGTGCTTAATATCCAACACCAGCTTCTCAGAATAGATCAATTACTCTCAAAGCATAAATTCCCAGAAAAAAATCTCCTGTCCAGCCTGCACTGCAGATCTCTCATCTGCAACATGGCTCTCATTTACCTACATTGCACTCACATCTCTTGTGAAGAGTCCATTGACTTCTTAATCAGATGCTGGTTTCTTGAAATGTTTTCTGAATCCTATTGTCATGTTTTCAATGAAAACATATTTACATTTTTCCTATGATGCTTTTACATCAAACTTTGTACACTCCAGTTGATTAACATGCAGGCACCTTTTCTCTGGAAATATTTGAGAGCACACACACTTGGGTTGAGATAGCCTGGAAAGAAGTAGAAATGGTAAAGGTGCAATTGCAAGAACAGGAGTTTTTCTGAACATAAATTTCTGATGGGCAGATAAGGTTAGTTGCATGGTATATCATTGCCAAAGAGAAAGTGTTTATAGAAATAGCAAGCATCACTGGGAGTGAAGGCTTGAGTCCCTGTCCATCTCCAAACAAAAGATATACCCTTGTTTATAGCTTACCTCACCTCTCCTACAGTCTAGTTTTATTAACAAAAAGGTAATGCCAAAATAACACTACATAACCCCTAGCCTTGGCTTGCTGCTCTAGGGTGTCTTCTTTCAGGACCCGTCCGTTTCACACGCTCACGCTACCAGACGACTATTTCACCTCCTTTATATTCAGTCCTGAATATAAAGTGAGACACACCTACCACTCAATATTAATTAATCTGCAGCAGTCAGTATGCTTCCAACAGTTACTAATAGGTCAGGGCAACAGGAGAATCCTGTTTCTGAGTTACAGAAAGATACATTTGAATATACCCACATCCCCAGAAAAAAAATTGTTATGCCCTGTCCATTTTAAAATCTGTTTTGCTAGATGTTGGAGTATTTTATATGAAGACAGAGTATAGACTTAGTGGGCAAAATTATGCCCTGAGAAATGCCAGTGGGAGTTGCATAAGTGTATCTGCTTCCCTTCCCTTAAGCTTTCACCCTAATAGTAGGAACTGGGTCACTTCTTCGGTAGTCTTGGAAAGTAATCACAAACATGGACACATAGTTAAGCCTATGTCACTAAATTTTTCACCCACCTTTCTGTCACTATGAGCAATGAATCTTTACACTTCTTTTTTTGACAGAGCTGAACTGAAACTGACCCGAAAAGCTGCATATGTGAGATATTTCAACAGTTCAGCCTTCTTCTTCTCAGGTTTTTTTGTGGTGTTTTTGGCTGTGCTTCCCTATGCGCTGGAGCATGGAATTATCCTCCGACAAATATTTACCACCATCTCATTCTGCATTGTTCTTCGAATGACAATCACTAGGCAGTTCCCCTGGGCTGTGCAGACATGGTATGACTCTCTTGGAGCAATCAACAAAATACAGGTACTGTACATAAACAAATATCCTTCCAGCTACAAAACCTAATCCTTTATAGTACCTTATTTTGTCAATCCATCATCAAAAGCACACAGCATTGATGCTCTTTCATCATATAACATGAATTGCTTTTATGGAACTTCATTAAATGTTGTAAGTCTCAGCATTTTGCATATAGTTCCCCAGTCAGTGTATATATATATGAAAAAGATTTTCTGATCTAAAGTCACCTCAGAACCACACTGTTTAAAAGGGAAGCACGTCCAAGTTATTGCCTCTTGCCTGTAGAATAAATCTTTCAGCAGAATTTAAACATGACAAGGGGCAATCCTTGCATACCTCAAACACCCACTGATGTCAACAGTAGTTTTGGATGTGTGCAGTGAATTCAAGATGGGGTCTTATGAGATGGATCACTTAAAAATGCTGTTTCAGATCTCCCTTGGAATTCTTGTAGTTTTTTTTGTCCAAATCTCATCAGCTCACTCAATTTTTTTTGTTAAAGTTATTTAATACATGTTTATAATTAATGTGATAAGAATGTGTGAGCTAGTACTTATAAATAGACCTGAATCATAATATGGGATTAGAACAGTCCTAAACTGGCTTTTTGTTTGTTTGAGTTGAGTAGGGGATGGGAGAAAGAGAGGACCAGGGACAATAGAGGGCTGGACAGGGGTAACTCTGATCTGGATTTCATGCTGGTCTGATCTCTGCACTTTGCAAAGGATCAAATCTAAACTGCAGTGTTTGAGATCCAGATCTATGACAGAAAGGACAAACCCCACACTGGACCAGGGCAGGAAGTATTTAAAGGTCTGTCTGTAGGGTTGCCTTCTGGAATTGGGCCCTATCTCCTGGAGGCTCCTAAAGCTGAACTTGAAGATTTTAGCTGCTGAAGTCTGTTGGCACAGTGGGGCTAAGGCAGGCTCCCTGCCTGCCCTGACTCCATGCTGCCCCAGAAAGTGGCTGGTACATCCCTGCGGCCCCTTGGGGTGAGGGGTGGGCAGTGCTGTGTGCTGCCCCCATCCCCAGTGCCGACTCTGCAGCTCCCGTCGGCCACAAAGTGTGGCCAATGGGAGCTGTGGGGTCAGTTCTTGCATGTGTGGGCAGTGTGCAGAGTCCCCTCCCCCCCACAGGGGCCACAGGGACGTGACAGCCACTTCTGGGAGCGGCACGGGGCAAGGACAGATAGGGAGCCCGCCTTAGCCCTGCTGTGCCACCACCCAGGAGCTGCCTGAGGTAAGCGTCTCCCGACTGGAGCCTGCACCCCCTCCTGCACTCCAACCCCCTACCCTAGCCCCCTCCTGCACCCAAACTCTCTCCCAGAGCTTGCATGCTGCACCTCCTCCTGAACCCTAACTCCCTGCGCCAGGCTCAGCCCACAGTTCCTTCCCATACTCCGAACTTCTCGGCCCTACCTCTCAGCCCAGAGCCCGCACCCCATCCTGCACTCCAACCTCCTACCACAGCCTGGTGAAAGTGAGTGAGGGTGGAGGAGAGAGAGAGACAGAGGGAGAGCGGATGGAGTGAGTGGGGCAGGGCCTCAGAAAAGGGGCAGGGGAGGGGTGGGGCCTCTGGGCAGAAGCAGGGCAGGTGATGCGGCAGGGGTGTTTGAGTTTGTGAGATTAGACAGCTGGCAATCCTTATGCGTCTGGCTGACAGGGAGCGAAGCTGTCCTTGCCTAAATCACCATATAGGTATTACCTAAAGAATAAATTTAGGTGCCTAAGACTCTAGTCCTACAAATACTTCTGCCATTTTAATTATACAACCTTAAAACTGCAGTAGCAAAGATCTGTTATACAAAACTTTCCTTGTTGGTGGAAATACTTTGCTAATTAACTCAATTTTTTTGCAGTCATGGGGTAAGTGAGAAAGAACAGATAAGTGGTTTGTTTCTTTGCTTAACAATATTTCGAACTATTTGTTTAACAAGGATTTTGACTGGTTGCATGACATTGCCCAATGTAAGCCCTTAAAACCAAGGATATACCAAGTTTTTATAATCACTCTTAATCAGACTCTGATGCCCATACAGTACATTTCCACTGGTGGTGACAGAGTCTCCATCTTCACAAGCAACTTCCTTGTGCTTCCAACAGATAAGGAAACACACTACACACAAAATATATTCATCTCCTTTGCACTAGAACACAAAAATACAATGATAAGACTGAATATCCGCTAATGCTGCTGAAGTTGATATAAATGCACTGGTTACCTGTGCTGTGTATTATCTGTTTGTGTGTCATGGTGTAGTCTAATACCCTTTGCTGTAATCTATTGTCATTGCACCTACAGGATTTCTTGCAAAAAGAAGAATATAAAACTCTGGAGTATAATTTAACAACAACTGGTGTTGAGCTGGAAAAAGTAACAGCCTTCTGGGATGAGGTTAGAACTTAAACAAAAAAAATAAAATTACTAGAAATATTTTTTAAATTCAGATTTTTTCCCATTAATTACATAGAATAAAACAAAACAAAAATAAAACCCCACAACCTTTTTCTGGATCATCTGCTCTAATCCCAGGGCCCCTGCCCTAGTTTAGCATTGTCTGTTGACCAATCCCTTAGTTAGGGAAAACTTGCTCTCTCCGTTGGCTGCCCACTTCTATTAGGGAAGACTGCTTTCTGGGGCCTGTGATGGGTGAGAAAGTGTGCTACCTTGGGAAAATCACATTTAAACATGTCAAATTACGCCAAGATGGAAATTTTGGAGGAAGCACTTGTTTGCGTTTTGGCAGCATCTCACTGCTTATTCCCGATTGATTCTGCTCCCATGCTGGTATCAGTCTCCAAAGCTGTATTGACGCTGGAAAAAACAGCAAAGTTAAAGGTGCCTGCACTTATCGCTCCAACTTTAGCAAAAAGCCAAGTTAATTGTAAAGATCATTAATAAATTTATTATTTCAAAAATGTAATAATGAAATCATGTAGATCTAAGAAACCAAATGTTAAGAAAAGTATGCACCTACCTTACCTGGATTAAAAAAAAAATACAGCTCTACAATATTGTATACATATCTGCATATGTCTGTCTTCTATTTATTGCCTGTCTAATGTTTTTGCAGGGAATTGGGGAGATATTTATAAAAGCAAAGCAGGAGAGCAGAAAAGTTTCCAGCAATGATAATAATCTCCTCTTTAGTAACTTTCCACTTCATGGAACTCCTGTTCTTAAAGATATCAACTTTAAAATTGAAAAAGGAGAGCTGTTAACTGTTTCTGGATCTACTGGGGCAGGCAAGGTATTCCAATTTGTACCTCACTGATAAAATATAAAATATTGTTTGGCAAAAGTGTTTTATAATATGATTAAATTGTTCTTGTTTTAACTATAATATGGTATTAATTTATTGCAACATACCTGATTATCTTCTTCCCATGCTATGCTCTCTGCCTAAGCTATGTCAAAGCCTCTAGTTTGAATGGAAAGGCCAAAGGACTTCTATAGTATTTTTCATGCTAGGGCAATATACTAGAGTGTGTGTGTGTATATATATGTATATATATATATATATATATATATATATATATATATATATATATAGGCCATATACAAGTAAATACAACCTCAGATATTGTATTCCTAAGACAGATGCTAGTTAGCTAATTGTTTTTTATCCAGTCCTGATTTTCTGTTATTATATTTACTGGTTAAAATCCTTGATCCATTGAAGTCAGTGGAAAAACTCCCATCAGCTTCAATCTCATGCATTATTTTTAAGTATTGATACCAGTGGGAATTGCATTGTAGACTAGGCATAATAAAATGCAAGTATGAAAAAGTTACTGCTGGTGTTTTTGACTGTATGTAAAGCAAGGACACAACATTTTCCTCAGAAACTAACAGAAGAACAATTTTAACATGTTATTCCAGTCACTTTTAGTCTAATGTGGTTATTCCCCTTGATCCAGTATTTATAATCTTAAACTAACAATTTAAATAAAATACGGTTTCACAGATTCTGAGGCCAGAAGGGACCACTGCGATCATCTAGTCTGACCTCCTGTATAACACAGGCTGTAGAACTTTCCTGAAATAATCCCTGTTTGAACTAGCATATATATATCTTTTAGAAAAAAAACATTCAGTCTTGATTTAAAAATTACTATTGATGAAGAATCTGCCACAACCCTTAGTAAATTGTTTCAGTGGACAATTGCCCTTAATGATAGTCTTCATCTAGAGAATCCATTTCCTTGAGTTACTTAAAACAATAATCTATTATACAAGAATTTAGGAAAAGGAAAGCTTTTCCCCCCCAAAAACATTTAAGGACTATTGTCCTTTTGGCTAAAGTTATTATTGGCTCATCAAGGTATAACCAAAACCCATGAACCACAGAAACAGAATATACGTTATTTTTGTCTATAATTGGTATCTGCAAAAGGCATTTTTCTGGACTTGGAAAACCGCAGAAGTGTGACAACTTTTTAGGAGTGTTTTACCAGCAGACACTTTAGTTTGAGCAAATTAGAAGTTATATTAGAGACATAGGATTAAAGCAACCCGTTAGATGCTGGATGTGTGAAACACTCTAAATGCTTAATCCTGTGAAATATTGGACCTAGTGTTTAACCTGGTGAAGCAGGCATTTTGGAGAACTGAGCTTCTGGGACAGGGGAATGATATACCACACAAGATTCTCCAGGATTATTTTACTATCTGTCAAACTTCCTCTGAACTTCACACCATAAAATTGTGACTTAAGAAGATTTATGGAGTTTTTGGCCACCAAGTCCCAGCTATGCTGATTATTTATTAGTGATAAGAATACCATTAGTGTGCCTCTTGTAACATATATTTCCTTGTATTTCTCAATTCTGTTCTTTGATCAGGTAGCCAACACTGTGTAGGCAAGGTTACTACTAGCTACTGATTAACTTTGAAATTATAACATGTCAGTATTGAAATTACAATCAATTCTTTTATGAAGAGAAATACGAAACACTAGCCATACTTATGTCATGAATTCATGTGGCGGAGTTAACAGTTACAGAAGAAAAATCAGATCAAACTGAGTTGCCTATGTGAATAATTAAACATCCACCGAGAAGTTACACTTTTCAAGGCTGCACAGGTGGAAAGATTTCTGAGCCTGCATGCGACTTCTACTACCAATGAAAAGCAACACATTTTGCATTGTGTTGTGGGATAGAGGAAGACATTAAACGAAATAACTGGTGATGTCAAAATTGAATAATAACCTCCTCCCACTCACTCATTCACACTCTCTCTCTCTCTCTCTCACACACACACACACACACACACACACACACACACACACACACACTTAAATCACTCAGGCCTGAATATAAAATGTGCCTGTGCAACCATCACATGACTTAAGTCAGGTGAGGGACCCAATAACACAGGATGTGGAGCTGAGCTATGCAAGACATCAAGCAGCTACCACAATTGCTCATGCAAACTGTTATGGGTATGCCCAAATGAAACTGTCTCACTGGTAAAGTAAATTTGAAAAAAATGCCTCTCTTATATGCCACTGTTAGTTTTACTGCACTGGTCTAAGCTGTTTTGATCTTTGTTTCTTAGCCAAATATCTGCTCAGTTCAGTTTGCCAGCTGATCAGAATGCAGAATTCTCAGCTGCTATACTAGAAAAGCTACATGGCATTATACACTACTGTCCTCATTTACTGAGAATGAAATTTATCCCAGTTTAGAAGCCTTTACAGGGCCCTATGCACCACCAAAGCCTCCACTAAATACAGTTTGGTGTTGGATAGGTGCTTATATGGACTCTCTGCACAGGATGAATACATCGTAATAGAGTACAAGCTATTTATTAAGATGACTCGCATATGCTGAGCATCTGTTACAGGTGTGTAGATCTGATACATTAACTGCTTATTATTTTCAGACTTCTCTCTTGATGTTGATAATGGGAGAGTTGGAGCCTTCAGAAGGTAAAATCAAGCACAGTGGAAGGATTTCCTTTTCTCCACAAGTTTCCTGGATCATGCCTGGAACAATCAAAGAAAACATAATCTTTGGTGTGTCTTATGATGAATACAGATATAAGAGTGTCATCAAGGCCTGTCAACTAGAAGAGGTCAGTCTTAAAATAAAAATTCTCTTATGATTTATGATAGGTCACATGACTCAAATCAGACTGGGGACTCAACAATTCAGGGTATGGAGTTGAACTAAGCAGATATCCTGCAGCCATGGTCAATTCAGAAAACTCAGCAAGGGCTTCTTACAGTCAGGGTGTGCCTTTGTTCAAGAAGAGGATGTACCTCATAGGTTCATGCATCACTGACTCTTCTTTTTGCACCTCTGGATAGGACAGTTCCCTCCAGTTGAGCCAGCTGCTCTCCCCTCATGGCTTCACTCAAGGCAGTCTCTGCACAGAAGATGGAAAGCTGTGGTAGCTGCATTACTTGGAGAGCAGGGATTAACCCTTCTTTAGCTAGTCAGTGGATGGGCGGTACACATCCTCTCACATAGGCTCTTTCTCTCACTGCTGTCACAAGCACCATTGTCATGTCACAAGAATCACAATTAAGTTGCTGTTTCTAGCATACTAAAGGCAAATGGGATTACTGGAGCAGAGATTCCTTCCAGACAAATAGGAAGGGGAGAAAAAGGGGAAGATGCCTTCAAATGATTTCTGCCCAGCCCACTCAAATGACTGTAACTGAATGTACTATTTACTGTGATCACTTTAGCCAGTGACTCTCACAAATTACTTGCTGTCAGCTAGAAGAGGTCAGTATTTTAGCTTTGTTTGTAACTTATTTGTAATTGCTCAGATAACTCATCATGTAAGCAAATTTAACCATGTGTGTTTGTTATCACTGCATGATTGGGTTCTCTAGTCACATGGTATTATTTTTATTCCAGCTAAATTGTGAAATTACAATGCCAAAGGAGTGATTATGATTAAAGACAGGGGGCCTTGGGTTCTGCTGGAGAGGGTGGGACTAGAGTTGGAGTTAGAAGGAGCTAAGCCATCAGGATTAGAGAATTTTAGGATATTTTAAACCAGGGGATGGGGAACCTGCAGGCCGGATCCTACCCGCTGCTTCATTTCATCTGGCCCATGGCAAGTCTACACACCATGGGCCGGAAGCCCTAAGCCTAGGCGCGCCCCGTGGAGCTGGAGCCATGAGCACTGGCTCGCCCCGCTGAAGGGGGAAGCTGGGGTCGCTAAGAAGTTAAAAGTCTGTTCGGTTCCGGGCAGCTCCCAGAAGCGGCTGACACGTCCGTGCAGCCCCTAGGGGAAGCAGTGATCAGGGAACTGAGGAAAGCTCAGTGCGCTGGTCCTGCCCCCAGCTATGGCCAATGGGAGCTGCAAGGGCAGTGTCTGTGGGCACAGTGCAGAGCCCTCTGGCCCCTCTGCCTAGGGGCTGGATATGGCAGTTGCTTCTGGGAGCAGCATAGAGCCAGGGCAGACATAGAGCCTGCCTTAGCCCTGCTGTGCCGCCAACCAGGAGCCACTTGAGGTAAATGCCACTTAGTGGGAGCCCGCATCTCCTGCTCCAGGTCGGAACCCCCTCCCACACCCTAACTCCCTCCCAGATCCTGCACCCCTACCCCCCCCCCCTGCAGTCCAAAGCCCTTGGCTCCAGCCCGGAGCCCCTTCCTGCACCCTAATCCCATCATTCCCAGCCCCATCCCAGAGCCCACACTGGATTCCTTATCTCCTCCCACACTCCAGTCCCCTGCCCCAACCTGGAGTCCCCTCCCGCACCCTGAATCCCTCATTTCTGGCCTCATCCTGGAGCCTAGGGGAAACCCCAAGCCTCTGCACTATCCTCCCACCCTCACCATGAGTGCCAGCTCACCCCGCTGCGGGGGGAAGCCCCGACCCTCCGTGCCCCTCTGCAGGTCTGTATGTGGCCCGCAATTGATTTTTTCTCTGGGTCAGTAGCCCCTGATAGAAAAAAGGTTCCCTTCCTGTTTTAAACTTTGCCCTTTTTGGCATTTGAGTCTGGCCTTCCTTGAGACATCACTGCTAGAAAAGTTAGGCCACTATATAGTTTGATAGAGTGAATTCAGACTTCAGTTTAGTTTTTTCTTGCCACATTCACACAAAGGATTTATGTGAAGGCTTGGTTGCAAATTTTCCATCAAAATATTCTTTGACAGAAAAGTGGGTTTTAGGCTAATGACTTTTTTGCTTGCCATTGAAAATTATTTTTGTCTAAATATTTCCCAAAAAACAAAAGATTGTGGCCAACAATGGTTATTGTAGTTTGCTCTTTGTTTCCCCATTCTCCTCTATGGGCCAGGATCCCAGCTGGATCACATCCCCCACAGAGCAACACAGTCAGAGACTCCAAGTTGCATAGTTTCCCCTCACTAAAAAGGGGAGACTCTCTGTTGTATTATGGGAGATGTTGTCCAGCTGGGGTACCTGTTCACAGAGGAGAATGAGGACACAAGGATCAAACTACAACTTCCGTGAGGCACCATAACTCCCATTTTCAGCAGGAAACTCAAAATTTCCTGTGCAAGATTTCAATGACAACTAAACGTTTGTTTCCCCAGAGGGAAGAAATTTCAGCTCTATTAGTGTAAGTATTCATGAACTCTGTGCCAGTCCCCCATTTTCTATCATTTGTTGGCATTCACAACAGTTATTGCACAGACAAAACTAGCAATTGTGGGCAGTTCCATGTGCACAAGCCCATAACAGCCTCTGTGCCAAGGTTGTTGTGTTAGTGCACACAATGACCAAGGAAACTAATGACCTGTAAAGGGAATTACAAATGAAGTAATAACTATCAAAGCAAAGGAGGGAGAAATAAGTCATCATGTGAACTGTTCAGGGCCCATGCAGATACCAGGAGCCAGTTCTAACATGGACACTAACGGTGTAGCTTTGTCATCACAACCTAGTCCTTTGCTAGAGGTAGACCCTGGTGATCTGTTGCTCAGAAAATGCAGTCTCTTCGCACATTGTGACTCAGATTAAGGAGCCCTTTTGAGAACAGGGGACTTGGCACAGACTATTATTCAGGGAAGGACGATGTAGGGAAGGACAGCATATCCAGAGAAGAGTGTTCTTCATGGTTTTTCATCATCTCAGAAAGGTTGATAGTGGTAGCAATGTGACACTAATTCCTGAGAAGGGAGGAGGAAAATTGGGCTGCTTGCAAAATATTTACTTCAACTATATCTTAGTCTAATTTGCTGTTCATGATTTGAGATAGAAATGTTTGTTCCTTGACTGGATGACAAACTTTATAAGCAGGGGGAAAGCATTTTTAGTCCTGATCCCTTCAACCAGTGCTTCCTATTGATTTCAGTGGGCACTGGATCAGGCCCTTAACACAGACCAAGAATAACCATTCTGCAACATTCATGTGAAAGTGTTTGCATTAAGAGAAGCAAACAGAAAGTGGAAAATATGATAAGCTATTTGATTTTGAAAAAAAATTGTGAATAGTTTCCCCAACTGCATATGAAACTGTCTAAGCCCACAGAGTAAGCCTATTATAGAAACATTATAAGGGCTGCTGCTTCTTACCAAAGTTTCTACCTACTTTGGATGTTAAAAGCCGAACAACCATATTTTAAAAGTGTTTATTCTTTCACAGTAGATCTAAGTACCAAAATGTCTTGATAGAAAATGGAATTAACAACCTTTACATATGATTAAGGATAGCCAGAAATTCCAGAACAGCTATTTATTGAATGAGAAAAAATGCTTCAGGATGATGAGTATGGTAATAGTGGAGCCTCTAGGACTGTGCGAAAGATCCCAGGAACTGTGTGAAAGGTCTAGAATCTCAGAGCTACTCAAAATTAGAAGGAGTGATACTGAGCTACTCAACATGAGAAAGTGATACTGCTACTTACGGGCTTAGTCTATTAGCAGGGAGTTTCCAGGGAGGGACACCACATGAGTTTTGTGAAACACCAAGCAAACCAACTGTGGAGGCCCTGTGACCAGAGTTTGCAGGTTCTGGTATGCATAACCTACACAAACAGGACCCAGCAAGGTTGGCTCCGGTGAGTTCTCCCAGCGCTGTTTAGAGATGGTCAAAAATTTTCATTCAGAAATCTTTTTTCAGTGAAAAGTTCATAGAAAGAAATCTCCATGAAAAATGAACATTTTCCTCAAAATAAATAGGGATTTAATTGAAAAACCCCAAACCCTAAAAACTATTTTTCCTCAGCTGAAAATAGAAAATATTTAAGCAAAAAACCTGAAAAATTTAGATACTATTTTTGTTTTGACAAAAAAAATGTTCAAAATTTTTAAACAATATTTTTAAAGAACAGCTTTACTACTTTTTTAAACTTTTATAAAACTATTTACTAGGAAAAATGTCTGCATGAAGTGCTGTTTTTCCACACCAAAACTGCCATTGATTTTAATGGAGAGTTGTGGGCCAGATTTTAAAGGCCTCAGCACCCAGCACTCTTCTTGACTCTCATGGCCAGATTTTCAAAAGAGCTCAGTATCCAGTGTCAACTACTGCAGGATCAAGCTCCTATTTAACATCCAGTTCCAGAGGGGTAGCCATGTTAGTCTGGATCTGTAAATGCATCCGATGAAGTGCGTATTCACCCACGAAAGCTCATGCTCCAAAACATCTGTTAGTCTATAAGGTGCCACAGAATTCTTTGCTGCTTTAACATCCAGTTTGTAATTGATACATTGAGGTGGGCTCCATGTGCACCGTATGTTTCTTGCTGCTGTCAGATCATGGTTCCAGACAAGTGTTTTTATCACAGTGAAACACAAGCGTATTTTGTAAAGATGTATTGCACTACAGATTGTCTGTATTTATTCCACCCAGCATCTAAGATCTTCTCACTTACCCAGCCTTGTCACGAGACAGGGCTCTTGTTTTGATCTACATATTGAAGACAACAGATATTTAAACTAGCTTAGCAAAATCTTTCTTTAGGTCATACATTGAAAGTTATTTTCTTTTAGATCCAGTCAAGCAAGAAAACAATAGATTGTCTGTTTTAAGATAAGAGGAGGTTACTGTACTGTATCTCCATGCAGGATACAATTAAATAATAAAAGTATTTTTTATAGGTTTAAGGTCTTACTGTATATGCCACTGATACTCAAAGAACAGTCTGAGTTTTGATTAGCAGTTTGACAGGAAATTTATTAAGACTTTCTGAAGAAGAGGTCCTGGCTTTGTTCCATGCTAGGCCTTCTGCCATAGGCTGCTGCATGAGTCCAGCCTTATAGCTGTTGTCAACACAGATCAAAGAACCAACCTGTTTTCTCTGTAAGGGCCATGCTGTGCATCCCCTGCAATAAGACAGGAAATTCCTAGAATGATGGGAAGGTTAACAATACTGATCAGTCTCATGACTGCTGACTGCTCTCCATCCCATGGGTGCCAACTGTTGAATCTAACCCATATCTTTTAGGTCTCTAAGCCTCTGGAGCTAGTGCCAGTGAGGTGAGCAGCCGGCTAGCATTAAATAGTTCCTGTCAGTAGTTCAAGACACTGCCCTGAGAGTAAAAAAGAATGAGCAGATGTCTTCGTAATGGCAAGAGGAAGCTTTGGGACCATGTGGACTCTGAACAAACTAGCATTACACTATGACCAGGGAAAAATCCAGCAGGAACTCTTCCCTCACACAGTGTCCTAGTCTTATCAATCACCTCTTCGGTCTTTCTAGCTTCTGAGGAAACACTGTAGAGAAGATTAAAAATGATGAAAACCAATGTTAATTCCCTACCTACAGCCTCAGGTAAATCTTTTAGGGCTCAATTGTGTGCTTAAGGCAGAGCCCTGCGTTTGGTGGGGATGGTGTGGATCACCAGGAAGTTTCTGCCTGTGCTCTGTCATACCCCTTTATGAATGACCAAATAGTCCATCTGACTGAGCGAAGGGGCCGCAATTGTTTCTGGCTGTTACATAGGCTATGCAAAAGGGGTTGGAGGTAATGGTGGAGGAAAACATCTCCTTGCTGCACATCTGCAGAATGGCCAGTCTGAAGCCTTGTCTGCATGTGAAGATAGCATACAGCAAGGCAGGGTGTGAATCTACAGCACACCTGCCGTCTATGCACTAACTCACTGTGTGGACACTGCCACAGCCAGGGGCGGCTCTAGACATTTCGCTGCCCCAAGCACAGCATCATGCTGCGGGGGGCGCTCTGCCGCTCGCCGGTCCCGCGGCTCCGGTGGACCTCCCGTAGGCGTGCCTGCGAGTGGTCCACCGAAGCCGCAGGACCAGTGGACCTTCCGCAGGCAAACCACCAAAGGCACCCTACCTGCTGCCCTCCCAGCGACCGGCAGAGCGCCCCCCGCCCCCGTGGCATGTCGCCCCAAGCAAGCACTTGGCCTGGAGCCCCCCCTGGCCACAGCACAGTGAAAGTCCCAGACTGCAGCTTTACATACTGTACTTTGAAGTATCAGTATGCTAAGCCATGCACCAGGACTTTCAAAGCACTGTAGCGGTGTCCACACAATTTAGTTACTGGTGGGCTGTAAATTCACACTCTGGAGTGCTTGCTAACCTGCCAGGTAAATAAGCCCCAATCTAGCCATCAATTACAGTTAAATGAGATTTTACCCCAAATTCATGTTCTCATTGAGACAACACTCTTGAGGAGGAAAAAAAGCCATTTCCTATATTTGATCCAGAGGAGTGGAACAATACAGCTTGTTCCAGCTCCAACAAGCAATGTAGATGTGGAATGATCCCTCTCCTTTCTCCATCACGTCCAGACCTCTTAAGAAAGTAGCATGATAGAGTGCACATTTAAGATCCTCACCAGCTTGTTCCAGAAGGAAAGTGAAGTGACTGCTAAATAGTCTTTTTCCTCTTTTCCCCCACCTCCACACCTCAACACTAATTTATGTCTCAGATCATTTCATTTAAGTAAATAGTATTGTAAGTGCAGAATTTGGCCCTTGGCACCTGCTAGTGCATGGTACTTAATGATTTCAATGGGAACACAAGGTGTTCAGCACCTTGTTGGATTCAGGTCTTTGTTTTAAAAACATAGGTATGAAAAATCAAACAAAAATTGCTTTGGCATTAAATTTTTTAAAATAAGGCAAAGTAAGAAATACTGACCCTAATTAATAGGACAGATCAAAATTCAAGTAAAAAATCTCTGTGCATGAACATTTTAAGAAAAAGCCGGTACTACATTTACTCTTCATATCTCTTGACTGGCATTTAATCTGTTTTCTAAGAATTTATCATTTATACTCATTTGAGGAATTACTGAAAATGTATGCAGTAACTTTATATCGAAAGTCATTATGCATAGATGGAAAATGCAAGCAAATAGTTCACATAGCTTTCCAATATTTTAGCCTGTCCAAGAATAAAATGTTCACTGTATAGGATAGCAGGAAATCTTTATTTTGAGGGTGGAGCATTTTGTTTGTTAGATTCTGAATTAGTGCTTATGAAGTAAAAGAAGTTCCATCTTGTAGTATCTGTTGCACAAGAGTGTTTCTCGATAGAACAAAAGAGTATTTAGATTGTTTCTTTAAAAAAAGTGTTCCTGCTACTTTAATATTTGCTGTCTGTGTTCCGAAAGAGTACACATCTATCATAAAACACAGTCCCTACTCTAAAACTCTTGGAAAGTTTTCAATTAAAGTTATAGAAAAGCAATGAGAAAAAAAAAAGTGACTTGACTTTATTTTTTCCAGTGAGCTCCCATAAGACCATAAGAATTCAGAACCCTAGAAAAGGACACTCTCTCTTCCAAAGAATTCTGACTGAATATACTGGCCTGATAATTTGGCAATGTATGTTTGTATAGTGTCTAGCATAACAGGATCCTGGTCCGTGAATGAGGCCCTCAGGTGCTACCATTGTACAGATAAAATAAATAAATAAGTTGAGTAGGAATTACACTATTGAAGAATCATGCAAAATACAGGCCAACATTTATTTAGGCTAGTTCTGTACAGATTAAGATAGTTTTGTGATAAAATTGGTGCATAAACTAGGGCTAGCGGAGCTTAAGAAAGCTGTGCACAGGACATTGCCTATCAGTATGCCTAAGATATTTGTTTTACTTTTGTATGCTTATGTCAAAGTTATTTGTAGTAGTTTGGGGATTGTTTGATAAGATTAAGGTAATTCAAAGCACCACCATTCATGGAATTAGAACGAAAGTATGTGATTTTTATATTTGATAGTGGGATGTCAGGTGAGCTACAGTTGCTCATGGGACCAGTTGCCAGGGTCTTGATTTCCACCTTACTGGGGTATTTGGGGCTTTTTGAAACCTATTAAAATATAAAAACTCAAACCTCAGTTCAGCTTTTAAACTGGGAGTTCCAAATGCTTCCTACAGCCTGATTTCTAAATGACCTTAAATAAGAAGTTTGAGTCAATCAAGGAAAAAGCTTTTCCAGCTAGCATTGTCCCTCCATAATAGGGGTCTGGTTTCTAGTGCAGGTTGGCCCCAGCTCCTCCCAGCACATCCCTTGTAGTGTACTGGGGGATTTATGGAACTGATCACAGCTGGCACAATTTGATGTTTTTAAAAATAATTTTAACTGATAACGTAGATGTTTATTTTTAAGTTTGTATTTTTATCTATTTAAATTTTCACAGTTGCAGGATATTATGTGGCAGGATCAGATAATTATTTAATGACAGTAAATGTTGAGATTCAAAAAGTTAAAGCTTTGCAAGCATTAAAACACAAACTATCAACATCCCATGTCAAAATATACAAAGTAAATATCCTTAAATCAAACTCTAGTAAGTTCTCAGTCAGCATTTTTCTTACTTTCTGTCTGTAAACTTTGATTATCCTTGATGGGAATATTTTTTTGGTGGGTTTGTGTGTGTACAGTGAAATCGACTTAACCACATTTACTGATAAAAATCTAATCCTTCCAAGCAAGAGTAGGCCCTGAAGTATGCTCTCCCCTACACCAGCATATCTCCAGTGAGGAAGGACATGCCGATTACCTCAGTATTTCCCCTTCCACTTCAGGGAGGGCAGCATCGGGGCAATGCTAGTGCAGAATAGCTCTTCTTTGAAATGAGTATAAATGTAACTAGTAGCTTCCTACAGGGGCTCAAAAGGATGTTTTCCTTTAACTAATGGAACAATGATAAATGATTACCAGTTACTTTGAGATTTAAAATGATTTGTGATCCTTTCAGAACTCACCAGCTAACCAGCCATGAAACAGGTGGCCAGATGAAGATCACTAGTTCTAGTGAAGGCTCATCAAGGAACAGTTGCATCTTGTAGGATGTGGAAGTGTTAGATAACAAATGTTAGCCTAGTGTAGAAAAGGCGGTGTGCTTTTAACACATGTTAAACTGGTAGAGTTAAAGCCTTAGGACCTTTGAAGTGAGAGTCCCTACATTTAAAGTTCATTAGTTCTTACTTTGGTAAGAAAAATAAAATGAACCTGAGAAAGAGATGGAGTTCTCAGAGTCAAGACAGTAGGAATGTAACCTGTCATTTTCCCTATTAAAAAAACAACAATCAACTTATCACTTTTAAAAAGAGTAATAATTCACCAATTCCAGAGCCCATACTGGTCTCACCATCACTCTTCATTCTCTTTCAAATAGTTTAAAACTAAAAACTGAAGATATTCTTTTTGCCATGATGTCAGTCCATTCTGTCTCCGCATAGGTGGTCAATGTGTCACCCAAAGCCATAATCACAAATTGCAACCTTCTTAGCTTCTAAGAGGCTGACACCCTTAAAGTAAATAAACTACCTAGTTTGAGAGCTCTTAGCTGCCCACAAAGATAATGTTTAACAGTGCATACAAACAAAGGCTGTGTTTCATGTGAAATCAAATAAAAAGAAAGACAGATCCTACCTTTCATTGGGTTGGATCACAGACGATGGAGGTTGATAGAGTATCAGAGTCAGATTCCAAGCCAGAAGGGATCGTTGTGATCATCTAGTCAGCATATTTGCATAAGGAGCATCTTCTCCATTGCTTGTGTGCAATTGGCATGTTTTGTTCCTTGGAGTTTAAAGAAATGCTAGGAGAGAGCACAAACATGCTAGCCTGTGCACAACATTCCTAAGGGTATGGGATCCACTGACTAGAGTCAAGATTCAGCCACCAGCTGGCTAGTTCATATGCTGCAGTGAGTAGGATGAGCTGTACAGGGGTGCAAGTTCAAATTTTAGAGGAGCAGCAAAATGCATCCCACCACATATCCTCCTTAATCTTGAGGAAGCCTACTAGCTGGCAGAATTCTTGTAGCAGAGGACACATCTACCAGCATTTCTGCTTCACCTTGCAGAATTTTCCTTGAATACAAATAATCTACAAGTGGGTCATATGCTGCATATTCTGAACAGTGAAGATTACCCGTGACAGAATAATAGTGCACAAAACATTAGCATGTCCAGTTCTGGTGTGCACACTTCAAAAAGGATGTTCACAAACTGGAAAGGGTTCAGAAGAGGGCTACAAGAATCAGTCAAAGTCTGGCATGCCTTACAATGAGAGAGTTAGGAAACTATCTACTTAGATCAGTGGTCCCCAAACTGTGGGACATGCCCCCTTATGGGAGCACAGAGGAACCTCTGGGAGGGTGCGGTGGGGTCCAGGCCAGCCTCCCTTCCCTGGGCCACTCCCGCTCCCAGCTGTGGCCCCAGCTGCTGCTCCCAGCCTCTGGCCCTCTTCCCAGCCCCAGTGGGGCCCAGAAAGATTACATTACAGGTAAGGTGGGGGTGCAACATAAAAAGGATGGGGACCACTGATTTAGGTAAACCAAGAGAAGATGAAAAAGTGCTTTGATCACAATCTACAAGTATCTACATGGGGAAGAGATTTCTAATAGTAGATGGCTCTTTAATCTAGCAAAACAAGCAAAGAAAAAGGCATAAGATGATACAGTAGTTGGAAGATGAAGCTAGACAAATTCAGGATAGAAATAAGACACACATTTTTAACAGTGAGGATAATTAACAATTGAAACAAGCCATCTATGGGTGTGGTGGATTTGCCTTCACTTTTCAGTTTTTTTAATCAAGACTGAAAATATCCTTCTAAAAATAAATGCTCTAGCTCAAACAAGTTTTAATCTTGATATAGAATATACTGGGTGAAATTTTATGACCCTTCTGACCTTAAAACCTATCAACTTTAACTTCTTCCACTCCCTTCCCACGTTATTTTATTTCAGCCTTGTTATACACATTTGCAATTACAGCTTGTTGATTTTGCAAAAAGCACAAAACTGCACATTTCCCCTGGTCATTAAACTATAAGTAGTCTTTAAAATTAAATGGATCTGAACAAACCCCAGATTTTGGGGCTGTTCAACTCCAGAATGAAACCTCACCATTCACACTAATGTCTGCTTATCAGCATTTCTGCTATAAACTTAGTAACTAATAATTTTGAATGCTTCAAATTTGTGTGTCCAACTTGGGACATGTTAAAGGGGCCTGATTTTTAGAAAGTCCTGAGCATTTCCCTAGTGAAAATCAGGTCCTTTTAAGGTGTCTCAAATTGGGCACCCAAAGTCACCAGTCACTTAAAAAAATTGCTCTCTTATTCAAATAAAAAAGCCTCTTTTGCTCCCTAAGTCCTGCTGCTGCGGCTTATTAGATTTGTATAAAATAATTCACAGAAAGTTCATGATCCAAAAGCAGGAGTTTTGTTTCACAAGAGTTCATGACATTTAGCTGGAGTTTCAAGTCCACCCAAAACTCAAGCAAATGCTGGCAAAACTCACTCATTCCCTAATGAACTTTTCCTTTGGCAGAAGATTTTTAAAGCAAGAAATGGTGGGTATGTTCAATTTATAGACAGTACAGTCAGGTTAAGGGAATTAAGTTTGATTCAAGAAGTGACAGAGAAGATAGGACAGCATCCAAGATAGTCTGCTCAGAAACTCATACCTTACACAAGGAAGGAGGGCGGGGAAGACTGACTAGAATACAAAAAGCATTTAACCAAATAATATCAGCATGGAATACTACAAAGTGGAGCTCTCGGATTTATTTTATTGCTAAGCAAGTGTTTTATGCTTAAACTTTCACAGGTTATCACAACCTTGAGATAAACTTTACGAACTGGGTATATTCCTGTCTTTTGAGTCAGTGTTTCTTCCCACCCACACTTACAAAACAAGATCCTCCCCTTGTTGGAGCAGCTTTCTGCCATGCCACTTGTGCAAAGCTCAGCCCAGCGAATCTAACCCATAGAGAGCTCACCTGCATATGGGGATTCTCCAATGACCTTCTGGGACCTTCAAGCCATTGGCAGGCAGCTCAAGTTAGGGTAGCCAATTTACACCAGGGAACCAGACTGGTGCAGAATGACCTAGGCTTGAAAGAGTGCAAATGTGGCTTAAACCCACTGGAATATATTATTTTATAGCACCCTCCTCCTGTTGGACCGAGCTTTACTCTACTGAGTCAGCTCACTCTCTGGGCTAACCCTTGTCCGTCTTTCTGAAGGAATCCAGGGAAACTATTTTCAGCTGAAGCAGTTTCTTTAACTGAGCCTTCTTAAAAACACAGTCCCACCTTCCCCAGACTCTTTCTTCAAAGTCTGTGTGAGCACAGCAGTCCCTTCCCCAACCTCTCATACCACTAACTCCCACAGCAAGTTTACCTGGCTCTTGTCTCAGTCTTCCATGGCTCCCCAGTAGTCTCTTCTCTTGTCTATCTGGTTTTCTGAAGCAGTTCCTTTCAGTAGTCCCACCACTGTCAGTACACTGGACACAGCACCCAGGCACTTCCAGAGCCCCTTCCCTCACCCTCATTGCTGCTAAGTAATTCCATTTCTTTCCTCAGCTACAGGGGTTGAGCTAATCAGGCAGCTGGGCCAGCTCCAGACCCATGACCCCAGAGGAATGTTATCCCTTACTCCTTCACACCCACTGGTGGCTAGATCCTGCTGAGTTGTGCTGAGCAGTCCTTGGCTACAGTGGAGGATCTGGCCTATTGTGTATATTCTCTGCCTAATAAGAGGTGTCATTATAGTTTCAAATCCACTGCAAGCCCATCTGCTTAGAGATGGGCTTCAGTTGCTCAGTTCCAACTGAGATCCAAAAGTTAAGGTGTATTAAATCTGGGAGTTTGTTTGGGCCACATCTCTATTTCTGTGAGATATGAAAGGTTTATGTTCTTGCTGGAAATACAGAAGTCATCATGTGAGTGAGCAAACAGGCGAGGGAGTGTATTTTGCTTGTATCTAAAGAGGAAAATGATTACATTGAGTGGAATAGCGTTCCAGCTCCTTCTTGAAATCCTTTGCTTCTGTTTCAGCTCAAATATACTTACAGATTCCCTAAGGCATTTCACACAATGGGGCCTGCACTATGATCTTTGTAGTTGTTGGGAATGCTCTTGAGGTTTGCTGTGCAAAAAACAGCTGGCAGAGAGAAAGAGGAAGACCACTTCCAAGAGAAGAAGGGGGAAGAAGAGAAGGGGAATATATTTGGTGGGGGAGTGGGAGAGAGAGAAGGCAGAGTGTGGAGAAGAGGACACAAAGGAAATTGGGGAGGGTGGATAGAGAAGTAAGAGTATGCGGTATTGGTAAGGATAAAGAGAGAAGAAGAGAAAGTGAAGAGATTGGGGGCGGGTTAGAGAAGGGGAAAGTGAAAGGAGCAGAAAAGAAGGAAGTCAAGAGTATTAG
This sequence comes from Gopherus flavomarginatus, assembly GCF_025201925.1. Taxonomy (NCBI): domain Eukaryota; kingdom Metazoa; phylum Chordata; order Testudines; family Testudinidae; genus Gopherus; species Gopherus flavomarginatus. The sequence continues at coordinate 49,597,380 of NC_066617.1, read as the reverse complement.
AGAGAGAAGAAGGAAGTGAAGGCGAACTACAAAGAGCAGACAGTGGGGATGGCTGAGATCTCTGCTCTGTTCTATCATTTGCAGGGTTATTTTATTTTAGGATGTCCGAACATTGGCAACCTAAAGTTCATACCATTCAACCCCTTCTCTCTTAATCACCCACAGATGTAACTGAAGTCACTGGGAACTGCAGGGGCTCTGTACTTCTGAATGATCAGGCTACAAGTTTATCAATTTGGACAGCCAAAAATGAATGTATCCAGTAGGAGTGGATACTCTGTAATTATTATACATTTATATGTTGTTCAGCATCAACAGGTTAAATTCATCCCTGATTTGATTCCACTTTCTTAAGTAAAGTTACACCAAGGATGAATATGGCTCAATACTATATGTTTTTTGCAGTAGTTAATGAATGTTCCAAACAACTAATGTGTGTCACATTTACTTTAATTTTTTGGTTTGTATTTGCCATTGGTAGCTACCTCTAAATAGTTGAGTAACTAGGATCGATTTAGACAAAACATGAAATATTCTGCTGACTCCATTGAAATCAGATTAATAAAACACTTGTTACCTATGACACTCCCAGAGTAGAGCCCCCTGTCTACTCTGTGCTATAATCAACTGTGCTGAAGATTTCTTTGACAGTGTAACACAATAGATGTCTCTGTCAAAAAATCTCTAATGGCACAAAATATTTTGGCAATGGTACATATTATATTTTATGCAAAAACAGGATGAAATCCAGACACCATTTAAGTCAATGGTTGTTTTGCCATTAACTTCAGTGGGTATATCTACACTGCACACTGCGCTTGGGCTTTGATTCTGTTTGACATTGCTCCAGGAGGGAGGGGGAGGAGCTGGGACACAATGCGCTCAAGGGAGGAGGCAGAGAAGAGGTGGGGTGGGCTCTTGGGGAAGGGGGTGAAAAGGGGGCAAGGTGGAGGCAGAATGGGGGTGGGGACTTGGGGGAAGGGGTGGAGTGGGGGCGAGGCTGGGGGAGGGTGAGGGGGGGTTGAGCACCCACCTGCAGGAGCACAAGTCGGCATCTATGAGTGTGGGTGCTCAAATGCGGGCTAGGGAACCCTGTGTGTATGTCTATACTGCAATAAAAATCCTGCTGCACCACGTCTCAGAGCCCAGGTCACTGAACTCGAGTTCATGGTTCTTGGGCAGTGAGGCTAAAAATAGCAGTGTGGATGTTGAGGCTTGGGCTGAATCTCAGACTCTAAGACTCTATCTCCACAGCAAAGCCCATAGCCCAGGTTTCAGCACAAGCCTGGACATATACAGTGCAATTTTTAAACTCGCTGCCTAACTCATGACCCCGAGTCAGATGACTCAGTGTGGATGTATCTTGAGTCTGCAAACCTGGGTCTCACAGACCCAGGTTTACAATGCAGTGGGGCCAGGCTTTCACCCACAGTGTGCAATGGAAGTTCCAGTAGATGCCACAGTTCTCTGGCTGGTCTCTACTGGAAGAACAGTAGCACTAGGAACCAGTAACTGTATTTTCGAATGGAACCAGTAGGAACTGGGGGGCGGGGGGATCAGCTCAAATAGCTAAATATATAGATACACAAATATCTGATGGCATAATGGAGAGACAAAGGTTTTATCTGTAAGAGCAAGGGATGGATGCAGTATTCATGCATGCGCAGTGAAGCCCTGATTGAGCTATGCAGGTCATCTCAAATGAGTGCCTATAAAGCCTGTATATCGTGGCACCCTAAATACCTCATACTTTATAGATATACTATTTTTGACACATTTGGAAATGTTTTAAAAATACATTGGTGCTATTTTTCACATCTCTCTGCCTGTAAACTCAAGTATCCATATTTACAGGAATTTGACTGTACAGGTCTCCATGAGGGAGGGAAATAATAATGCCTCTCTTGTACAGTGCTTTTCATCAGCAGATCTCAGAGTGCTTCACAGGAAGTGATCAGTATCAGTACCCCCATTTTACAGATGGGGGAAGGAGGCACAGGGGGGGTGAAGTGACTTGCCCAAGGTCACCCAACAGGGCAACAGTAGAGCTCGGGATAGAATCCAGGTATCCAGGTCTCCTGAATCCCAGTCCAGTGCTCTATTCACTAGGCTGTACTGCCTCAACTTCAGAACATTCTGTTACCCCAAATAGATTTTCCATATATAAGTATCTGATTTTTAAGGTCAGATATTTCCAAATCTTCTATGGTGGGAAGATGAAGCTATTATTACATTGAAAAACGGGAGTCTCCTCTTTCCTGAGGTACCAGGCACCCAATTTCTAGGCCGTGAGATGTGGGGCATTTAATCTGTCCCTGAACCAGGACTGAACAGTATTGTTCATTCTATCCCCAAGGCCAGTGTTAAATTTGCAAGGGAGGAAGAAGGAAATACTTTCCTGGCATGTTATTTTATTTATTTATTTTTATGCCTGTTGGAGATGTCTCAGCAGTTTGGAATGTTAGAAATCGTTCAGAGGAGAATGATGAATAGTCACAATCACAAGTAAGATGATCAAAGGCACATTATAAAGGGAGAGCTGAGACTCCTGGCACAAAATTAATATCTGGAGGTGGACTTAAGCCAGAACACTGGATCTAAACAGCCCTGAAATCTAAGTCTGAATTTTGGGGAGTAACCCAGTCTATCTTAACAAGGGATAGTTTTTCGGTTGCAAGTGTATGAACTGGAGATTGATTTAATTGATGCCGGTTGATTTAATCAGTCAATATAATAAATATTCAGGCTGGTACCACAATGAGACTTATTCTTTCACCTTCTCCTCCCCCTCATTGTCCTCATAAGGAAAAGGTCAAGCCAACTTTTTGAATGAAGAAAAACTTTAAAAACAACAACTACCACAACCACCACTCTAGTCCCACTCATTCAGAATGCAATATGCATCAGCTTTCATGTTTCAGAAATATAAAACAGAAAGAAAATGCAGCACAAAGGTTTCAGTTTTGTACTAAAGAAAAAGCAAAGTCTCCTGGGTCCAGATTCTCCCATGTTTTCCACTCAAGATTCTGGCTATACGTGGCCAGTGGAGAATTCCCCTTGCAGAGGAGAACTTTCCAGTAGTGTAAAGCTAATGGAGGTGGCATCAACTACTGATGGGTGCAGGGTTCTCCCCAGTGTTAGGCTTCTTAACTGCTCCAACTCTAGAGCCGGACAGCGTAGGATCAGGGAGACACAAATAGCTCCCTAGTCCTTCCCTCACCCCTGCCAATCATGGGAGGGAATTAATCCTCTGTTTTAAATTTGTTGATTTTGTGTTTTTACCACTGACCATTCATCAATTCACTTAAATAAGAGATAGCCCAAGCTATAAAGTTTGGATCCCAAACCCATTGCAAACCTCCCCAAAGACAAGGGCTTTGGGGATCTAGGGTATTGGAACCACTGTAGGTATGACTTCCCTGAATTTTGCGGTGTTGAGATCCGAAGTTTGGTTCATGATCTTCTCTAACTATAACTGCAAACTCGTATTTGTCACTCTTCTTTCGGGTAGGAAATGTACATAAGTGGTTAGAGGTTTAGAATAGATTATGTAAAAGGTCCATTCTTTACTTCTGGGGATCTAATGTTTAAGACTAATATTTGCTCATAAGAATATGATAAGATTTTGTTGAGCTCTGAGGTAAATAAATGTTTACATTTTAATTACTCATTTTTGAATAAGGAAACAATGAAATGAGCAAACAAATTTGTGTGATCTTACAATTATCTCCACCTAAACTCTCTATGTGCATTTGCTTTTGGTTAATTTGCAATTTGTGTCATTTGAATATGGAAAACACACATCTAATTTATAAAATCTTTTAACAGGAGATTTCAAAGTTTCCTGAGAAAGACTATACGGTACTGGGGGAAGGCGGAATCACCCTGAGTGGAGGTCAACGGGCTAGAATCTCACTAGCTAGGTGAATATTTTATCATCTGAATGGCTGACACATCACATTTGGGAAACATAGTTTGAACAGTGTAATTAAATGTGGACCTAATTCTGCCATATAGATATATGTGCATAACTCCAGTGGGAGCTGCATATTAACATCAGATATCAGATTTTTGCCCTATGACAATACAGGCATTTAAGATACATTTATATGTTCATTAATTTAGTTCAGAAATACCCAGAGGTTCAGCAAAAGATGAAAGTTTCCATAGTTAACTGAAACTGTCAGTTTAAAGTTCACAGCATGAAATGCTGATTGTCTGAGCATCAGAGAAATGCTTGTCATGTGCTAATAGAAATATGAAATATTTCAGCAATTGTCACCAGAGGATCTCAAAGAGCTTTACACATTAAATAATTGAGAATCATAATGCTCTCAGAAGTTGTCAGATATTGTCTCCATTTTCCAAACAGGGAAACTGAGGCACTGAATGGTTAAAGCCCACATTGTCAAAATAATGTGGACTGATTTTAGATGCCTGGGTTCGGTGAATTTTATGAAAGGCCCAGGGCCTGATGTTCAGAGCTGCTGAGCACCCAAAAGTCTAGTTAAAGTTAATGAGAGCTGTGGGTGGCCAGAACTTCTGATTAAACAGGCCCTATGTTTCTCAGTTTGGCCATTCAAAATTAGGGGCTATTTTCAAAAGTTCTATAGCAGCAGACTAATGGAACAGGCAAGCTGATCACACAGCACTAGGCTCAAATTCAGTCATATGAGTTAAGTCATAAGTTTACTGTAATCATTCTTTAAATCAATTAAGTTATTTCATCAGTAAGGAAACAAATCAAACAAACAGTTGAAGGCCAGCTGCTAAAAATGCATGAGCATTACAAAAGAAATAACCAGATAGTTGGACTGTTCTAGTGGCATGATACCACCACATGGCTATATCATCTGGGATTGATGATAAAAGCTCTCGCCCCCAAGGAGGCCAGGGTGTGTCAGAAGAGGTGTATTTACTTTCTAGGAGCGGATGTACATGGTCTATTCAGTAAACTGTGATACCTGATTTAGAAAGTAAAATTAGTATTTTCTCCAAAGCAGTTCTTCATTAACCTTCTAGCTTCAGGCTAGGTACTGTACTGTAAAAGGCTCTCAGAAGGGAGAAGGAGACAGGTGAAAAACAGTCACAATTACACAGTTATTTAGAATCAATGTAATAAAAGCCATGTCACTGAACTCTAACAGAGCAAAACAGCACAATATAATACTCAAAAGGTAGCAAACAGTTAGAGAAGAGCCTGAGTCAGAGATGTTCAGCTCCAGATCTGGATCTAGACCCATATTTCTCCAAAATGGTTCGATCTGAAGTTCTGGTCTGAAACCACCTGGCACGTAAGAATTCAGTAGTATTTTAGGAAAATCTGCTAGACAGTTTTTCACAAAGCTGTGATTTTGTACTAAATTGTGGCTGGCTTTTGCATGTGTACATAAGAGGGATAGGTGCCGGAAGCGTTCCTCTCCTTCACCCAGAGAGGCAGCCACAACTGTGCTCTCAGCACTCAGAGCGCAAGGCCTGATCCCTGGAAGTGGCTCAAACCACTTCAAAGGAGACAAAGCAAAGACCTTACCTCCTCTCCACACAAGCCAGCAAAGAGATCCCTCATAAGGTGTTGCACAGTGGCTGTGCTTCCTAGGACTTCAGTGTCTCTCATGCTGTCCCTAGGACAGTGAAATTATGCATCCCCCTCCCTACACAGGGCTGTGCTTTAAACATTCATTCAATCAAGAGACAGCCCTCCCAATAAAATTGTTGAGGAAGAATTTTGTTTTTAAAGATACTGTGACAAAGGTCCTCCTCTACCTTGGTGGGTCCTGTGCTTATTGGCAGATTTGCTCACCTCAGTGATCTCCCCCACAGTCTGGATCAGCTCCTCCTCTGTCTGAGTTGGGAGTTTTGGGAGGAACCCAGGCCCACCCTCTACTCTGGGTTCCAGCCCAGGGCCCTATGGATTTGCAGCTGTCTATAGTGCCTCTTGTAACAGCTGTGTGACAGCTACACCTCCCTGGGCTACTTCCCCATGGCCTCCTCCAAACACCTTCTTTATCCTCACCACAGGACCTTCCTCCTGGTGTCTGATAACACTTGTACTCCATAGTCCTCCAGCAGCACAGCCTCTCACTCTCAGCTTCTTGCTTCCAGCTCCTCACATGGCACTTCACTTCACTTCCCTTCCCTCCCCTCCCCTCCCCTCCCCTCCCCCCAGCCATGGGGGAGAGCAGGGGGAGCTCCTTTTAAAACCCAGGTGCCCTGATTAGCCTGCCTTGATTGGCTGCAGGTGTTCTAATCAGCCTGTCTGCCTTAATTGGTTCTAGGAAGTTCCTGACTACTCTAGTACAGACCCTGCTCTGTCTCTTAGGGAACAGAAAACTACTCACCTAGTGACCAGTATATTTGCCGCCCGCCCACCCCCGCTGGATGCCAATAGGACCAGTATATTTGCCCTCTACCAGACTCCTGCACCCCACTGGCCTGGGTCCATCACAATACATATAGTTTGTTTATTTTCCCCCTTATTTAAGACTGATGTCTATTAAATAACAATTAAGGATTAAGCTCAAAGAAATATCATATTTGGTATAACAGAATTAAACCACCCAAACTAGGCAATGCACCCTTTGGGGAATCTGCAAAGGAATAACCAAGGGATACAAAGTGGGTGAGGTAATCTCTTTTATTGAGCCAACTAATTACCTCACCCACCTTGTCTCTCTAATATCCTGGAACCAACATGGCTACAACAACACTGCATACAGGGGAGGGGAAGCAGACAGAGTTCTCAGTTGTTCTCCAGAATCTGAGCTTTCCTTAAAAGAAGCCTCTAGCTGGTGTAGTTGTGAAGAAAAACACATTCAAAATATGAAGCAGTGTAACCAAACGCAGTGATGTCTGCCTGGGTTTGCAGAGCCTGAAACAATAGCTCTGACATGTGAACTGCCTCATTCATTTTAGTGGGTGCTAATTCAGATGCCAATGATGATTAGTTAACAATTAGGTAACAATGTTGAAATGTTAGGTATACCAATGCTCAGAACACACAAGGCAGAAGCAGGATCATATTATGAAGACATAGACCAGCATTTCTCAAACACTGGGCATACTCCAGTACGTGTGAGGTAAAAGATGCATATATTAAGACATGGAGGCCTTTAGAACACTTGGCAGAGTTGCAAGTAGGCAGAGGGCGTGGTTAATTCCATTTTCCTGAAGAGGGCATGCCTCATCTTTCAAAAGTTTGGGAAATGCTGAACTAAAGTATAAACCATTCAGATTTCCATAAAAACTATCAGACTGATTAAATACCTTCCTAAACTCTGTGTACAGCCATGTTTATAAACTGCCAAAGGAACTCTGGTCAATACCTGGAATGTCATATGATTGACTTTATCAATCTACTGTGTGATCAGCTTGCCAATAGGCATTAGTCTTCAGCTGTATAATTATATTTTTAAAATAAAAAAAGTCACAAAGACAGTATAGGCAACATCCAATATATAGCACTGAGCTGAACACTACCATTAATGCAGGAAGTAAGTTATAAACTCGCCAACCACTGAAAATGTCAAGAATAGTATGATTACTATGCAGTCACTACATCAAAATGTACAGTAAGTGAATTCAATCATAATAGAAGGTCTTTCAGTAAAATTACCTATACTATTGGCAGAGTGTACTATTAATGGTTTTAGTGGCTATATGTTTTTCATATTATGTTTGTTCAAGATAACTGTTTAGAAACAAATGTTAAAAGATTTTTAAGTGCTTTAAATGGAAGTAAAATCCATTTTTCAGGGTTTTCTTGATTATTTCTTTGTCCTACTTATTTATAGTGTCATGTTTTACAATCACACAATAAATAAACGCTTTCCAAAAATTACAACAAAAAATTAATGAAATAGCAAAAATAGCTATGCAAAATAAATGTATGCTAAATCCCATAAATACTAAATTAAAAAAAGCTCATGCTCACATTAAAAAAATGCTGTTTTTATATTAATCACTCTAGCTTAATTAAAAAAAATTTACAAGCTATTAAAAATGCTGCTGTTGTTTTCCATGCTGAATCTCTTAATCACACCTTTAGTTTTAAAAACCTCTTCCCAAACCTTGAGTCATGGTTTACTAGCCTCTTTCGTACAATTGTCAAATAAATTATTTTCCTTCTTTTCCTTTTATATATTATTTAAATAATATTACAATGTGCAAAATGTTTATATAATGCTATAACCAAAAGCTCTGCTATCCATAAAAAAACCCAATATCTATCTCTCCAGCTTAATCACAAATTGCATAACGGGCCTGACAGTTTGGGCTTGCCAGGCCCGAAAAGGGGACTGTAAAAGTTACTGGTAACCCTCCTAACAGCTTACAAGCAGCCAGTAAAAAAAAAGCAAAAGCCTCACAAACACAATACCCTAAATTTTTAAACTATCTTTTCTGCTTCTGCCTTAAAGCAAAAAAAAACTTGCTTCAAACCAGTTTGTCCTAACCAAATAACAAAACTATAGTGTTTAACACCTATCAATCAAGTGTTAACACGCAAGGGTCTTTGTCTAAAAGTGTATAAAAGGCTTGTAAAATTTGTATAAAACAAAGTCTTTTGTACCAAGGTACAGGGCTCTCCTTTCTTCTGCAAAATAAAACATCTTTTCCTTATCCCTGTCAAGCTGTTATTAGCTCTCAACTAAGCAGACCCAATATTTCGGTAACAAGACAAAGACCTGCTCCTGCTCCCATTGACGTCAATGGCAAAACTCTTGTTCACTTTAGTGGGGGCAGGGTTGGGCCCCAGTTCAGGATCATTACAGTCTAAAATTCTGACCCTGCAAATACTTAGGCACTGCTGAACATCAAACGTGTGAGTAGTCCTACTGATGTTAAGTTGTTCTTTTCAGGATTGGGACCTAAGATTATCATATAGGACCTTGCAGTCCATTTACTATAAAGTACTTTACAAAACTGAGCTCTATGGTCCCATAATTCTGTAAGCCTTCTGCACTGGGCCACCCAGAGGATTCAGGGGGCCTGGGGTCTTCGGCAGCAGGGGCCCCCGCCACTGAATTGCCGCCAAAGACCCGCCACTTCGGCGGCAGGTCCTGGGGTGGAAGGACCCCCCGCTGCAGGTCTTCAGGTCACTTTGGCAGTGGATCTCGGAGTGGAAGGATCCCCCGCCACTGAACTACTGCTGAAGACCCAAAGCGGAAGAAGCTCCGAGGGCCTGGGCCCCGTGAGAGTTTTCTGGGGCCCCCGGAGCAATTGAAGGACCCTGCTGCAGGGGCTCTGAAAAACTCTCATGGGGGCCTGGGACAAATTGCCTCACTTGCCCCCCACCCCTCGAGCGGCCCTGCTTCTACAGAGAAAGAGCTTGATATCAGTGGACTTTGGAACAGGTCCATAATTCCTGTTAAACGGAGCAAGCATCCTACACACACAGTGCTTGCAAGAGCAGGGCTTAAACAGGTCTTTAAAAGACCCAGACTAAAAGACACGGTAAAGGTGGTTGTGCAGTTTCTTTTGTTTATATGGAATTCCATGAAAAATTACTTTACTGTGCAAAATACCCTGCTACAAGGAAAGGCCTTATTAAAAGGTGAATTATAAACCTGTTTAATTCTGAACACTGATTCCCTGTAAATAAGCAGTCTAGAGTCTTATGTCTATTAGTTACAGATCTTATGAGATTCAGTTTTAAAAGCATGCTTTTTAAATTAAACTTAATTTGAACTGGTAGACAGTAGTGAAAGCTAATTTCATTTCCATTTCCTCTGTTTAGAGCAGTGTACAAAGATGCTGATTTGTATCTCCTGGATTCTCCTTTTGGCTATTTAGATATTTTAACAGAAAAAGAAATATTTGAAAGGTACTGTATTTTTTCCAAGGTTTGTTTCTGGGAGTTCTGTCAAGCAGCACAATGCAAAGCACAAATCCAAGAAAGAAAACACTCCCTCCTCTATTTATCACATAATTTGTATTAATATGCCCAAAATATAGAAGTGGTCAAAATGATACGTATTTTTTAGGAATGATTTTGAATGCTGTATCCAAAGCTACGTGACAATACATCACCTTTTGGTTAGCAGGCATCGTATACTCATTAAACGTGCCCATACAGTAATTGGACATATTGTAACTCCTATAGTTTATTCATCCCCAGATAGAGTTATATATTCTGTCTCTCAGATTACACATACAATATTATAGTGAATGTGTGCATGCATGACAAGTGCTTGTGGCATATTAACTTTAATAGTTTAAAATAGTCATCAACTGTTTCATGGGTGTTGGTGTTCATAGACAACAGTATTTTGTTCTTTTTTGTATAAACCCCAACAGGCTGGTCACACAAAAGAACCCACTGACCAGCTGGACAGGCGAGATTGACAGCAGACTGGGCAAGCACACATGTACCTAAAGGACCCCCCCATAGGTCAATTATACAATAATTCCCTGCTCTCCATGAAGTTTCCCAGTCACATCTGTGTGGTGTATGAAAGTTTTGCATGGCTCTGAGTGGGGAACTTACAAGCAGCTCAGCTGTGCCACCATTACATTAAGCCTAACTAGAGGCCAGTGTCCATTCTTCTGCTTACCCCCCTGGCACGCCATATAAACACTAATTGTGTGTTCCACCCACTTCTCTGCCATAAAGAAGCAAATGGAGTAAGAGTGGAAGTGATGAAAGTTATATGAAAGCATGGAGAAGAAATATTGAATGAATGCCCTGGTTTTAAAATGCATATAATTCTTTTGCTTTTTTTTGTAGCTGTGTTTGCAAGTTGATGGCAAATAAAACTAGAATCCTGGTGACTTCAAAACTGGAACATTTAAGGACAGCAGACAAAATGTTAATTTTACATGAAGGGACCAGCTATTTCTATGGAACATTTTCTGAACTTCAGGCTCAGCGGCCTGACTTCAGCTCAAAGCTGATGGGATTTGATTCTTTTGATCAGTTTAGTCCAGAGAGAAGAAACTCAATTCTGAATGAAGCTCTTCGACGGTTTTCCATTGATGGAGATGGAGTAGGTTCCCGAAATGAATCCAAGAAGCAATCTTTTAAACAAACTACCGATTTCAATGAAAAAAGAAAGAACTCTATCATTATTAATCCACTTAATGCTAGCAGAAAGTTTTCGATAATACAGAAAGCCCCAGCACAGGCCAATGGGATAGAAGAAGGTTATAGTGAGCCACCAGAAAGGAGGTTGTCTCTGGTGCCCGATTCTGAACAGGGTGAGGCCATTCTGCCTCGGAGCAATTTACTAACCACAGGGCCCATGTTCCATGGACAGAGGAGGCAGTCTGTGCTGAACTTGATGACCCGCACCTCAATTAACCAGGGACAAAGCTTTTACAAAAAGGGGAGTACATCTGTACGTAAAATGTCGATGATCCCCCAGTCTAACCTTTCTTCTGAGAGAGACATCTATGCTAGGCGCTTGTCTAAAGACAGTGTCTTGGAAATAAGTGATGAGATTAATGAAGAAGATTTGAAGGTATGTGCTGATTTGTACTGCCCTTCTTTTTAGATGGAATATTTTGCTGATAGCTTTGAGCACTAGTCTTTCTATGTTTTCCACCTTCCTTGTAATGCATTATGTGGTACTGCTCTGTAGAGTGTCCTTTATTTTTTTATCTCAAATACCAGTTTGAAATTTAGTTAAAGAATTTATATATAATCTGAAAGAATTACTCTAGGAGGACTCTTTTGTTGCAATATCACTGCATCAGACCCTCAAGAATAGCTCCTGTCTACTTTTCAGATTTTATAACAAGTCATGTACAATTTTTGAAAACCATCTATTCCCTTACAGTTACCACCTTGTAAGAGTAATTATGTGGAAATCAAATTTGAAACTAAAGTTTGTGTGGTTTTTAAACTAAGAATCAAGAATAGACATTTGAAATGTTAACTCATGGAATAAATTAAACCAATTGGAATAGTTACCCACATTGAACGTAGCTATTCAAAATGGCAGCTGATCAGGCTACAAGTTGATAGTATTTGATTTATAAAAAAACACTGAACAACTTTCACATAGTGATGCAGACAGTGGAGAGATGATTATGCTGAATTAGTTACAGTATAATGGAGTTTCTGGTAATAACTTTGTAGTTAAAACACAGATGAGATTTGCACTTAAAACAGATCTAAAATCTCTCAATTTCACTTTTTAATTAATTCATTTCATTTCCAAGTTTGGCAAAGTTGCTCTTTGGAGGACAACTGATGTTTTCTAGGTCACTTTCTGAATGAAAATTTTGTACTTTTATTATTATTGTTGTTACCATAGTGCCTAGGAGCCCTACTCATGGACCAGGACCCTATCATGCTATGTGCTGTATACAATGAAGAAATGCTTAAAGCTCGTTATTATTTAAAAATTAGCATTTCTCACTTTTTCTTTTTCCTGAGTGATCTTAGTAGAACAGACGTTCCTCAAAGTTTCTGTATTGTTGAATTTCTTTGGAAGCTCATGTGTAGGTAATGTTTGAAGAAATTAAGACATAATTAAGCTACTTTTTAGCAATGGTGTGTTGATCTGAGGATTGTTATTACCAGGCTATGTCAACAGCTCAAGTGATTTTTAAGTGGTGTCTTTATGCAAGAGGTAACTGAACAATTATCTTGCACTGTGTGAATAACTGATTTTTGGTTTGGTGACCGAACAAAAAAAAAATTAAATTGTTTCAGGTCAAACAAAATGTTTTGTTTCTTTTGATTTTTTTTTACCTTTTAAAAAAATCAATATGGATATAATATTCTAAATGGATTTCAAATGGGAAAGTCAAAATGAAAAATTTAGAATTTTCTTTATTTTTTCTTCATTTTCAGCTGAAACAATTCAGCAAATTCTATATGAATTTGTCAAATGTTTTGGTCAACCTGAATATTCATTTTTCAGTAAAAGGTTTCACCTGAAACATGTCACTCCTGCCTACAATTATCATCCTTCCTCTTCAGTCAAACTGAATGCTGCATTTCTGTCACTTAAAATGAATCTGTGCTGGAGGGATTATAGTCACATATCAATAGTTCTTATGGGTAGAGGTGGTCATTCTAATCATGTTCTTATTGATTATCCTGGCAGGAATGTTTTGTTGATGATGCAGAAAGCATGAATGCTGTTACTACCTGGAATACATATTACAGATACATTACAACCCACAAAAGCTTGACTTTTGTGCTAATTTTGTGTGTAATAATCTTTTTAATTGAGGTAAGACTAGTCTGCTTGTAATATCATGTTATGTTTGTTCAGATTGAGCATTTTTTATTTCAAATATAAAAGTATTTAAAGTCAACATTTTTGCATATGCATTTTTGTTGGCTGCTGACTTAATTACTGATGAGTGGTGTTAGGATATTACTTTTTTGGTTTACTATTGTTTATCAAAGACAATGAGTTAGTGCAAGGCTGTACAAGATCCATAACCCCAAGAGTAGATTCACACAAGGAATTTGGAACTCAAGTCCAACACACCCAAGATCCTCCAACTGCTGCTTAGCTGCAGCCTCTCTCTCTAGGTATCTAAATTTCCACCATTATAGTTCCCTAGGCACCTAAATTTCTACTAGTAAGCATGCATACAGATGCCTTAATCTAGGCACCCAAGTGCCTAGCTCATGCGTAAGCCCCAGATGGATCCTCATACTAGGTTTTCACCTGTCTATTGACCCTGTGGACCCAATCTGTTAGGCATGCTCAGAGCATTCCTAAAACCAAATAGGTGGAGGAGGAGATGTGGGTGTCTCCCTTATACCCTGCAGCTCAGTGGTTTCTGCACTTACCTGCAACTTGGGACACCCAGGTTCATCTGCCTGATGTGAAGCTGGGATTTGAACTTAGATCTCCCACCTCCCAGGAGAGTGTTCCAACCACTCAGTCTTTCTCTGAACCATTAAAAGTCAGAGCCCAGATTATTTTTGGTTTTACTTTTACTACACTTGCTAATTTACTAAGGCCCAGCTCCTCAAAGGTCTACAGACATGTAACTCTCATTGATTTCATTGGGAATTAGGCACCCAAATACTTTCGAGAATCTGGACCAAAGTCAATTTGCTTTATGCAAGGGTTTGCATCCTCAAAATTGAGAGAGAGGCCCCAGCCAGAGCATACACAGGGGCTTTGGACTGCAAGGTAGTTTGGCACTGAGTGGAGTATGCTGCTCAGTTAATTGTTAGAAACGTAAAGAACACCTATTAGATCAGTTTAAAAAAATAAAAACCTTTATCTAACTGGAAGACAAAACCTAGGACATACCAGTATCCACTCAGTAAAATCCATGTATTACTACAGGGGTCAAAGACCAGTGAACAGATTAACAAGGTGGAGGATACTTATTCAGTTATTGCACAGAATGTATTTAGTCCCCGGTGGATATGTGCAGCATGACAAAATTTCCAACTTGAGTGAGAGTTACACACTCAGCAACACAGTGTCTCTAATCGCTACCACATGTATAGAGATTTATGATGGGCACGACCCTTTAGCAGTAGAGACTTTACACTTCTAAACTGAAAGAGTAGTGTCAAGTAAAAAGCTGAAAATGGAGCTCTATGAGGCAGCTTTTAGCAATAGAAAAGACACTGCTAGAGCACACTACAGATCAGACGTGGGCAACCTGTGAGCCGCATGCAACCCATCAGGGAAATCTGCTGGTGGGCCATGACACAGTTTGTTTACATTGACCATCCGCAGGCAAAGCCGCCTGCAGCTCCCAGTGGCCGCAGTTCGCCATTCCTGCCAATGGGAGCTGCAGGAAGCAGTAGCCAGCGCGTCTCTGCAGCCCACGCCACTTCCTGTATCTCCCATTGGCCGGGAATGGTGAACCACGGCCACTGGGAGCTGCAGGTGGCTGTGCCTGCAGATGGTCAATGTAAACAAACTGTCTCACGGCCTGCCAGCGGATTACCCTGATGGGCTGCATGCAGCCCGCAGGCCGCAGGTTGCCCACCACTGCTATAGATGCTGCCTTAAAACTAGTAGAATGAGCTATTCTAGAGCTAGAGGTACCAGATTCATGACCCAACCAGGGCATTATTACAAGGAAAGAGTACAAGAACTTATCTTGTGGTCAAGTGTTGTACTTGTGCACATTTGCAAGAAGCTCATGGTCCTCAATGCCCAACTACAGTATCAAGATGCCGAAGTTGTTGAACTGGTAGAGCAGAGGAAGAAGTGGATACTCACAGAAACGGCATGTAAGGATTCTGTAAAACAGGCCCACCTCAGAACTGGCTTTCTGCATCCGTGAGATGAGAACGCTCGTCCTGTGCTGGGAGGCAGCCAAGATGGAGATGGGCTGTGAGACATAGGAAGATGGGAGGAGATTTTGATTACTAGATTAATGTGACAGCTCTTCAGTAATTTATCTAGCTGGTGCAAAGATGGCAGATCTCATGAGACATCTAAAACAAATTTCTAATAAGCATTGGGCTGCAATCTGTGGTAAGGCATGTCTTGATAGCAGTGATGTAGGGAGGTATGAGAGAGATGACCTAGGATCTACATTTAAATTACTAGGAATAAGGTTTAAGTATAAGATCTATCCAGTAGTTTTTTTCTGAAATGCTTCCAGTATCATCAGATTAACTCAACAGGAGGCTCTGCTGGGTCTCAGTGGATAGATAAGAATTTGGTATAAAAAGAAAGCTTTATATTTATTAGACATGGAGGGGTGTCATTGTGGGGCCAGGAGAGTCTGTATAAAAGAGATGAGTTCTATTTTAAAGTGGAACTTGATTGCTGGCACAGCAAATTAACTGTGTGTTGAAGCGTTATTTAAAACTAGCAGCTGAGGAATAGGAGACGTGCTGAGGAACACTCAGATCAGACAGAGAGATTGGTCAGAGAGAATGACAATACTACAGTAACTCTGATAGCAATGGATTGGACAGAAATTACAGCTGAACTGAACTGGAGGAAGAGGGATAGATTGAGCACAAGGGATATATTCCTGAAAAGTAACAGTGTTAGACAAAGGATTAAAAAAAAATGAGTAATGTGTTGAATTCTTTACTGTCACTTTAAGTCTTGACACATATTTCATATCTACTGGGAAGCAGTCTTGTTGTTTCAGTTGTTAACAAAATGTAATAATATTAAAACAAAAGAAACTTCCAAACATAGGGTAAGTGTGCCTTGTCACTAAGAATGCATTTTAGCAAATTGCTGTTAATCCCACAGTGTCAACAAATTTAAAATGTGCTTTGGTACTTGAATGCTTATAAAGTGTATGTATAAATGTAGTTCTCCTTGGGAGGTACACTGAAGGGTTTCCCGTGGAAGGAGGGACAGAAGTGGCAAGGTGTTTGCTACAAGGAAGTTCGAATTTCATCCATTTATAATGTTCTGTGTATAAATACTGGTGCAATAGACAATTACCATAGTTATGGAAAGAAGAAAAGGGAATAAAATAACATAATGTAACAGAAAAAAATAATCATATGTTCACTGATTGCAGGTGGCTGCTTCTTTGTTTGGGTTGTGGCTTCTCAGAGAGTAAGTATTGACTGCATTTTATTATGGGCTTGGGGAGTCTCTTTCTACCGCTGCTTTTTGTTAAAAAAAAAAAAAGCCTCTTGATATCTGTTTATGAAGATCCTTAAGACTAGTCAAAAACATATAAGAACAGAAGAACAACCATACTGGGTCAGACCATAGGTCCATCTAGCCCAGTATCCTGTCTTCCAATAGTGGCCAATGCAAGGTGCCCCAGAGGGAATGAACAGAACATGTAATCATCAAGTGATACATCCCCTGTTGCTTATTACCAGCCTCTAGCAAACAGAGTCTAGGGACATCACCCCCACTACTAGCCATTGATGAACCTATCCTCCATGAATTTATCTAGTTCTTTTTTGAACACTGTTATAGTTTTGGCCTTCACAGCATCATCTGGCAAAGAGTTCCACAGGTTGACTGTGTGTTGTGTGAAGAAATACTTCATTTTGTTTGTTTTAAACCTGCTGCCTATCAATTTCATTTGGTGATAACTAGTTCATGTTACGAGGAGGAGTTAATAACACTTCCTTATTTATTTTCTCCACACCAGTCATGATTTTATAGACCTCTATTATAGCCCCTCCTTAGTCGTCTCTTTTCCAAGCTGAAAAGTCCCAATCTCATTAATCGCTCCTCATATGGCAGCCGTTCCATAGCCCTAATAATGATTTCCCTTTTCTGAACCTTTGCCAATTCTAATGTATCTTTTTTGAGATGGGGTGACCACATCTGTTTGCAGTATTCAAGATGTGGGCATACCATGGATTTATATAGAGGCAATATGATATTTTCTGTCTTATTATTGATCCCTTTCCTAATAATTCCCAACATTCTGTTTAAAAAGGTTACTCTTATACTAATTCACTGAAGTGCTTTTGGCCTTACCTTATGTGGTTATGATACAGATGAAGCATTTTGTTTGTTTAATAATTTAGTTTGGCTCAATTCTCAATTAAAAGATTTTTTTTTAGAAAAGGATGAATTTACTACTAATTGAATAGGTTAGTTTTTATTAAATAACTCCTAATAAGGTGCATGAAACAGATTTTAGAAGATACTGTAGCTTTTGATAAGCTCTCATGTATCTGAGAAGTGATAAATAAGCCATTTAGCATATTGGTAGCTGAACACAGGGATGAGAATTTAGGCTTAATAGCCTATGGAGTGACAAATTAGTTGTGTTTTGTACATGCAGGTTGATGTCCAAGAAAGAAAAATCACCCATATTCATGTAATAGTGATAGTAAAAGGAACTAAGATGCTTTTGAACTTACTGTATTTTTTTTAATTGCATTTCATAGAACTGCTGCAAATGCGGCAAATATAACACAGCCAAAAAATGCCAGCTTTGATGTGTCCAACAGCGCTACAGTGATTGTCACCGACACTAGCAGCTACTATGTATTTTATATTTACGTGGGAGTGGCAGATACCCTGCTTGCCTTGGGACTCTTCAGAGGTTTACCCCTGGTGCATACTCTTATAACAGTTTCTAAAAATCTTCATCAGAAGATGTTGCATGCAGTTCTTCAGGCACCTATGTCAGTCGTCAACTCTTTGAAAGCAGGTAGTCAAGTTAGAAACTGACTAACTTAATGATTTATGCGTTTGATTTTAATTAAAGAGTGCTTTATTCTGTTTAGAGGGCACCATTGTTTTCTCTACCATCTCAGTTCAATTTTAAATGTTGCTACACCAAAAGTAATGTATGAATCTTGTAGAAAATCTTGACTGCATTTTAAGTACCACACATTTTAGATGTCTGCTTTGGTTTTGAAATATCTGCTTCAGGTTTTATAACAGTGTAAAAAAGACATAAAAACAGGCAAGAGCTGAGTTCACTTTGGATAAAACTATTGTATAAGATATACAGTCAGCTCTACAGTAAGTCACTGAAGGTCAGATTCAGATACCCTTACTCACACTGAGTAATGCCTTACTTGAGGTAGTCCCACTGAAGTGGATGGAATAAGGTGCTGCTCAGCATGAGTAAGGGTATCGAAATCTGCCCCTAAAGTTGTTGGAGATTTTGTTACATAACTAATACAGTAAGTGCCACTGTCATCTGTGTATGAAATTCATGTTCTATCCTCATTTACTAAACTATACTTCAGAGTAGATAGCAGGCGACACTAGTAAATAGAAATGCAACAAAATGAGTCTCCATTTCATATAACTCCTTCTTATTACTAATTCTCTTCTTACTTTTTGATATCATTATGCACATTAAGTCTGCTTGGAAGTCAGGAAGCTGATATTTTGAAATCAAATACCATGCTAATGCACAGACTATCCATATCTATTGCAAAATCTATTGCATGAGTGGTACAGCCTGTCTGCCTTTGTTTCTCTTCCCCCATCCCATCTAAGCATGCATCTTCTATTACAGTAACCTATTCTGAATTTTCCTGGGACTTCACTAACTAAAATAAAAGCTGTCGGGCTAAATTCAGTCCTGGTGTAAGCAGATGTAACTCCATTTACAAAAATGGAATAGCACTTACACTAAGGCTGAGTTTAGCGTAAAAGCTTTAAAAACATCATCTCAGTTAACATGTTCCATATGCAGAAAAGCTATCGCTTTAGTTAAAGCTGACATCTGTAGAACGTATTTGTTTAACAATGAGCCCTTTACCTGTTGCTTTATTTCTGTTTTTTCTATCTGTAGGTGGAATACTTAACAGATTCTCTAAAGATACAGCCATACTGGATGACCTACTGCCACTTACAATATTTGACTTCATTCAGGTTTGTAAAATCAGAATTCTAGATATATTTGTTTATTTAGTCTTCCCCTGCAGTCACACAGCATGGATAATGTATCATATTAAATAAAAAGAACTAAGCAAAAAATTAGAATTCAACATACATTTAGCTTGTTAGATTTTTTCCCCTTCTATTTAGCTGTAGGCCAGGGGTCAATAACCTTTCAGAAGTGGTGTGCCAAGTCTTCATTTATTCACTCTAATTTAAGATTTCACGTGCCAGTAATACATTTTAACATTTTTAAAAGGTCTCTTTCTATAAACTGTAATATATAACTAAACTATTGTTGTATATAAAGTAAATAAGGTTTTTAAAATGTTTAAGAAGCTTCATTTAAAATTAAATTAAAACGCAGAGCCCCCTGGACCGGTGGCCAAGACCCGGGCAGTGCGAGTGCCGCTGAAAATCAGCTCGTGTGCTGCCTTCGGCACGCGTGCCATAGGTTGCCTACCCCTGCTGTAGGCCATGATCTTAGCAGGACTCAGGAAACAATTGAACATTTAGATGGATAAATATCTCCAGAGTTACGGTAGTAAATACTTTTTTAAAAGAGTTTTGGAAAGGATATAAATTCCTCATGCTTCAGGGCAGAAGCCATCTGCTAATTACTGTGAGTTTGGTGGAAACACTGCCTGTGGCAAGGTTGTTCCATAACTGCATACTACAAGGCTACTTCCTCTGAAGCAACTGGTACTAGGAACTGTCAGAGACAGGATACTGGACCAGATAGACCATTGGGCAGATCCAGTATGGCAAGTCTTATGTTCAGTAAGAATATATGAAACTTCTTGAATTATAGTATTTTGGCAAGTCAAGAAGTAACACTATTAAAAACTATATTGAAATGAGAGAAATATGCAGCCAGCTTTTGATGTAGCCCAGGAGCTGTGTATTACAACTTAGGAGACTTGACTTTAGAAGCAATCTAAGGGTCCATGCTCAGGCCATTGAAGCTGTGATGTATAATGGCGAGGCTTTGATTTTGATAAGGAGACTAATTTACTGTCTTAAATGTTCTGGTTAATTTAATTCATATACCTCATAGAGCTGGTTGGGAAATTTCCGTTGGAATGCTTTTCCCATGGAAAATGCCCTTTTCACAAAAATCAACAGTTTTCCATGGGAAAGTTTCAATTATGAAAAAAAAATCAATATTCTGCAGGCAGAAAATGAAATCGACAAGAGCTTTTCCAGGCAGTCAGCCAGCAAGCAGAAAAATTTCAATTCTCCTGAAATGGAATTTTTTAGAATTTCTGTCTCATAAAAATGTGGTTTTTACTTTTCATCCCATATTGAGATACAAACTTTCTTGAAACCTTGAAGT
This sequence comes from Gopherus flavomarginatus, assembly GCF_025201925.1. Lineage (NCBI taxonomy): Eukaryota > Metazoa > Chordata > Testudines > Testudinidae > Gopherus > Gopherus flavomarginatus. The sequence goes on along the minus strand of NC_066617.1, from coordinate 49,576,821 downwards.
TTTCCATGGGACTGAAATTCCATTTTCTGAGTTTAAATTATAGGTTAAAGAGAGGTTAAATTACAGTCTGTGAAGGGGAAACCCTGCTTATATTCTAGACAAGAAATACCTATTTAGAAGGAAAAAGAAGCACCTACACAGAGCACTCAAAGAAAGTTCTCATAACTAAAGAGTCAGTTATGAAATGTAACTTATATCTCCTGCTGAAGCAGTCAGTCCAAGATCCCATTTCAAACCAGATAAGCAGTATTTAGGATTTCAAATAGCCAGCCTCTTTACATGTGTATAACATAGTAGGGATTAGGCTTTAGTATAATGTTATTCATTACAATGACTTCACAAAACAACTTGAAAGCATGTACATTTTTAAAATTATACTTCTAGATCTGCACTATTAAGAATTTAACCTGTTATGAAAATACAAGGGCACTTATTAAGCTGTGTGTGATATGGCTCGCTGTGGAAGTTCCACTTAGATATACAACTCTATTTTATACATTAGGATGTTTCAGGCAGGAAGCACCCATGATCAGACTAAGAGGGTGCTCCTCCCTCAGAGGCCACAAATGAGATTTCCTGAGCAAAGTCATGATTTCACACTGTTCTTGGACATGGCTTTTCTCATTGTATGCCTAAAAGTCCCCTTTTAGTTTTCGATTAACAATTTGCTTAAAAGGTAATAATTGGAGATATACCAATCTCCTAGAACTGCAAGGGACCTTGAAAGGTCATTGAGTCCAGCCCCCTGCCTTCACTAGTAAGACCAATTTTTGCCCCAGATCCCTAAGTGGCCCTCTCAAGGATTGAACTCACAACCCTGGGTTTAGCAGGCCAATGCTCAAACCACTGAGATATCCCTCTCTCCTGTTGCTTCACCAACTATGATCCATGAAGCCATTTCCTCTGGGAACTGTGGCCCAGATCCTGAAAAGTAACTCCCAGTGGGAGTTAGGCAGCTAAATAGCTTTGAGGTTCTAGGCTTATTTGTCTTTTCTACTTCTATTGCTCATGCAGGCAAGATCAGATACAAAAATGGGACAGCAACAGTTAGGACAGTGTAGCAGATTTGTAACCTCTGCAGAATTCAAGAGAATGATAGGAATCTGTGTTAAAGCAGGCTCATCACGGGACTGTATGATTCCATGTCTTTGATTTGGGAGCTATATAATTTGACTGAATTTCAGATGAATGGTTCATTCTCCTCTTACAGTTACAATGGTTGTTACATTCTGCAATATGAAATAATGAGCAAACACAAACCCACTCTTGCATTACCACAAACTAGTGTAACACAGCCTGCAAAATTATATAACCCATGGTGCATCAGCCCAAAGATCCAGCTCTTAAAACACATGTAAAATACAGTGAAGTATCTCATTGTTTACCATTGCAGCTGCTATAGTAGGTGTTTGTCCACAAACCTTAGTGCTCCTATTAAATTGCTTAGATTCCAGATGAGAATTTTTTTAAATTAATACTCAAAAAAAAAAGTGAAGGATAGAAAATTTTTCCTTAGAAAATTTTATGTTAATATAGTGTTTGTGAAAGACACCAGACTGAGATCATTGGAAACTGAAGTCCTCTTATAGTCACAGACACCAAGAGCAGCAACTGTGCAAGTTTCTTTCCAGTGTGAAAGTTAATTCAGTGTCCGTGGCCATTCAACCCTTGCCTTCTGCTGAGATTGCCATTTGTCAGGAGGTTTTATGGTGGTTTGAATATTTGTCTGCTAGAAAATGATTTGAGACTACTATTTCAAAACTCAACAGTTTTCAGTCACTTACTGATGGGGCCTGGATTCAACCAGTGATTTAGAGGTGAAAGTTATCACCTTTTTTTACAGAGCAGCTCTTGCAGTATCTAGAGGCCACTGATTTACTTGATTGAAGTAATGAAGTCGAATGGTACATACGCCTCAAGATTCATCACCAATCTCTAATCTGTAAAATGAAAATGTACTGCATCAATACTATTTTTTCTTTCATCCTACAGTTAATACTGATTGTGACTGGAGCCATAATAGTAGTCTCAATTTTACAGCCCTACATCTTCCTGGCATCAGTGCCTGTGATAGGAGCCTTTATTATGTTAAGGGCATATTTTCTCCACACTTCTCAGCAGCTGAAACAACTGGAATCTGAAGGTATGTGTGATGCTTCTCGGGGTACCCAGTGCCAGTTACCTTGTTGCCTCCAGAGCGAGAGAACTTGACTGTGACAGCAGCGCAATAGCTCCCCATCACAACCAGCCTGTCATCCCCACAAATATTCTCATCTGGGTTACACCAGCCTTGCCTTTGTTCTGTAGGTAGATAACAGATGTACCCTAGTTCCTGAGACCCTTCCAAGTATCCCTGTCACTGGCTACTCACAAAAATACCAAATGTGCTGTTCCCAAAGGAACAGAACACATTAGCTTGTTAGGCCTGCTCTACACTATGCGTTTAAACCGAATTTAGCAGCGTTAAACCAATTTAACCCTGCACCTGTCCACATAACGAAGCCCTTTATATCGATATAAAGGGCTCTTGAAACCGATTTCTGTACGCCTCCCCGAAGAGGGGAGTAGTGCTGAAATCGGTATTGCCTTGTCGGATTAGGGTTAGTGTGGCCGCAAATCGATGGTACTGGCCTCCGGGTGGTATCCCACAGTGCACCATTGTGACCGCTCTGGAAAGCAATCCAACTCAGATGCACTGGCCAGGTAGACAGGAAAAGCCCCGCAAACTTTTGAATTTAATTTTCTGTTTGCCCAGCGTGGAGCTCTGATCAGCCTGGGTGGAGATGCAGTGCCAAATCCAAAAAGAGCTCCAGCATGGACTGTACAGGAGATACTGGATCTGATTGCTGTATGGGGAGACAAATCTGTTCTATCAGAGCTCCGTTACAGAAGACGAAATGCCAAAGCATTTGAAAAAAATCTCCAGGCTATGATACAGAGTCCACAGCACAGTGCTATGTGACAAACGTAACGGAAAGCCAAAGAATCAAATGGACACTCATGGAGGGAGGGAGGGGATACTGAGGACTCCAGCTATCCCACAGTCCACACAGTCTCCGAAAAGCATTTGCATTCTTGGCTGAGCTCCCAATGCCTGAAGGGTCAAAAACATTTTCCCGGGTGTTTCAGGGTATATGTCATCAATTTACACCCTTGCCCCCCAAAAGAAAAGGGAAAAAAAACGTTTCTCGCCTTTTTTCAATGTCACCCTATGTCTACTGCATGCTGCTGGTAGATGGGCTGCAGCGCTGAACACCAGCATCCCCTTCCCGGTGGCAGATGGTACTATATGACTGCTATCTATCATCTTCATCACCCCGTGAGTGCTCCTGGCTGGCCTCAGTGAGGTTGGCCAGGGGCGCCTGGGTAAAAATGGGAATGACTCCTGGTCATTCCCAGCAGATGGTACAGAACAGCTGGTAACCGTCCTCATCATAGCAACTGGAGGCTGAGCTCTATCAGTCCGCCCAGTTTTCATGTCTAAAGAAAAGATTCTGTACTGCCTGGACTATCATAGCAGCGGGAGGCTGCGCTCCTCTCCCCCGCCACCCTTTATTGTCCTACCTGGACTATCATAGCAGCTGGAGGCTTCCTCCTCCTCATTTTATCTCACTAAAAAGTCAGTGTTTCTTATTCCTGCATTCTTTATTACTTCATCACACAAATGGGGGGACACTGCCACGGTAGCCCAGGAGGGTTGGGGGAGGAGGGAAGCAACGGGTGTGGTTGTTGCAGGGGCACCCTCTAGAATGGCATGCAACTCATTATTTCTGCGGGATCTCTGGGGCTCTGACACAGAGCGGCTGTGCTCTCTGGTTCTCTAGTACACTTGCCCCATATTCTAGGCAGGACTGACTCTATTTTTAGACAAAACATAAAGAAGGGAATGACCCGGGGAATCATTCCCATTTTTGTCCGTGTGCCCCCGGCTGACCTCAGCGAGGCTAGCCAGGAGCACCCATGACAGCAGCAGACGGTACAGAATGACTGATAACTATCATCTCGTTCTCAATGTACAATGGCAGACAGTGCAATAGATATGGTAACCGTCTCTGCTACCTTGCAAAGGCAAATGAATGCTGCTGTGTAGCACTGCAGTACCGCGTCTGTCAGCAGCATCCAGTACACATACGGTGACAGTGACAAGGCAAAATGGGCTCCATGGTTGCCGTGCTATGGCGTCTGCCAGGGCAATCCAGGGAAAAAGGACGTGAAATGATTGTCTGCCATTGCTTTCACGGAGGAAGGATTGAGTGACGACATTTACCCAGAATCACCCATGACACTGTTTTTGCATTGGGATCTCAACCCAGTATTCCAATGGGCAGGGGAGACTGCGGGAACTATGGGATAGCTACGGGATAGCTACCCACAGTGCAAAGCTCCGGAAATCAATGCTAGCCTCAGTACATGGACGCATACCGCCGAATTAATGTGCTTAGTGTGGCCGCGTGCACTCAACTTTATACAATCTGTTTTACAAAACCGGTTTATGTAAAATCGGAATAATCCCGTAGTGTAGACATACCCTTACATTCAACTCAGGGCCAACACTTTGATTTACGCCATAGCACTTCAATATATTTATAGTTAAAACAAGAGTAAGTTTATTATTAAATAACAGAGATTCAAAGTGATATCAAGAGAAGATATTGGAAACAATTGGTTACATATCAAATGAAGCCATAACACACAACCTAAATCTTAGACTAAACTAAAATTATTTCCTTGTCTTGATAATTTGATTTTATCCCAAAGTCAGCATTTTTCAGCAAGGATTGTTGAGATCTTTTCCCCCCAAGACACAAGCTGTTCTCACACCTTGTCCCCTCAGTAAAACAGTACAGGAGTGTCTGCCCTGCCTCCTAGAAATACCCACACATTTCATTGTCCTTACTAAATACAACCCCTGTGGCTCCCCCCCCCGTGCCCAGTGTGCCCCTCCTCTGTTGATTTCACATCTCTTCATTAATATTTGACTTTGTGTGTAAATGGAGCATCTATTGTATTAGGTTACATCAGAAACAGGGAGAGAGAAGCATTTCTTGTGTTAGAGAAAACTTGTTTCTTTACCTTTATTGGTGACTTTAAGGACACTCATTTCTGGTACAGACACATAACTTGTTAAATATCATCCATACAAACATTTTGCAATGATTATGAAGATGAGTATGACATAAGCTTTTATTAGACACCTTACATGAAATTCCTTGGTGAACTAGAATGTTCATACCAGACTCAGGAGACACCTGTAATCTCCTTGCACCCCGTGTGTGCCCCTTTGCTAGCTGGCATTAAGAGATTCTTGGGTCCCTCTACAAGCAGCCAAATTTGTAGACACTGAAACCCACAACAAATAAATGGAGAAGCAATTTATATTTTCACCTTTTCTTTGCCTTCTCTGGTACAAGATTCCATTGTCTGCAGGAGCAGAACATTCATCTCCCCTGACAGCCAATGCTATTACTCAGCCAGCAAATAAGGAGCTCCCTCCTGCCAAAGAGTAACGAAGAAAACAGATTTAAAGTTGGGCATCACCAGTGCAGCTGAAAATAAATAATGACCTGAAATACTGTTTTAAAAAGATTAAATGTACTTGAAAATTTGAGATCTGGCTTTGTCGGTGCTCAGCACTTCTCAGGTGCTCTTTATGCAAAAACATATTTAGAACATGTAATGACAACACTATTTTAGAAGCAAGGGTTTGCTTGATCATTTATTCAGACAATGTTGTGGCTTCAGAACAGACCTTCAGCTCCTCACCATCTCGGTCATGAATGTCAGATATTGATGATTACCTTTGCTTTTGGTTAGAGACAGGCCTGAATTGTGAAGTTCAGAGGGATCATTATACTTTTGATGTGTTTCAAAACTTCTATTAAAGATTTGTCAGTACTCTGCAATTCAGAGCAATGAGGCATTTTCTATTTGTTGAAAACCTTGTCTTGCTTAGTTCTCAGAACATTAAGGAATTAATTTTTGTTGGTTTTCTTCCATGTGATATCTCACTTTAGCAAGGGTTTCTACAAGTAATTATACTAGCTGCAAACAAATAAAATGTTTGCTCATAGATTATACATTGAATGGAATTCCATCACATTTATAGGCCACTGTTACCATATATCCTGTCCTATGAGTATGTTGATGGTATTTGTGAAAGAAAAATAAGAAGATACGTATAATTTAAACAAATGAAGACAGTTATATTGTTGAGTGGGGTTGGGCTTTTTGCTCATTTCTGTTCTGAAAGGTACTGAAGGATGAGTGTTTACAGTGTTTTTTATTTAAATACTTTGCAGCCCGGAGTCCAATTTTCACACATCTTGTTACAAGCTTAAAGGGGCTATGGACACTAAGAGCTTTTGGGCGACAGCCGTATTTTGAAACCTTATTTCACAAAGCACTGAACTTACACACAGCGAACTGGTTCCTATACCTGTCCACACTGCGCTGGTTCCAGATGAGAATAGAACTTATTTTTGTCATCTTCTTCATTGCTGTGACATTCATCTCTATTGTGACTACAGGTACAGTAACTTTACTGAGAGATTAAAATGAAAGCTTTGCTTCTGTTTAAGGGGCCAGATTTAGAAACTATTGCAGGATTGTAGTATAGGCTGAAAACAAAGCATTAAAATAGCAAATTTATTGTTATTCTATCAAAATATTGTGAATTATCAGTTAAACTAGAAATGAGGTAATTAATATTATCTAAAATCTGATGTTTTACAGAATTGGCTGAAAGAGTTAATTTGAAAGTAATACCCAGTGAGGAAAAAACATGTTAAAGTGAATCAAAAATACCCAACTCAGTACTGTAACTATTTAAAAAAATCTCTTACGTTAATGCAACTGTGCACCCCACTTACATGGTGCTCTTCCTCTGTAGAGCTCATTGCTTTAGCATAACTAGGTTAACATTATTGTTCCCATATGAAAAACAGAAAGATTCAGTGAACTGGATCAGGTCACCCAGCAAGTCGGAGACAGAACCCATGTTTCCTGACTCCCAGCCTAGTGCTCAATCTACTGAGAGTACAGTTTAGCACCTGCCATCCAGAATCCCTGAAGTGCTCACAACTTAAACTAATTATAGAACTATGTATGGCATATGCTTTCACCATCTCACTCATTGCTGAAATGCTCCCACTTTTGAATAGAAGTTGGTGGCCGTTGACCAGCATAGTATCTGTACAGTTCAAGATGGAAAGCGAACATCTAAATGAAGCCACAGAAAAAAAATCTTAGTTAAATATAATGTATTTCTTCAGAAACAGAACGTCTCAAAGCCTGTCTGCTTTGGTCTCTCTTTGCATGTTCAAATTACTGAGCCCTGTGCAAAACACAGCAGTTTTAATGAGTTTTAATATATGTACTATGTTGTTATTGTTATATGTATATTTCGGTTCTTGTCCATGTGCATTTGTCCCCCTCTCCCAAATTTTACATTGATCTTTGAATTCAAGTCAGAAAAATCAAAGTAGATTGCACACGAAAGCATGAGTTTTACCTGATTATAGGGAGAAAAACCATAAAAGTTCCTCAAACAATTGCATTGCACAGCTCTAATTCTACTGAATCAGCAACAGCTTTCAGACAAAAGATGTGCTTAGGCCTGGTCCACACCACAGCGTTAAATCGATTTAAACAGCGATTTAACAGCGTTAAATCGATTTAATGCTGTACCCGTCCACACTACAAGGCACTTAAAATCGATTTTAAGGGGTCTTAAAATCGATTTCTGTACTCCTGCTCAACGAGAGGAGTAACCCTAAAATTGATATTACTATATCGATTTAGGGTTAGTGTGGACGGAAATCGAAGTTATTGGTCCCATTCTTTTACTGAGCTACCCAGAGTGCACCGCTCCGGAAATCGATGGTAGCCTGGGACCATGGACGCGCACCACCAAAGTAATGTGCCCTAGTGTGGACGTGTAAAATCGATTTTATAAAACCTGTTTTATGAAATCGATTTTATTAATTTCGATTTTACTCTGTAGTGTGGACGTGGCCTTAGAATGCTAATGCATCCTTTGCCACAATAGATTTCAGGACTTTAGCATGGGAGCCAAATGTGTGCATGGATTGGAGAGAAGGGATAGACCCTTCTCCAGGTTGAAACTGTGATTTTTAAAAAACAGTTAATATAAAAAAGGGCATGAAAAAATATGTGTCTCTTATGGTGGCTATTTTCAGAGCCCTTGCACGGAACTATAGCCTTATATTCACTCCAGGAATTCTCCTCAGTTCTCTATTCTGCATTTTGTATTGAGAATTTTCATGAAAGGTATAGTTTAAAAATAACAAATTAAACAGAATGGTTCTAAATACTGGGTATAGAAATGATGGAGTATTTAGCTGAATTTCTTATTTAGTTAGTAACATCCACATTGTGCTAATTAACACATTTGTAAGAACCCAATAATTTACAAGGCAATTGTTGCTTGATTTTTACTTGTCCAAATGCTTTCAAAATAGCATTAATGAACATTAGGAGAGGGAATATCAACACCGTCAGTAAGTCAGTTTAATTTATTTGAATATCATTTACACAGAGGTTACCATGAAAGAGTCAAGATTTACCAGCAGCTGTTCTCACAATAGTGGTAACAGTATGAGAGATATCACAGTTAGGGTCCTGTCTTATGGGCTGCAGAATGCCGCCTGTGAGATGCTAAGTCAGGAGGCATTTCTTATTCTGAAAATAAGGGAAAACACTGATATTACGGACACCATTGTACAGTAATTCTTGGGAGATGTTAACTTTAAAGGTGACCAAAACACATGGAAAATTTCATTGTGATGCTATACTGCAAAAAGTGGTACACTCTGACCTAAATTAGCAAAATGTATCCACGGTATGTAGCCACATTTTCTTCTCTAGGACAACAAAAAATATGAAATCTTTGATGCCTAATCCCATTCTTATTGGGGTCAATGGCAATAATTCCACTGACTTCAAATGACAGCAGGATAGGCCCTCAGCTACCTGTACAATTATATTTCAGTATTTGTCAATATTTTAAAATTGAGAAAAACAAAACATTAGAGACTAAAAACATTAATTAAATATTCTTCCAGATATAGTGTTTTAAATTGATCCAGACTCTATCCAGAATGTGGAGTTCCAAGCTTATGAGCTGTGTCAGACAGGAAATCTCTCCTTTGTATATTTACTTGAAGTTCTACTGCCAAGTATTGTATATTGCATGTACAGTTTTCTAGCACTGTGATTACCAGAAGCTTGACACAAACTCAGGAGAGAAGGAATTTAGAAGAGTCTTTTTTGCACTAATGTGGCAGTGTTCTACAGAAGTGTGCAGTAGACTAATTTCAGATAGTTTGTCACAAACTATACTTTGCACTTAAACATCACCCTTTTCATCTCAGGAGCTCACAGCATTTTACGATCATCAACTTCAAGACAACAAATGTCATTAAGGTGGAGTTAACCCCAGAACACCACTTTGCACCATCTATAATCATTAGTGTGCAGCTGGATTTCAGACAACATATTGGGATTTGGATGAAGTTTTGCAGTTGTGTATTTGAAAAATTTAATTCTCAAATTCAATAACGTTGTGCTCATTTATCTGCATTAATACATTCAGCAAAGGTAGAGTTGAGATATCCAAATGTCATCTGCCCAGATTTATTTTTTTCTTTTTATCTGTTTTTCTCTTAGAAGTTACACAAATTTGTATCATAATGTTCTACCTCCTTTTACAACTTTGAAGTGACATTATCAACTTAAAAAAGAATCGTCTGAAAATGTTTACCACTTTACTTAAAACTAATATTTCAAGGGACTAACTGAAAAGTTACAAGGAAAAATCATGGGGAAGCAATCTTCACTCTTCCCCTTGTTTGTTTATTTTGTGTAAGCACTTTGTATATAGTCAAGTCTATATTACTCAGGAAAACAAACACAATTTTAATAAATAATAAAGTTTGATTGTGTGTACAGATATAGGTATGGGCAGGCAGACAGAATGGCAGGTGCAGTACCTGAAACTACTCTGAATTTGTTTTCTGAAAGTGGTCAGATTTCCTTTTTATTCTTCAGATTTATAATTACTTCGATAAAGAGAAGGAGTCTATAAAAAATGTACAGGAGGTTGTTTTTTGAAACAGTGAACAAACCAGAGGAAGGTAGCTATAGTATAACCAAAACTTCTATCCAATTTGACATCTTAAGCCCTTTATACAATGGCACGTCAGATTCAAAATAGAACTATGGAGGGATTATAGTACTCATGACAGTCTCTGTGAATTTGCTGAGAGGCAGCTAAACCCTATTGATATTAAAGGCAAACCAACCCACAAAAAGTCATGCCACCAACTTTCAGTAAATAGTAAGAAAAATTCTTTCTCAATTTGGCCAACAGATGAAAACCCAGTCTTCAACTTGTGGACTAAGCAGATTGAATTATCTTGGTGGTGGTAGCATTAAAATGGAACTCTAGTCACAAACCTCTCCATAATTAATTCTTTGACATCTAGATTTGACAGATGAGGCATTTTATTGATGAGTCTATTCTAGAGTCTAGAATGAAAAACTTGAGGGCAAGTAACTAAGGTCACATAGGGCCTGAACCTGTTCCCAATTTAATTCAGTGCTAAAATTCCACATTAACGTCCATTAAAACAAGAACAGATCCATAAGAATTAAGAACGGTCCTACTGGGTCAGACCAAAGGTCCATCTAGCCCATTATCCTGTCTACCGACAGTATCCAGTGCCAGGTGCCCCAGAGGGAATGAACAGAACAGGTAATCATCAAGTGATCCATCCCCTGTCACCCATTCTCAGCTTCTGACGAACAGCAAGCCTAGTATCCATGTCAGGAGTAGAACCCAGAATCCCAACTCCCAGTCCTTTGCTTTAATTGCTAAAACATGCTTCCTCTTTGAACAGCAGCAGTAAAACAAACAAACAAACAAACACTTTTACTGGACATTCACATTTTAAGATATACATATCCATTTTCTCTTCTAGCCATTGGCTTTTTATTTGCATGTAATAAACAAGACACGAGAAGTCATTCTTCCGCTTTACTCTGCGCTGGTTAGGCCTCAACTGGAGTATTGTGTCCAGTTCTGGGCACCGCATTTCAAGAAAGATGTGGAGAAATTGGAGAGGGTCCAGAGAAGAGCAACAAGAATGATTAAAGGTCTTGAGAACATGACCTATGAAGGAAGGCTGAAGGAATTGGGTTTGTTTAGTTTGGAAAAGAGAAGACTGAGAGGGGACATGATAGCAGTCTTCAGGTATCTAAAAGGGTGTCATCAGGAGGAGGGAGAAAACTTGTTCACCTTAGACTCCAATGATAGAACAAGAAGCAATGGGCTTAAACTGCAGCAAGGGAGATTTAGGTTGGACATTAGGAAAAAGTTCCTAACTGTCAGGGTAGTTAAACACTGGAATAGATTGCCTAGGGAAGTTGTGGAATCTCCATCTCTGGAGATATTTAAGAGTAGGTTAGATAAATGTCTATTAGGGATGGTCTAGACAGTATTTGGTCCTGCCATGAGGGCAGGGGACTGGACTCGATGACCTCTCAAGGTCTCTTCCAGTCCTAGAGTCTATGAGTCTATGAGTAATCATATTGATAGACAGTTTTTTCCCCCACCTGCAGGAGAAGGGCAAGGCAAAGCTGGCATTGTTCTAACTTTAGCCATGAATATCATGGGCACTTTACAATGGGCAGTCAACTCAAGCATAGATGTGGACAGTCTGGTAAGTATAGAAAGCAGCTTTTTTTAATTATTATTGTTTATTATTATTACTACTTGTCTGAAGAATTCTCTTGTCTTATTGTTTACTGCTTTGCTTTTGAATTATGTGGCTGCAAGGCAGATACACCAAAAACCTCCACACATAGCTCTGCCAGTAACAGTCACACTTTTACATTACAGAGACTAATTTGTGTGGTGATTCTGAGATCAAAAGTCCACTGGAATTATATACGGGAACAACAAATAATTTCATGTGGGACTTTAAAAAACAAAGTCAGATAGATTTGAAGTAGTGAGGGGAGAATGTCAAAAAGGATTGGGTTTGGTTGGCAAAGACCAGGGGCTTATCCAATGCTTAGTACTCAGTCTATTTTAGGAATTTATACTGCCACCCAGCCGTGGGGCATCCAAGCAACTTCCAAATAAAATTAATAGCAATTGTGAAGGCCCTAGTGAACTTCCTGGAGCGTTTGGCACTTCTTCCTTTTTGCTACATAAACTCTGCTTGCAGAAGATGTTTTGTTTTTGACTTCCATTAATTTACCTCCTTTAAAGGTTGATTTGTTTCAGAGTAATTGTTATTTTTAATTTATTTATTTCGTGTCACTTGTGGGGTTTTTTATGGGGAGTAGAGTGTTTGACACACTGTTGACTCACAACTACCTAAACTTTTTGAGAGACAAGGTGGGAGAGGTAATACTTTTTACTGGACCAACTTCTGTTGGTGAGAGAGAGAAGCTTTCGAGCTTACACAGAGCTCTTCTTCAGGTCTGGGAACAGCTCAATACAAGGTGAAACAGATTGTTTAGCATGAAGGAGTTAATACAAGTTGTAAGAGACCATTCAAGGTGAAATGGACAGTTCATACTGGGAATAAATTTTTGAAGACGACAAAGTAGGCTGAAAACTCCTAAAGAGTACATTTGCTCATGCAATTTCCAGCCTTTTCTCTTCTGATCAGAAACTTAGAAGAGTGAAAAGGATGTAGGGAAGTTATCAGACTCCTTCACTGATTAATTTAAAACTGTGTTAATTTCATCTACCTTGAACGATGTGCACTACATGATTTATTTTAAAACATCCTACTTTAACAACAACATCCTGAGGCACCTAAACAACAATTACACCAATAGTATCTTATTAAATAAAGCCTGCGTAGGTCCTGACTAGATTTCTAGGTCACCAAATCTTGGTTCATTTGCATTCAGTTGTTTTTTAAACGGATGGGAATGGTTGGTGTTGGGGATAAAGATTTGCCAGTTTGTTATTTTTAACATTCTGAAGCTAGCCCTTAAGAGCCAAAAAGCTACAAATTAACCATTTACAACATATGGTCCCTCTGCAACATTGATGACTTGTGGTCATCTAGAAACATGATGTACCCAAAGAGATGAATATTTCTCCCCATCCACCAATGTCTTTATGATTATTCTGCTCTTCTACTACATCAGACCAGCACGTCTTCTTGAAAGGTATGTATTCTTATTGCACAAGAACCTTGTGAAACCAGTTAAAGTAAGAATACCGCTACCTTCACAACTCTTAAAAATATTGATACAACCACTATGGCAACAGCTTGTTTACCATAACAGTAAGATACATAAAAAGGCAACTCTTTGGGCTGGGCTGGTGTTCACCAAAACATCCCCTTGTTTTATGTTGGCATGAATGTGATAGCAGCAACCTCTCAAAAATATTTCTATTGTATCCATCCCCTGTCCTATCTGTAAACTTCTTTTTAACTCCAAGAGACACAGTGAGGCTCTTCTATGCAGAAAAAAAAATCTGTAGAAAAGTCCTCTTCACACACTACACCTTTCAGTGTTATTGTTACAAACAGAAGATGGAGCTAATATTTCCCAAAGGGAGCACTAATACCTGTCCTGGCCTGCAAAGAGTATTTGAATTTTCAGTAACCTGTGGAATTCGTTGCCAGGGGATGTTGTGAAGGCCAAAAGTATAATTGAGTTAAAAAAATTAGATAAGTTCATGGAGGGCAGGTCCATCAATGGCTATAGTCAAGATAGTCAGCAACACAACCTGATGTCCATACACCTCCAACTGCCAGAAGCTGGGACTGGACAAACAAGGGATGAATCACTCAAAATTACCTGTTCTGTTCACTTCTTTTGAATGATCTGTTACTGGCCACTGAAGACAGGATATTGTGCTAGATAGACCACTGATCTGACCCAGTATGGCTGTTCTTATGTAACATATTTTGTTGAAAATTTTAAGCAGCTCTAAGTTGAAACAATTTCATTGAGATTTTGAGCGCTACAAAGGTAAAACCTAGGCTGCACTGGAGGCTAAGAGAGAACGGTAACAAGGCGAGGAGGTTTGCTCTGTGAATCCCAAACCCTCCTTTCTATCATATTGGTGCATCCTAGGTTGGTCTGTAGTATCAGTCTTTTTTTTTAAATTGACAAGCATAAGTGAAGAATCTGTGATATATCAACCCCATCTTCAGTTTTCTTAACAAGATTCCTGAAGTAATTCATAGCATTAACTCTCCTAGTGATGTTGCTAGTTTCTACATAAGAAACGATGGGATTTCCTCACTATTATTCAGATTATTTAGCACCCTTATTATGATTGTATTAGTCTTAGCACACCAACAGAAGCAGCATACCAACCTCTCTCTCTTATCTAGAGTACAGATGTCTCAGCCCAGGGTCCTAACAATTGATAAAGATTTATTTTCTTTTTCTTTCTGGTGGCTCTTTTCAATGCTTGCTGCTTGATCAGGTCTGTTATTCTCTTTTGGCCAATTATCAGTCCACTCTGGTCCCTTCTCTTCCTCAAGAGCAGAATATCTCTTGTTAAACTGAATCTTTCCCATAGTATTTCCCTTCCATTCTTAATATATTTTCTCCGTGCACAGTTCTTCCCCTTTTTCTCCCATGTAACTCTCTGATCCATTATTTTTGCAGCAACTACTGTTCAAATCTCTATACCTTCTCTTCCAGAAAGGAAGAGTTTGCTTTAGATAAAAATGTAGCCCTTATGTAGGGCTGGACACATTGCATAACTTTCATATGAGATCATGTTGGATTTCTTCATTCTCTTTCCTTGATACATTGCTACTTGATTTCCCTTGACTTATGGTGTTCTTTCAGACTCAAGACACTTTTGCCCCTCATCAGAACTTTCTTGGGAATGCCCACGGAATTTACCTGTTTGTTCTTTGCTGCTTAACAGCTTATTAAATATTAGACTGTCCACAGATTAGGTACAGCTGACCGCATTATAGGTCTTTCCTCTTTAGGCAATTCATATTCTGAATAATTAGAACAAAAGGGTATAATCAGTCAGTAAAGCTCTAGTAAGGACATGATTAATATCCATTAATACCCTAGCTTATATATATCCACTGGAGTCTATGGTATGGTATCCCTAGAATTTTAACTGGTGTTGTCATCTGCTTTTCCGCAGTCTCCTTTAGTCCTTTGGCAACACTAATATCTAAGCTGGGCCAACTTGAGGGTTTCATAGCAGATTTTTAATATTTCTCATGGGGGTGTTTCGCCAGCCATTCCAACAAAAGATTGTAAATTCCAGGTGACGTTGCTTGGCTTCAGCTGCTAATGCCCTTAATGGTCTTTGCCATTCTCCTTATGTAAGCGGGGAAATGGTCCCGCTATTGTGGGGAACTTTCCTGGCTTCTGCATTACCCTGGTAAAGTGGGCTAGCAAAAGGATCTGAGTCCTCACTCCCATTTCCTTTACCCAGAGGCCTCCCTGTCCTCAAGGACTCCCCTTCTACTCCCCTGTCTGGCAGAGTCCTTGTAACCCCGACAAGGCTGGGCCCAGGATTCCTGGGGGGTTCAACTCCCAACCCTGCTGTGGTCACCTGGGACAGGGGCTAGAGTGTCCCCACTCTGGAATACTCTCTCTGCACTGGGCACCTCCCTGATCATTTCATACATTTTAAAACTAATACAATTAATTTATATTTTAGTTTAAATTAGTTTAATTAATTAACTTAAAAAAAGAATAAGGAAAAATGGGAAAGGTTAAAGGAAAACACATCACCCTGCTCTGTGGCAAGGAACATTAAAACTGTCTCTGGACCTCAGGGAACTTCACAGTCTGTTCCTTGTAGGTCCCAGGTCTCCTTCTCAGGCCCTGGCAGTGCTGCAGGGATGCTGCAAGCTGGACACTTGCAATAGTGGTGGCCACACACCTCTGGGCTTTGGGTGATGGGACCCTTCTTCCCAGTGTCAGCCCCCCGTCAGGTTAAGACCCCCCTCCCAGTCTGGCCTGCAAGGACCCTTGGCTGGGGGTGTCTTTCTGCACTGGGCCCTTTGACCAACCTTCCCCCTTGGCTAGCCCCAATTGCTCACCACACCTGGCCCTGTGGCTGCAGCTCTGCTCCCAGCACAGGATCTGCTCTCCCTGGGCTGTGTCTGGCTCTGTGGCTGCAGCTCTGCTCCCAGCACAGGATCTGCTCTCCCTGGGCTGTGTCTCTGGCTCTGTGATTCCGCTCCCAACTCTGACCTGCTTCCTGGGCTGTCTCTGGCCCCTCTGGATCTGGCACAGCTCTGCTCCCCAGCTCAGCTTGGACCACTGCTTTCTCCTTAGCTCGGCCCCACTCTGTCTGATCCAGACAATTCCAGCTCACAGGGAGGATGGGACCTCCCTGGTCTCCTGACTTCTTGATTAGCCTACCCGCCCTGTCAATCAGGCGCAGAGGCTGAGGCTGACCTGGAGCATCTCTCCATTCTTTTAGTGCTGGGAGCTAGCCAACCAAAACATCCCCGCTGAATGTTAGTAAGGGGCCAAGAGTCCTCTTACATTCAAACTGTCTCAAGGCTTTATCTGCTTTGCCACTTTTTATAACATTTGATCAACCTAATAGTCATCTATTGTTTCATTTATTAATATGAGTTAATTAGTTTTCTCTCCTGATTTTGGACATTTCTGTCAATATCTTTTTGGCTCTTTTTCTTATCCTACTAGCCACTCCTGTAATATTTTTAACTGAGCTGATTTTTGTTTTTTTTCTCCACAAGGAAACAAAATCTGTTTTCCACTGAGTGCTGCCTTTGCAGATAAGGTCTGAGCTAGTCCCAGAGGAATGTTTTAATGCTTTACAACCTCCTCCTTCATTTAGAACCTCCTTGTTGTAGCAGTGCTTGGACTGGAAAGTGGCAGTTCCTTTTATTAAGAAACAGTAAATTGTCATGCATTCACTGTTGCATGCCAAGATCACTTCCTAAGGAAATATTAAAACACCCTCAAGGGAGATACTAATAACACACTTGCAAAGTGTCACATTGCTCCACCCTGTACATCAATGAATGATTAAAGTAAGAGATTATGAATCGTCTTCCTCACAGATTCCAAGGCCAGAAGGGATCACTGTGATCATCTAGTCTGACTTCCCAGATAACACAGGCCATAGAACTTCCCCAAAATAATTCCTTTTAAACTAGAGAATATCCTTTAAAAATATCCAATTTTGATTGTAAAATTGTCATTGATGGCAAATCCACCACATGACTTGGTAAATTGTTCCTGTGGTTAATCACCCTCACTATAAGAAATGTATGCCTTATTTTCAGTCTGAATTTCTCTATCTTCAACTTCTAGTCATTGAATCATGTTATACCTCTCAGTGCTAGAATGAAGAGCCCATTATCAAATATTTGTTCCTCATGTAGATATTTACAGACTGAAATCAAGTCAGCCATTAACCTTCTCTTGGTTAAGCTAAATAGACTCAAGCAGCTCAATACCTCACTATAAGTGTGCTGGCTGCTGCTTCCCGCAGCTCCCATTGGCTGGGAATGGCAAACCATGGTCACTGGGAGCTGCAGGCAGCTATGCAAATGTAAACAAACTGTTTGGCAGCCTGCCAGCAGATTACCCTGACAAGCTGCAGGCCGCAGGTTGCCCACCACTGCTCTAGACTCAAGCCTGCTAAGTGTCACGTGTATCACATCAATTGCTTTTGGCAGGCTGCACTGCATCTTCCCACTTCTCAGGGAAAGGGAAAGAACTACTCCACCTCTCCCCTCCTCCCACCACCCCACCCTCCTGAAGTAGGGCAATGTGCGCTAAAGTGTAAGGCAGGAGACCATGACCACCTTTTCCATTGATTGCTGTTAATATTTCTGTGCATATCACAACCCTTATTGTCCAAGCCCTCATATGCCTTAGCAGGGGAAGGCAACTATAACCCACCTATTTCACAGATTAGGTAACACTGAAGTTGCACAAGGAAAAACTAGACATAATACCCAAGACTGGAGATATCTGTATAATGGATTTAGTGGTTTACTGGAAAATTTTGAAAAATGAAGAAAAAATCCATTTCAGGTTGGACCATAAATAAAGTTATTTGAAATTTTTGGTGAATCAAAAAAATGATTTAGGGTCTAATGAAGTGTTTCATTTCAACAAAATTAAAACATTTCATTTTAATTTGGACCATTTGTAAACATTTTGAATTTGTTTGAAATTAAATTCAAGGAAATTTTAAAACTGAAAATTGTTTCATAGAATCATAGAAGATTAGGGTTGGAAGAGACATCAGGAGGTCAACTAGTCCAATTCCCTGCTCAAAGCAGGACCAACTCCAACTAGAGCTTTGTCTAGCCGGGCCTTAAAAACCTCTAAGGATGGAGATTCCACCACCTCCTTAGGGAACCCATTCCAGTGCTTCACACCCTCATACTGAAATAGTTTTTCCTAATATCCAAGACCTCCCCGTTTGCAACTTGAGACCATTGCTCCTTGTTCTGTCATCTGCCACCACTGAGAACAGCCTAGCTCCATCCTCTTTGGAAGTCCACTTCAGGTACTGGATAGTAGATGCTATCAAATCCCCCCCACCCCCACTCTTCTCTTCTGCAGACTAAATAAGCCCAGTTCCCTCAGCCTGTCCTCATAAGTCATGTGTCCCAGCCCCCAACCATTTTTGTTGCCCTCCACTGGACTCACTCCAATTTGTCCACATCCTTTCTGTAGAGGCAGGGGGCCCAAAAATGGACGCAATACTCCAGATGTGGCCTCACGAGTGCCGAATAGAGGGGAATAATCACTTCCCTTGATCAGGCAATGTTCCTACTAATGCAGCCCAATATGCCGTTAGCCAACCCAGAATAACTCAAAATGTCAGAACTAAATATTTTGGTTTCTTCTGATTCTTGCCCTCCCCCAATGAACAGTCTAGTGAAATCAACACAAATTTGCAGAATGTTTTGGTGTTGCCAAATTTGCATATTTTGCCAAAAAGAGTTTTGGCTGAAAAATTCCACCCAGCACTATGAAAAACAGAGCCAGGTTTCATTCATTTTGCTTTTCAAGAAGATCACACTATGTTCTCTGAACCAGGAATCCTGAAACAAATCATTGTGAGACACACTGGAAAATATCTCCTACCTCCCTTTCTGGGCTGATTCACATAGAAGATAGCAGGTGCCTTCCACCACCAGTTACTCCTATAACTGAAATGGAAGAGGACTGTGCTGTGTATGTGAGAGGTGTGGGTGTGAGTTCTCATGAAAATCCATGTGGGTAATATATATGTAAACCCTTCTTAAGTTAGTGAGGATCCTTTTAATGTTTTTTTCTGTTGCAAAATTGTGTATTTCAATTTGGATGTTCTATTATATTTTTTGTATTTCTGTTAATGGGAATGATTTTTGATTGTTTCCAATCCCATACCTTGACATCACATCCTACTCTCCTAACTTCATTTGTCTTAAAATTCACTTTACACCTGTTGTCTTTCAAAGAACACTCAACTCTGCTGCCTCCAGCCTTCTGATGTCTGTTTCATTGAATGCAGCTGCTTCCAGACCATAGAGAGTAATACTATTAGTATCCTAGTTTGATAAATTTTCACTTTGGTGCCAGACGTTGTTTTTATCAGTCCATAATTTCATTAATTTCTGTGCAGCACTTGTGGCTAAGGCACATCTCCTTTTAACCTCATCCTTGCTGGAACCGTTGGCACTGATTAAGCTTCCTTGATGCACATAAGATTCTGAATTCACTGCTGCATTTCAATCCTTTATGCTACTTTTTCCAAGGTGCAACCACTTCTTATTCTTGGCATTTATTGTAAGTCCAAGTCAACTACACCACTTGTCCAAGGTACTGAAGAGCATTATCATTAATTCAAATGTGTCTGCCAGCTGTACGTCATCTGCGTAAGCAAAGGAGTTTACCTATACATCATCCAGTGTCACACTCTCCAACCCATCTAATGTTCTTAATGTCCAGTTTAAGAACATGATGAAAAGCAGTGATTCTATGCCCTCTTATCTTACATCAAACTTTGATTTGAACCAGTTGCTTAATATTCCACCAATTTTGACTATATTGCAGGAGTCTTCACATATTGCTTTTATAATTGCAGTTATCTTTCCTGGAACTCCATATGATTTAGCTACTTTTCATAATGCTTCATTCCAAACCGAATCAAATACTTTCAAGAAGTCACTGAAAACAGCAAACATCATTCATTTCCTTCTTGCTACTCCTCCCACCACATTAATCAACTGTCAGAGCATAGATATCTGATCAATGCAGCTTTGGCCTGGCCTACAACCACACTGCTTCACCTACAACTTCCTCTGAAACTGGCCTTAATCTATGGATAATTGCTTTTGTCATGTTTCCCCCCACCCCCTGCCCAGTACTTGCAATAAGCATATATCTCTGTAATAGTCACACCAGCAAGATCTCCTTTCTTCAGGATTGGTACAACTGTTGCCTTTAGCCAGTCAGCTGGTACCTCCTCTTACTCCCATACTTACTTGTGTATTTTTTCCTAATGCTTTGATAGCACTTGTTCTACCAGATTTTAGCAGCTCAGCTGCTTACAATGAAGATTACAATGGTTGGGCATTGCAGAAGACAAGCCAAATGCTAAAGAAAATAATGCAAACACAACCACAGTCCATCTGACCTAGATGCTGACTGCTGACTAGATGGCAGGACAACTTACGCAGGGACATGTCCAGGCTGGGCTTAATGGAGGAACAAACCATGGACAGAAATGAATGATGACACTGAACTGATCCCCATGTCTGTAATGATGCTCCAGGATGAAAAGAAGGGAGATGCAAGAACTGTGTGGGGCATTTAGTTGTAGAGTGTGTTTGAAGAGACAGAGCAGTATGAGGGAGATTTTGAGTATGAGGGAGATTCAGAAAGTAGAAGATCCTGCCTTTTAGACACCAAAAGGCTGGAACTTAATGTAATAAACGTATCTTTCTAGAAAAGGAGCCTCATTCTTGAAGGTATTACATTAGCATTTACTAGCACATTGCTTGTGAGCTATTAGACCCTTTATCCTGTAGGTCACCAGGTTAATCCTTACCAAGCCTGTCTGGATACAAAAGCTGCTCCCATGTAATGGATTTTGGTGTGTCTGAGTTCCAGTTCACACCTCATAAGCTCACCATCATGCTTTGCACTAATTGGCAGACTCAGAGCTGCCCAGAGATTCATGGGACACAAAGAAAGAAATAGACCTGTTATTCTTAGAGCAAGTTTCCCCTTCCCCTCCCATAGCAGGGTTGATGCTTGCCCTGCTGCTGCTCTGGAGTAACAGACAACTTGATTTAATACGATTGACATGTCAACACCTTTCATGAGCACTAACAGCCACATGATACTTTGTTTTGTTGAAAGAACATGTGCTGCATGCTCCCCCATGTTACGTGACAGAGGGAAACACAGGATGGATGTGAGGGCAAAGTACCCAAGGAGGACCCCAGACAGAAACAGACTTCTAAGAGCTCGTGCACTAAGATGCATCCCATCATACCACAGTCCAAGTGCCATCAGGACCCTTTGTGCCACATATGCATCAGGGTGCACAAGTAATAAGTGGGAGCACTATAAAAGGGAACAAAATCTGGGAATATCTGTCAACCTTTACAAACCTGTATGAGAAGGAGCACATGTTTAAATCCAAGTTCAGCATTAACTAGTATGAAACATTCCATCCCTGCAATTAAAAACATTACCAGTGACTCCAGACACACACTGGAAACCTAAGCAATTATCCCTTGGGTGCCAACAAGATTTAAGGACAGCACAAGGTTTGAAACCTGAGAAAAAAGTTATTATGCCTAGCTACCCACACCCTGACTCAAGAAGTTCAATGGGTTTTTCTGCACAGCATTAAGCTGTTGAACCAATGTTCCATTGTGTTTCCTGGTCACACTCCATATGACCTCAAACAGCATGCTTTCCAGGGGATGATACATTGCAACATCATGACTGAATACCATGCATTTCTGCTTCGGGCTGGGTATAGTCCCTCTTCCTAGCAGGAAAGCATATGGGCATTTTGAGATTAATTCTATTATCAGTTAGTCTTTCCATTTTTTGGGAGTTGACAGTACACAGGTGTTATTAATTCTGATATTA
This sequence comes from Gopherus flavomarginatus, assembly GCF_025201925.1. NCBI lineage: Eukaryota > Metazoa > Chordata > Testudines > Testudinidae > Gopherus > Gopherus flavomarginatus. The sequence goes on along the minus strand of NC_066617.1, from coordinate 49,554,687 downwards.
AGAAGAGTATCAGAGAGATAAGCTAAATTAGAGAGAGAATTAAAGTGTAAATGTTATTAAAATCTCAATAAAAAAATCAATCAGGCAAGACTAAAAATAGAATATTATGCTCTGAACTTTTTTTTAGCATTAAGAATTAAATGTACTGTATTTTTCTGAAGCAAAAGTTTGGGAATTCAAAAACAGCAGTTAAATTGCTGACTGAGATTACAGACAAGGAGCCTGTAGTTACACACATTCAATCACTCATAATGATTGAGGTAAAGCTTCTGGATGAAAAGGAAGGATGATTATTTTTGTAAAATGTTACTGATGTTTAAACACCAGTATGTACAGGTTTAAATCATAATGCAAGTGACACAGCCAGCCAAGCCATATTCTGAATATTTCAAAAATATTAAATTGTGTAAAATATCTGCACATATGGTGTAGATGATAAATCTTTCAGTAAGAGTCTCAGACAGACAGATGAAATTATATGTCTTTAGCATTTCCAGCAGATTTTTGTTAGTATGTAACAGTCGGATGGCTTAGCCACTATCTCCTGGATAGTTATGGGGACTCATTTCTTATGGGCAAGTTACTATAGATTGATTCCCTCATATCACACTTACAGTAAGTGCCAGGGACCTCCTTTTATGGGCATCATATTGACATCTTTCTCTCGGATTTGCAACTTTTGTCTGTCTCTCTCAGGCTGGAAGATGAGAAGGAATTATATCTTTTGATATCAATCTAAATTAGTGTAGTTTCGCTTCAGAGAGAAGAGCTATGAATGATCAGTACATTGAACGTCAAATTCAATTAATTCACTTTTCTCAGTTGTACAAACAACTTTGATTGACAAATGTAGAGAAAAGGAGACTGCCCAGCGTGTATGGGACCTAGAAAATCTAACCCAGGTGCATTTATTTTAAGCACAAAGTAAATTTCAGAATGTTACCTGGTAGGTCTCTTCAGTTTTTTCTTTCAGTAAATGAATTTGGAGCACTATCTTGATCATAGAGGTAGCTGCAACTCTGTGCCCTTTTCTGGTCCACAGACTGCATAGCCCCATTTCTGGTTCTTTGACCCCTAACCATGCCTTTACTGCTTCTAGGGTGGAATCCCAGAATTCTCCCACTCTTAGACCAGGCCTCGGGCTTCCACTGTGCTTACCCAGCAGGTCTGATTGGGTTCGGCATCGGTAGTAATACTCTTTGGTAGGTGTGATCAGTGATAAATTCAGTGACCGAAAACAACCTTCTCAAACCAAGAAGTACAGTTAAATCTTTAAGAGCAGAACATAATATAAGACAAAAAGGACTTTGTAACAAACAATAAAGGCCCACCATATCTGTCTTACTGAAGGCTTGCCATCCCTTGGAAGTTTAGGATAGCCTAACTGCTTCAGACCTCCCAAAGAGGTGTTCATGGGTGCTAGTGTGTTCCCCACAAACAGCTTCCTGACAACCAGCTGGTCTCCAGTCAGAGTCTTTTCAACTCTTTATTGTCCCTTTGATCTGTTCATTTCCAGCATTGGCAAGGCTTTGTAACTTGGCTGGCACCAAGGAAGTAGGTTCTTCACAGTTAATAGCTCAGGCTTGTCTCTTAACACCCTTGAAGTGTTTACCATAGAGTGTTTTATCTGGAACTGTTGTACCATCTTCCTGCTTGTTCTGTTTTATTCTATTCTGTATAGGTTTTTATACCATGCTCATCATTGTAGTATCTGACCACCTTCCAGTAGAGCACGAAGCAATATGACTACACAGGTCACGTGTTCGTTCTGTCATCCACTCCTCAGAGGGAGAAGTGTGGGGGGTGGAGTGGAGAGTCTTGTTTTGGTAGGTTTTTTTTTTCTTCAAATGTACCAGTTGGTATGAGTTTATACTAGAGAAAACAAAGTCAAAGAAATGTGGCTTGCACGTGGAGAGGAAAATGGTGAGGTTTGTGATAGTCCTTAGCTCCTGGGGAATTCCCCAAAAACCTATTATTAAACTAAACTAATATATTCATACAGTAAGTATCCCAATAACCCAATGTAGCCATAGACTAATTATCCCAATAATCCAGTCACATACAGTATTCATAAGATGTTACAGAGCAGTTTCCTAAATAATTACTGAGCAGCTCCATGCCCTTCACAAGCATATTAGTGCAAACAAAACTTTTGGAACAAAGAGACTAAGTTATCGATTTTCAAAGGCATGAATGGAACCGAGATGGCTAATTCACCTTGGCTTTTAGTGTGAGTTAGACCGCTACGTGGCATTTGTGCCAAACTCCCTCTCAGTCTCAAATTCTGCTCTTTAGTCATGTAGCTTCCACTGACTTCAGCAGGAACCACCATGAGTACCCCGTCGGCAGAAATTGGCCTTAGGTGCTAGTTAGTGGTTTCTTATTTTTTAAATAAATACCTCTCTCTCTCTCTCTCTCTCTCAATCCAGTTATGCTGGAATCCATCTTCAGTAAGGCCCAGATCCACAAAGGACTTAGGCATTGTAATACTTAGCATTGAAATGCCTAATTTCTAGGCACCCAGAAAATCAGAGGAACAGTAATGTGAGCCACAAAGCCTGAGTTAGATGTCTAGGCTCCCTATACAATACATAGTGAGAGAAAGGCACCTAAAAATGCCACCCACAAAAGCCAGCATGCTAGGCAAGGAGCTGCCTCAGCTTGCCTGTGGGAGATGCTGACAAGAGGGATGTGTGGTAAGCCCCACCTCTCTCTCAGAGTTAAGTGCCTAAATCCAGAGGCACCTATCTCTGTTAGTTATCCACAGACAGGTACCCCTTCCTAGGAGTACTCTTTCTCACATGAGTACCCTAACTGCTGGACTCTGGGATATTCTGATGTGAGTCTCCTTCAATGTCTCCTATTGAAGTTTTTAATGGTAATTGAATAACTATCAATTGGGGCAGAAAAACAGTGACTAGAATACTCACCTGAGAAGCAGGAGATCCCTGCTCAGTTTCCTACTTATCAGTCAGAGCAGGGACTTGAAGTGGTGGCCTCCCAGGGAGAGTATCTTAACTACTGGGCTCCTCTCCCAGGCATTTTGTGTGGAGCTAAGCAGCCTCTAAGCTCACCTACTGGATCAGGCATTCCTCCACCTATCTTCCCCTGGTTCGTGGCTTGGTCTGGGACTTAGACAGGAGATAAGCTCCTGGATGCCCAGAGGGAAACAGCAGTGTGCATGCCCAGAGGCAGAAACATAGGTGATTAGGGAACTTTTACCCTGAAAATGTCAGTGCTGAGTTTAGGCATCTACCAGGTTAGGCAGCAGCCAAGCAGAGGTTTTGTGGATCACAGTGGTGCCTAAAATTGGGAGTTAGGAGCCTAAGTAGCTTTGTGGATCTGGGCCTAAGTTACCAAGGCTTTCCATTATTTTCAGTTCATCAGTTGGCCCTCTCCCAACACTATTTACATACATTATATTACATTCACACAGATTTCAGTCAGTAATGAAAGTTAATTTCATTTACAAGGATAGTATATGTTGTTGATTTCTGGTGAGATATATAATGATTGAGAGAGATAAGTCTTTGACCAATGGTTAAAAATAATAATAAATAATAATAATAATAATAATGTCATGCCTACGCTTAACACTTCTCTGTTCTTCTTTTGAGGAGATACTATTCAAGCCTACAAACTGTGATTTTTATTAAGCTTGTAAACGAGATCTTCTCCTTTGAAATAATTTGTCTCATTCACTTCTAAAAATAAATAGCAGATTCCTGGCAATTGTTAAAGTAATACTAGTACTTCATTTTCCAAACACCGTTGCTGCTTTGAGAGTTGGAAAATCAGTTTACAGTAACGACTATGTCATAGAAAATGTAACTAGCCTTACTCCAAAATTAATGGGACATTAACACGATATACCAAACATACACATCCCAATGTCATTCATAATGAAACATCCAGAAATGGCATGTGGGGAAACAATAGTTCATATCCATTCCAATGCTCCAGCAATCATTTATTAACAAGAATCAGGCTCTGAAGTCTATTCAGCCTGTGATATGTTACAGTAATTTGCACTTGCATGATTTCTGTGTGTGTTCAGAATGCCTTACCAACAGTATCCAGCTGATATATAGCATATCTTGTTGTACAATGGTATCTGAGAATGCCTCTTTTTAATTAAGCGGGTGGCTTAATACATTTATCACCCTTAAAATTTGTTTCATGATAATGTTTTGGCTGGGAACTCTACAGCAGTGTCCATTGGTGAGGAGGAACCCCCCTTCCCAAGGGTTTTGTACTTGCACTAAGTTCCATAGGCTACAGAGCTGTGGGGAGGAGGAGGAGGAGGAGGACATGAGCAACCACTTTTAAACTGTTGTAGCAGTTTGGAGCATTACTCCAGCTGCATCGTTGCAGTGCCACTCAAATTCGGCCTGGCTGCCCCTCTGTCCAGATGGAGGCCTTGCTGACTCAGTGGTGGCTTGACCTGGCATATGGAGAGTCTGTTCCTGTACAGAGGAGCACAGGGAAGTCCACTGAGAACTCGACCCCTGACGTCACCAGCTGAAACACTGTGTTGGTAACAGGGGCATTTTGGCATCTGAGGTGGGGAGCTCAAATGATGCCCCCATGCCCCCTTGTTTGGGCCAAAACTTTGAAAGGTCTCAATTCTGCCTTCTTCCTGTTCTACTCCTCTCATGGTACTGCTCTGCTACCTACCTCAGTGAAGGAGAACTAACTTAAAATGCCTTGTTCAAAAATTTTAAATAACATTTAACTTTCAAATGCCTGAACAGCAAATGTAACTTTTCCTGTCTGCATAGTAAATACTGACATTTTTATCTGTTTGAATAATCAAAGTGGTGCTTTCAGTGCCTTCTTGGTTGCAAAGATTTGAACAGGTTCCTGCTGAAGGTCCACAGTCTGAGCCAGCTCATGCGCTATTGAGATGGTTGCAAGGCCAACCATCCTCTCTTGTATCATTGTGGAGTGTAGATGTGTTTTTATTAACTTCAGCTTGCAGAAGCTGCATTCTCCACTGACAACTGTTACAGGAAGTGTTAGAAGTATGCACAGAGCAACAGAAACAGTTGGAAAGAGGGTGGTCATCTTATTTGTGTACATATATTCCAAAACAGCCTTTGGAGTTGATCCTGCTGAAATGTATCTTGAAAGGGCTTTCAGTTCATCACCTAAATCACTCACATCAATATCATGCATGTAATCATGTGTCAACACTGTCTCTAGTGCCCTGCATTGCTGGTGTAGGTTTTCTTCAGGTATAGTGAGGAGTTTTGAAATATCATACAACATCCCAAATATACTGCTGTGTTCCTTGAGCTGCATGAAACGTTCTTCAACTGACTGTATTGCACAATTTAGCACCCAGTTAAAGAATTCAACTTTTAATTGTTGTTTGGGGTCTCTTATGGGATTATCCCATGCCTCGTAATCAAAATGTCTTCTTCTTTGGTGACTCTTGTATTCTTGAGTGGGTGGGAAAATAACTTCAGTGTGAAGTTCCTCTGCCAACTTCTGTGCACTCTTCAGAATGTTTTGAAATCCCTCATCTGACTGGTAAGACTGTAGGTATGACTTTGCTTTGTCCAGTTGTTCCATTGCTCCAGATATATCAAGGTCAACACCTTGGAATCTCATACTTACAACATTTATTTCAAACAGTATGTCATGCCACAACACTAAGCCACACAGAAATTTGAAGTTATGTATGTTTCTGGTGATTCCATTTCCCTCTGCTACTGTTCTCCCACAAACAGTTCCTGTCATAGCATTATCCTCCATAATAGCAACTATGACATCATCTATCTTCCCAATTTGGTGTTTGATAGGCTTTATCGCCTCCACTCAACTTTCCCATCATGTGGCACTCAGTGGTTTCAGTGTCAGAGAGGATGTTCCCAGATGTTGCTTCAAAATTTGCCATCGATGAGTTGATGCAGAGAAAAATATATAGATGCTTTGAATTACATTAAAAAATTCGGTAGCCTTACTGGAAGCTGATGCTGCATTACTGACCACCAAGTTCAATGAATGAGAACTGCATGGGACCAGGGCTGGCTCCAGGCACCAGCTAAGGAAGCAGGTGCTTGGGGGGGTGCGGAAAGGCAATACAAAGGGGCGGCACTCTGTCCAATATTGGGGCAGCCCATCTTGGTCTTCAGTGGGAATTCAGCAGTGGGTCCCTCAGTCCCTCTCTCCCTCTTTGAGCTGCCAAAGTGCCGCCAAAGAGGAAGAGAGGGAGTGAAGGACCCGCCGCCGAACTGCCGCCGAAGAATGGAGCGGTGCAATTGAGCTGCTGCCGAAGAGCCGCCGATCAGCTTTTTTTTTTTTTTTCGCCGCTTGGGGCGGCAGAAACCCTGGAGCCGGCCCTGCATGGGACCAAAAAGCTTGAGAGTTTAACTCTCAGATTCGTGTCTGCACTCCTCTGTTCTTTCCTCTCATGTCGGCACCATTATCGTAGCCCTAACCTCTCATGTCAGCTATTGCAATTCCCATATCTTCCAGCTTTTTAAGAATCACATTTGTCATACCAGCTCCTGTAGTATCATCAATGTCAATAAATTCTAGAAAATGCTCTCTGACAGTCACCATTGCAGGGACATTTTCATTAGGTTCTGTTGTTATTACAAAACGCACCATTAAAGTCATTTGTTCCGTATGGCTGATGTCAGGTGTGCAGTCCAGAATAACAGAGTAATATCTTGCTGACTTCAGATCTGTCGACATCTTTTGTTTGACTTTTGTTGCCAGTAACTCTATGATCTCAAACCAAGGTAGTGGTATGTGTACATTTCTTGGGTGGTGACTCTTCTTAGATGCTTCTGGAGTACAGCATCAAACTCAGCCATCAGCTCCACAGTTTTAAGAAAGTTTCATTGGTTGGCAATACAGCTGATCTGAAGTGCCATGCAGTGCTAGGTTTTGGGTAGCATGCATTCTCACAATGGCAATGAGCCTTTTCAGAACATTTTGCCAGTAAAGAGACTTTGATGCAATCTTCTCTTGATGCTGATCATCTATGGTGGCCTTTAATCTTAGTCTCATCTCAAGCTCTTTCCACCTATGGAATGCTCTCTGGTGATTTGCTGCCTTCTCATGCTAGATTTCTAGCCAGATTTTTCCAGTCCTTTGTTCCTGTAGAATCCAATGTGGCTGGAACATTAGCCTGGAAGAGTTTGCAACAAAAACAGTATGCAGCATTCTGGGATTTTGAGTACATAAGCCATGGCCTCTCCACTTTGTCACCATTGGGGATTTCACGCCAGTAACGTGCTGGATGGAAACTTCTATTTTCATTGTCTTTGGAGAACATGAAGTTTTTCACTTGCTGTGGCCCATGCAGTACAAGGAAGTCCCTCAGGCTACTGCTCAAGTAGGTCGACAGTCCTGGATCATCTACACTTAAAGAACTAAACTCAGCAGCAGCTGTTTCTTGCACCTCCACCACACTCTCCTCTGATTTACACTTTTCTTCAAGAATGTGCATAGTTACACCCATTTGCGATGGAGATATGGATGCTGCAATAGCTGCCAGGTGACCTGCACTTTGGCTAACTGGAAGATCAGGCATCTCATCACCCACATCCTCACTGGGGCCATAAGGATCAGCATGAACATTTATGTCTGTGTCTCAGGAGAGCTCCTTCCTGCTTAGATAGAAAAGCTTCCTTTGCTTTCTTTTTTTTTTTTAATGAATGCTGCCTCAGAGAAGTGTTTTCTTCTTTCACTCATAACTGCTGTTCTGTGCCAGCTATAGTGGCTCAACACTCAATTGAAGGGGACAAATAAGCAGGCTGGTAGCAGGGCCTTTGTGAGGGGAAATATCAGCATCTTAAGGGCCTAACTGGCTCCTACTACTTCAGTTGACTGCCTATTCTCCTCAAGCGGGTTCAGGGAAGCAGCAGGAAACAGGAAGCTCCCTGAGAAGCTGGTGTTAATCAGTCCAAGCTCCTGGGGATGCTAGAGAGGTAGGTTCATAAGAGGCTTCTCCTACTCCTCTCTCTCCCTGCAGCTCCTGCTGCTTTCTGTTATTCCCTCTCACCTTTTCTCCTGCCTGCCTGTTATGTCTCTTGTGACCTTCTTCCTCCAGTGCAGCACTCCACCATCTCTGTGCATCTAGAGCAGAGAGAATACATATGATCAGCAGCAGACACAATTTTCTACACTCTGGATCCTATTGGTGCACCCCCACAGTCTGGCACCTGAGGTGGCCGCTTCAGTTTGCCTCATGATAAGGCCAGCCCTGGTTGGTAATAGAGGAGAGACTCCCTGGCTGAGGGACACTCAGGGTACCTCTGGGAAAAATGGGGTGGGGACAAGAATTTGTCTCCCTTCCAGAATTATCAGAGTTGGTGCCATTAGCATGACAGGAAGGATTTGATTTGTGAGACGATACAAAGAATTTTGGTAAAGAATCAAATTCTTCCTATTCTCCCTTTCATGTCACCATGAGAATGTTGGTGTTTAAACTAGGATCCAGACCTCAATTTTTCAAGATCTCTTTATGCTAAATCTGCAGGCTTCCAAACACCTGGTCCTAACAGAAAACACTGTTAATTCAGTAGTGCTTCACTCATTGTATAGGGTGTTCCCTGATGTGAAGCTCTTTGCCCTGTGGAGCAACAAGCTGCATTGACTTCATCCTCAAAGCTTGTAAATTCCTCCAACTGGAATTCTATAGTTGTCTGGAGCTTACATACTCTGCTTCAGGTGCCTTTAACAAAGGCATAATACATTTTAAAAATGTGACGCATCTTAACATGCAAAAGTAAAATGCCAACTTTAAACACACATAACATTAAAGCTACTGAACAAACTTCCTTTAAACTTGGCTTGTATTTTGAACCTCAATGAGATATAAACAAGAGAGCCAAGACTGATTTTTCTAGCTTCAGTTTCTCATTTAATCAAAGCACAGAATTTCAGCTCCCAGGTTACAGGGAAAGTATTATTGTCAGGCATACACACTGTACCTCAGACATGACTTAACATATTTGATTTAAACCTTAATAAAAGAGACACACCTTAGAGCTGAGGTCAGCTGGATTATTTCAGTCTCAAAATGTATGAGAGAAAATTACAAGCAAGTGAAAAAAAGAGAGATTACAATAGAAGCTGGAATTCTAACCTTAATAATCAGGCACTAGCATCAGAGGGGTAGCCGTGTTAGTCTGGATCTGTAAAAGCAGCAAAGAATCCTGTGGCACCTTATAGACTAACAGACGTTTTGGAGCATGAGCTTTCGTGGGTGAATACCCACTTCTTCAGATGCACGTGGTGGAAATATCCAGGGGCAGGTATATATATGCTAGCAAGCAAGCTAGAGATAACGAGGTCAGTTCAATCAGGGAGGATGAGGCCCTGTTCTAGCAGTTGAGGTGTGAAAACCAAGAGAGGAGAAACTGGTTCTGTAGTTGGCAAGCCATTCTTGACACCATCAGCTCAGGATTGAACAAAGACTGTGAATGGCTTGCCAACTACAGAACCAGTTTCTCCTCTCTTGGTTTTCACACCTCAACTGCTAGAACAGGGCCTCATCCTCCCTGATTGAACTGACCTCGTTATCTCTAGCTTGCTTGCTAGCATATATATACCTGCCCCTGGATATTTCCACCACGTGCATCTGAAGAAGTGGGTATTCACCCACGAAAGCTCATGCTCCAAAACGTCTGTTAGTCTATAAGGTGCCACAGGATTCTTTGCTGCTTTTACAGGCACTAGCAGCATCTGCTATAACATAATGTGTTATATTTAAGTAAATATTTGGATAGTAACTGAAGTATTTAGAGGACATTTAAAGGAAAACTGCAGTGGAGTGAGAACATAAGGTTTTCTAGATCAGCGTAATGAATCTAGTTCCAACATCCTTCATCAAGCTGTAGCACTTTTACTGCTGTACACCTAATCAAACTGTAGTGTCAAGTGCATAGGAAGGGTTCTTCCTGAAGACGAGGTCAGACTGAAGGAAGTTAATGATGGTTCTCTCTCAATTTCTGCCTACGTACATCACCAAAATGAAATGCTACTCACGGTTTGTGCAAATCTTTTAAATATGATTATCCCTCTCGTTCTTGCATGCTTTGATCATCAGTGAAATAAATCACAGGAGTGACATGTAAATTGTCAGTAGCTTTCAGTGTTCACATCCTCTTAAAAACATTTATGTCAGAGTAATTGTTTCAAGCAGCTTGCGGAGTTAGGTAAATACCTGTTCATCAAATAACTTTTTGAAGGTTGTCTTTGCAACCATAAGGACTGAAGATTTATTTATTTTTAAATTTAATGCTGGATTGTGACACAGGAAGGGAGTGCTAGCTCAACAAGCCACTGAGAGCCAGCATAATTCAGCCTTGTCTAAGCTCCCTGAACCATGAGATTTGCTCCCAGTCTATAGGGAAGCATAGTATGTACAGCTATAGGCATAAAATTAAGTGTCATAAAACTTCCCATCCAATTTGTATAATGTGTAGTTATACAAAGGTATGGACAGTTTCTCAAGTACATATAAATGCTCAAAGATTTTTAATAAATGTGAATGTCTAATGAAATTTCTGTCATACCTGATATTAGAGTTGTGGAGCTTTAAAATTCCCCACATTCTATAGTAGAGGTAGGCAACCTATGGCACATGTGCCAAAGGCGGCATACGAGCTGATTTTCAGTGGCACTCATGCTGCCTGGGTCCTGGCCACCTGTTGTGGGGGCTCTGCATTTTAATTTAATTTTAAATTAAGCTTCTTAAACATTTTAAAAACCTTATTTACTTTACCCTACAACAATAGTTTAGTTATATATTATAGAGTTATAGAAATAGACTTTTTAAAAACATTAAAATGTATTTCTGGCACGCGAAACCTTAAATCAGAGTGAATAAATGAAGACTTGGCACACTACTTCTGAAAGGTTGCCGACCCCTGTTCTATAGTCAAGGAAAGTCACTCGTCAGGTCAAGAGCCCTCTGCAGGAGAGGTGGGAGTTTAAGACTCCAAAACTGTGTCAGTAATTATACTTTGTTCTTACGTGTAGATTCTCATCCAGGATTCTCAGAATCTTTAGAAAAGGTACAAAGTATTACCTTACCCAAGTTACAGTTGAGGAAACTGAAGCATGGACATGTCATGAGATTTGCCCAGTGCCACTAGCACAATCAGGAGCAGAACCAAGGCTCTCCACAAAAAGTCCCCTTGCTTTAAACATTAATTCACGTTATATCCTACCACAAAACACCCAAGCTTTATTGTGGGAATTACTGTTTGGCTGAGGTATTCAGAACAACTTCAGTGCTGGTTTTTTGTTGCTATTGTTCCCAGATGCGGTCTGTAAGCCGAATATTTAAATTCATTGACATGCCAAAAGAAGAAACAAAAAACACTAAGCCACCAAAAGATGACCAGCTTACAGGGGTCCTCATAATTGAAAACAAGCATGCAAAGGAAGAGAAGCCCTGGCCATCCGGAGGCCAAATGACTGTTAAGAATCTCACAGCCAAGTATATTGATGGAGGAGCTGCTGTTTTAGAAAACATTTCTTTTTCAATAAGTCCTGGACAGAGGGTGAGATATTGTTTTGTCTTGTTTGAACTGACTTCAGTTAAGTTTATCCCCCAAAATTCCCTTTATGAAACAATTGAATTACTAAAGTGTTGGCTGACTCTGGTAAATTTCTAATAAACAAAAATGGGAAATAGCTGCACCAACACAGGGTAATTATCTAAATCGCCTCAAAAAGGAATGAAGTTTCCATTTGTTTTTAATAAGAACTTAGCTGTGAAGTTATTAGATACAGGTTGAAAATTGAGGGGACAAAATAGCTCAGAGCTACTAGAAATCCTGAGAGTGGTTACAGCTCAATGAAGTATGACAAGGACTTGTTTGGGGTGTGAAAGTAGAGAGTATTGATTACATACCTAAGTAATAATTCACCAAGTTCTATTCCTGCACACGAATTTGGCTGCTTTCTCTGTTAGTGCTTCTCCCTGGGTGGAGGGAAGTTTGCTAATAAAGAGAGATTTTGGGGGCAGACTGACCCAAATAGGGCACAGAAGAATACAGGATGATGTGCCAACAGTAATGCATCACTAGCTCGAGTATTCAGAGGAATGTGAGCTCCGAACCACTCATCTGATGTGTAAAGCTGTCTTCAAAGGGCCGTACAAACATTAACTCATCTTCACAGCCCATTAAGCCCAGATTCAGGAAATCATCCATTTTCAGGAAAATCCCATTGAAGTCCGGTAAGTACTTTCCTGAATCAAGGCCCCAGTGAGGAAGATGTAGGCAGGTTTAGCCCTATTTCATGGCTGAGGAAACAGAAACAGAGAGGTTAAATGATGTTCCTAAGACCACACAGTGGGACAGATCTCTACTTGCTGTAAGCTGCCATAGCTCCATTGACTTTAATGGAACTATACTGATTTACACCAACTGAGCATGTAGAGGAGCCAAAGATTGGAACTCAGGAGTCTGACTTCTTTTAGTGTCATCCTCTAAACCACTCTCCCTCTGGGATGAGATGTGCTGTGCTCTCTGTGATACCTAAAGTGGGGGTGGTGGATTAAATTTCACTTCACTTACTACCTGGAAAATTGATTGATGCCAAAGGACAATGAAAAGGAAAGATTTTTATGTGCAGTAGAGAGAGAGGCAAAAAGCTGCATTGCAATTAAAACAAGGATGCCTTTTACAACAGTGTGCCTAAGAAGTTCATTTCAGTTTCAGAAGTTTTCCCTTTACTTGAAATGGTGACTACCACTAGAACTGGTCATGTCTCTAGAAGCAGAATGAACTTTAAGTGCACTATGGTATTTTACCTTGCAGCTAGATCCTTGTAAGATCCCCCTGTTGAGGATAATAGAAACAAGGATGAGAGCTAGGAGATGAGAGGCCAAGTATCTCCAGTGCTTTTTAACTCGATCGTAGCAGCAGGCGCTTAGCCCTCACTCCTCCCTTGGAGTCAGGTCTGATGCTGTGTTGTTCACTTTACAGGGAGGGTCCTGAACAGCAGGAAATTTCCACCACTTCACTTCCAAAATTGTCTTGTTCCCATCTGCCAAAGCAGCCCAGGCTCAGATTGCACAGCATTAGCTGTGAGAAAATACACTACAGTAAAAGCCATTAGTGTGTCAACATTTACCAACTGTTCCCACAGGTATTGCCTATTCTAAGTACAGGGGATAAGAAGAGGCAATCTTCAATTCCACTGTGTGGGAAATGCAAATTATTTAAATAGCAACCACTGTTTTTAGGAAGCATCAGATCCTTCTGCTGTGGCATAATGTCACAGAAAGAAGTGCACAAGTTTAAAGAAAATGAAGGCCTCATTGTGGCCCTGGCTGCAGAATCCAGCCTTAATAAGGAAGAGATTGTTTTGCACAAGTCTGATGGTCATGCATTTAGAAGTTCCTTCATTAACTGATATTGTGTCATCTGCAGTATTTTGTCAGTCCTGCTAAGTTATGGAGAAACCAGAATACGTATTGCAACCATAACATAGGGCCAGAGTCTGATCTCACTGATGCCAGTATCAATGAGGAGCAAAATCATCAAAGTCAATCACGTTACCCCAGTGTAAGATCAGAGTTAGGCCCATCTTAACAACATTGCTGAAATACAATACATGCTTGTTTTCATTTGTTTGAATTTTCTGAAGGGGAATCCGCTACAATATGGAAGGAGAAGGGCTGTAGGAAGGATGGGTAATAAATAAGGGTAATGGATAAGTAAATTTGTGCTCTTTGGCTAAATGCAGAAGGACAAGTTCTCTCCTTGGGTAGCTAAATGAGGTTACACAAAAGAAAGAACAGAATCTGCCCCAGTGTTTCATATCTCTGCTGAGGTCCTTTACCTTTCCCAAAAACAATGGTAATACAAATTCTATCCTATTAAGTTCTGTATGGTATAGTCCTTCAGTTGTGCTGCTTCCTTGCTTTGTGGTTTAATGCATGAACAATATTAAGCAAGGAGTCTCCATTCACTTTGAATTATTTTAACATTGCAGGTGGGTCTTTTGGGAAGAACTGGGTCAGGGAAAAGCACTTTGCTCTTTGCCTTTTTAAGGCTGCTGAATACAGAAGGAGATATGCAAATTGATGGCGTCTCTTGGAACACAATCACTGTGCAGCAGTGGAGAAAGGCATTTGGAGTTATACCACAGGTAATGATCAATGAAGTGACAAGGTTTTAAGTAAGATTTTCCCAGTGTCGTACCTGGTTATTTTTCCATATGCAAACACACATGTTGAGCCTAGTGTTAGTTGTTTTTAACTGAAAATCAAAACCAAGAACAAAAGTGTAGATTCTCTGAAAGAGCAATGTGTAGCTCTCTTCTGTAACAGGGCTTTGCCTTTCACCAACAGCTTGCTGCAGCTCTTACTGACAGCAAATTCCTAGAAAGGGAAAAGTAGAGTACACGCAGGCATCACAGCTTCACTGCCTGCTTACGCCCCTCATTGTTCCAAAATGCATTAGTGCCACTTGTAGAAAAGTGAAACCATTGATTTGACATGGTGATGTCACCTATTGTCTTTTAAAGCATCTATATTACATTTTAATGAATTTGAATTATAGTTCTTGCACATTTCCCTTTACAAATTGGTAGCCATACTGCCAGTAACTTTCCTCTCACTTTAGTGGCCTGGGCTCAGTTGATTGTTAGATTGAGGGCTGGCTTATATCCATCTATGGCAGTGGTTCTCTACCTTTCCAGATTACTGTACCCCTTGCAGGAGTCTGATTTGTCTTGCATACCCCAAGATTCACCTCACTTAAAAATTACTTGCTTACAAAATCAGACATAAAAATATGAAAGTGTCTCAGCACATTATTACTGAAAAATTGCTTATGTTCTCATTTTTACCATATACTTATAAAGTAAATCAATTGACATACAACTATTGTATCAGAGGGGTAGCCAGCCTAGTCTGGATCTGTAAAAAGCAACGAGTCCTGTGGCACCTTAAAGACTAACAGATGTATTGGAGCATAAGCTTTCGTGGGTGAATACCCACTTCATCAGACGCATGTACTTACATTTCAGTATATGGTATATAAAGCAGTATAAACAAGTCATTGTCTGTATGAAATTTTAGTTTGTACTGATTTTGTTAGTGCTTTTTATGCAGCCTGTTATAAAACTAGGCAAATATCTAGATGAGTTGATGTACTGCCTGGAAGATCTCTGCATACCCCTGGTTGAGAACTACTGATCTACGGTACTTATATAGCAGCAATTCTCATACTATCTGAGCCCTTGACTATCATAATGCATTTATCCTCACAATGTCTCTGTGAGATTGGAAGTACTAACACTTTACAGATGGGGAACTGAGGCAAAGAGATACTAGGATCTAGATTTCCAAAGGTATTTAGGCTCCTAACTTTTACTGAAATCAATTGAAGTTAAGAGCCTAAATACCTTTGAGGCTCTGGGCCTAAGCAACTTGCCCAAGGTTCACACAGCAAGTCTGTGGAGGAGCAAGAAATTGAACTTGTGTCTCCCGAGTCTCAGGCTAGCACCATCCTTCCTCTCTGCTTATATTAGTATGCTACCTGATGGGGAAATGAACATTATTGAGAGTAAGTTATCTAGAGTAAATAAAATATTATGTAGTAGAACTAAAAATAAAGTGTAGTGATTGGTCATTGTAACAGGAGGACAGAGAACTATGACAGATTAAACATCATGCTTTTTATTTTATTGATGAAAATTGTTAGCTCTCTCCAAAAATGTTGACTTAGAACGTCTTGAACTGGCATTTTTGTGTTTTGAAAGCTTTATGCTGCATGAGTTTTCACTTACACACAGAATTTATCTTCAATCCTTAGCCAACCATTTGAGTGATGCAGTATAACTGAATTAGCAG
Organism: Gopherus flavomarginatus; assembly: GCF_025201925.1. NCBI lineage: Eukaryota > Metazoa > Chordata > Testudines > Testudinidae > Gopherus > Gopherus flavomarginatus. The sequence continues at coordinate 49,538,849 of NC_066617.1, read as the reverse complement.
TAGACTACAGTCTTACCAGTAAGACAGATATACACAATATCAGAAGGCAGAGAACTACAGTAGGCCAAGTTACAGCTAAGCCTTCTACACCAGCAGGGGGATTCACCGAGTGGAGGATAGGTAGTGTTTCCAGCATCACCCACGTCCATGATGGGGAAGCTATAGTTCTTTCTGAGGACTCCATAGGAGCTTCACTGCCTCCAGACACTCAATCAGTGCAGTTTTTGGCCAACAAGTTTGGTTCACTTTTTGGCCAGCACCACCCACTCTTTAGGCTTCACTGGGCCATTATTTCTCCCCAGCACAGAGAGGTTGCAGCAGCTTCCTACCACCACAGCCTAAGCCCCTAGCAGACTTTCCACCACCACCATTAATCACTAAAGTAAACTGGACCCCATTGTGGACCAGTGTTTCTGTCACTCGAGTGGCAAGCTGTGACTATCACAGAGACTTAGGGTATGTCTACACTGAACACTCTTTATGGCAGTATGTAGAATACATACGCTGCATGCCTTCCTAGCACGGGTATAAATAGCAGTGTAGATGGTGAGGCTCAGCTTAGATGAGTAGAGTAAAGACATGCCAAAATGTCAGTGTATGTCCCCTATGTGGCTCATTACACACCCAGCAGTGCATCCCCAATATACCCTGCTATTTTTGGAAGTGTAGTGTCCTGCTGCCTGCCCTTCTGCCAGAGCTTTTCCCCATCACAGAGAAAGACTCTGGCAGTAGGGAAAAGCTCTGGCAGGAGGGAGGCATCGGGAAGGGCTCTGGCAAATCCCTGCTGGGAGAGCCTTTCCCTGCTACCAAAGTCTTTCCCTGACTCATGTAGCTACACACCGCAGTGTGGATGCAGCCGGCTTTTCACTGTGGTGTGTAGCTACACGTGCCCTACATGCCACCGCAAGTGGTATGCAGTGTAGACATTGCCTTAGTATTACATCAGCATTTGCTAGTTAGCAAGTGAACAGGTGATATACTTTCAAATAGTTGTAAAGATTGAGGGATCTTCACAAACTCTTTCATTAAAAAGGTCTCTGTCAGGTTACTCATTTTTAAATAAGGGGTTCATTCCTGGTTATTTAGACTAATACAACCCAGGGCTCTAACTTTATTTCCTTTCTTCATTTGGGTACATGGGCCAAAATCTGCTCTCCATTACACTGAAATAAAACTGGACTAATTGCATTCAAGTGACTGGAGTGACTCCCAATTTGCCTCAGTGTACCGGAGAGAAGAATTTAACTCTTGTTGATGGGTTGTTAATGAGTGCTGAGCATCTGTAGCATTGTCTTCTCTGTGGTTATGGGGAAAAATAGATGAAATGCTCATTTTGGTGAGCATCAGGAATGGCTTAGATTTTGCAAACACAAAATGGAGGCACAACATTTTTTTTCTACTTCTCTTGTCTTTTTTCAGATTCTGACATTCTTTGCGATTCCGCTCCCCCTCCCAATACAAATATTTCAGCATTAGAGTTCTTACTTTTCTTTAAGAAAAATATAAAGTAGACTTTTCCTGCTGCTAAGCTACACCCTTCCCCAGATGGAACCAAGAACCATGTTGCATAACTTCCTAGTCAGATTCTTTTCTTGTCTGTGCTTTGTTGACAGCTTGGTTGGTCATACTCTGCCTACTGATCCCATACTCTGCTGGTAAGGTGCTCTCTGGTTAGCTGACTTATCTCCTGTTCTCCCCCCTTCATTGCTTTGTTTCTTCACCTCCCCTTGCTTGACTGTGTCATCTCGTAAGTTCCCTTATTTTCCCTTGTCTCCGGCCTAGTCTCCTTTTTAATGGTTTACCAGCATAGCTATGTTAGTTAGGAGTGGGAGGGTGGGGAGGAAGAATCAAACCTCTAACCAATGCCGTGCCAGCAAATGCCCTAGTGTAGACGCAGTTATACCAGCATAAAATGTCTTTCGTTTAGGAGATAGGATAAGCTTTACCAGCAAAAACTCATTTGCCACTGTAAGCTTCATCTCCCCCAGAACAGTTTGCCAATATAACTATACCAACAAACCCTTTCTAGTGGAAATAGGTGAAACAAGTTAAAAAAAAAAACAAGAAAAAAAATAAAAACAAGTAAAAAGGTGAATGCCAACCGGAGGAGTTCTGCTCATATGCTCCTAGTGAAGCACAGTGTCAGTCAAAGGTATGCAAATTTATAACAAAAAATACACCAGCTCTGAGGTAGCGCTCTAAATTGGCAGCAGATAAAGAGGAACCATAGAAAGGTGTTAGAAACTGAGTACATGGCAGTTTATTTCATGCTTTCCCCCAAAAAATCCCTATCACCCACCTGAAAATCCCCTCCCTAAAAAATCCCTATCACGCACCCCAAACCTACCAAAAGTGCAGTATTCTCTAGGGGGTAAGACAAAGAATTTAGCATCAGGAGGCCTGGATCCTACTTCCAGCTTTGCCCCAATTATATAAGTTTGTGCAAGGAACATAACCTCTGAGTTCCATTGTTTCGCCATCCGTCAAATACAATAATAATATTTATTCCTCTGTGAAAGGGCACAAGATCTGTGGATGAAAGGGGCTATAATTATTATCCACATCTTTTGGTAACACTTACAGGCTCCAAGCAGGTATCAGGCGTTCATTGTGCCAGGTACTGTACAAACAAGTAAAACAAACATGCCGTGCCCCAGAGAGCTCACAAGACATAACATATGGCTAAAGACATACAGAGGTAGGGAACAAGGTAACAGTGAAGGTGGGTATGCTTAAGTAGCCTCAGTGGTTAGGGTAATCACAGTGCAAAGTATTATTAACAAAAGCCTTTCAGTGACAGTAGCCAAATACCCATATAAATGATAGATGCACTAATGTAAAAACAAACTTGATTCTGCAGCTGTTAGCAAAATACAATAGACTGAGATGACATTAGTTGTATAACCTGCTCCTCCACTAGCCAAAAACAGGCTAGTTGTTAAAAGTTATGCATGTAGTCCAGTTTTAAAGTGCTTTTAATGTGGACATTTAAAGAGAACCCAGTTCAAAAAAAAAATTATCTTTAGCCTCTTAAATAAAGTTGCATGGCCTGTGGGCCGGGCTGCCAGGCCCCTACCAGATCTGTACTGCACTTGGGGCTCCTGTCCTCAAGCCCCACAGTCAAACACTGAGCAATTGCTATGAAACTGCACATTAATCCTCAGAAATGCCCAACTACAGAGTGAGATTAGCTGTCCACCAGCACCCTCCCCACAGGGGGAAAAATGTTTCATACACTACGCAGCCTCTTCCACCAAGAGAATAAAGAGACTTTTGTTCTCTAGCCTTCATCTCAGGGGGTTGTTCATCCTCTCCCTGGAATCTGGCCGACAACAGCCCACAGATATTCAAAGTCCTACAGAGGGCTGTTTGAACAATGTAAGAACATTGGAAGGGCTGAGTTTTTCGTACACTACTAATCACCCCATGACAACCTTCCCTTCTCCTACCATCCCCCATCTTTGCCATTTCTTAAAATGATAATGGAAGGCCTCAATTGCCCTGTGCATGCCTTTCTACAGATGATTGCCAATAGTTGCCCTTTCTACAGATGAGGGTTCCTGCAGTGAATCACACCAGTGATCCATCTAATCAGGCTTCCCCTCTCTGACAGTGGCTAATAATAGAAGCTACAGTGGAAGATGCAAGAAACCAAACAAGGGACAGTATGACATAGCTGCCCAGAGGGGAAGTTTCTTTTTATTCCTCATCAGTTATTGGTTGGTTTTTGCCCTGGGAGTTTATACCCGTCTAGAATATTTTTTGAAAACTTTAATATGAAGCAGCAACGTGAGATATCTGGTTGTTTGAAGTGTGGTCAAGTGAGACCCATCTCATTATTCAGGGAAGTCTTACTAGCCCACCTCCAGCAACAGTTACATCACATGATTTACAGGCCTGTGCATTCAGTAAGAGTGGGCAGCCGTGTCCAATTTCAATGTAATTAAGTTATCTTGTGCACTGTCATTCACAGAAGTTACACCTCAAGGTATTTGACTAAGTTAAATTAAGAAATACTCTCAGAAATTGAGCCAGTTTGGATCTGAGCATACTGTGAGGTTGGGGCCTGTTTCTCATTAGAATAAAATGAAGAGGAGCCTGAGAACAAAATTAAGGAGTATAGCCAAGGGAACGGCATCATTGAATGATATGCAGAGAGTGAGGCTCTTATTCTGATATTTCCTTGATCACATCAGATGTGATAATGATGTCCTATTTCAGGCCTCTTGGCAGTGTGGTACAGCATATCACATACAATTTTACAGATTTAAATGCCCAATATATATTAAAAGGAACCAGACATGGAGAATAGGTTAAATATAGTCTCTGGGACTGCAAGCTAATGAAAAGTGATGATACCTTTTGTTCTTACACCCTCACCCCCCCACACACTTCATTTTATAGGATTTAAGAAGGAAAAGTGACAGTTACTTGTTTCCAGCTCAAATGGTGGTTTGTCTTTATACTATTCAACCTACCTCCTTCTGCATCCCTCTTTATATTCCTGAGACCATTTCCTTTCAGAGTTCATAGGCAGGGCTGTTATGCAGGGTTCCAAGTAGCCTCTGTAAAATGCAGAGAGCTGAAAAGTGCAACTCCCCATAGATCCCCATAGCAAAGGTTTTGCAAAATCTGAAATCTTGCAGTGGATTCAGGGAAATCAGCATTACAATACAGTGGGCCATCTGCTGCCTTAGATCCATGTGCAGAACTCCTATAGAGATCAGGAAAGGCTCCACATGCTTACTGAGGGCAGCATAGAGATTGTTTCCTGCTCTGAGGGCTCAGTCTTGCAAAGTACTTAGCACCTTCAATTCCTGATGAGATCCATGGGAGATGAGGGCAATTAATATCTTCATGGGTTGCTCAGCACCTTGCAAGACTAGCTCCTGAAAAGCTTGCAGAAAGCCCTACAGTTTTCAGTGCTTTTATCTTCCAATTCTCTGTTGTAAATATTTTAAAACTGATGAAAGCATTCATGGATGCCTGTGAAATCAGAACATTTAAACCTTTGCATATGGAGATTAAAGGGACACCCTCAATTTGAAAAATCACATTTCCATCTGAAAATGTTTTACCTGCTCTCATGGTGATAACCTCAAAGATGATTGAAAGAGAAAAAAAAATCTCTTTCAGTTTGCTTACTTTCTTCCGGTGACTGCACTTTACGTGTAGTCACTGTCACTGTTTTACAATGAAGCATGCTCTTCCTCAACTCCAATACCTGTGAGAGTGTGGGAGAGTTTGCCAGGAGCAAGCAGCAAAGCTGGAAGCCTAATGAATGAGTAGAGCTGACCAAAGTATGATTCCATTGTGCAGCAACTTTCAAAGCTTGTTTTCGTTCCATGTTGGAATGAAAACTAAGCCCTTCAAATGTTTTCACAAAGGGCATGCATATGTGTAGATAGAGGGCCCTGTTTCCCATCTTCAAGTCCCTGCTTTGCTTGATTCAGAGCAGGATTTCCATCCCCGATCACTCAAAATCACAAAGAGCAGGTCCTGGAACCTGGGTCTTCCCCATTCTAGGCTAGTACCTAACCACCAGGAAGTCTAGCTGGCAGCCTTCCTGATGAAAGTTTTGTCAATATCAGTATGCTCTGAAGAAACATTTTCCCACAATTTGATTTTGGCAAAAATGTTCTGACCAGCTCTACTGAAGAGGCAGTTAGCTAGAGCATGTACAGAGAGAAAGGGCAGGGTGGAGGAGTGGTGGGCCTGAACAAGTTTAGGGGTATTCTTCTTGGCTCACCTACACATTGGCAGAAATATCCTTATACATATCTTTAAGGGTAAAAGAAAAAACACACACACACACCACAGTACACAATTTAAAGGATACTATATCAGAAGAGTGAATTTAAATGAATTCAAATGGTCAGTGTACCAGTAAATAACCAGAAGAATAATGTACCAAACTCGAGATTATTAGGTCTAACTTTCAGTAGGCCTTGCAATATTTTACATGTTATTTATACCAAGACACTATTTTCCAGAATCTTAATGGCAATGCAGGTATGGTTTGTCAAGTAATTGATTCAGACAGCTAATTCCTGACCTAATTTTTTTCAGGTATTGGTGGTGGATATATCAGGAATTTTTAAAGGTTCATTCTTCATGTTAGGAGCTATTTCCCCAATTTAGTATTTCATGTAATATCTATATGCACAATAATGCCAAACTTTACAGGAAAAAAAATCTTCTTTTTTTCTCAGTCTCAAAATTAAAACTCAGAAGATACAAGAATACAATTTATATTCTGATTATGACACTTCATGAATGCATGCAAGTACTGGACTCTTACCACTTATTAATGAAATAAATGTAGTGAACATCATCTAGGCCAGCATAAACTTATTGGTTGGCAGTGACTGCTGGCCTGTGACGAAGGACAGTGTCGCTTGCGGGAAGGAAATAAGTTTAGGGAAACATGGCAGAATTTGTTAAACCCATTCGTGTCCCAGCCCCAAAGGGACATTTTTAAGGTCTCAAAATCAGGGTTCCAAGAGCTGTGCAGGGTGCCTTGGTTCTCCTCCTATAGCAAATGGTTCTCCTCATCAGGCCAATCAAACCAATCTGTCTGCCTTTGTTGGGTTATGAGGGAAACTTGGAAAGAGCCTGAGATCCCTTATAGACTGTATTTCCCCCTCCATATTTCAGAACAGAGCGTAGATGAAGGAGGAGGGTTGCTCCTGTCTATTATGTATAGGAAATTGTTATGCAAGAGGTTTTAGGTGTAAACTCCATTTTGCACTACATGTAATTACTAACTAAGGAGCACACTTTCTAGCTGGGTAACATGAGATTCCTGCTAGAAAACACACATGCAGTTATAGGTCTATATTTCTGCATGTAATTGCATGGGTAATAATGGCAGCTATGTGCACAAATGCCTATTTAATTGCCTCCCATTTTCAAATTTCACATTGCAATGAACCCACTGGCTCATTACTGAGCTAGTGAGAAAGGATTTAGCCAGTGTAAGGAGCTGTGTTAGCCAAGTCAATATCCAGCCAGTATCTAATCCCCAGAGTACAGAGAAGAAAGTATTCTGGAGTCAGAAGGGACCAGGCTGGGCCAAGAGACAGATTGTGTGAGAGTTTGGGAGTTGGCAGCAGAACTAAGGGCAGGCAGAAGGCAGCTTAAGAGCTGGGACTGAAAGCAGAGAGCTGGGCAGAGAAGCAGCATGTTGCCACATGCCTGCAAACAGGAGGTGTGGGGGTAGTTGCACATGGGACACCTTGGAGAATCATGCTGCAGGGATTCCAACAAGACTCTTACCTTTATACCTTGAACTGGTGTGCCCCTAGAGTCTGCTTTAGGAACTGCGAGGTTGCTCTTCTGTTGTCATTAAGTAACCGTAGCTAGGATATTTGCACCTTTTAGTTTCCAGCAGTCCTGGGAAAGTAATATTCTATTACTCACATCTGTGAGTAGCCTCTGAAGGGCCTAGCACTTCAGTCTCCTACACAGCATTCAACTCCAAGTCTGTGGTGCCCCTAGTACACTACCAGACATTTAGAGGGGACTTTCATATGACAGCACTCAGAGATGTTCTTTAGAGGGATCAGTTACAGTATTTGGTGGGAATTAGCACCACACCTACTTACTATTGTATTTCTGCACTATTTTACCTTGGCACTTGCCTATCGTAGGATGCCAATTCTGACTATAAACTGTAGATCATATCATCACCTTGTCAGTGTTCATCTAGGGTTATTTTGAACTGGTACCCAAGATGCAGAAGGTTCCATATCTATTACCAGTCCCCTGAGACATCAAGTTCCCCATTTGCCAGGTTTTCATGGTGCACTCATAACCAGCACAGAACTCCCTTTATTTCACTAGCCATCTGTTCCCTTGAAACATCTAATATTTACAGTGGCTTCCTTGTAATTGGACTCCGCACTGCACATGTGACACTAACACAATATTTACACAAGTGAGCCCTGCATAGATATTAAGGAGCTAGAAAGAAGGAAACGTCCTGCTCAACTGCGCAAGGAAGCTGCTAGAATTCAGGACAATGCCACACCTCGTTTGGGAATAAAATGCACTATTTTAGGTGCCGTACTTTAAGGCAAAGACTTTTTGAAAGCAGCATTAACAGGAGAAGCAGCAGTTTCAGAACAAGAAGATACTGTACTTCGTGTGTGTTGCACTTGGGAAGGAATGCTAGTCAGGTGATATGAACCTTTTCTAAAAACTGGTTTTGTTCAGTTAACTTTTCTTCACTGTTGCAGGACTAAAATAGCTACTTTATTGGTTAACTATATGGCAAATTAAGTGTAAATGAAGCTATACCAGACACAGTTTTCTCACTGCTATTAGCTCCACAGTGTCCAATAGTCACAAGAATTTAATCCTGATGCAAATATGCTCATCACCACCAAGAATTGTGACCCCTTTATTGGTCCCTGTTGCCTGGAGTTATGAGGGAGAGGCAAAGGGGGCATCACTTTAGCTGAGCAAGAGGGAACTGGAAGCCCAGCTCAGTTGGAGGGCATTATTCTACCAGCTTACCCAGGGGCTTGAGGAGCACATTTATACTGTTTACCCTCCAGACAGAATCCTCTTTTGCACTGACCAGCAGTGCAGGAACCTCATTTAAGCAGCTCCAGTGAGAGCAGAGTGGGACTCAGCACCAGCTTCTCATTTCTGGAGCCCTGAATAGCATCAGTTTATATCTGAAATCTTTGAATTAAGGCTATTTGAACATATATCAAAACCACTTTGGAATTTGATCAAAGGCATTGTATAGTAGTTCATCTCTGGGGTATCCCAAGGACTGGAGTCCCAGGTACACCTCAGGTTATGATTGTGCTAGTTTGGTCAAACTATGTGGGGAATCCTGTGTATTCCCCTAGCCAGACCTGATTTTAGCTAATGTTATCAGTATCCCACTTTTAGAAGCATCAAAAGATACACTAAGGCTAAAAGACAGTTTCTGCAAGAAATTAAAGAGTTGTAATCACTTTCATTTCAAAATATGTTTCTTTTAAATAAACATTTCCAATAGGAAGACAAAAGGGATGAAGAGACAATAATTGGCTCTCAACTTCATCTACAACTAATATTTGTTCAATGTGCACAGGGGAAGGAGCACAACCATTATAATATTTCCCACTAAGATACTGTGACATTCATTGACAGTGAATTTTGTCTGCTATAGCCAATAAGGGGTATCAAGTGATACAGCAGCTATCACATTAGTTTAATCTCATTAGGAATAGTTGTACAATCTCAGTGCCATTTGAAGTACAGTATTTGATTTCTGTCAGAATCTAATACACCCTTGTAATGTAAAAAGAGATTAAGCAAATATTTAATGTCAGCTGTGCCATCACTTTCCAAACTACAAACTGCACTATAGCGTCACTAGAGCGATGGGAGTGATTCTCCCATAAGCATAATTAATCCGTCTCCCTGAGAGGCAGTAGCTAGGTCGACAGAAGAATTTTTCTATTGACCTAGTGCTATCTACAATGGGAGTGGACTTTTCACACCCCTGAGCAACGTAACTGGGTCAACTTGACTTTTGGGTATAGACCTGGCCTGAGAGATGTTCACTTATAGCTGTAAAAATAAGAAAGGGAACTGTTTCTGATCACATTGAAGTTAAAGGCAAAACTGCTACAGACTTTAGGGGAGAAAGATCATTCTCAAGATTAAGAAATCTCCAGCCTCTCCACACACCCCTCCCTGACAGGGCACACAAAAGAGCAGAAGAAAGCGTCAGTTGTGCAAGACTCCTGTATAAATGGATTATTGCTATTCCTCTCATAACTCAAACTTTGCTATGTACTGAGTATCACGGGAACTAAACTGAGGCACAGAACTGCTGTTAAGGTTACATTGGATTGTGGTGATACATAAGGAAGTGTCATGAAGCTCGGGTAACTTTTGGTTACAGCTGCTCAGTAAATGGATTTTCTGTTCCACAGGAAAACTCAAGATTTTGAAAAAAAAAATCATCCAAAATCTGAATAAAAGCCCTGAATGTTAGGGGACACTTAAATTCTGAAAAAAAAGAATATTTTGAATTGATTTGGACTTGAAGCATTTTATGTAATGTTTCAAAATATATAATGAAGTCAATTTCAAAATACAATGTCATTTTGAAATAAAAAAAAGTTTTGTTCAAAAAATATCAAAATGGGATATTTTGACATTTTCAAAACTTTTTTCTTTCCAAAATGAATTTGTCAAAACCATTTTGTGGAATTAAAAATTGGTTTAATTAAAACAGCCTTTTCTGAATTTTTTTCCCCCACCATCTACACTTTTGGTATGCCAAGCAGTTTTAAAATTATTTCTTATTTATTTTGTTCTCCACAGAAAGTATTTATATTTTCTGGGTCTTTTCGGAAAAACTTGGATCCTTATGGACAATGGAGTGATGAAGAATTATGGAAAGTTGCAGATGAGGTAAAGCTGTTCAGTATTATTTGTGTTGTTCATCAATACTACTTGTGTAACTCCCCTGTAATAAAGGCAATTACGGCGGGAAGGAATTTAGCTCAATAACTATACAATTATTATTTATGTAGCATCATACATAACATGGTGCTCAAACAAAAAACATTGTCCCTGCCCAGAAGAGTTTACAGTCTAAATGAGATAAGTATAAACCAAACAATTACAAGTTAAAATGGCAAGTATTAGGTGCTTCTATTTGACATGTCTTATCAAGGCCATGTCTACACTATTGATACTATAGCAGCACAGTTATACCACTGAAGCGCTACAGCGTAGATGCTTCCTACAGTGACAGAATTTTTTTTCCCCCAATCACTATAGTTAATCCATTTCTCCAAGTGGTGGTAGCTAGGATGATAGAAGAATTCTTATATCAACCTAACTGCATCTATACCATGAGTTAGATTGGCTTAACTACAGCATTCAGGGGCATGATTTTTTCACACCTTTGAGCAACGCAGCTAGGTTGATCTAAATTTTAAATGTAGACCAGGCCTAAGACAGTTTTGCAGATGGTCTTTCTAATCATTGTTCTTTCACTGCCTGACTGAAGAGATATTTAGAAATTTATATAATTATCCTTGCTTCTTGTTCCTTAAACAACCTGCTTTACATCACTAGGCCATAGCCTGCCATCAGTCAGTGGACTTCAAAGGAAGTTCTTTGCACAGACATTGTAGGCAGATCATTGACAACGTATAGCCCACCCTTTGTACATTGGAGTTTAAGTACTGAGCAAGTGACCTTTTTAACAGTGACCACATCACCTAGAAAGTCAGCTGCAGCCAATGTGTAAACTGCCTATACCCTCAGCAATGCTCGATTCTTCAAAGCTCAGCCCCAGTAAGGAGATGCTAAACAGATTTTGGGTTTTTCACTCACTCACCTTCTCCAGTGCTTCTCTCAAAGCACTGGAATGGGTTACCTAAAGAGGTGGTGGAATCTCCTTCCTTAGAGGTTTTTAAGGTCAGGCTTGACAAAGCCCTGGCTGGGATGATTTAGCTGGGAATTGGTCCTGCTTTGAGCAGGGGGTTGGACTAGATGACCTCCTGAGGTCCCTTACAACCCTGATATTCTATGATTTTTTCATTATAATCCAAATCTCTTCTTTTCTCCTCCAAAACCCCTAAAAATACTCAGACTTGGAACTGTCTGTATGCAGTTCAGAACTGTCTGTGGGCATAAAGTTTGCCTGTTACTGTTCAGTGTATGACTTAACCACAACTGTAATTAAACAAAATGTAGCTTAAGTGGTTATATTGTGTTACATTTATATAGTGTCTTAGAAACAAAACAGAGAGAAAGGTTAATACTTTGCTTATTACCCAACAAATCTGCTCTTGGCAGAGCCAAGTGGAGGAAAACATTAATAAAACTTGCATGCAACACAGTCTAAGTGCTCTGATCTATTATTTAGCATAGGTGAGGTTTCAGGATATGACTCTGCTGGATGACCCAGCAAGAAACACAGATGAGGAAGTTTGTTTAGAAAATTCATTGCACCATTTTTCATTCTGATGTTTTTCTGATCATATTAAAATGTCACTAGAAGACATAATTTTCAACCAGAATCTTTAAAGATGAATTATAAAGCTAAAATGAAAAACATCCTAATAGGCGCCTCATATCCCAACTAGCCAGGCTGCCTTGGGGATAAGAATCGAAGATGGGCATTCAGCTCAGTAATGTTTTAACTAATCTTTATCAAAAATGTTTTTCAGTCATTGCAATTCCCTAGCATTTCTTGGCTTACTAAAGACAACTCAGAATGCAGCACTTTATGACATCACTCCTTCCAACACATGCAGCAACTTATGAAAAGATGCATTCTGGGATGGGATTAACAAACCCAGAAGTCCCATGGGAATGGAGGAAACATAGTGGAGCTTTAGATTCGATTTTACCAAACTGGTGGAAATTGATGGTTTTCTTGCTAGGTTGATGATTTGTTAATGTTCCTTCAAGCTCCCCAGGATACATAAACCCATGTTTTCATGGAAAAGTTAGTACAAAATTTCCTCAACCAAAGATAAGTTTGTACTATGCAAACCAGAACCTCTATCCTGAAAACACTTGTACATGTTTAAATATATGCATATGAGCAGTGCATGTATTTATGTTCATGCATAAATTCTTGCAGGATTGGACCTCATATGACTATAGTTTTATTTAGCATGAGCAAAAATAACAGTACTATAGAAATCAAAATATGCTTAGAGCCAACTGTTATTAAAATATAAAAATATAAGTAATGTACATATAAGACCATATAAAAAGCCAGCCCATTTTTGAAAAAAGCTTATCAGATCATGGTGAGGAGTGTAAATATTTCAAGATGATAGAACAAAAAAAACAAAACAAACCACAACCTTTGACTTACCTTTTACTGTCTGGTATCTGCATATCTGACTGGATAATTAATTTATGGTACAGCATTGCCAATCCCAACAGTCTTTTTCCACCTTTATCACCACTAGTCTCGCGCTCCCTTGTTTCCATGGCAATCTCCAAAAAGCACAAAAGTCTGTGTCAAACCTTAGGAGTCTCTCTCTCTTGAGGAGGGCCACACAGCTATTGCGTAGATTCAATTTAAAAGGTACCAGCTTCAGGATCCAGGCAATAGTCATTAACCTCTCTGGTCACTCTCAACTTTTGTGTAACCAGCAGCATAATTACCTGCAATCCCAAAGGAACATACAATTATACAGCCCAGAAATAAGCTGGGCACACAGCAATGGCTTTTGGAACATAAGAAAGTCTTTCTAGGATGAGATTTTTGAATCTGCTTAGGTGTCATTTAATGCTATTCAGAGTGGTTGTAAGATAGCTCTGGTAGCACTCCACATTTCACTTTGCACAGGTATAAGTGATGACTAAGGCTATGAGACCGTCACGGAGGTCATGGATTTTGTGTGTTTAGATGAGCCTCCATGACTTCAGTCCCCCCTTGGCAGGGCTCCGGCTGTCAGCCCCCTAACAGCAGGGCTTCAGGCTTTGGTGATTTGTTTATTGGCCAGGACCTGTCTATGTGTTTAATAAAAACACCCCATGACAAAATCTTACCCATAGTGATGTCAGGATACAAGGCAGTGAAGAGTTAAGTCCCGGCTCTCACTCGCTCCTGTTCAAAGAGAAAGCCAGCTCTTCCCATGAGCTCCTGGTCAAGTGATGAGTATCACCTGTTTCTATTAGTGCACATTCACCAATGAACTCCTGCTAGTTCACTTTTCAGGAGCTCCATTTATCTGCTAGTCCTGATCAGACTCTGGGGCTTACAAATGGGGCCTTTATTCCCAAAGCTTCCTCAGTTCAGATCCAGGGCATTAATCTGTTCCAATGCCTTCTCTGGGGTTTCTTTCCCATGCTAGACAATTGGGGGTGGAGCATCTCTTGTCCATGGAAGTGCTCCTGTAAAGCCCTGAAGATTCTGTACACCTCATTACATATCCCTTTCCAACAGTTTATCCCTGCCTCTGGCTCTCTCTACCATCTTCCCCATTCATTATCAGTCTTTGCCTCCATTTTGTTTCTTCCCAGTCAGCTCTGCTCAGTCACGATCTCCCTCAAACACCCCACCTGGCCACTGTCTCCCCTGCACCACTCACCCCATGGAATGGACAAGAGAGCCAGCCAGCCAGCACCAGAACAATTCTCTTCCCCCTTTTGTATCCTGGGCCTATGGCAACTCTGGGAGTAGGGCACAGTCTGCTTCCTGCAGCCAGGGCTTGGCTGGCTTTCTCTCCCTGCTCACAAGGTCCACAGCAGGTTCTTTCTTTTTCTTCCCCACATTCCAGGGAAGAGAGTGCCTTGATGGTTCCTTCCCATCCCCCTAAGACAGACTGCAGTGGAAGGTTCCAGGGATGAGAAGTGGGAGTTGGTTAGTGGCTGCAGGTTCAGACTAGAGCTGATCAGAATTATTTTGTCTCCCTGTGGAAAATTTTGACTAAAATGATGGGGGAGGGTCCCACTTATGTCAAAACTTTCAATAGAAAAATTTAAATTTTTATCCAAAAACAAATATTTATTTTTGAGTGAAAATTTTGGTTTCCACATGGAAAAAGACAGTTTAAAAAAATTATTTTATATATTTATTGAGACATGCAGACACTTTCTGGGAAAATGTTAGTTTGGTCAAAAAACAATTTTCCAGTCACTAATATTTGACATAACATTTTCAAGCAGGTGTAGCTGAGAGGGAAGAACGGTCTGAGCTCTCCTCACTTAGTCTTCTTGAAGCCTGAGAGTCCCAGGCATGGGACACTGCTTCAACTGCTGAATAGTCAAGCAAATTCTAGTGGTGTTTTTTGATTGGGAATTTCCTCTCCAGGTATAAACTATAAGGAGATTTTTAAAGAGCTAGGCCTTATTTACAATACCAAGAAGAATTTTTATTTGAAAGTGCATTGTTAGGGAGCAGCGGCCATTCTGGGACATAACACAAGGAGTCAGGAAATTCTCTTTAAGAAAAAAAACTGCCCTCCTCAGTTTTTTGGCATATAAAATAATAAACTGAAAAATGCAAAACAAAGAGCAGTGAAACAGAAATGTTACAGAATCAACCTATGCATTTTAAAAAAATAGGCATGATCTGATTGTGTGTAGACTCTGTGCTCTCTTGAAAGCTAGTTTGTTAGAGAATGCTACAAACAGCTGATGTGACTTGGAGAGGACAGCATAAAAAGAAAGTTAGTTTTTACTTGTTCCTGTGTTAAATGCTTCTGCTCCAGTTTAGCTGCTGCAGGGTGCAGTGAGGACATTCAGCAGCTACTGCTGAAGTCAACATCACTTTTTAACTTTCTTTGCAGCTCACGTTTAAGATCAAGGGCCTAGATTCACAGTGGTACTTTGGCATTAAGATGCTGAGTGTTGCAATGTCTAACTTTTGCCACTAGAACTCACTGCAATTTGCAAAGCCTGAGTTAAGTGCCTTGGCTCACTATACAGTACAGGAGGAGAGAGAGGCGCTTTAGAATGAAATCCACAAAACCCAGCATGCTAAATGGGGAGCCAGCTAAGCTAGCCAATGGCAGATGCTAACAGGAATGTGTGCTAAACTCTGCCCCTGTCTCAGAGATAGGCATCCAAGTCTAGGTTGCATGGAGGTACCTAAATTGTCTAGCAATTCTCATCTGTGAACCCTCTTTAGTATTAGGCATCTAAGGCATTGCCCCAAGAAGCTAGGGTGGAAAATTTCCTCATAACTTTTAGTCCAGTGGCTAGGATACTGATCTTGGTTGTAGGAGACCCTGAGTTCAAGGCCCTCTTTCACCTGATGAGGAGAAGGGATTTGAATTGAATGTGCTACTTCTCAGGTGCATGGCTTAGTCATCAGCCTATGGGATATTCTGATGTAGGTCTCTCTCAATCTCCCCTGTTGAAGCTGTTGCATTTTGGATAAATAATTAGAGTCAGTTCAGCCACAGAGAGAGAGAGAGAACAAGCACACAAGCATGAGAATGGCTCCACAGTCTGGTTTTTAGAGGATTAACCCAGGATGTAGGTGACCAGGATCAAGTCCCCCTGCTGCAACCTTCACCCCCCAACCCCAAGCTGTTTTGTGTCAACTCACCTGAGGACCTGATGCAGTAGCCAGCCTCTGACCACACCTAGCAGCTCAGGCTCCGCCTGTGAGTAAGACAGCCAAGCACCTATCTTCCCCTGGTTTGTGAATTACTCTGTGGCTTAGGCAGGAGAAAAATGCTCAGATGCCTAGAAGCAGGCAGTAGTGCGCATGCCCAGAGGCAGAAATATATTTGTCTAGGGAACTATACTGCAAAAACGTAGGAACCCACTGGGTTCAGATGGATTTTTGTGAATTGCACTGAAGCCTAAAACTGAGATTTAGGCACATAAACCTGGATTTAGGGACTTAAGTACTTTTGTGGTTCAAGGTCAAAGTATGGAACGACTAAACTTGAACACTCTATTGTGGTGCTGTTGTAACACTGACAGACCCTGGTTGTCGGTGGGCAGGAATGAACCTAGGATCTTTGGAGCTAAAAGCATGAGCCTTTACTGCATAAACTAAAAGCCACTTGGCTGTTTGCTAAGGCTGTAGCAGACTCATTAATCTCTACGTGGTCTCAATGACACAACATCACACCCAGGTGGTGTGTGGGCTATGCTGGCACAATATTTCAGCATCATCATGTTACAGTGCCATGCAGACTCCATAGGCCAAATTTTGCTCTCAGTCAAAATCAGAAGGGCAGCAAAGAATGTACATCAGAACAGAATTTGGCCCCGTGACCAGTGCAGACATTGTTTTAGAATGAAAGCATCCTTTCTACTTGTATCAGTTGGCTCAGTGAATGAGCAGATAGCTGAGCAGTGAAGAAGTGAGCAGTGACCTGCACACAGCTAGTATGCTAATACTGCTGAAAAAAACCAAATACCAAACAGAATTCTTCAGAACTTCATCATCTGGGCTCAGTCATTCTGCTTTGCTAGAGTGCCTGTATTAGATGAAAAGGAAGTGGATTTGGAATTCTTCCTGCCTTATGATACAGATGAAAATTAGTTGCAAAATTACAAATGGCATTTGCAAAACCAGTTTTGCCCTTTATAACTACTATTTTCAGTTTTACTGTAAGTTGTTGCATAGCTTATAGCACTACAAGAATGCACATTTTTGAGTTTTGGAATTCACAAAAGTCATGGGTAAGGTAAAAGTTTCTCTGACAATGCCAGTGAAAGATTTTGCAGGCCAAAGATTGTAGCGAGTCTAGGCATTTTGGGGAAACATGCTAAAGCATGTGGTGTGTGGTATTCTTGTCATCTTTCAGACAAAGGAAGAAGAGGATGGAAATAGTCTCAAAGCCATGGTTACAACTGCTTTGGAAACCTGTGTTATTTTCTCTACTGGTGTAGTGTGCTGTGTGAGATTTCTACTTCTAGTAACTAAGGAGCCCCGGCTGCTTTTGAAAACATCTTCCCTCAGCATTACTGGTGACGCACATCACCACTGAATAAAATGAATCGCTTTCCTTTTAGACGACTAACTCAGAATGTTTTGGTCAAAACACCAAATCTCATTATGTCTTATAAACAAACAACTTTAACTCTCAATGTTCTGACATATGTCCGAGTGTTCAGTCTGAATCAACAATGCATGATCTTTCACTTCTTCCAACTTTTTGTTTTGAATAATTTTATTCCAAAGATTCTCATTTCTTCAGATCACAATTTCTGCTTAGTCTCAGAATCAAAAGGCAGAGAGGTTAAAAGGATGGGTTGCTGTAACAAAGAACCAGCAGTACCAATTTCTGTCATACAGCTTTCTCTGATTTTTCTCTCCTGCAGGTTGGACTGAAGTCTGTAATAGAGCATTTTCCAGGCCAGCTTGATTTTGTTCTTCTAGATGGTGGCTATGTCCTCAGCCATGGACACAAACAATTGATGTGTCTCGCCAGATCAGTTCTCAGTAAAGCTAAAATCCTGCTGCTTGATGAACCAAGTGCTCATCTTGATCCTATGTAAGTTTTCCTGATTCTTTACTATATTCCAGTGTGAGGTAGGGAAGTCAGTGAGGCAGCACAGCAGAGAAAGTTATTTTGTCTCATTTCTAGATCTTTTTAGGGCTAGATTTTGACTTAAGGTACAGCCCTGAGCAAGGGATGGTACGTAAACTGTCCCATCCCAGTAGCTACGCTGGGAATCATTGTGCCTTACACGTGGTCCTGCCCCTACTTTCTCCTTGCTCCAGTAAGATTAGTAATTTACAGGTGAGCTGTACCAATGGTACATTACTACCCCTGCATGGTAGAAAGAAGAGTGCCATGCCCTACTTTTCTCTGCCTAGCTGTTCCCAGGAGAGAGTAAACAGGCAAGTATCCTCACTTACTCCTACACAGTCAGAGGGTCTGGGTACTCCCTGGGTTCTTACTCCTTTGTGTGGATGTACAATTCAAGTCACAATTTACCTCTTAATAAAAATATTTACAACTTACTTCCATGGGTGCTATAAACACCATATCTGGGAGTTAGGTATGTTATATGTGGGGAAACTAACGCAGAGGGCCGAATTCATCCCTAATGCATAACTATATCTCCATTAACTATATGAAGTCTCAGTTTGACCCAAAGGGGTTAAGGGAATTGACTGAGGCCACAAAGCAAGTCAGTGTCAGAACTAGGATTAGAAACCCAGGAATTCCTGGCTATTAGCCCGGTGCTCAATACACAAGAGCATGTTATTGTTATGATTACTAATTATTATTTCCAGCACAGTAGCACTGGAAGGGCAAGGCCCCATTAAGCTAGTCACTCTACAAACATATAACAAAGACAATCTCTGCCCCAAAGAGTTCACAATATAACTGTAAGGCTGTAGTGAACAGGTGGATCTAGCAAACAGCTTAGAGGGAGCACAAGGAAACAACGAGGGAGTTGCCTGGAATGAGCTCCTATTTTACAGCTTTATAACTCAGCAATAAAAACACTTTATCTTTTGTCTGAAACTTTTTAAACAATCTCCCTACCGGAGCAAAAACTGCAATGTTTGGTTAAATGTTCACTGAGGCTAATGTGAGGGATAAAAAAAAAAGAGAGAGAGAATTCCTGTGATGAATTCATTCACTGTATAGCCACTTGACTGGTATAACAGTGTCTTTTACTGGTTTGAAATAAAAATATTTTCAGCCTATAAAAAGCAGTGACTGCATGTGCAAAATACTTCTTTCTTGTAATATATTTGATTAAGTACCAAATTGTTACAGTTGTTCTGAAACCATTTCTCAATTGCTAGTGCCTCTCCCTGGCAGTGTCTCCTATAACAGCACTCATTTTTGGATGTAATTCTTAGGAACTGGAATTCTGAGAGGCAGCACCTTGTAGAGATATTAATACCTTAGACATTGTCCACTAAACAATATGGAATGAGAAAAACCACAGGCCATTGAAAGATTCCAGACTGGAAGACATTTATTAATTCTAATGCCTTTTCAAGGTGCCAGAGCCTTAAATAAGTCAATAATTGTCAGCATGTGTGAATACAAATAATGTTTAGAGCTAACACCACCACTCTTATTATTTTAGCCCATGCTCTGGGACACTCCCACCTCACAGGGTCCTAGAGACTGGATTCCAGCCCAAGCCGGGACATCTACACTGCAGTTAAACAGCCTGCAGCCCGAGCCCGTGTCAGTTGGCGTGGGCCAGACGTATGTTTTTAATTGCAGAGGAGTCATATCCTGAGTGTGGCACTTTATGATAGCACAGAATACACACTTGTAAATACACTGAATGGCGAAAAGCACAGGCCTAACTAAACATCACTGCTGTGTTTGGTAGAATATGAACTAGTTCAATTCATCTCTAGCCAAACCAGAGAAATACAGGATTTACCCCAAAATAATGATAATAGTGGATAGCACATTTACTAAAAGGAACATCATAAATTTCTATATACATTACAGAATTATAAAAATATGTCAAATAATTTTAATTACAACTTAAATTTTATAATTGCAATCTACTGTAGCAGGAATGTAACTTTATGGGTGTCATTCTGAAATCTTTACATTGTTCAGCTCAGTATTAAAAGGCTGTAAGTTGAGAACTTGCTAAAATGTGCCAATTTCTGTATAATATTCTACATGCCAAAACTGTTTTATCTTTCAGAACCTTTCAGGTGATTAGAAAAACACTCAAGCATGCATTTGCAAACTGTACAGTAATACTCTCAGAACACAGACTGGAAGCAATGTTGGAATGTCAGCAATTTTTGGTGAGTGCTGTATCTTTTTAAAGTGATTTCCTTATAACTGACAGATATGGGCTTTGTACAATATTTTAAGTAACTCTTCTATGGTTAGATTACCCATTTCTGCTGCCTAGGGTCAGTTCAAATACCTGGTGCCTTCTTTATTCTAATTGGCTGGAAGTGCCTAAGAATTGTCATCTTATTGTACATTATTACAACAACTATGCAGGTGTCTGTACCTGTTTTTAATTAATATGAGGACATATGGGCAGAAGAGTAACTAGAGAACTGCAACAGAAGTATCCTGCCTAAGATGGTTAGACTGCTGTGTTTTTCTCTAGAAACAACCTGAAATTTCCTTTCTGTGTAAAAAACTGTTAATAATTTGTTAAGGAAATGCCAGTATTTTAGTTATGTTTTTTCATGAGATAACAATGGCTAGTAAAGAAAATGGGATGAACTGTGTGTGAAAGCTGAGAAGTGGCTCTTAAAATTAGATATTTTCCTGTATACTTTCCTGGATCTCAGAGAGAGGGGATGTTTTAATATTTCTTTTGCTACCATATAGCTCAGAATATACATTTGGTCAAGTGCATGGTTTACTCTTTAAATTATAGCAGTTTTAGAGTTGCATTGCTATGCAGTTGGATAGCAAGAATATAATCTGAAACAGAAGTGGACTATGCAATAAATGAGATATACCCCATGTGAACCACTATTCTTATTCTATATACTGTATACTCATGTAAAAGATGGAGTTCTTTGCATAGACCATTGTGGAGCCTGATTCATTAAGGTCCTTTCTAGTTATACCTTTTAATTCACAGACAAAAATCTTCTAACACACAGTTAAAGTGTATTTCAGTGGAGTTCTGCTAACACCGAGAAAACATACATTCTTTCCAAACATTTAAGAATTATTTAATTTAAAAAATGAGAATGGCTGGAAATGAAAAAATAAGGGATCCAGTCAATTCTCCAAGTACCACTATCACCCATGCAATGTATACCATATACCTAGCCATATCTTTTCCCCCTGGTCTTGCCCTGTAATCAGGACTGGCGCTAGGGGTTTGAGCGCCCTAGACGCACGGCCATTTCACTGCCCCGCGAGCTGGTCCCCCAGCTCCGCAGTCCTCCCTGCGGACGGTCGGCTGCTCCCGCGGCTCTGGTGGAGCTGCTGCAGTCGTGCCTGCGGGAGCTCCACCGCAGCCGCGCGAGCAGCCGACCTTCCGCAGGCACCACTGCAGCAGCTCCACCGGAGCCGCCTGCCGCCCCCTCCGGCAAAATGCCACCCCCTAATAATGCTGGTGCCCTAGGTGATTGCCTAAGCCACCTAAATGCAAGCGCCAGCCCTGCCTGTAATGGAAACATACTCTATCGAATCCATACAAGCTGGGTGGGAGAAGATGGGATATTGGACAGTGGAGGGAGAGGGGTTTTATTCACACTGAAATATTTAGGCTCATAGTTTTAGAACTAGATGTTTTTAACCTTTTAAAGTGTAACATGGGTAAAATGTGGTGCTTTCCCCTATCCCCTTCCATACTCCTGATAACCCAGGTACATTCAAGTCCCCTATGCTCATCCTCAATGCCCCCTCAGTCTGCTGTACCTTCCCTTCATCACTCCTTGCAAGTCTCCATGTACCCCTCCTCCTTCCTTCCCCCAAAGCTCTCCATTGCAAGATCAGGTAGCAGAGCTCTTTGTCCCCTACACCCAGCACAAACACCAGTCTGCCCCCAGCTCCATACCTGTTCATATTTTTCTTCTTCCCACCTCTGGGGCTGGATTAAAGCAATTGGGGGCACTAAACACACTCTCACATAGGGGCTGGCCTTGACTCTGTGCTGTGCTAACACCCCCCATGCACCTCATCCTAGTGCCCTGCCCCTCATTGGGGTGACCATGGCAGGAAATTAGATTGGTATAATTGCGTTGCTCAGAGGTGTGAAAAATCTACCCATCGTGTGATGCAGTTAAACCAACCTAACCCCCAGTTTAGACAGTGCTACTCAGGAGAACATGCTGGTGTGTCACTGTAGAGGCTTCTGTGTAGACAAGCCCATAAAGGGACTGGAGCTTTCTTCAGGCAAGTCCAAAATACCCCAGAAAAAAAGCAAATAAAGAATAGCAAAATGGCAAACAATCCTTAATGTACACAGTCTCTTTTAAACAGCACAGCAAGAGGGTCAGTTCCTGCTTGCTTCCTAGCCTGAGGCTTGATCTATATCTGAAAGTGAGATTGATATAGCTACATTGGTCAGATGTGTGAAAGGTGCAGCCTAACCCCAGTGTACACACAGCTATGTCAACAGAAGAATGGGTGCATCAACACAGCTAACTTCATTCGGGGAGATGATGTTCCTGTACTGATGGAAAAACTCCTTCCATGGGTGTAGGCTGTGTCTACACTACAGGGTTATGCTGACATCGCTACACTGACATAGCTATTCCGGTATAGTCTCCGTAGTGTAAACGCAGCTTGAGTTTGAGGTGGGAAAGCCCTCCCCCTTGGTTCCCTTCTACCAACCTTCCAGTACTTTTTTGTATATCCCTGCTTTAATAAGCCCCTGGTTAACCCCTTCCTTGCCTACTTTGGAGTGGATTTATTATATTATGAAGCTCTTTATAATATAACTCTTTGTAATTCCCTCATGAACTGCACCTGGATTCCTCCAGCCCGCACCAAAATACAAGAAGGCACCTTTCAGCAATGCCAATAAAATGAAACATATTGGGAGATTAAGGTCAAAACTTTCATAGTTAAGATGAGCTAAAGAGAGAGAGAGAAAAAAAGGACCATTTTTGAAACTGAGCACCAGGAACATTTCCCAAACACCATAATTTTAAAACTCCTCTTCTGGTTTGTAATGAAAATTAGTCAGTCATTTCACATTTCAGACTATGTAAAAACAGCTTTTTTGCTCTTTTCCCAATGTAAGTTCTTGAACTTTTCCCTCCTGTCAGTCTGTGCTACCCCGCTAGTTTATTTAGTTAACTGAATTCTATCAGCACTATTGATATAGGTCTATATGATTGAACATGTTTCATTAGGTAATAGAAGAGAGTAAAGTGCGGCAATACGAGTCGATCCAGAAGCTGCTGAATGAAAAGAATTCCTTCAGGCAGGCTATCAGCTACTCTGATCGCCTGAAGATATTCCCACTACACCGCAGGAATTCAAGCAAGCACAAGTCTAGACCCAAAATCAGTGCCTTGCAGGAAGAGACAGAGGAAGAAGTGCAAGAGACCAGGCTGTGAGAATGGGTGGAAACGCTTCCTCTTGGGAGTTAACTGGTGGAGTTTGGGGGAACACAGTACTGTACCTCAAAAACAGGAGAAGCGTGACCAACACCACTGAAATTGCAGGAACAAGCCCAGATTCAAATTTTCAGGAGGCATTAAATGACATTTATGGAAATGGCTGCCCTCCAATGGTTAAATTGTGTGTGAGGCATTACATATCCTTGAAGATTTACCACTTGTTCTGGTAAGCCAGGCTTCCTTGTAAAAGCTGCTTTACTGTGGAACAAAACTAGACGATGGGCAGAGGTAGGAATCCTTTTAGACCAACTTAATCATTTCATCAAATTTTCAAAACTTTTGCTGACGTGTGTTTGGGAGGAGGGGAAGGTGGCAGAGGAGGAATGTTAAAAAAAATCAAGCTTGAATGGAAAACACTAAAATAAAAAATGTACAATGATAGTTTTAGGTTCACTTACTCCCTGAAAAGGGGTTGAGAAAGCACCAGTGACCCACTCGGAATATTTCCTCCTATTCATTCTTCAGGTGCTTACTGTATCTCAGCACTGCAGAAAAGGCAAATGCCTTTTCATAACGCTGCAGAGCTTCAAGCATGCAGATGACAATGAAGGAAGAAGAGGATGTTGGCTTGCAAGCTGCTCAACATCCGTCATTTCTCAGCGGTTAAAAGATGATCATGGGAGTTAATATTTCCTTTTGAAATCTAGGAGACTATTGGCCCAGCCTTGCAAACTCTAATTGGGTGGAGTGCATGTTAATATGGGCAGTCCCCTTGTAGTAAATGGCAGGACTTCCAACAGCTGAAGAGTAATATTCTGTGTGTTTAGGTCAGACACCTTTACATGCTTTTTATCATAGTTTGTACAAAGAACAAAAACTTTGAAGTAGACTTTAATAATGGAATCAGTTTTTATATGCTTCTGTTTTGCAGTTTTCAGATGCAACTGAACTTTTCTCTAGAATATTTTATTTATTTTAATATTGTTGCAAACATTTATTACGAGAATGCCGTATTTTAAGGGTGATTATGCACTATAAAGAAAAATATATTTGTATAAAAAGAATTTTTATATTTGAAACATCTCCTTTTTATGCCACTAGTCCTTTTTATTGCATGTTATAGTAAAACTGGAAAAAAAATGACAGTATCCCAGAGACATCTCCACTAGCATCCTAAGTCACCTTTATTGGGATGCATAGAAGCATTCTGGCAACACAAGTATGTTAAGCTTCTATTTAAATAAAAACTCTCTTGACTCAAACTGCTTATGTAACAAGTCATGATAGTTGCAACAGAAATATTCTGCTGCTCCACTAAATGAACACTGCCTATCAAACAAAATACATTTAATTTTTTATTCTATTTATTACCAAAGTAGACAACATGATGTACAGCATGTCAATAAAATTAAGACTGTGTACAATTCCACTATCTGGCTTTGTTTTGGTTTGTTAAAAAGACAATTCTACTGTCTATTTCCTTGTGCATTTTATATCTTATGGTTGCTAAGCTAAATGCAGATGATAAAAATGTATCTGGAAACAGTGTTGAACTTTCCAAGCCCTTGTAAATTGAAATGTTCTCTCTGATAAGGGCAAAAAGAATTATTCTTTGAGATATGTTGTCCACGTATATTCTGTCTTTGGTGCACTTGCACCCCATGTGCTGGAGATCAGAGTCTGTCAGTGCTTGTTGGAGCCAGGCATGCACAGGGAGTCTCTGCATGCTCCAGTAATGAGGGCATAAAGGGTGGAACAGGCCCAATCACTATTCAGTTCCTTCATCATGGCAGAATCCAGACGTTGTAGGACCCCATAGTAGTGAATAGGAGGGTGGATCATGGAATACACATGGACAACACACCTCAAAGAACTCCAGCTACTGTAAGGTAAGTAATTTTTCTTTCTTATTTGAGTGCTTGTCCATATACAGTCCACACTTGGTGACTAATAAGCAGTGACCTGTAACAAGGGTGGGTGCATGGAGTCTATTTAAACAAAGATTGCAGCACAGCTCTGCCGAAAGCAGCATTAGACCTTTATGCTTATGCTTTGGGAGTGGGGGGTTGGTTTGCAAAATTTTTTAAGATTTCAACTTTTCATCCCAATTCAGGATGGGGAAAAATGTCAAAATCTCAAAAATTTTCATGGGACAGAAAAACTGGTTCTTGCCCAGCTCTAGCAACAACTGCTAGAACATTGGTGGACACCCTCAGTGCTGTAGAGAGACCAAAAGGCAGGACTCTGTGTTGATAGTTGTTCTGCCTCACCTGAAATCTTAGATACTTCCTGTTTGTTGTGTGGATGGAGATATGGAAGTATGCAGCTTGTAGACCAAGAGCCACAAGCCAGTCTCCTGGAACTAGTGATAGAATTATACGAGCTAAAGCTACTATTCTGATTTTGAAGTGTGGATGATACTATCATCTCTTTCTCTTCAGTATTAGGAAATCATTGGAGAAAAAGCCTTTCCTCCTGTACAGTAAAGGAACATCATATGCCCCAAGAGACAAAAGTGACTCCATCTCCTGGTGTAACACTCTCTGATAAGAGTGGCCCCTGAAAAGGGATGGGACGGGTAGGCAGAGTATGGAACTGTAGGTAGTCCCAGTCAGGGTGAAGGGATGTCCACCCCACACTAGCACGGAAAGGGTTAAGGGGGCTCAGAAGGTGTTAAGTAACCTGAAAGGCCCCACCTGAAGGGGAGTTAGGCTTGAGAGACAAGCACTGACTGAGGATGGAGCCCAGCTGGGCAGGAGCAGGCAGGGCTGGTATAAGGGCAGAAAGTGAAGACAGAATGTGCTGCAGTGTGGAAGTTGGCAGTAACTCTCTGGGCTTAAAGAGAGAAAGGAGGAAACCCAGGGGGACAGTAGAAGCCCTGGGATCTTGGCCCTGAAGGAAGTAAGTGTTTATCCAGAAGGGTGATGGACAAGGAAGCCCGACAGAGGTGGAATAGGAAGCAGATCATGGAGACAACAGCAGGGTTTGGGATGGTGCAACCCTTAGCCCCTGATTTGAGGGTCCTTGGGCTGGAACCTGGAGTAGTGTGTGGGC
Organism: Gopherus flavomarginatus; assembly: GCF_025201925.1. Taxonomy (NCBI): domain Eukaryota; kingdom Metazoa; phylum Chordata; order Testudines; family Testudinidae; genus Gopherus; species Gopherus flavomarginatus. The sequence continues at coordinate 49,512,349 of NC_066617.1, read as the reverse complement.
CTGGGTTCCCCTACCAGCCCATAGGGAAGTGGCATAACCTTGAATTGGAGGACTGCTTGGAACATTATCTGGATGGCTAGTCCAGTGAGACTGATACCCTGGAAGGGGAAAACTATAGGGAGCTGGCTGGAGGGCCAAGTCACAAAGAGGGAGCACCCCAAGTCATGAAGAGAAAGCACTGTAACTCCTGGAGGGTGAGAGGGGTCACAGCACGAACAAGAGACAGAAGGGGGCATCAGACTGGACAGAGCTATTCCCAAGACACAGCCACAACAAGGTGCCCCAGTGATCAGTCATGAACCCATGGCAACTGGTGAAGAATGTGGGCATGATGGTCACCCTGATACAAGAGGAGAGTGAAGGGCTGTAGTAGAAGCAGCAGTGAAGGGACAATTGAGCCACCATGTGCATAGGCCTTCTTTGCTGAAGACAAGTGCACCCTCCTGAGGTTGACTCCAGAGTTGCTGCTTCCGCTGAAGGAGGCTGAGAAAATACAAAGGAGACTCCAGATTCTACTCAGTCATGCAGGTCCTGGAAAATCAATAGAGACAACAAGAGGTACAGATATATGCACAGGGGTACTTGGCTAATTTGGCCAAAGAGCAGGAATATTGCTTAGGATCCTCTGGGAAGTGAGCAGGGACCAGATGGGTCAGGAATAGAAAGGAAGTTCTGGGACCAGAAGGCCAGAAGCCTGGCCGAAGCAACGTTGTGCCTGTGGGCAGAAGGGACAAATTAAGAGAGTTTGTCAATAAAGGCAAAAATGTATTGTAATTTAAAAAGTCAAAATCATCAGTAGTGCCTGTTAATTTGCATTTTGAAAGATCAGGCTGGCAAATGACTAACTTTTATATCTGAATAAACCAAGTCATTTTGGTTCTTTGTCTCTCGGTGTCCTCTTTGGTTGCTCTTGGCTGCTTCTTTCATTAGCCATCACAACCACTAGCGAGTCAGGTAGTGGGTGCATGTGCAGATACTCTGACACAGGGGAAGGCACCTGGTACCACTTAGTTACTATTTTAGAGGCAGGGGAGTGACTGTTACTGATGTCTACTATATATCTTAGCAGGGTTCAAGAGGTGGAGGGAGGGCTCAGTGGTTTGAGCATTGGCCTGCTAAACCCAGGGTTGTGAGTTCAATCCTTGAGAGGGCCATTTAGGGATCTGGGGCAAAAATATGTCTGGGGATTGGTCCTGCTTTGAGCAGGGGGTTGGACTAGGTGACCTTCTGAGGTCCCTTCCAACCCTAATCTTCTATGATTCTAAGAGAGCTTAATTGATGGGAAGTGCTAGGTGCCCAGGCATAGAAGCATGGAGAATGTCCAGAAATGAATGAGAGATTTCTTGGACCTCTTCCACCGATATCTTGAGAGAATCAGCTAGATGTCTGAGCACATCTTGAGGGCTCCGTCAATGTGAGATGGTGTAGAATGGTCTCACTGCATCTGAAGGACAAGGACAATATAACAGCACATATTGCCTGGTCCTAGTATGAGGGTTCTTTTCAGAAAACTCTTCTTCAGAGGCCTCAGATTCATGGTCTGCAAGCTGAATACACCATCCCATGAGCCTACAGGAGGTGGTCTGGAAGTGTGACCTTAAGGTTTTCAATAGGGCCATGCTGGAACACTGTAAGCAAATAGGGATGGCGCCATGAATCTTGATCTGAAAGTAGAAAGGATCCAGGTTAGTGGTGCTGACATGCCTGTAACTGATACACTCGGCATCAAATGAGTAGCATTGAAGAGATTAGAACTGATGGAATTGGTATGATAATAGCTGGCACTGAAGCACTTAATACAGAGGTAGCCCCCGATGTTCTGGCTTCAGCACCAGAAGCAACTTATTTGAATCCTGAAATTGTGCTGACATCCCAGTACCATGCTCCCTCAGAGCTCCTGTGGTGTCCAACTTGGCTCTTCAGAGTCTCCTTCAATCAGGAGTGGTGAGGATACTTGGACCTCTTTTTACTGGGAATCCCCAGTGGGATCTTCCCCTGCGCTTCACAGATCAATTATGCTCCTTGTTGTCTGAGGACTTGGCTTTAACAGTACTATCAGAATCTGAAGCTAGAATGGAGCACAGGAGCTAGTGGATCTGGAACCCACGGGGGCACTTCTGAACTGAAGTGGAACTTTTCCAGGGGGTTCTGCCCTGCCTAGATCAGAGCCCTGCTTCCTGAAGCAGTCTGACAAAAGTATTTTGAGATGCACCCCCCAACTAATCTTTAAAGTCCTTTTAGAAAAGGATTTATACACCAATGATTTGTCGGGGATATAAGCTCCCCAGGATAAAAAAGGCATCTGATGTGTTTGCCTTAATCACAACTGCTGCCTTGCGAGCGGAGCAATGCTTAAAGCCTGGTGACTAAAGATGGGACATCTCCAAACCCCAGCACCAGGACAATCCTGACTGAAGAAAATCAAAATAAGGGAGATAAAAACTATAAAAAACTTTCCCAGTGGAAATTATTCTAATGCACTGTGGTACAGAGTAAGTCCTCCAGGAAGTACACCTATCCCATGCTTCCTGTACACTCTAGATGTCGTCTTTGGGGTATCGGGACACACTTCCTGCTGGGGTCAGAAACAAAGAAGCCCAGGACAGGGCAGTCACAAGCTGCAGCTACATAGAGTAGTAGCAAGTTCTGTTATCTCATTGCTGTACACCGTTCCTGTTCATAATAAAGGGTTTATCTTTGATAGAAATCTGCTTGTCAGTAAGTCACTACACACTACCTATCATTGAAAAGTCTACACAACTATCTACACAGACTGAGAAAAGAAAGGGTGCATTGAAATGTGGATGCTGAAACGTTCCCTCTTGCAGCCACAGGTGGTAAGAATGAACTGAATGATGGATGGTCTGTCCTGCCTGTTATGCCCTTGGCATGGGAGCATGAAGACATGCAGGGCTCATGCACTGCCTTGGGCCAAAGACCGATCTCGAGCACATGGGGTGCGTGCGTAACAGGAGTGCATTACATGTCTGGACAATCAAGCAAAGAAGAAATGATATTTTACTATGAAAGTAAAGACTGTTCTCAAACAGGAACAGTCGCCTCTCAACCCTCTCCCTGTTGCTCGCTCCCTACCCTTTCCCTGTAGCTCTGTCCTTTTATCCTGCTCTATTTCCTGCCCCTTACCCAGCCGACTCTCTTACCTGCCTCTCCCCCTCCCATTTGAATACATCTCCTCTCCCTCTTCTCAGCTCCTTCCTGTGCTCCTCAGGGCCCAGCTCCTTGTCCCCAGCCTAGCTTGGTTTGCTGGTTAGTGTTACTTAAAATTAAAACAAGGCCTGTTCTCTGCCACAACACTTATAAGAAATAAGCTAATTAACAATGGTTAATGACGAGCTGGGAATAGTTAGTTACACCCTCTATTTATAACAATAAAAAACCAAGTGTATATAAAAGTTGCATCTATTTGATGGTATCCCAATCTCCCCTCACCTCTTTTCACATACAAATGTGCTCTTCATGCACCATGTTTTTTAAGATTGTAAACTCTTTGGGGAAGAGCAGATGGGCACAACATCTAGTAGCGTGGAGCTTCCAGGCTGACGGGGGACTCTCAATGCTGCTGCAGTACCAGCATCATTGGTTTTATTACATTTTGACAGGCAAACTGCAAATGCAGCTCCATTGCACTAGGCACTGCCCAAACACCGAGTAGCAGCCAGTCCCTGCCCTGAAGAGTTTATCTTCTAATAAACAGAACAGACCCAGGGCAAGGGCAAGGGACAGAGTGGACAAGCTGACTGACGGTTTGCAAACAGCATGTTGTTGCCACGATTGCTTGATTTGTTATTATTTTAATCCTTTGGGACCCTGAAGAAAAGGAGGAAGAAGGGGAGCATGGAGGGAAGGTGGAGGGAGGCAGAAGTAAAGAGGCCACGAAGGAGAGGTTAGAGCAAACAGCCAGTCAGCACAAGGAGGAGATTGTCCAGACTGAAAAATAAATTGAGCAGCCTGCTGACATTGTCAGTCCCTGCCCATACAGTTTTTGGCAGCTACTCTGCAAGCTTTAGTCTCTGGCTGGCTCATCCCTACAGTTCCTTTCCAAAAGCCTGGAGGGGAGTTGTTGCATGGGTCTTTGGGTCATACAATCATAGAAGATTAGGGCTGGAAGAGACCTCAGGTGGTCATCCAATCCAAACCCCTGCTCAAAGCAGGACCAACCTCAGCTAAATCATCCCAGCCAGAGCTTTGTCAAGCCAGGTCTTAAAAATCTCTAAGGATGGAGATTCCACCACCTCCCTAGGTAACCCATTCCAGTGCTTCACCACCCTCCTACTGAAATAGTGTTTCCTAATATCCAACCTAGGCTTTTCCCACTGCAACTTGAGACCATTGCTCCTTGTTCTGTCATCTGCCACCACTGAGAACAGCTGAGCTCCATACTCTTTGCGAACCCCCCCTTCGAACAGTTGAAGGCTACTATCAAATCCCCCACCCCCCACTCACTCTTCTCTTCTGTGGACTAAATAAGCCCAGTTCCTTCAGCCTTTTCTCATAAGTCATATGTCCCAGCCTCCTAATCATTGTCGTCGTCCTCTGCTGGACTCTCTCCAATTTGTCCACATCCTTTCTGTAGTGGGGGGGCCCAAAACTGGACGCAATACTCCATATGTGGCCTCATCAGTGCCGAATAGAGGGGAATAATCACTTCCCTTGATCTACTGGCAATGCTCTTACTAATGCAGCCCAATATGCCATTAGCCTTCTTGGCAACAAGGGCACACTGTTGACTCATATCCAGCCTCTCATCCATTGTAATACCAAGGTCCTTTTCTGCAAAACTGCCATGTGGCCAGTCAGTCCCTAGTCTGTAGCAGTGCATGGGATTCTTCCGTCCTAAGTGCAAGACACTGCACTTGTCCCTGTTGAACTTCCTCAGATTTCTTTTGACTCAATCCTCCAATTTGTCTAGATCACTCTGGACCCTATCCCTACCCTCCAGCATATCTACCTCTCCCCCCAGCTTAGTGTCATCCATGAACTTGCTGAGGGTGCAATCCATCCGATCATCCAGATCATTAATGAAGATGTTGAACAAAACCAGCCCCAAGGCCAAGCTCTGGAGCATTCCACTTGATATTGGCTGCCAACTAAACATCGAGCCATTGAGCACTACCCGTTGAGCCCGATGATTTGCCAGGTTTCTATCCACCTTACAGGCCATTCATCCAATCCATATTTCCTTAACTTGCTGGCAAGAATACTTTGAGAGACTGTACAAAAGCTTTGCTAAAGTCAAAATTTATCACATTCACTGCTTTCCCCATATCCACAGAGCCAGTTATCTCATAGAAGGCAATCAGGTTGGTCAGGCATGACTTGCCCTTTGTGAATCCAAGTTGACTGTTCCTTAGCACCTTCCTCTCCTCCAAGTGCTTCAAAATGGATTCCTTGAGGACCTGCTCCACGATTTTTCCAGGGACAGAATTGAGGCTGACCCGGATTGTCCTCCTTCCCTTTTTAAAATATGGGCCCTATATTTGCCTTTTTTCAGTTGCTGGGACCTCCCTCGATTGCCACAACTTTTCAAAGATAATGGCCAATGGCTCTGTAATCACATCAGCCAACTCTCTCAGCACCCTTGGATGCATTGCATTGTCCAGCTTTTCTAAATAGTCCTTAACCTGTTCTTTCACTACTGAGGGCTGCTCACCTCCTCCCCATACTATGCTGCCCAGTGCAGCTGTCTGGGAGCTGACCTTGTCTGTGAAGACTGAGGCAAAAAAAGCATGAGTACTTCAGCTTTTTCCACATCATCTGTCAGTAGTTTGCCTCCCCCATTCAGTAAAGGTCCCACACTTTCCCTGACCACCTTCTTGTTGCTAACATACCTGTAGAAAACCTTCTTGTTTCCCTTCACATCTCTTGCTAGCTGCAAGTCCAATTGTGCTTTGGTCTTCTTGATTACACCCCTGCATGCTTGAGCAATATTTTTATACTCCTCTCTAGTCATCTGTCCAAGTTTCCACTTCTTGTAAGCTTCCTTTTTGTGTTTAAGCTCACTGAAGATTTGACAGTTAAACCAATTTGGTCACCTGCCTTATTTGCTATTCTTTCTGCACATTGGGATGGTTTGTTCCTGCACCCTCAATAAGGCTTCTTTAAAATACAGCCAGCTCTCCTGGACTCCTTTCCCACTCTGTGACATTCTATACCTTGTCGGAGCGTACTGTAACCCTCATATTCCTCATTTTCATGTAATCGTGATCTTACATATAAAGCAAGCCTTGTAAGGTATCAGGGGAACGGTTATGATCTGCAGAAAGTCATTTCTCTATCTATATATGTATATCATTAATGCATATGAAGTTATGAGAATTGTGTTGTATGGTGGTCACTAAAACATTCTGAAAGTTGGGCAATCAGCCAGATGATAGCTCCCCAGAGGCAGCATCAAGGAAAGTAACCAACACCTGGGCAGGGTGTCAAACAACCCATCAATAGCCATTGTCCAGCAAGGGAGCTACAATGCAATGACTCACCGGCATGAGGCCACACTAGGGGAATTGCTCATCCTTGCCTGGAGACTCAGCAATGCCCCCCAGACATGCCTGGATCTGTGCTCCCCATAGACTGAGGGTATAAAACATGTGACAGACCCAGGCCAGTGGGGTGCAGGAGTCTGGTAGAGGGCAAATATACTGGTCCTATTGGCATCCAGCGGGGGTGGGTGGGCAAAGCCCGCCCACTTCTAAAGGGCCTCCCCCCAGCCTAAGGGGAGGACCCACAGGTCTGGGACACCAAGTAATTACGGGGGACAACTAATGAAAAACAGGATCGGGAGTGAGGTCATAGGGCTAAACGAAGGGAACCCGATGGGGACACCGAGCAGAGAACCCTGGACAACGCCCACTGTTCCTCGAAGGCGTCAAGGGAGCCAGTGGACGCCGCCCAGAGGAACTCTGCCCGGATGCGTGAGCAGACGGAGGAACGGAAATAGGCCCTACAGTCGCAGGAAATCCCGTCGTCCAACCTCCTCTCCCTGGTGTTGTAGATGGCCAGTTTGGCCAGGGCCAAGAGGAGGTTGAGAAGGAGATCCCGCGACTTCGTGGGGCCACGGATGGGGAGCGTGTAGATAAAAAGGTGAGGGGAAAAGTGCAACCAAAAACGCAGGAAAATATTCAGGAGGAGCCGGAACAGGGGCTGCAACCTGGCGCACTCCAAATAAACGTGCGCCAAGGTCTCCTTCTCACCACAGAAAGGGCAGGTGCTAGGGACAGATGTGAACCGCGCCAAGTACACGCCCATGCTCACGGCTCCGTGAAGGAGCCGCCAACTGATATCCCCGGCGGGCCTCGGGACCAGGGCAGAGTACAGGCTGGCCCACCGGGGCTCCTCACCCTCGAGAGGCGGCAGGAGGTCCCGCCATTTGGTATCGTGGCGGGACGCGAGGGTGAGGTAGTGAAGGGTATGGAGCACGAGCGAGTACAGATGTTTCTGTGGCGCGGTCTGGAACAAAACCGGCTGCAGATCATGCATCCGGCTGGCAGTGAAAGGGGGAGGGGGCCGATTGGGTCCACGGGGCAGGGGCCCGATAAAAATGTCCACAGGGCCTGGTGGGCGGGGCGTGCCCTCTCGCAGGACACGGTCGAGGTAAGCCCGAGCAGCGGGCAGTAAAGCGGCCTTCACCTCCTGAAGTACGCGCTGGGGAGTACGAGGTCTGGAGAGTCCCATGCGCTGAGCGAGCGTCAGGGGATCCAGCCAGTCTCCCCGGTCGTAGTCCAGGAGGTCTCCGACACTGGTGACTCCCGCCGAGACCAGTCTCTGGCACACCGAGGGGGACTCCGCCACCTGCACACGAAGCTGAGGATTGTGTAGCAGGGGCTCCGCGAGGAGGTCAGCCCCCATGGTGGCCCCCACGGACCTGGTCATTGAAAAGAGCTTCCAGGTCCGGAGGAGGTCTTGGTAGAAGACCGGCAGCCAGGAGAGGTCTCGCGGAAGACCTCTTGGATGGAGGTAAAAGAGCTGCCGGTCGTATCGGAGCCCTCGGAAGCGGCGGAGGAAGGCGTGCGCCAATACGCTCCACGCCGGACTACCCGCACCAAACAGGAGCCTCTGCAGGGCCTGGAGGCGGAAGACATGGACCTGAGCGCGTAAGCACTTCAGGCCCTGCCCCCCCTCCTCCAGGGGCAGGTGGAGGACCCCTGCAGAGACCCAGTGTGTCCCTGGCCAAAAGAACTCCAGAATCGCCGTCCGGAGGTTGGCCAGGAAACCCGGGGCCGGGACCAGGGTGTTGAGCCGGTACCAGAGCATGGACAGGACCAGTTGATTAAGCACCAGTGCCCTCCCCCGAAGGGAGAGGCACCGGAGTAGTCCTGTCCATTTCCGGAGCCGCTCCATCACCCTGCCCTGCAAATCCTGCCAGTTCTCCGGCGGAGACGGATGCGTGGCAGAAAGGTAAACGCCGAGATAGAGCAGCGGACCCGCGCTCCACCGGATGGCCTGAAGCGTAGGTGGGAGGGAGCTCGCCTGCCACCCGTCCCCGACCACCAGGCCAGAGCTCTTGACCCAGTTGACCCGGGCGGAGGAGGCCGCCGAGTACACAGCCTGGCAAGCCTCCACCCGCGCCAAGTCGCCCGGGTCCTGGACCACGAGGAGCACATCGTCGGCGTATGCCGACAGGACCAGCCGCAGCCCCAGCTCCCGAAGCACCAACCCCGTCAACCTCTTGCGGAGGAGACAGAGGAAGGGCTCGATCGCCAGAGCGTACAGCTGGCCCGAGAGGGGGCACCCCTGCCGCACTCCCCGCCCGAAGCTGACCGGCTCGGTCAGGGTCCAGTTGAGCCTGACCAGACACTACGCAGAAGCGTACAGCACCTGGAGAAAACCCACAAACAGGGGTCCGAAGCCGAACGCTCGCAGAGTGCCCAGGAGATGCCCGTGATCCATCCGGTCGAACGCCTTCTCCTGATCCAGGGACAAGAGGGCGAACGACAGACCATCCCTACACCCCAATTCCAGAAGGTCCTGGACCAGATACAAGTTATCAAAGATGGTGCGGCCCGGGACGGTGTAGGTCTGGTCTGGATGGACCACGTCCGCCAGCACGGACCCTAGCCGCATCGAGATGGCCTTCGCAACAATTTTGTAGTCCGTGCTGAGGAGCGAGACGAGACGCCAATTCCGTAAGTCGCGGAGGTCCCCCCTCTTCGGCAATAAGGCCAGCACGGCCCGCCTGCACGAGAGAGGGAGGACCCCGCTCTGCAAAGCCTCGGCCCAGACGGTGACCAGGTCTGGGCCGAGGACGTCCCAGAACACACGGTAGAACTCCACGGTCAGCCCGTCCAAGCCCGATGTGCTCCTCGTGGTGGGGATGCGACGGAGGGCCTCCGAGAACTCGGCCAGAGTGAGAGGCAGCTCTAGCCGGTACTGGTCGCCCGTGCTGACCGTCAGGAGCCCGTCCCAGAGCACTCTGCAAGCGTTAGGATCGGTCGGATCCGGGGAGAAAAGAGTGGCGTAGAAGGCCCTGGCCCTCTGGCACAGCTCTGCCGGATCCGTGAGGGGGGTGCCGTCCTCCGCCAGGAGGCAGGTGACGTGCTTCTTGGCCCTCCTCCTTTTCTCCAGGGCGTAGAAGAAGCGGGAGCCGCGATCCATCTCCCGAAGGAGGTGGATGCAGGATCGAACAAAAGCACCCCGGGCCCGATGGTCTTCGAGGGCCCGGAGCTCCTCCCGCTTCTCCCGGCACGCTCCGCAGAGAGATGGATCCTCGGGGCTGGCGGCCAGACGCCTCTCCAGCTCCAAGACCTCCCGCTCCAACTGCCCTATCACCGCATCCCTCCGTCGGCTGGCACCCCGAGTGTAGTCACGGCAGAAGAGCCGGGCACGCACCTTCCCCAGATCCCACCACCGCCGCGCCGAGGAAAAGGTGCACCTCTGCCCTCGCCAGGCCAGCCAGAACTCCCGGAAGGACGCCATGAAGCCCGCATCCTCCAGCAAACTATTATTAAAGTGCCAATAGGCCGGCCCCGGCCTCTCCGCGCAGAGAGAGGCCGTCACGGTGGCAAGGTGGTGATCCGAAAAGGGGGCCGGCCGAACGCTGGAGGAGTGGGCCCGTGAAAGGTGGAAACGTGACAGGTAAATACGGTCCAGCCGGGAGTGGCGCGACCGATGGGCCTCCACCCAGACGAAGGTGAACGTCGAGACGTCGTCCAGGTGGTGGTCGCGCCAGACGTCCACCAGGGAGTGGCGGTCGACGATCTCCCGGAGGATGTCCGCAGCTGCCGGGCACTGCTCGGTCCCCGAGCGGTCCCGTTCCTCAAGGGTGGTGTTAAAATCCCCTCCCAGGACCAGGCACTCACGAGGATCCAGGGAGCCGAGGAAGGCGGACGCCTGCTGATAAAAACGTAGCCTCTCCGGGCCCGATGTCGGGGCGTAAACGTTGACAAGATTAACCACAAGCCCCTCCATGCGGACCCGGAGGTGCAGCAGGCGACCCGGCACAGCCTCGGCGACCCCTAGCACCTCAGGCCGTAGGTCGGGGGAGAACAGGGTCGCCACTCCAGCCGCGCAGACAGAGAAGTGGCTAAAGTAGGCCCCGTCCCCCCACTCCAGCCGCCAGCTAGCTTCAGCGGCCGGATCCGTATGGGTCTCCTGCAGGAAAACCACAGAGTACCCCCCCTCCCGGAGGAAGGAGAGCACCTGGCTCCTGCGGAGACCCATCCTACAGCCTCGGGTGTTTAAGGTGGCAAGGATGATCGGCGCCATGAGGAGGGCTGGCTGGGATCCTCGCTGGCAGACACGCCCACGGCCTCCGGCAGGCCGCGCAGCTATCCGTGACCAACCCCGAAGGTGAGTAAGGAGTCACGGAAGACACGGACCCGCCGGTAGGCCGCGGCGGCCTGCTTCCCGGTCCTCTTACCCTCCCCCATGAGGGCCCTCGCGGCCCGGAGGACCTGATGGAAATCCCCCCACCGCTGGAGCGCAAGATGGACTTTGTTCCGGGAGCCACGGACGTCCTCGAGGAACTCCTGCAGCTCCTCCCTCAGCGCATGGGGGGGTGGGGTCACTGATTGATGACCGGCCCCCAGTGGGGCCCCCGTCACAGCCCCGTGGCCCACCGAGGCTTGTAGGCAGGGGGCAGATCCCCAACGTGGCAGCAGATGGACCGACGCCACATGACCCGTCCCGCTCCCAGATTCAAGACGGGGCGGTGGAAGGAGAACAGCAGCCCCTGGGGGGTCGGGACAGGAAAGAACTAGTGAACCCGCTCCCTGGGAGGTATTGCCAGGGGCGGCACTGGCATTACAGGAAGTGGGGGGGACAAGGACAGAGCCAACAGGAGTAGGGCGGGGATCAGGGAGAGAATCCGGGAAGGAGGTAGAAGCAGGATCCGGAGCCTCCATAGGTGAGACGCCGGAAGGTGGCTCCTCCTGGCCAGGCTCAAGGATCTGGGAAGTGGGCAGGGGACCCCTAACGATGCCGGGCTCAGCCTCTGTGGCACGTGCGGCAGCCTCGGCATCCAGAGAGAGATGTTGGTCAATGGGGTCCCCGCTGAGGAAGGAGGGCAGGTCCTCCACACCCAAGAGGGACACCCCCTGGGAAGCGGGGCTCGGCAGCGGGGCACTGGCCATCGCCCCAAGGGGCTCGGCGGCCGTCAACAAAGTGCCACCCGCAGCCAGGTCGATAGAAGATTCCAGGGGACCCTCAGAGGTAGGAGCAGAAACAGCGGGTAGGGGAAGGGAACCCAGGGACAGGGGGGATGTAGGGAGGTCGCCCAGATCGAGGCCCGCCGGCAGAGGGTCGTCCTCCCCCTGCGTGACCGAGGTCAAACCCAGGGCCTCGATTTCTGCGTAGATGGGAGGGAGATCACAGTCCACCACTCCAGGGCCCTCCCCGCCAGCACCCGAGGCGATACCCACCGCGGCGCTCTCAGAGGCGCCAAGTGGGAAGGGGGCGAGAGAGGCTCCCTCGGGGGCATTCACGGGAACTGATCCCGGAGGAGGGGCGGTGTCACCTTCCGGTGCTGCCACGGTGTCCCCAGCCGGCACCACAAACTGGGAGTCATCAGGGGACAAGGCGGAAGACTCGACATTAGCACCCCCCTTCCTGCTCTTCCGGGGGGCCTCTGAATCCGAAGGATGTAAAGAAACTCGAGCCTTCCGCTTGCCCCGCTTCCCCTGCACTAAGGACCAGCCCTCCATGGCATCATCCGGGGTCTGGCTAACAGGGGTCGGCTCGGGGGGCAAGGGCAATGGCTCAGGGACTCGGGGAGGCAGCAGTGGGACAGTAGAAACCAGGGAGGATTCCCCCTGGGACGAGCCCTCTCCCACGTCCGGCGGTAGCCCCGCCACACCCTCCTCCACAGAGGTGGACCGAGAAGGAGGAGGAGGGGCAGCTTCGGGTGCCGGACAGCCAGGGGCACCGGCGATGACAGGGCCGGCGCCTTGCCGGGGCTCGGGGGTCCCGGACGCTCCTCCGTGCTGGGCCAAGGGACAGTCCCTCCGGACGTGCCCCATCGCCCTGCAGAGGTAGCACCGGGCCTCCCCCGTTGAGTAATGCACCCGGTAGTGGGCTCCCTGGTAGGGGACCAGAAAGGACCCCTCGAGCGCCTCTCCGCCACGCGCCGCTGGCGGCAGTTGAAGCTGCACGTGCCGTCGGAACGAGAGAACATGACGGAGGGCGGGGTCCTTGCAGCCCAAGGGGAGAGGGCTGATGACAGAGATGGGGCGTCCCAGGGCAGAAAGGGCGGGCAGCAGGGCGGCATTGGGCAGGAAGGGAGAGACGGAGGTCAAGATTAAGCGGACCCCTAGGTCTTCCAATGGCTCCAGGGGGACGAACACGCCCCCCACCGCCAGGCCCGTCTCTACCGCTTCCTGGGCGGCGGCCTCCGATGCCAGGAAGAAGACCACCTTCCCGTACATTTTGGAGGCCGCCACGATGGCCGTGGGCCCCACCACCCTCGCCAACACCCACACGTAGGTCTCCACGTGGGGCGAAGCGGGCACCAGGAGGCAACGGACGCCGTGCTTCCTGGTCAAAGTGGGAAAGGGGCCCCGGCAGCTGTAGATGTTGGCGGAAGCGGCGGTCGGAGGAGCAGCAGTAGGCGGGGGGGCTGCCGAGACCTGGGCGTACGCCCTCGGGGCCGGGGGAGGGACACCTGCAGAGCTGGTGGAGGGAATAGCGGGGAGGGATGCCGCAGCCGGTAGCGGGGCTGCGGCAGCGGGGGCAGTCTCCGCCATGGAGGGCCTGGCCTTTTTAGCGGGGCCCTTACCCTTCTTCCCACCCCGACCCTTCCCACCGGCTGGGGGGGCTCCCCTCGAATCAGAAGGGGCGAGAGACGTGGCAGCAACGGAGGTCTCCCCAGTACTCGCCACCACCGGTGCCCTAGCAGGGGCGGTGGTAGGTGGATCGCCAGCGGCGGTCGAGGTAGAGGCTTGGGCAGTGGACACGGGGGTAGGTGGAGGAGGGGCAGTGGGAGCATCACGAGGGGTCTCCCCCGCCACGTCCCCCGCCATAACGAGAGCGGGGAAGGGGACAAAGAGCGAGGGGAGGGGAAGGAGAGGAGGCGGCCCCCCCTCCCCGCTAGGCTGCAGGCAGGGGAGGAGGGCGCCAGAAGGGGAAGGCTAAAGGGGCGTAGGGAGCAACCAAGGACCTAAGGGTGGGATTGTTTCAGGGCACCAACACAGAGAGGGATTCCGGCTCCTCTAGTTGCACTAGGGGAGCGGGGGGCAACAGTAGAGGGGGGAGTGCAGTGAACAAGGGGAAACCAAATGGGGAAGGGCACAAGCGCCTAGGAGGGGGCATGGGCGCACGGGGGGGGGACCGATCAGGGCTGGGGGAGCACAGGGTGGGGGGAAAGGGTGAGCTGGGATTGGGGTAGAGGGAGCACAGGGACAGCTGCAGGGCCGGGGCAGAACTATCAGGCGGCAGAGGGAAATAGGTGGGGTGGACAAATGTGGCAAAGGGCAGGGGATCAGTCCAGGAGGAGGGGGGAGGTGGTGCACCCATAGGCACTTGTGCCTAAAAGTCAATGGTTGGCTGCTGCTGCTGCAGGCCCAAATGGTGGAAGTGGGCGTGGTGAGCCAGGCGAGCAGCTCAGACCCAGAGGCAGGAGTCCAAAGCAGAAGGAAAACAGCCAGCGGGGGTGGTGGAGGGGGCAACGATGGTGGTGGGGGCGAACGGGGACACGGATGGACCGGGGGCAGGCTCCAAGCCACACCCCTGCTGCCCCAGCAGACACAGTCCAAACCCCCACCACAAGAGCACAGTTCGAAGAAGACTCAGTCCAGAAAAGCCCCCTCCACAGTGGTCTTTACATGGTTTCCCAGCAGCAGGCGGTCCTCGTCTCCTTCCTCTCCTCCTCCGGGCACCAACAGCTCCCCAGCAACTGCCCCAGCAGCTCCAGCAGCTCCAGGTGGTGGTGGTCTGGTGTCCAGGCAGGAGGGACCCCGCTCAGAGGATGGTGTCCTCAGCAACAAGAGCTGGGGTCCCTCACTCTCCTCCTCTCTGGGAAGCAGGCCAGCAGCCCCCCCCCCCCAGGGGCTGTAGGTGGAGGAACAGAGGGGGGAGTGGGAACCACCAGCCAGTCAGCAAACAGACAGCAGAGAGAGGGGTGGGTGGTGGTGTCTAGCCCAGCCCGGGGAGCAGCAGGAGCAGGAACAGCAGCAGAAACAGCAGCAGTGAAGGCCCAGTACCCAGCAGGAACAGCAGCAGCAGCAACAGCAGCAGCCCTCTCCCTCCTTCCTCTACAGCAGAGCAGTCAAAGGGAGAGCCAGTACTAGCCCCAGGAGAAGCAGGCTTCTGTGCCCTGAGGGACCAGAGCAGGGGCTGCACTAGAGTAATCAGGAACCTACTAGAACCAATTAAGACAGACAGGCTGATTAGAACACCTGCAGCCAATCAAGGCAGGCTACTCAGGGCACCTGGGTTTGAAAAGGAGCTCACTCCAGTCAGGTGGGGGGAGCCAGAGGAGAGGAAGTGCGTGTGAGGAGCTGGGAGCAAGAGGCACAAGGAGCTGAGAGTGAGAGGGTGAGGCTGTGCTGCTGGAGGATTAAGGAGTACATGCATTATCAGACACCAGGAGGAAAGTCCTGTGGTGAGGATAAAGAAGGTGTTTGGAGGAGGCCAGGGGGAAGTAGCTCAGGGAGTTGTAGCTGTCATGCAGCTGTTACAAGAGGCACTATAGACAGCTGCAATCCACAGGGCCGTGGGCTGGAACCTGGAGTAGAGGCCGGGCCCAGTTTCCCCCCAAACCTCCCACGTCCTGGTTAGACACAGGAGGAGCTGATCCAGACTGTGGGGAATATCACTGAGGTGAGCAAATCTGCCAATAAGTGCAGGACCCACCAAGGTAGAGGAGGAACTTTGTCAAAAAGAATAGACACATACTGGGCCCTTCTCCTGCCCCCACCTTCGCTGGAAGCAATTAAGGCCATGGCTACACTGGAAACGTCAAAGTGCTGTTGTGCGAACGCTTCCGTGGCAGCGTTCTGAAGTACGAGTGGGGTCGTGCATGAGTACTAGGAGAGAGCTCTTCCAGTGCTCCTGATAATCCACCTCCACAGGGATTAGCTCTGAGCACTGGGAATGCGGTTCCCAGCACTTGAAGCCTGTTTACACTAGTGCTTTAAAGCGCTCAGACTTGCTGCACTCAGGGGGGTGACTTTTCAGACCCCTGAGCCAGCAAGTTAGAGTGCTATAAAATGTAAGTGCAGACAAGGCCTTAGACACTGAGAAGATGACAAGACTCCAACAGAGGAGATTAGCCCAGGTTTAAGGAACAAACCTGTATATTAAGGACTGCAATATCCAGTGGGGGTGAGAAAAACTGCTTAATCTAGATGTTTTCTAATAGGGTTGAGAGTTTAGACTGTGTGCTTATATTTTATTTTATTTTGGTAACTAACTCTGACTTTTTGCCTATCACTTAATACAGGGGTCAGCAACCTACAGCATGTGTGCCAAAGGTGGCACGCAAGCTGATTTTGCCTGGCATGTGGCTGCCGGCTGGGGTCCCGGCCGCCGGCCCTACTCAGCATCCTGCTGGCTTGGGGTTCCATTCACTCAGCTGGCAGGAGGCTGAGTGGGGCTGGCGGCCGGGACCCCAGACCAGCGGCAGGCACACCCTCCGGTTTCCCCCTCACCGCGCTTGGGTTCTGCAGATCTCAGGAGTGAGAGCCACCGAGGCGCGGGGTCCTGAGCCTGCTGCGGGAGGGGCGGTGGCAGCTCAACTCCCGGGAGCCGCAGAGCCCGAGTGTGGCGAGGGGAGAGCCGGGGGGCACACGGGGACTGCCGCCCGCAAGCATCTACTGCCGGAGCCCCCGCGGGGGGGCACTGGGCCGCAGCCCGGGCAGGCGCACCCTCCGGCTCCCCCATCACTGCACTCAGGTTCTGCGGCTCCCGGAAGTGTGAGCCGCCGCTGCCCCTCCCAGAGCTCCCCCCCCTTCTGCTGCCTCAGCACTCCACGTGGAGTTTTGCCTCCTCGTGGAGCCAGCATCTGACCAGAATGGGCATGGTAAGGGGAGTCGTGGGGGACATACAGGGAGCAGGGGGAGGATTGGATGGGTTGAGAGTTCTGGGGGTCCTGTTAGAGGGCAGGGAGTGGTTGGATGGGGTGTGGGAGTCCTGGGGGTCTGTCTGGGGGTGGGAGTGTGGATAAAGGTT
Source organism: Gopherus flavomarginatus (assembly GCF_025201925.1). NCBI lineage: Eukaryota > Metazoa > Chordata > Testudines > Testudinidae > Gopherus > Gopherus flavomarginatus. The sequence continues at coordinate 49,495,729 of NC_066617.1, read as the reverse complement.
GGGGCAGTCAGGGGACAAGTAGGGTCCTGGGGGGCAGTCAGGGGACAAGGAGCAGGGAGGCTTAGGTAGGCGGTGGGGTTCTAGGGGGCAGTTAGGGGCAGGGGTCCCAGGAGGGGGCAGTCAGGGGACAAGGAGTGGAGGGGGTTGGGGGTCCCGATGAGGGCAATCGGGGTGGGAAGTGGGAGGGAGTGGACGGGGGCAGGGATAGGGCAGGGCTCTCCCCTCTTCTTTAATGTTGAAATATGGTAACTCTAGGCGAGGGGAGAGCTGGGGGGCACATGGGGCTGGCACCCACATACATCCACTGCAGCCTGCAGGAGCCCCCTGGGGGGCACTGAGCCACAGCCTGGGCAGAAGGGGTGGGGGGGGGCACAGCTGCTCCCCGCTAGCGGCACCGCCACCTTTGCAAGGCTGCTGCCCCCCTGCACCACACCAGCTCCTCCATGTAGGGTGACCAGATGTCCCGATTTTACAGGGACAGTCTTGATTTTTGGGTCTTTCTTATATAGGCTCCTATTACCCCCCACCCCCATCCTGATTTTTCACACTTGCTGTTTGGTCACCCTACCTCAATGGCTAGGGCTCGCTGCTGCCGCAAGCGGAACGCTCTGGCTCTCTGGTGCCTCCGGGAAGGCAGCTCCTCCCTGCCGAGCTGCTGCAGCAGCCCAAGCCCGGCAAAGCCAGTGAATGGACTCGGGGTGGGGGCCAGTGGGGTGGGGTGGGGAGGGCTTGTGGGGGGGCTGTGCACCCTCCAGGGGAGTTCAGGGGGCAGGGAGCAGGGAACCTGGTCTGGGGAGCAGCCCCTGCGCATGGCCAGCTCCTGGGGGCTATAAAGGCTCTTTGGGATTTTCCCCTCAATGAACCGATGTGCAAGGGGGAGGGGGCGCAAGGTGGAAGTTTCTCCTATGGTGCAAAATATCCTTGCACCAGCCCTGTCCCAGGGAGTGTGTGCACCCCAGGTTAAGAACCACTGCACTAAACTGATAAGATCTGCATTTTAATTTAATTTTAAATGAAGCTTCTTAAACATTTAAAAACTTGTTTACTTTACATACAATAATAGTTTATAGACTTATAGAGACCTTCTAAAAAGTTAAAATGTATTACTGGTGCGCAAAACCTTAAATTAGAGTACATCAAAGAAGACTCAGCACACCACTTCTGAAAGGTTGCCGACCCCTGACTTAATATTACTTAATATCAAATTATTTATCTGTACTAGTGAGTTTGGGGCAAATCTGTTCAGGTTTGCCAAGGCTGGTGTATGTCCACTTTCCATTGATAAAGTGGTGAACGAATAAATAAAGTTGCACTGCCCATTTTGAGCAGTGCAAGATGGTATATTCCTGGGGTACAGTGCTGGGAACTGGATGGATTTGGCTTGTGCCTTTCTCTGTGTGATTCACGAGTGGCTCTGGGAGCATTCATGCAATCTAGCGGGGTGTGGGACTCCACATGAAGTTGTGCTGAGTGATCACAGTTCCTAGAGAGGTTGCTGCTGGTCACTAACAAGGCATTGTGATAGACAGTCCAGCCTGGGGAGAGTTCAGGGGGCACAGTCCCAGGCTGCATCCCGGTCCCAGGCTGCCCCCTGGGGGCATCCCGCCTGTCAGTTCTCTGAGGGAGTCAAAGTCTGCTTTTCTGAAGTCCAGGGTCTGTATTCTATTGCTCTCCTTTCTTCCTTTTGTCAGGATCCTGAACTCAACCATCTCATGGTCACTGCTGCCCAGGTTGCCACCCACTTCTACTTCCCCTACCAATTCTGTTTCTGAGGAGCAGGTCAGGAGGAGCACGACCCCTAGTTGGTTCTTCCAGCACTTGCACCCAACACTCTCCAAAAACTTCCTAGGTTGTCTCTGCACTGCTGTATTGCTCTCCCAGTAGATGTCAGCAGGGCTGACCCACAACATTTTGGCACCTGAGGCGGGGAGCTCAAATGACACCCCCATGCCCCCTGGCTTGGGCCAATATTTTGAAACTCTGGGTCCTAGTGGCACCTGAGGCCGCTGCCTCAATTCGCCTCATGATAAGTCCAGCCCTGGATGTCAGGGTGATTGAAGTCCTCCATGAGAACCAGGACCTGTGATCTGAAAACTTCTGTTAGTTGTCCAAAGAAAGCCTCCTTGACTTCAGCCTCCACCACAAAAGCTAAGAGATTCAGTCAAGACAAGAGAGCTACAAATACTGCAAGATAAGATCAAAGACACATGAAGCCGGTGAACACACTGAGAACTGAAAACTCACAGTGGGAAGAAATAGGAGGGCAAGCAGGTAAAAGCAGTGGCTGAGAGGAAGCCTAAAGCAGTAGATTGAAAGTAGACGATACTCACTGTAACTGGAGGTTCTTGGGGAGGTGTGGTCTCTATCTGTATGCATATATACCATGTGTCCGAGTCTGAAATTCTTCAAAGCAGTGTCCATTGGCACATGAGGAGAGCTATTGCGCATGTGCAGGCCGAGCCAAGGGTATAAGGGGAACTGCAGGCAGATATCTCTGCAATTCCTCTTCTTACTGCAAGTCCAACAGGATCCAAAGCAGAGGATACTGATAGGGACCACTTATCTCAAAGACTCTCCAGTTACAGCAAGTAAGCTCCACTTCTTCAAGTGATGGTCCCTACATATATTCAACATGTGGATGACTGGCAAGCAGTGTTCAGACTGGAGGTGGGTGCAAGGAAGTGGGTAGCATGGATGGATGCAATACTGCTGAATCCACAGCCAAGGCATGAACTATAGTGTGTCAGGAATGTGTGACTAGAACTCCAGGTGGCTGCTCTGTTGATGTTCTGCAGTGGTAGGTGTGCGCACAGGGAACTAATAGCTACACCTGACATCTTCAGAGACTGGAGATAATCCAGGACAACTGGGATGCTTAAGGTACTTGTAGAATATTGGTGGAGTTGTGCCCAAGCCGAAAAGTATCTCCATTTTGCCAGATATCTAGTAGATCCCTTTCTACTTTGGTTAAGGACCTTCTGAATAGGAGGGTAGAGCATGAGTGTTCTATTACTGACACCCATCTAAACACTAGGCCATGAGGTGGAGTGAGCTCAGACTGGGATGCTTGACTTTTCCGTGTCCTGGGTTTGAAGATCTGGGAATGGGCAGATCCTGATTGGTGGGCAGGCTGACATTGTTAGAAGTTCCGTGAACCAGAACTGTTTGGGCCAATAGGAAGCTTGGAGAATGATGTTGGCTCTGTTTTAAATATCTTCCCCATGACTTGTGGAAATAGGGGAATGGAAAGAAAGGCACATCTGAGGCCATTTGTCCAGGACATCAGAAGAGCATCGCCCTGGGAGTTGTGACTTGTGGCTCCTCAATAACAATAATGGGGATTTTTCTGTTCATTTGGGATGCAAAGAGTGGAGTACCCCACTATGTAAATATTTTGTTCAGGATTGTGTCACAAGCCTCCCATTCATGGTCTGCCAAAAAGCTTCTGCTTAGCTTGTCTGCAAGGGAGTTGTGAATATCAGGGATGAGGTGGGATGCACTCTATTTGCCCCTGAGTGTAAAAGAGATTCCACCTCCCGTTGAAGAATCACCTAGTGAGAGTGGTCCCCGAAGAGGGAGTTGGAAGGGGGTTTGTGAGGCAGGAAGGGGAGAAGCTCTATGGAGTATTCCTGATGGATACTCTCCAGAACCCAACTATCCATAGTGATCTTGTTCCGGTTGTGGCAAAGAGTGTAAGACATCCCCCAAAGGCAAAAGGGGGATAGATGGGTATCATCAGCGGTGGTACGTGGGTCTTGAGCAATATGTCAAAAATGGCTTTTGGCCTGTGGTTGAGAGAGAGCAGAAATTGTAGCAGTAAAGGTGGCTGAAAAGCAAGGTCTCTGAATCCTGTGGCATTTGCGTGGAGGCTCAGTTAGGCTCTGGTAACAAGAAGCATCAGGAGGTTGGCCTGATCTAAAGGGCTGCCATTTCCTCCTGGAAGACTGGGGTATAAATCTCTTAGGAAATAGAGAGTCAATCTTGAATCCTTTAGTGAGTGCAGGAACTACTTCATTTTCCCATTTAAAGAGGTTGAACTTTTCAAAGGAGAGTCCTGGATGATGTTTTGGACCTCTCTAGGAAACCCTGACAATTGCAACCAAAAGTCCCTTCTCATGACCAAGCCAGTGGCCAAATTCTGGAACCTGCGTCTACAGCATTAACTGCAGCCTGGAGGACTAATTTTGCCACTAACGTCCCCTATTCTAAGACAGACTGAAATTGGGCCCTGTCCTCCATGGGAAGTTCATCTTTGAAGTCCACAAGCTTGGAATAATTACTAAAGTCCTATTTCGCTAACAAAGCTTGGTAATTAGCACCATGAAATTGCACCCCTGCAGAGGAAAAGACCTTCCTTCCCAGGAGGTGCAGTGTCTTAGCGCCTTCATCTGCCAGAGTGGCCCTGTGATAGTGAGCTCTTTCTGTAGCTGCCTGTATCAGCAGCGAGTTGGGGACAGGACTGGAATATAAACATTCAACTCCTTTAGCAGGAACAAAGTATCGCCTCTCAGCTGTTTGTGGTGTCAGGGCACACAATGCCCCAGCGTGTCATACTGCTCTGGCCAGTTCTAGTATGGCCTCATTCATTGGAAGGGCCACCTTACTCAGTCCCTGAGGTTGCAGGATGTTCAGGAGCTAGTGTTGAGGGTCCCGGATCTCCTCTAATGGGATCTGTAGGTCATTGGCAACTCTTTGTAACAGCTACTCGTACTAGTGGTGGTCATCCAGCAGAGAAGGCAAAAAAGGAATCACCACGTCATCCCGGGATGATGAAGAGGCACCCATTGGAACCATCAGTACCTGCAGCTCTGGTTCTGGCCCTTCCTCCTCATACACTAATGGAACAAGTTGGTGAGAGGGAGAGGAGCGATACAACTGCTGAGAAGGGCCTGGATGCCTGCCATAAGAATCCCACGGAGCCCAATAATGCTAGAAAGAGGGATTGATCCATTGAGGGGGACCCCCAAGGGAATTGATACCAGCAGTCCCAGAGGGGGGCATATCCAGAGGAATGGTGAGAGTAACCTCACAACTATCTTTTGGGGCTTGAGTGTCTCCGCAGAGATACTGGTGCGGCCATCTCCCCTGACTCATCCAAGAACTGTTCCACTGGTAGCGATGATGCATTTTCTATCAGGACATTCCTGCCAGATGTTTGGAAATTGGACTGCTCCTGGGACATTGATATATACTCCCAAGGAGTCAGGACATTCCTTAGGAGGGCGGGCTGGAAAGAAATGAAGACAGTGGATACGGAATGACTATATCCTCCAGTGTTCTGTATGTCTCCATATGCCCTTGTGTCTAAGAGGTTCCATCAGTCAAGTCTGAAGGATCCGGTGCAACTGTGGCAGCTGGATGGTCTTTAGATGAACGAGGCGGTACTGATGAAGGGTCTGGATCAGTACTCCTACGCTCAGGTTCTTTGGTGACTGATAGAATCAGCGAATCTTTCTTTTTATATGCTTTGCCCTCCAATCTAGGGAGTCTTTAGCAAAGCCAGTTCCTTAGGTTCTGTATGCAACATCTCACCCAACTTGGAGAGGCTCGGGGAGGAAGTACATTTATTATGGACAGTCCTTGAGGACGATCTGTCCTTGAGCCCATGAGAGCACATTCTACTCTCATGGGAAGCCCTAGAACAGTGGTTTTCAACCTGTGGTCTGCACACACCTGGAGGTCTGCAGACTATGTCTAAGATTTCCAAAGGGGTCTGTACCTCCATTCAAAATGTTTTAGGTGTCCACAAATGAAAAAATGTTGAAAGCCACTGTGCTAGAAAAAAGAGTCCTTGGGCTTATATATTGAAAGCTCCATTCCAAGGCATGCGCTTGGAGGGGCACTGCTGGTCAGTTGAGGTCGATGTACAGGGGGTCTCCCTAACCCAGAACGGAGAGGGGCCTAGCAACTTTCTTCATCAGATGCTTTTGTAGGCAAAGCTCCCGGACTTCTCAAGTTCTGGATAGGAAGGAGTGACAGATGCTGCAGTTAGAGATATGCACCTCACGCAGACACTACAGGCACCATTAATGTTTGTCACTGATGGAGAAAGAGTGAGAGCAGGAGAAGCAATTCTTTTGAATCCCAGGACTCTGAACATAGTCCCACCCTCGCTGGGTGTGCCAGCCACACAACTCCTTCCTCCCAGAGAGCAACTGTAGGCTCCTTGCCTCTACAGCCCTAAACACACCTCCCTTCTCTCAGGGAGCGACTGCAGACTACTTCCCTGCAGTCCCTTTGGCTGTCAGCTCCTAGGCTTTATACAGGCCCTTCTTGTTCCTATCCAGCTGAGCCTTGTCTCTAATTAATTCTTTCCCTCTGGCTCCTTTTTCAGGTGCAGCCAAGGCAGTTGATTGGCCAACCTTACCACCTTAACCCTTTCAGGCCTCGTGTGGGGTAGACACCCCATCACAAGTTGTAAGGCAACAATGCTGGAATTTATGCATTTCCTCCCAGAATATATTTTAAAGGAGATAACTATAAAATCAGCCATTTAATCCTTCTAAATTCATACAGATAGAATATACACAAACAAGACCAAGAGACAAACATGGAGCAGTACAAAAGTTTTATTGACATGAGTTTGGGATGGCTGCCTTACTCACTGTGGTGAAGTGCTAGGAGTACATTTATGTAACCCTTGCCCTTCCAAAATTAACTTGAACAGTGCTCTTTTGGAAGGTATGTTGCCCATACCTCTCTTAAAGCAACCTCTTGATAATTCACCAGGTGGCACTGAGGTCTGATCTTAAGAAAGCTATGTATCCTCCTCTTCCGACTAGATAATAAGGTACCAGGACAGTGATTGTATCCACATTATTACTATTGACAAGTATAAATTGTGGCCAAAATAAAGAGGGTGGGTAGATGGAATATTTCCTTCACATATACACAGTTCCTCTAATGGGAAAGTAATTTAAGTCTGTTATGAAATAAAAAATATTTCAGGTTAACTGCAATTCAAATGTTATTTCACAGCAACAACATAGTAAATCCACTATAAAAATTGGTAATTACATGGTAATTCATGTTATTGCTGATACATTATCTCTGGACAACCATGTAATTAAACTTGTGCTGTAATTCTTTCAGTAAGATCTGTTTTGGTAAAACATCATTTCCTAGATTCATTTTTTAAAATGCTGTTGAAAGAGTAAAAAAGTTTTACATCATACATTAAGAACTCAATTATTAGAGGAGCAAATTTTCAACCATCCCAAAGAGTGGGAAGTTGCGTGAAATAACTGATTTTATTGCATTATAATGTCTCTCCCTTTTCTTTTTTAAAGATAGGAGTTATAATGCAAACTCATAACAGTTCCAACACATGAAGCCTACAATAAGCAAGAGAGAAACAAAAGCACATTTCAGCAGGCAGACTATGGGGTAATCAAAATATTTAATATGGCTTGTAGCTGAAAGTAATTGATCTATGTTTCCAATCATTTTAATTATTGCCACATTCCATTCACTTTTCATTAAGTGAAGATAAAAACATGTTCAGTCTTTAAAAGGCATGTACATGAGCTTTAAGCCAGTACTGAACATATTGTGCAACTCATCTGTATGCAACACATGAATTTCATAGAATATATTTATATACTGTATATATATACAAACACGCACACGCACACAATTTTCTGTGGTGATACCCCTGAATAAAATCATTTAAGCAATAGTAATTTCCATATTAGAAAACCCATGAGGTTGACATAACTTCCCACTACTAAGTTTAAATCAATAAAATTTCCAGATTAAAGCAATAAAATATTTTCATTATGAACATCTTATTTACATACAAATTAAACTGTGGTCCCGTACACACATTACATTACAAGGAAACTATTTTAATTTAAAAAAAATTATTTACATATTTGAGTTATTTGTTGTTTAATACAGAGATTACGTGAACACTCAAAACTGTATGCTAGGCAGATTTATTAGATTTTTTCTATTTGTAATTTTTTGTGCAAATTCCAAATCTTTTCTTTTGAGTTAGCCTCTATTTGCCTTGTATTACTGCTGCTGCTGCTTTTTTGTGTACTGAGAAGGCTGGGTGACTTTGCTTCTGGGAACAGGAAGAAAAGATTTAACTCTTGAAACACCCGACTCAGTCTTTGATTTACTGTTGGCGCATTCCACAGTGCGATTGCTGCTGAGAGGACGGATCCCATCCTGTGAATAAAATTAAGCATCTTTTTAGCATAAGCACATCCATCATAAGAACCAAGAACACCAAAAATGAGCAAACCAGTGAGTGTCTACTGTTTACACCATCTTGCACCTTTTGGAAGCCTGACAGCCACAGGAAAAGGATAAACGTTCAGGTCCTGGTGAACAGTTTTAGCTTTCTTAACCAGTTAGAAACCAATACTCTAATAGAAGTTGCTTTTGTAAAAAAAAGCCAGCAGGGCATTTCTTCAGTAAAAACTTCTTAACATATCACACAAGGACAATGGTAGTGCTCTGCATTGTCATTGAGAAGCCCTAAATGTTATTCTTATTCTCCAAATCCCAATCGCTAGACGAGCAGGGATTAAAAACACTATGGAGGTAATATATTCTCTTTCCTTCATTAGCTAGAGGAGCCCCTGTGGAAGGATGACAGCTGTAAACTGGGTTGGGAAGATGCATGTTTAAATCAGGGAGACAGCAGGAGATCTCTTGGATGATAAACACAAGATTCAATATTAGGGCTGGAATAAAATAATCCATAGACACATTCATTGTTACCCCATCACAGCAACAATACTAAATGGAGCTAAGGTTGAAGTGACATTTCCATTTTAAAACTTCTGTTTTCAGTTGCTCATTTTCTTATAAAATGATTTTGAAATGTCTTGTGCTTGGCTGCAGCCTAGCAGCCAGTTTATCTGGAAGGTTTTATAAAAAATGTCCAGCCATGTTTGAGGTACTATATTTTAATGTGGAATGGAACAACGTGAGGATTGGTTCTAAAATCTTACTCCCTAATACTGACTATTCCAGATTCTAAACTGATTTCAGAGGAACTAGGCCAAATTTTACCAGCTGATGATTGGTACTGCTCTTCTTACTTTTCTCTCTCTCTCTTCCTCTGAACAAGAAAGGTTCCCTGGACTATATGGACCATTTCTTCCTCCTCTCATCCCCAGAAGCTCAGCAGTCCAATTAACAGAGGTTTGCAGCACCACTGGCACTTTTAAGTTACGTTCTTTTTAAATCTAAATTTAAAACATTGAATAAGCACTACTTTAGTGTGAAAAATAAGCAGAGGGGTAGGTGTGTATGAAGACCCTCCAACTGCTGCTGGAAGGACACCATCCTACTTTGTGGACTGTTTTAAAATTCAGTATCTGCCATACTGGCTCTTCTTCAAAACCGTCTTCATTAGCCACTCAGTATTTCAAAGCATCTAAAACCTTTAACTGGCCTTTCAAAATTCTAATCAAGTACATGTGCTGTGCTAGTAAAATACCACCTGATATTTTTGTGCCCGTCATAAGATTCAGTAGTTTTGTAAATCTATTCAGATAGCTGATTTGTTGCTGAGAGCTTCTTCTCCTATGTTGGAAAAAGAAAAAACCCCACATAATGAGCTAATTATCATCTTTGCAATTCATACTGCAGCTTCTTTCTTTTGTAATGTAATGTCAGGGTAGCAGTATTATTTAAAAGTGTGGTGTAGTCATGCTACAATTCTATGCATTGAGCAGAAGGATGAAATAGCCCTAGGCATTAGAGGCACTGGGGATATCCATCTGTCTTCAGTATTGCTGCAGAACAGATGGTACTTTTAAAAACCTGTTTGCAGATTCCTAATTTGGAGACTGAGACCAGCTAATACTCGATTCTAACTTCTCATGAGAAGAAGAAGATTTCTAGACACTGCTGGGATTTATATGGTAGGGCCTAAGGACAGGATATACATTTCTCTTCCATCTTTTCCAGGAAACAAGTACTGCTTGTGCGAAGGAAATGTACAGAGGAAGGGAAATTGCATGTTCTGCCCAACCTTAACATACTGCACTTACACCATACCACTGGTCAAAAAGTAAAATACAGATATTTCCAAAACAGCACCTTGGAATGAATCTAATTCTTACAATTTTTGTTTCCAATTTATGAACAAGATAATTAACTAAGCTTATATAGTTATTACAAACCATGCTATAATATAGTTTTGAGAGCAAAAAACATGCTAACTAATAAAACAAAACATGTAGCCAGATATCAAAATTCATAATATTAGCATAAATGCAGTCAGCTATGTTTTTGAACCACGCAGATATCAAATCACTGCCATATGGGGTTAGGAACTTCTTTGCTTAAATAACAAAAGAATATCAATACAGTAGGTAATCCTTCTTTGTTAAAAGAAAAACACTCTAAAGAAGTACAGTCCCAAACTTTCTTCTACCTTCAAAACTGTAGTGGAACTGATCTCCAGATTTTAAATAAAAATCTGGAATACACTCAGTGACATTTTAAATATTTAAGGTAACTGCCAATAGGCCAATAAAAATACAGTAAGTGTTACAATAGAGAGGTGACAAGATAATTCATAAGAGCAATAACTCAAGAGTGCATGGTGTAGCTGGACAGCTGTATTTCATAAGGCATCAAAGCAATTAGCTTCATTGCACAACTCTTCATTAAAATCTGCTGTTATGTTTATGTCACGCATGCTAACTCATCTACATATCAATACAGAACAAGGGACTTAAATTTAAACCCTATAAAATAACAGAACAGAGAACATTTAATGAACCTACAAAGCTCCATTTATAATTTATTTTCTCATTAAAAAGGTGTGTTATTGTGACAAGCTGGATCACAGAAACCCCCCCGGGAGCTGCCAACCGATGTGCCAAGACTACTTCTAGCTCTGTTTTCCCTGCCAGCTCAGGACTTCAGCACCCTGTCTCGCCGAGCCAGACACTCTTGTCTACTTCAACAGAGACCCAGAGTCTGAATTACCTGCCCCAAAGCTGCAGGTTTACCTGAAAACAGGTCACAGAAGCGTGCTTGTCTTTAGCACCCAGATGCCCAACTCCCAATGGGGTCTAAACCCAAATAGATCCGTTTTACTCTGCATAAAGCTTATGCAGCGTAAACTCATAAATTGTTCGCCCTCTATAACACTAATAGAGAGATATGCACAGTTGTTTGCTCCCCCAGGTATTAATACATACTCTGAGTTAATTAATAACTAAAAAGTTATTTTATTAAATACAGAAAGTAGGATTTAAGTGGTTCCAAGTAGTAACAGACAGAACAAAGTAAGTTACCAAGCAAAATAAAATAAACTGTGCAAATCTATGTCTAATCAAACTAAATACAAATAGGATCCTCACCAGTTCCAGAATGCTCCCTTTTACAGGCTAATCTCCTTTTAGCCTGGGTCCAGCAATCACTCACACCCCCTGTAGTTACTGTCCTTCGTTCCAGTTTCCTTTAAGTATCCTGCTGGGGGTGGGGGTGGAGAGGCTTCTTCTTTAGCCAGCTGAAGACAAAATGGAGGGGTCTCCCAGGGGTTTAAATAGACTCTCTCTTGTGGGTGGAGGTCTCCTCCTCACCCTGTGTAGAATCCGGTCACAAAATGGAGATTTGGAATCACATGGGCAAGTCACATGCCCATGCATGACTCAGGATTTGCAGGCAGCAGTCATTACCCACATGCTACCTTGAATGTCCTCAGGTAGACTTCTTATGTGGATTGGAGTCTTCCAAGCTCTTTTGTCTCTTAAATGCTTCTTGATTGAGCACATTCCTTTCCCAAGAAGTGACCAAATGTTATAACTAAGGCTACTTAGAAATCAAGCAATTATACAGCCAATGTTCATAACTTTGAACACACAAATGGTGCCTGCATACAACTAGGATGAACATAACCAGAAGATCATAACCTTTACATAGATATGTTACGTGGCATATGTAGCAAAACTCTATTCCAGTTATATCATACATACATTTATAAGCACCCCCACCCCATAAAGCCTTATGGGGTACACTGTCACACCCTCCCCCTGAACTTACAGCCAGAGACTTAGACACTGTCCATGGCGGAGGCAGTACCTGTAAAATTTCTGTTTGTCTTTGGTCACACTCCTTTTCAGTATCTTGAAACCATGTGATGTCATTCCTAAGGGTTCTAGCCCGTTTTGGGGTTCCTGGTCCCCGGATGCCTGAAAACAGGTTGGGGTATAGTATTGCTAACAGAATGCAAGCAGCAAGATCTGTTAAAGTGGAGCTGTCTTGGCATTTAGCCACCAATGCCCTGAGACGGTGTGCCTCAGTTTCCCCTTCTACACAGCAGCATGGGCCTGTTATGCTTTTGCTGCTTTTTACAGATATGGGCTGAAAAGTAACATGCTGGTGGGGCTGTCTCGTCACCATCCCTAGCATGTACAACAGCTTTTTCCACATCTTTAAAGGATTTACCACCAGTATGAATTCTTTTTGTTTTATCCCATAAGTGAATTAGCAAAAGACACAAGTTTAACAGCAAATCTACGGTGGACAGGCTTCGTTCACTCAATTTGACTTGTTTAGCATCTAATGCATTTTCCCAGTTCTCTGCGCTCTCTGATGGGGTACACTGTCACAGTTATTATATATATATATATATATATATTATACTGTTGTAATGAAGTTTAACAGAGACTTGCATCTAATGAATGAAAGCTAATTCCTAAAACTAATTTATTTTATTTATTTGAACATTTTTAATCACATAGGGCTGAATTCTGCCATCCTTACTCAAGCTGGGCATCAAGATGTGCCAGAGCCCTCACGGCAAGAGATTCTGGCTTTCAGACTGGAATTTCCCGCATGAGCACAGACTTCAGCGGAAAAAGCATCCTAATTGCTCCAAGAGCTTCTACATTGGACATCCTAGGGAAAGAGCAATGTCTTAGAGCTGGTACTGTGGGCTTGCTGGCAGTCTCACTGAAGACCAGGGGCTTCAACAGAGGCATATCAAAGAGCTGCAGTGTCTCCTAACTTGGCTTCTTGCGCAGAGCCTCCACATCATCTCATGAGCTGGAGCTTGGTATTTCAAGTCCTAAGGAATCAATGCTTGATGGGCGATGGAATGCTTTGGTGGTGATGTTCGCCCACTGGGCTTATGGGAAGTGTAGGAAGAGCTTGCCCTTAGGTTTGCTGCTTGAGATCCCACACTTCAGCATGACAGACTTTTTTTTGTAGCTATCCTTCAGGCTACATGCCCATAGGTGCATGTTCCACTGTTCCGATGTTGGATTTCTGTTTTGCAGCTCAGTGCTCATTTTCTCTGTTGATCTGGTCCTTCTTTCATTTTTCTAGGTCCTTTTTCTCTTCCTTTTGCAAGTATGGGATCAAAAGAGGAAGAAAACCACTCAGCTTGGAGTTCCAGGATATTTATGTGCATCCTGGATACCTGGGAGACCACATTCCCTGTGTCATATAATTGTCCAAATGGAAGCCTGCCAGGGCTGTGTCAGTGATGATCATCTTGTCCAGGGAAGAAGGAAGAAACAGACCCCCCCCCATGCATACGTGATGTGGGTCTGTTCATCACTGAAGTTATGACAGTACCTTGGTGGGGACTGTTAACATGAAGTCCATGGAATGATGGTTTGGTGAGTAATGGACTGGAGCCGTATCTGAATACAGCAAAGGTGGAGTCATGCAAAAGGGGTCACGTGTACATGAAGCCATGTGGCCTAGGACGGATAGGCAAGTCCAGGCTGGTAGATAGGATTGCTCACAATGCAAGTTATGATGTTGCTCATTGCCTGGAACATGTCTTTTGGCAAATAGGCCCATGCTGTAACTGAACTGATGTCAGCCCCTATGAAGTCCAGAGACTGTGTGCAGTCTGTGATCGATTTCTCAATGTCGACGCTGACTCCGAGGGACAAAAGCAGGTTGAATAGCATGGTGGTTGAAGCTTGTGTTTCTTGCCTGGACCATGCAGCTAGAAGCCAATTGTCAAGATATAGAAACATGAGGACCCCCTAAAGTTTGACATAGGCTGCTGTAACAGAAAAAAAATTGATAAAGACTCTGGAAGCGGTGGCTATTCTGAAGGGGAGCACCCTGTACTGGATATGGTAGGTGCCCACTGTGAATCTCTGGAAATGTCTGTGAGCTGGATGGACACTGATGTGAAAATAAGTGTCCTTCATATTGAGAGCCGTAAACCCCATGCTTTTCTCTAAGGATGGGATAATCACTGCCAGGATGATGATACAAAACTTGAATTTGTGAATGAAGTGACTGAAATGTCAGAGTTCAAGGATTGGTCTACCCCCGCCTTTCTTCTTGGGTATCAGGAAGTTGAGTAAAACCCCGTTCCCTGATATTCTGTGGGAACGCGTTCTACTGCTCCCTGTTGTAATAAGGAGTTCACCTCTTGGGTGAGGCTGCTGTCATGAGAGTGGTCCCTGCAAAGGGACAGGAAGGAGGGGTCTTGGAGGAGGTAGCATGATAAACTCGATTATATAGCCATGGTGGATGATGTTCAACATCCATTTGTCCATTGTTATCGCATTCCAAGTGTGGGAAAAGAGGGCTAAACAACTCCAAAAGGTGGTAGGAGGGTTGTGAGTTGATAGACATAGTGGTTGGCTGCTCTTGGGGTCACCTCAGAAATACCTCTTGGCTGGAGGTTGCAGCTGTGACGTCAAAGCCTGAAAAGAGGGCCCCAAGAGTCAAGATCACTGAGTTTTCTGGCATTTCCTTGGGGGCTCATCAGGTCTCTGAGGGTAGAATGGGGGCCCCACAGAGCTGAGTGGATGGTGGGCAGTGGAATTTGCACTTTGGGGCAAGAGTGTCGATGCTGAGAGAGTGAAGGATGGCTCTGGAATCCTTAAGGATATGCAGTGATTCCTCTGTCCTCTGGTTAAAAAGATGGGATTCACTGAAAGCGAGAGATTTTCAGTAGTGCGCAGTACCTCCCTTGGGAATGGGGCCGGCTCCAGGCATCAGCCGACCAAGCACATGCTTGGAGCGGCACCTTGGGGCAGGGTGGCGCTCGGGTTTTTGGGTTTTTTTTTGTTTTTTGTTTGGTGGTGCGGCGATCGGAAGGGGCCTTGCTTCCTACTTTGCAAGCTTCCCCTCAGTTCTATTAATGCATCAAAATAACTCCTGTTAGCTGTCTAAGTATACACGTAGCCCCCTTTGCTGCACCTCACCAACATTCACTAATTTAACCCCAAACTGAGATTTTACTCCAAAAGGAAAAAGTGCCAGAAATTCCATGAGGTCCACTAGAGACTTCACTATTGCTACTGATTTTATGTGGAACACATTCTGATACTCTGGTGCAAGGCACCAAACAAAAGCCTATGGATAGGCAACAGAGATAACAGATGATCTCATAGCATCTTTGTTAGGTAGGGAAACATTATCCCTATTGAACAGACAGGGAGCTGAGACACAGGTATGTTGAGTACCTTGCCCAAAGTCAGTCAGTCACTCTCTTTGTCTCTCTCTCTCTCACACACACACACACACACACACACACACACACAGACACACATACACGCACACACACTTACTTCCTGGTAGAGCTAGGAATTCAGTCCAGATCTCCTAAATCCAGTGCCTCTTCTGGCCAAGAATATACCTTCAGTACCATGTAGAATTGTACTTTAATTTTGTGACACTAGGGAGAATTTAACTCTTACTATGAAAATTGCACTGCTGGGCTTAAGTTAGAAGTTAAAAGGAGAAAGGCTTGTACATCCTCTCTGGAGGAAGGTCTTGTGGTTTACACATAAAATTAATTCAAGGGGGCCTGGATTCCATTCCCAACCCTATCACAGATTTCCTGTGTGGCCTCAGGCAAGTCAGTCATTTCAGTTTCTTCATCACTAAATGGATGATACACTTCACTGGGGGGTGGTAAGGCTAAATTGCTGTACATAAAGAACATTGAAACTCTAGGATGGAAGGTAACATTTATACAAGCAAAGTATTATCAGAGTCTCAGTGTTCCTGCAGAACTCAGTATCATGATGCTACTTATTGAATTTTTTAATGTAGTAATGTTTTCTCTTTATAGATTTCAAATGGATGTAATCTGGAAAGAATGTAGGTAATATCCCCCTATGGTTTCTTCAGAAAAATAACTGACATTCAACAAATAAACTTGTGATCATCCAATTATCTTCTGACTTACAACTTTATGCCCTCCAGTAACAATTCAGCAGCTTTTTGGCACCTAAGCCGTCACATGTTTAAACTACCCTGTAGTTAATATTGTCTGTTTACATCTGGACTCTTGGTTCCCAAAACTGGGAGGACCAATTCCAAATGGATTTATTCTTTCTGGCTTTTTTTGGTTTCTTATAAGATAGGGTGCCTTGAGAGCAGTGCACTGAAACACACAACAAGTTCAGAAGGAAAGAAGTTAATCCCCATTTAAAAAAAAATGCTGATCTATGTCTTGCTTGCTCAGCCTCCTGTACTATAATTGGTTTCAGTTTCTCAAAATTTCCACCATCTGGGAGCTCTCCACTAAATGTCAGGCTGACTCATTTCTAGTTACAGAAGACACTCAGGAGTAATCTGGTTCAAACTGGCATACGCTTTGGTAATCACTAATGTGGATGACAAAGCAAACCATATTCAAGCAATTAGTGTCAAGAAGTAACAGGAATTTTGACTACTTCAGTTCATTTAATCATTTTAGCTTGTAAGGCTACTATGAAAATGTTGAATGCTAGAAAAGTCCAAATTTCAGAAAAGTTTGATTAAACTAATTGAAATATGACTGACTATGATACTTATCCAGTAGATATCATCATGTAAATATGAAAATCACACATTGGCCAAATGCATATCTGGTTTAATGACCAATGAGTCTGGTGGACACACACCAGGGAAAAATTTAGCCCATGGTGCCTGAAGCATGTTTCCTAAACATTATTAATCATATCGGTTTACCAACTGGCCAGGAAATACCTTGTCTCTCTAATTAAGAGAAGTCAAGGCATTTTAATCTTTCTGGTTCCCACCAAGAATTCAAACATAGATTTGTAGTGAGCTCTAGAAAATCTTCAAAATACTTTGTACACGGGTATTTTTTACACTCTTATGAAATATGCTGTGCATCCCATACCTTTTGTGACACCGATTTACTTAGATTAGTATTGCTTGCTGAAAATATAGGACCAATTTGAGAGCTTCTGAACATAACCAGCTCATCCTTAGAATCAGCAATCTAAAAGAAAAGAAAACAATATTTTGGAAGTCCTTTATATTTCATTTTGAAGATTCTTGAGGTCTATTTTTAATGCACGTTTTACTTTGCATGGGAGTTATGTGTAAACTTCAAAAGAAGGATTAATAAATCCTCATTGTATCCAAGAAAAAAAGGGAGCCAGATTCAATTTAAGTTTACAGACTCATAGAAATGCAGAGCTGGAAGGGACTGCCTGAGACCAACTAGTCCAGGGGGTCTCAAACACGCAGCCCACGGGGCTCTTCTGTGCGGCCTGCCAATCTCCCTGCACCCCCCCAGCCCCTCTGCCTACCTCCAGGCCAGGGGAGGGCAAACTACAGCAGCCCGCGGGATTGCCCCCGTGGCACCACAAGCCCTGCGCAGCTCCCTTAAGCGGCTGGCAGCATGACCCTTCAGGCCGGAGGGGAGAGGGGAGGAGGCAGAAGACTCCTGCATTGCCTCGCTTCAAGGTACCGCCACCCACAGCTCCAACAGGGAACAGGGAACCGTCGCCAATGGGAGCTTCGTGGGAGGTACCTGGAGGAGCAGCAGCAGAGCCCTGTGCCCACTCCTGCTTCCCGGGGGGCCGTGGTTCAGGCTACTTCCTGGAGAGTTGCGGCGCGGGGCCTGGAGCCTGCCCTGGCCCCGATGCGCACCGCTGCCACCCCGGAGCTGCTCTAGGTAAGCAGCACCAGGCTGGAGCTCACACCCCGCACACTTCCTGCATCCCAACTCCCTGCCCTGAGTCCCCTGCCGCATCCCACACCCAACTCCCTGCCCTGAGCCTCCTGCCGCACCCCACACCTCTCCTGCACCCAACTCCTTGCCCTGAGCCCCCTGCCGCACCCCACACCTCTCCTGCACCCAACTCCCTGCCCTGAGCCTCCTGCTGCACCCCACACCCCTCCTGCTGCACCCCACACCCCTCCTGCACCCAGCTCCCTGCCCTGAGCCCCCTGCCGCATCCCCACCCCTCCTGCATCCAGCTCCCTGCCCTGAGCCACCTGCTGCACCCTGCACCCAACCCCCTGCTGCACCCCTCACCCCTCTTGCACACCACACACCAACTCCCTGCCCTGAGCCCCTGCCACACCCTGCATCCCTCCTGCACCCCCTGGTGACAGGGGAGGGGCAGCACTGGTGTTGGGACTTTGGGGAAGGGTGTGGAAAGGGGCAGGGAAGGGGTGGGAAGAGGCAGGCCTCATGGAAGGGGTGGAGTGGGGGCGGGGCCGGGGGCAGGGAGGGTTGGAGTGTCAGTGATGAGGCCCACAGGCCAATGCACTAGACCTCATGTGGCCCTTGTGGTCATTTGAATTTGAGACCCCTGAACTAGTCCATTACCCCCTTCTCTCCCCCCAGGGAGAGGAGGGGGCAGGGCCAAGTATACCTAGGACCACCCCAGACAGCTGTTTGTCTAACTTGTTCTTAAAAACCTCCAATGATGGGGATTTCATAACATCCCTTGATACCCTATTCCAGTGTTTAACTGTAGTTAGAAAGTTATCCTAAGATCTAACCTAAATTTCCCTGCAGATTAAGTTTGTTTTACTTTCATTGGATATAGATAACAGTTGATGACCATCCTCTTTATAATAGTCCTTAACATATTTTCATACTTATCAGGTCTCTACTCAGCCTTCTTTTCTCATGATGAAACATGGCCAGTTTTTTTTTAACCTTTTCTCATAGGCCAGGTTTTCTAAAGTTTTTATCAGTTTTGTTGTTCTGCTCTGGATTCTCTCATTTGTCCACATCCTTCTTAAAGCATGGCACCCAAAATCAGACACAGTACTCTAGCAGAGGCCTCACCAGACCTGAGTAGAGCGAAACAATTACCAATCATGTCTTACATACAACACTCCTGTTAATACACCACAGAATAATGTTTGCCTGTTTTTCAACTGCATCACATTTTTAACTCAGATTCAATTTGTGATCCATTATAACTCTGAGATACTTTTCAACAGTATTACTGCCTAGCCACTTATTCTCCATTTTGTAGCTGTGCAGTTGCTTTTTTTCTTCTTTAGTGTAATACTTTGAATTTCTCTTTATTCAATTTCATCTCTAATTTCAGACCAATTTTCTGGTTTATCAAGGTCATTTTGAATTCTAACCTTGTCCTCAAAAGCGCTTGCAACCCCTTCCATCTTGGTGTCATTTGCAAATTTTATAAGCATTCTCTCTGCTGCATTATCCAAGTCATCAGTGGAATCCCACTAGATATATCCTCCCAGTTTGACAATGAGCCATGATTATTCTTTGAATACAGTTTTTCAACCATTTGGGCTCCACTTTATAGTAATTTAATCTAGACAATATTTCCCTAGTTTGCTTTTGAGAACATCATGTAAGTACAGTGTCAAAAACGTTACTAAATTCAAAATAAATCATGGTCTACTTCTTTTCCCCTATCCACTAGCCAGTAGCTCTGTCAAAGAAGGAAATTGGGCTGGGTCAGCATGATTTGTTCTTTGATAAAGCCACATTGGCTATTACTTATCACCCTGTTATACTCTAGATACTGGCAAAATTATTAATCAATTTGTAAGAGTCTTTCCAGTTATCGCAGTTAGGCTGACTGACTGGTCTATAATTCCCGGATCCTCTTTGTTCCCCTTTTTTTAAAAGATAGATACTATATATGTTTGCCATTCTTCAGTCCTCTAGGACCTCACCCATCCTTCATGAGTTCGTGAAGATAATTGCTAATGGTTCCAAGATTGCTTCACTCCTTGGGTGAATTTCATCAGGCTCTGCCAACTTTAATACATCTAATTTCTTTAAATATTCTTCATCTTGTCTTTCCCTATTTTGTCTAGGAAAAACAGGTCAATGACACCAGCTGCCATCCCTTAAGCCGTGCCTTTTAGAATTGCCACAACCAGTAAATACATTTTAAAAGTGTTAAACTCTGTCTATACAAGTGTTTAAAAATGTTAGTTAAAATGAGTTAGCTAACATGCTTTAAAACCATCTATTTTCCCTAGTTCAGACATGGCCTTGGAGTGAATCCCTGCTGAGATGCCAAGGGATTAGCTGGCGCAGCTTCAGTGCATCTGGCTCATAGCATACAGCTGCTAAAACCTAACTTCACAGGGAACTAAATAAAACAGGATTAGAAAGCTTCCCACCACAATTATTTCTTGATTAAAAGTTTGTTGGTATCTAATATCACACAGAATGTGCAATAAAACAAAATTGCTGGAAAGGTTTAAACAACAAGGGAATTGTTTACGGAGATCCTTGAGGGTATAATTAGGTATAATGGGATTATGGTAAGCAAAGTAAGTGTACAGTGTGCATCAGAAAAGCTTTATATTCCTAATAGATGATGAAATAGTCTACCAATGGAAGTAGTGAAAACACAACTGATTCAGTCAGTCACTTAAAATTAGGCTGGTGAAAGCAATAGAAAATATGATGTGGAGAACAATAATGCATTGAAGCAGATTATTTGATAGCACTTTAGCTTCTCTAACATTTATAAATCAATACATTTTAGCATCCACTGCAAATTCCTAAGTGTATGACATGACATTTAAGGTTAAACTTTTTTAAAAATAAAATAAATCATAATAAAATCTACCACACATATAATATATTAGGCTATTTTAGCACATCTCCAGTTAATAAAAAATATTTTAAAATCTAAGATCTATTATGGATTAAACCGCTACATATGATTATGATGTAAATTATTTAAACCGCAGTGTTACCTTGCTTATATCAGATTCTGATTTGCTGGAACACATACTTTGAAGTTCCTGCACAAGATCTAGTTCATCATCAGAACCAAGGGACAGCCTTTGCTCCAGATTTAACACTTTTAGCTGCTCATTCTCTGAAGAGCTATGAAAATAAAACAAGAGACAGGACAACTGAAAGTGGGCTATGGCACATAATATATTTACACACACACACACACACGACACTGGGAAATAGTATCATTCTTTCATAAAGATTGTATAACTACACTGTTTATTCAGTAATGCCTCTACTTTAGGAGGTACCAACAAACAGAATGGAAATAGTATCCAGTTTAGGCATCAGTAGTTGTCAGTCTTTAATTTTGTTGCTTCATAATAGACTCTCTTCTACCCAATTTATTCTACTCTCTCCATTGTTTCAGCAAAAGATGCTTCTGTGTGACAAGTACAAGTGCCATTCAGCAGGAGAGTTCTTCTTTCTTTTGCTTACACCAGTTCAACACTGCAGCTATCCTCCCACATTCTTTTTTTGGAACTATTCCCAACTATTTAAACGAAAAGGAGCCACTGCTAGAAGCACAAGGGATTCTGTGCTCTGCAAAGATGTGAATTTCAGATCTGGAGTTGTCTCTTGCATGTGGTAGCACAAAATGCAGTCCCCTTGGACCATTTGTTCAGTAGCTACTTAAAGATATTCCATATCATTTAGACTAAAATGCACATATTATACAAACTTCAGATTTTCATTCAGTAGGCTGAAATAGCCAGAGGGTCTTCTTTGTACACCTCTGGATGAAAAGACAGCCTTCTGCTTTTTATAAGCCAAAGTAAGAGGAGTTTTATATAATATTCCCCAAGTCCTAGAAATTAAAGGAACATACTCTGTGGCAAGGTTTGAGCTACTGAAATAGGTTCTAAATTATAATTCAAGGCCTCCAAACCCACCCCCTCCAATTAGAATTAAAAAGCCTGCACTTCCTTCAGCTCTGAAACAAAAAATAATCATATCAAGCATAAACCCTTCATTTAGTCATAAGACTGAATTGGTTTTTGACACAATAGTATCTGTGCTCTTTGCTAAGTGCTAAAAGAAAAAAAAAACCTGACTTACTTTTTGATAAGAGAAGCCATTTTGTTGCAATTTTGTTGCAACACATTCTTTGTTTTTATACCTGCACAAGAGGGGGGGAAGTTAATTTGTTAGTACTTAGCATAATTCTATTGTATTCTTCATTTTAAAAGCTGTAAAGAATAGGCAAAACATATTCCTATTTGCTTAACATCAGACACCATTAGACCACAGCACGCCCTGTGTCCTGTCAAGATCACGTTAAGGACCCAGTCTGCTTTAGGAAGTGGCAGTGGCAATTCAGAAATAGCACTCTTCTCCCTGAGTCAGTACTGAACAAACCAATATCTTAACATAGGGTTGGGGATATTGTGCTGCTGGTATGGCCATTTCTTTTATTTCAGAAATAAAGCTGAGGTTGGACCTCTCACTCGTGGACATTAAAAATAGCATGGTACTTGTTACCCGAGTAGGAATTTTACCCGTAATAAGTTATCTAAATTACACCTTCAGAAACTTCATTCTGGCTGCCTAAAATCCTCCCTGTAGTTTCAGTTTGATAGGGTATTCTTCAGTTTTATTTCTGAACTAGTGTATAATCTTGCTGTGGGCTGTTTTTTAATTTATAATTTGTATTGTTTTTTCTAAATACAACAAATATACCAAAATAGCAGATTCATCATAATACAAGTAGTAAATAAAGAGGGTTAGCATAAAGGGAGAGGAGGGAAAGCGACATATCTATCTTCAAGGTCCACGTAATAGGATGAAATACAATAGTGAAAAGTGCAAGGTCATGCACTTAGGGATTAATAATAAGAATTTTAGATATACGTTGGGGACGCATCAGTTGGAAGCGACAGAGGAGGAGAAGGACCTTGGGGTATTGATTGATAGCAGGATGACTATGAGCCGCCAATGTGATACGGCTGTTAAAAAAGCAAATGCGATTTTAGGATGCATCAGGCGAGGTATTTCCAGCAAGGATAAGGAGGTGTTAGTACTGTTATATAAGGCGCTGGTGAGACCCCATCTGGAATATTGTGTGCAGTTCTGGTGTCCCATGTTCAAGAAGGATGAATTCAAACTGGAACAGGTCCAGAGACGGGCTACTAGGATGATCCGAGGAATGGAAAACCTGCCTTATGAAAGGAGACTCAAAGAGCTTGGCTTGTTTAGCCTGGCCAAAAGAAGGCTGCGGGGGGATATGCTTGCTCTATATAAATATATCAGGGGGGTTAACGTTAGGGAGGGAGAGGAATTATTTAAGTTTAGTACTAATGTAGGCACGAGGACGAATGGGTACAAACTGGATATTAGGAAGTTTAGACTTGAAATTAGACGAAGGTTTCTAACCATTAGGGGAGTGAAGTTCTGGAACAGCCTTCCGAGGGAAGTAGTGGGGGCAAAAGACTTATCTGGCTTTAAGACTAAGCTTGATAAGTATATGGAGGGGATGTTATGATAGGATAGTTTAATTTGGGCAATTGATCTTGGATTATCACCAGATAAGTCTGCTCAATGGTCTGCGGGGAGATGTTGGATGGGATGGGAACTGAGTTACTGCAGAGAATTCCTTCTTGGGTGCTGGCTGGTGAGTCTTGCCCACATGCTCAGGGTTTAGCTGATCGCCATATTTGGGGTCGGGAAGAAATTTTCCTCCAGGGCGGATTGGCAGGGGCCCTGGAGGTTTTTCGCCTTCCCCTGCAGCGTGGGGCATGGGTCGCTTGCTGGTGGATTCTCTGCAGCTTGAGGTCTTCAAACCAATTTTGAGGATTTCAATAACTCAGTCCTGGGTTAGGGGTTGTTATAAAAGTGGATGGGTAGGGTTCTGTGGCCTGCCTTGTGCAGGAGGTCAGACTAGATGATCATATTGGTCCCTTCTGACCTATGAGTCTATGAGTCTATTAAATCACTGACCTCTAAAAAGTCAGTCAATGGCTCTTCTGCATAATGCCAGTTTGTTTGTTAGCTCCAAGGACAGCCATATCACTGAGCCAGGCATCAATATTTGGTGGGAATCGATTTTTCCATTTTTGCAGTATTAATTTTTTAGCAACATAAGCTGCATGTTAGAACCATGCTGCCTTGTTACCAGGTACCAGGAGCACATCCAAGAATGAAACTTAAGGGGGAGGGCTTCATCTTAGCTTCCAATATCAAACTGGTTCAACCTGAACCCAAGGAGGAGTCTGTGTGGTCACATCTAATAACCACAAAGATGCATTAATTAACAAAAAGGAGATATCAATAATTTTCAAAGCTGGGAAAATGAAATAATCACAGAGTCAGGGAGGTGTAATTTGTTCAGAGCCCAAATTACCTGCAACCCAAAGGAATGTTCTTAAAATATTATTGAATTCCTTAAAAACAATTTGAGAAATAGAAATAGGGACATACAAAATTCTAGGAAGGACATTCATTTTCAGTATATTAATTTTACCCCACACATTGACGGTTAACAAACTCCATCTCCCCAAATCGTTAGCCATTTGTGCAGTAACTGGTTATATATTTATCTAGGGATGTCCTGAATATATTTGGAAATCAGTATTCCTAAATACCTCATGTAAGAGGATTGCCATTGAAAACCCCTATTTGAGAAAAGGCCTTTGTGGACATATTTGTTAAAGCACAAGATTTCTGATTTACCTTTATTAATTTTAAATCCTGAATCTAAACTTATTAACAGTGGTTAGAAGCTTAGGAATGGTAACATTTGGTGAAGATACAAGAGCATCATCTGCATAGAGCGTAATTTAGCGTTCTGTTTGGCCCGCCCTGATACCACACACAATTTGATTTGCTCAGATGGCAATGGCTAAAGGTTCTAGAGCTAAATCAAACAGGAAAGGAGAAAGGGGGCAGCCCTGTCTCATACCTCTCTGTGTTGGAAATGGGGTAGAAATGATACCATGGGTAATTACTCTGCAAGTTAGATTGGAGTAAAAAAACTTAATCCAAGAAATAAATTATGTACCAAGTCCAAAATTTTGCTAATATGTAAAAAAGGGTATGCGTTGAAAAGCCTTTCCAGCATCTAAAGAAATAACAGCTAACAGCATCCCTCTAAGTGGCAATATCATCAATCAGTTGATACAAATTATCAGAGCCATGTCTTTTATAGAAGATTCTCAATGAATTTTTACAAAAAGTTCTTGGAAACTTTAACACCTATATATTGAACATGTTCAGTGATACCAAGAATGAGCAAACTCTCCTGCCTACTCTAAGTGACATTGTAATGACAATTATTATTAAACCCAAGGAAGACCTTGGACTATGTAGTAATTATTGTTAGCCTTTTGCTTTAGTCTGTATGCTGACAGCTTGCCAGCTCTCTCGCCAGATTCCCAGTAGTTTTGCTTCAAACTGAATAAAGCAAACTGCCTTTTGGGACAGAAGAGTATTGATTTCAATTCTGTGTTCTCTCCACGTCTTTTTATGGGTGGCATAAGAGATGGTATGGCCTCTGATGAACGCTTCAAAGGTTTCCCAAAGTGTGGCAGCTGATGAAATGGTGGGGGCCTGTGGGTTTTGTTTTTTTTCAAGTTCTAACTCTTGTTGGAGAGAGTTAACAAATGATGTATCAAACAGCAGAATGGTATTTAAGCCCACATTTTAGTTAGGGGTACATACTCTGGGCACCTAACAGACAAATGTGTATAGGAGCACAGTCAGCTATAACAATAGCACAAATGCCATAATCAGTGAAAGAAGTGATCAAGTCTTCTTATGCTAAGAAATAGTCCAATTCTGAATACGTTGAATGAGCTGCAGGCAAAAACAACCAACCAACTATAGTCTCTGGCCATAGGATTACCCAATCTTCACACATCTTGTAAACCTAAATCAGCCATGTACGTATGAAGTACCTGACAAGTAATCATGTTTTTATATGGAGATGGAGCAGATTTATCAAGGACTGGGTGTTTCGTTGAAGTCTCCAGCTCTAATAACAGGATGGTGACCCATGTCATTTATACTCATTAACAAATTATGAAAAAATTTGGGGTCACCCTGACTTGGCCTGTAGAAATTGGCAAATATGATTATAGAATTGCTAATTTTAGCCTTGAGGACAGTAAATCTGCCCTCACTGTCAGAACTTGTACTCAGAATATTTACAGTCAACTTTTATGGATTAGTATAGCAACACCCCTCACATAGAATTAAAACAACTAGAAATTGAGAAGCCTACCCAATCTCTATTCAGTTTACAAGCTTCAAGTTCTGTCAGATGTGTCTCCTGGAGAACTGCGATGTCAATATTCTATTTTTAAAGGACTGAATATTTTTTTTCTTTTAACAGGGTTATTAAAACTCTTTATATTCCAGGAGAGACATTTAATTACTGGAGCCATCACTGTTAAAATATACTGGATAAAATATAAAGCTGCTTTGAGAATAAATGAGAAATTTGCAATTTTTCCGGAGTAGCATACAGTTCTTACATATCTAAGCAGCTAAAGTTATACAGCCCAGGGGTAGGATGTCACTTCTCACTCCTGTAGAATATGTACTGGGAAGGAAATTCCCAGCATGGAAGGGTAACAAGACGGGGGACAGAAAGAGGAATTAAATAATTAAAACCCCCAAAATATAAAATATAGTGGAGAGAGAAACACACATTAGTTCCACGAAATCACAAAGAAGAATCTGTTGAAACTGTTCAAAAATATACACTTGATACCCAAAGGGGAAACCGGATCAGGTGAAATGTGGAGATCACCACAGCCCAAACATTACAACTATACTAATGACCTATTACAGACCAAAAAAATAAAAAAAGAAAAAGAAAATGAACATACCAATCAATTAGCACCTATCAAACTTATTTAGAGCAGCCATATCAGATCTCAGAGAACAATACATAAATTCCATACAGTCGAACCATTCCATATATAAAAAGAACAGGAGTACTTGTGGCACCTTAGAGACTAACAAATTTATTTCAGCATGAGCTTTCGTGAGCTACAGCTCACTTCTTCGGATGTTGCTCACGAAAGCTCATGCTGAAATAAATGTGTTAGTCTCTAAGGTGCCACAAGTACTCCTGTTCTTTCTGCGGATACAGACTAACACGGCTGCTACTCTGAAACCAGTCATTCCATATATGTCTCCTCTTGCGAGGGAGGAGCTTGCAGATTTTTCTGCCTTCTGAGGGGACCTGAATGATACTATCTTGTTGCTATCTTTAATATTGAGCATTGTTGGACATTTAATAAAATAATTCCAGTCCATCTTCTTAGCCAAATGCTGTGCTTGGTTAAAAGCTGCCCGCACTGCAACCATATCACAGGCATAATCTTGAAAAAGCAGTATTTTAATTGCTGGTTCTCCCTCAAGAATTCCTTTTTTTCCTACTGATTTTTGCAATATAAGCTGCTTAGTGGTAAACTTCAGGAACTTCACTATCAGTGCTCTGGACTGACCTCCTGGAGCTGGCACGGAGGGCTATGGCCCAGTGTGCCCGCTCTATTTCAAAACAAAAACTTACTAGCAGATCCAACAACTTAGGGACAAATTCAGAGGGTTTGCCTTTCCTTATTCCCCCAGGGACACCCACAATTCTCAGGTTACATTGTTGTGAGCTACTGTCTAGATCAATTAGCTTGGTCTTAAGTCTTGATATCATTACAGTTCTTCATAAACTGTAATTTGAGACTATCTTCCACTTCAGAAATTCTGTGTTCTACTTCCCCATTCCATTTGGATAGAGTGTGTAAGGGCACTCTGAATCTGAGGCACAGTGGTAGGGTGGAAACTAGATTTAATTTCAACAGTCTCTGCAGCCACCTGTTGTAATAAGCCATCAGCTGTGTTCCATCAGATTCAGGCATCATTTTGTTTGCAGAAGCGGGGAGGCAGATCTCTGTTTTTTTCAGTGCTTTCAGATCTGAAGAGGAAGATGCAGAGCTACAGGGCACCTTGGGGGTTTCAGTAGTCAGGCACAATATTTCTAGGGGTTGAATGGTGGGGTTTAGGGGACGATGTTCAGGGATTCCAGTGGACTACTTCAGAGCTCAAGCAACCTGCATCAACCTGGTTGCAGCACCCTCTGGTGTCCTCTCTGTGTGCTGCTTAAAGAATGCTATTTTCCATTCCAGAAGTGGTTGATATTGCATATGGATAATGCAATCCCTGTATAGTTTATAATTAACCATTTACTGGCTGATTTATGATCTCTGGGTGACAGGCATTATAAATGTATAAATGCCACTTATTAATTATATCTGCCACACTATTGTAGTTGCATCAAACCAGTTATTCTATAAAGAAAGCATCAAGCAACTATTAATTAGCATACTTGAAACTACATAGTAACCTCTTAGAACCTCTAAAATACAATGTCTTTCCCTACATGAACTCTGGATTTTTTAAATTTATTTTTGGCAATGAAGAGGAAACCTTAGAAAAAAGCCTGCAATTTAAAATCCAGAAACTTTTGCCCATCTGATCATTTTGAGGTAGAGGAAAGAGTGCTAACAACTGCATCTCCAACATCATTTCCTACAGTCCCTATCTTATTCTTTGGAGGTCTCCCATCCAAGTCCTAACCTGGCTTGATTCTACCTAGCTGGCAAAAGTGAAAGGACCATAGAATGAGAAAGTATGTCTGATTTTTATTATTTATATTATAACCATTTACATTATTGTTGTGTATATATATAAAAAGGGTGCAAAACAATGCGATTATTAAAATGACTTGCTTACTATGTCATTTAACACTTTGTGTGCTATAAATAACAAGACAGACATTTAACCAGAACAAAAATAAATGTAAGTAGGCTATTTCAAAAGCACCAGAAAAAGAGCAAAAGAGCTGAACAATTTTCAAAAGAAGTGAACATTAAATGTACCTTGTTTTAACTGAGAACTAAAAAGAAGTTCAACCATGAAAAAAATAAAAACCATTTTCCTTCCAGGGTCGTATCTACTCATCTCAAAAACACTTCCCCTCCCCGCCCAATTACAAAAGACTAACATGTTTTCTGTGCCCCAAAATAACAAGCTTTACCTTCTGTATTTGCCTCCTGCTTACTCCATGGTTGGGAAGATGAATGGCCTGACTTCTTACGAGGACTTGTGCTCACCTTTCTCCAGGAAGCATTCTCTCTTTTCTTATTACAATTTTTGTAGCTTGAAACTATGGCTAAAGGGAAATTTCCTCCTTTAAAGTCTGCTCTATATCTATCCAGATCTGAAACAATATTAATACATTTTTAAAAAAATGCTGAGAGTGCATTGCAGCCATAGTAGTGATATGCAGTTAGCAAAGAAATAACATGGCCGCTAGGATTTCTCATTAATATTCTGTTCAATGGGATCAAACTCTTTTAATCACAAACTTCCCATATTTGTGAAATTACTATACTATGTACTGACTTCTTTTCTAACGTGCTTTGAGATATACTGATGAAAAGTGCTACATTTATTTAAAAAAAAATCATTAAATAATGTTAATCCTGCTTAAGAAATTCCAGTATATAACTGCTTGCTTTCTAGCTGAGCTTTTTTACTGTTACCTGTTCGTGGAAGAGGACAGCCATGCAGAACAGCTTTGTTTAGCAAGATACTGAGAGCTGCTCTAACCACAGCTTGTTGACCTTGACTAGGATTTTTTTTGGCTGCTGTTTGTCCCAGTGCAGATGGTCTCTTCACAGAGGCTCTGGAGAGTATTGTTTCTTGAACTCTGGGAGCAATGACAGTGTTCCATAATTTGGACAACCACCTTGAAGCATACAGAAAACTTTAGAATCAGGACAAGTTATCAAACAAGTTTTATCATATCTTACTTATTAAAGATGACTTAAAAGTAGGGGAGGGGAAAAAGGATTTTATGCTTTTAATTTATTTTTGTTTTAACATTAGAAACTGACATCTTTGGATAGCCTGACCGAAAGAGGAAGTGGCCTACATTTTTTATTTTTGTTAACAATTTACTCAAATGCTTGTCCAAAGAGTTAAAAGAAAAGTGGTTTCCATTAAAATTTGATACCCTTCTTCCTTCATTTGTGGTCTGTCTGAAATACCCTCCCCTCCCCAATCAGCGCAAGGCAGAGGGATGATGTTTGGTCAAACTAAAATGTATGATGCCCAAACTCCCAAATAAAGGGGAGGAGAGAGAGCTGGAGCAGCCCTTCCTCTAATATCAGTTACATAGAGAAATGAGCTTGAGGAAGAGGCTTTCTTTACCTGCCTCTGGCTGGCCTGGGGGTGGGAGAGGGAATGGAGAAACCAATTAGCTATTATGCTCCTTCCCAAAATTTGAAACCTGTCCAGGTTTCATGAGCCATATTGTCTTTATGACTGCTCTGCCATCCTTCCCTGTAGTTGATGTATACTAAGCTGTGCTTCAGGATGCCATGGTCTGACCAACTGTCTGTTTTTGGATTTTTAGAATTTTTAGAATTTTTCCTCATTGGGTCAAACTGGCAACAGTCTGGTGGGTTTTTTTGCCTCGCTTACAGCATTGTGGAGGCACAACTGGGTTAAAAGAGAAGAAATGGCAAATAATATTAAGAGATAATATAGGAATGTTGTTTGTCGCAACTCGCAGCTAAAGGCTATACAGTGTCAGCTCCCAGAGGTAAATGAGACCCGGGAATTTGCTGGTGAACTTGGACCTATAAAGAGAAAGAGGACATGAAATCTTTGTAGACCCAGGTCCCCTTTGATACCCTGTACCCACATCCTCGCATGTGGGGAGAATGACAGGCTACAGAACTGAGCAGCATATGAAAGGTAGGCTGAAGAGCATCTATCTTGGTTATTAGTTATATGATACATGTCTTGTAAACCCGCAGCCAGTTAAATGTCTGGTATGTGAGAGGTGGTCATATAATGCCCTCCCTATTGTTAAGTTAATAAAGTTGCATCTGGAGG
Organism: Gopherus flavomarginatus; assembly: GCF_025201925.1. Taxonomy (NCBI): domain Eukaryota; kingdom Metazoa; phylum Chordata; order Testudines; family Testudinidae; genus Gopherus; species Gopherus flavomarginatus. The sequence goes on along the minus strand of NC_066617.1, from coordinate 49,464,870 downwards.
CTTAAGTCAATCCCTGTGTCTGTCTTTCATTCCAGCATGTCCTGCTCAACCTCCCAAAATACCTGAGAGTCTATTAAGTCCTATAATATCAACAAACACTCGCCTTGAGCCTATTTGGTATTTCTAAGTATAAAACAAGGGGGAGGGGAAAGAAAGGGGGAAAAAGCGCTAAGAAAAGTCTTTTACCCCTCCTTTATACATCATGATAAAACAAAACAAAAATCTCCCTTTGGAAGATCACACTTAATTATCAAGACCAAGGACAACAGAAATACAAGGGCATAGAAAATCAGCAAGAGACATGGAACTGGAGTCTTCCAAATTTATTTGTTCTGCTCTCCAGAATCTAAGGGTTTGTCTATGCTTAAAATGCTAAGCTGCTGTAGCTGTGCCACAGTAGTGCTTCAGTATAGATGGTACCTATGCCAATGGGAGGATTCTGCCATTGGTGTAGATAATCCACCTCCTTAAGACACGGTAGCTAGGTCAACGGAATAATTCTTCCATCAACCTAGTGCTGCCTAGACAGAGACTTATGTCAGCTTAACTACACCACACAGGAGTGTGGATTTTTCACATCCCTGACCAACGTAGTTAAACTGGCCTAATATTTTAGTGTTCACCAGGCCTAAATTGCCACTTTCAAAAGAGAAAGGTATAGCACACTTCTGGCTGCAAAAACAGCTGCCACTGATATCTTGCTGAGCATACTGTTCAGTCAGATAGATTGAAACAATAGCACCCAGTGAGCCACCAATGAAACTTAATTAATTATCGACATTTAAATGCCAACGCTATTACCACAATGCCAAGCAAGATATATCCAGTAAGAATTCATTGTAGCTATATTTATTTTTATTGTTTATTCCCTGACAAAAACTACATTAAGATGGAGTTAAGGTTGAAAGTACATATCAGAAAGTTAAGGGTAAAAAACAACATTATAGCAATGCTGTAATTATCCCCAAACTACATATTACAAATCTAGACAATTCAGAGTTAAGGTTACACTTAAAATAAATCCAAACCCATTATGGCTGGATATTTATAGTTAAGGTACTCCAGCAACTTTAACTCTGTCTTGTTGTGATGCCATGCAATAACCACATAGTTAAGATTAAGGCCTTTCAGTGTTTATGGTCCCAGATTAGATTTAATTGATTTTTATAATCAGATTTTTTTCCATATTGCCCCCGCCTAATGCCATAATTGATTCATTCTGTAACCAATAACAACCATTAAGCTTCAAGGAGATACCAAATACACATTTGGATACTGATGGACTGGACATTTTGGGGAGACACCTGGTGGGGACTGGGGCATCTCTGGGATAGAAGAGCGTGGAGGGAAAAAGTAAATGAGCTTTGGAGGTAATGACAGAGTGACAGGAAAGAGTCAGACAGCTGCAGGAGCTAGGCAGAGGAGACTGGAGCCAGGGCCAGGCAGGAACTGGAGGGGACTAACAGTGGCATTAGTGAGAGTGTAGGAAAGCAGGCTGAACAATATGTATTTGGAGGAGTTTTGTATGAATATGCCAAGTAGCCGGATTGATGCACAAAACAAATATGAACTGAAGCGTCATTGACTGTCTAATGTAGCCATCCAGTGTGTTTTAGACTGACAGCCATGAATCACAAATATTTTTGGTATTTCTCTATTCTTTTGTATTAATCACAAACATGTTTTCAAAAGTGTTGGAACACGGGCTCCTTTCAGAAGCAGGAGTATGTTCATTTAACATTCCAAACAATTGTGACATTTTCAGGAAAAACATGAAACTTTGCATGTTTTCTGCACAATTTTACTGGCTGTTTAATTTTAGGCTATGCATACAATAGTTATAATATCTGCAACTAAAATATGATATTTTTGTGATCTTGAAAATAGAAGTATCTTACTGGATTGGGGAACATATGATCATTGTGTTCATAAATATTTTTAGTACCTCACTATACCTTAACATTCTCAATCAGGGAATATAAATCTTACTTCACTGTGATTTGGCCATGCCCAGGCTCCACCGGACAAGAGAAGAAATGTTTTGGCCCTATGAGTGCTTCAGGTGCCCCTAAACGGGATAAGCAGGAGTTCAGCTGGTGCCAAATGGCAAGAATCCAGTCTATGATCTTGCACACTGGATCACATGGAGGGGGCACTTTACCTCGGAACTATAAAGACAGAAAAGACAAAGGGTTTGACATAATTTCATACCTTTATTAGGAAGGAAAGGGGTTGGCTCTTTGGTACGTTGCCCATTGTGAAAATCAGGCACATTTAAAAAACACTTAACAAATCTCATCTAAATAATCAGGAAAAGAAAGATTAAGATGACCAAATCTTCACTGAGTATCCTGAACTGCTGCATTAAATCTTATTGCCTTAAACATATATTAAACACATTTTCATAGAAACAAAGAGCTCAAATAACTTTGAGAACATAGTCAAAGGTAAAAAGCTCCAATGATCTAGAATGTGCAAGTTACACACACACGAAAGAAGAAACAAAGCACAATGATATAAATAATAAAAAAGCCTATATATTCCTACAAAGAATGACCTACAGACGACTAATGCTACTGTTTAGTAACCTCACTTTGACAAGCTGGGGCTTACACAGATTTCTAAAACATGCAGGTTTTTTTTAATAAATAAGAGTGATACATTTGAGAATAACATTTTTCCTAAATTAACATTTCATGATATCTGGGCATCTGCACACAAATAACTTGCAGGTTAGTATTCCTAGTGAAAATGAAAAATCTGTGAAGGTGCAAATCCCTATGAAGCTCAGGTGCTAAGATCACATGCATGCTGTACTGTCTTGTTGGCTCTGGAGATTTTATATTCAGAATGCAAAACAGGTGCTAATTTTAAAATTACATGGAGTAAAACACTTGGTTCTCACAGGATCACAATCTCTTTCTGGTGCTAAGAATTAAAAATAAAAAAATAAAATCTCCTTCCTCTTTGTTTAACAATATGCCCAAATAAAGATGTGCATGATGATTATTTATATTGTCCCACAATACGCATCTCACTGTGTATGGCAAAGATTCTTTGTTTTCAAATTGTAGGTAAGGTTGGACTCTTGGCATTACCAAGTAATTAGAAAAATATTTTCCACCAGTTGAATTCATTTTAGTCACAACATGTAGCTAAAGTAGACAGATTCTTGACTATATTATTCATAGGGCTGTAAGAAAATCACAGGCCATGATTTTGTTGCAGTAAACTGCTACTTTCAACATTCGCCAAAACTTTTTAGCAATGCCACTCACTCAAATATGGCCAGACTCCCCTCCATCATAACCTGACATGGGCAGTGACAGTGGTGGACAAGGAAGACGATGGAGCCTGGCCAAGCTCCCTGGGGAGCTCGCCCTGCTTTCTGCCCCTGGCTCCACCAAGTGCTGCCACTTCCACTCAGCCCTGCTGGCCTCACAGTATGCCCAGATACAGTTCCAGCTCCACCAGGCGGTGTGTATTGGACCTGCTTTGAGCAGGAGCAACTCCTGCGAGCCACTGAGGACTTTGACTTCAGTGTCTCTGCACCCACTCCAGGGGACAGGCTTATGGAGGCTTCAGTGAGTGGGGATGGGTGGGGGCTGAGGCTTGTGCCTCCTAAAGGGCTCACACTAGTGGTGTCAGCCACTCACAGGGCATCCATAGATCTCTGATCTGGGGCTGGCTTTAAGGCGCAGGGGATTGCCCCCGCCTCACCCGGCCTGGAGGAATAGGTGGAGGTGTTATCCAACCCCTGTTGTAGAGTGAAGGACCCTACTGCCAACTTGACATCTAGTCAGTTACAAAACACGAGTTTAGTCCTACACAACGCCCCACCTCCCATCCACTTACACACACCTGCACCCCAAACCACAACTTTAACAAACGGCGGCCATAACTTTTGGACCCAAAAAAAAAAATCACAACTGAGCTAGAGAAGTGTGTTTAAGGTGAGTCTTGATGGTTCAGCAGATGGTCATCCACTTTCATTTCTAGGCAGCCTCTCATTTTTATATTATTAGATCAAACGTAAGTTAGATTATTAGTGACTAGAAAATATTGCCAGTTAGTGGATAGTCTCAGTCCAAAGAGAGAGGTCAGTTTCACAAATACCTCTACACCAAATACAACTATGAGAATTGCCAACCTTGGAGTATGTCTAGCCAAGGAAAATGGTAATGGAGGGAATAAGTCCCACCTTCTTTGTTTAGATAATTTAGTGCTGTCACATTATCTGCCACAACCTGAAGTATCCTGTGTTCAATCTGAGGCAGAAATGACATTAGAGCTAACCTGACTGCTTTCAGTTCTAAGATACAGAAATGTATTCTTTTTATTTGGTGACTACACAGTTATGACTAATAGCCCCCATCACAGTGTAGATGCATCAGAGGTAAGCACTGCTGATGGTAGAGGGAGATTGAAAGATATACTCGTCATGAAGTTTAGAGCACATGTCCACCACATCAGTGCTGTTAACTCCTGCTGCGAAGTTATCAATTTGCAATTCCAATTGTTTAAGCTTGGTTTGTAATTTCTTGCTAGCCAGTGTTGCAGGTTTCACATCCAAAGATAAGCGTATGGGGTCACTGAGGTGACTGATGCTAAGAGACCCAGTACCAGAGGAAAAGGGTATTGACTTATCTTTTCCCTGCCTCATTGGTTCCATAGCTCTTGCTTTCAGAATTGCCTCATTTGGATCAACATGCCTGGATCCGAAGAAGAATGTCTCCTTATTCTGCCATGAGAATCTGTACCCAGGATAAGTTCTTTGAAGACCCTCTGGTCAGATGGGTCTTTCTCATGTGGACTAGCTTTTTGCAAAGAGGCTGACACTCATGAGGACTAAATGCTCATGTTTGCCTCAACAATTGTGTCCTTTTGTAGTGGATTGGCTCTGGAAACAGAGACTAACATCACAGTAGTTTTCCTCTTTAAATCCTTCCCACTTCTGGATCCTTTAATACTTGGTACCAAGGTGGGGGACTTCTTCTTTTCTTCAGACTTGCCTAGAGCTGATGCTGGTCACTGAGACTTGACTGAACCCTGTACTCACTCACTCAGTTCGGGGTGGTTTTGCTGACAGTGCTTCTTGTAATAAAATTGCTTGAAGTCTGTTTTGTCTCCTTTTTTTGCTCACATTATAAAAGTCAAGCAAACTGAGCATTCTGAAGTTGAGTGTTCCTCATCCAAACATGCCAGTCATCTGGTACATGTGTCGGGTGATAGAAACACTGCCGGACATGATAGCCTAGTTTTAAAAGTTGTGTTTCTACCCTTTGGTTTCGCCATCTCAAAACCAAAGATTTACAACTAACTTAAACTAATACTATTTAACAAACTACTAATTCTAGCTATAAAATTATTAACTAGCTAACAAGGTAGAGGGCCATAAGCTCCCTGGAGCATTTCCTAATCTGTTCAGCTGGTCATAGTTAGAAGGAACTGAGGTGGCTGGAGCGCCATGTCCCTTCTGTACCCTTGCCCTGGAACGGTTGACATTCACTGACGGGAGAGGCAAGGGAGGTATGTAACCATGCCAGTAGCTGCTGCTAACTAGGATTCTACCATTCAGCTGCACCGGCTGGAGTATCTCATGAATGAGAATATGCATAGGACACTTAAAGAAGAAACACAAAATATTTCAATTAGAATATCCTGCTGTAGTGCCTCATGGGAGTTGTAGTTTGGTTTCCCTATGTCCCCATTCTCTTCGATGGGCTGGCATCCCTGCTAGACTAGATCTCCCATGATATACCATAGCCAGAAACTGAGGATGCAGATGGTTTCCTGACCATGAGGAGAGCTCACACAGCATTATGAGAGACTAAGTCCAACCAAGGAGCTCAATCTATAGAAGAAACTGGAAGCAATGAAGTTTCACGGCAGCATTTCCAAATTGAAATTATTATTTTTTGCTAAAAACATTTTATTTTTCAATTTCTCACTGAAAAGTCTAAATTCTTCCCCTTATCTACCTTATATCTACCTTAAGGTTTTAAACTTAAGGTAGATAGGGCAAGTTGTGAGAATTAATTGATCATGGTCATCCTTAGAAGGCAACTTCAGTGTGTTAGTCAATCTGAAGACTGATTGAAATCAATTTTGTTTTCTGTACAAATAGTTTAACATATTTATGCACAAATAGAAACAGAAGTTGAGAACAACAATGCGGAAAAAACATCTTTAAAAATTATGTTATTTTATCAAATTATTATTTAGGAGGACTCAAAAGTGACAGTTCCACAAAGTGACATACTATAAATATATTTATATTTACGACAGTTTGCTACTATTAAAATTAATTTAATTCTGTAGCTTTGTTTCCCAATGTACTGCAACTATTCTTTCTTGCAGTGTATTTACCCTGGAGATCTGTTTTGTTTATGCTCTAGGGATGCTTTTATTGAAAATCAAGAGCATTTCATGCAGAAAGGATGGTGACAGAGCATGGAATCCTAAAGACCCAAAATAGATATTTCAACCAAGACATACTTTTTGTTTTGAGGCAGTAGATAAAAAGGAATTGTTTTTGTGAGAAAGAATCTTTTCTTCTAAATCTAACTACTATACAACTCTGTGATCCAAAACTATATTTGCAGCAAACATTTGAAAATTCCTGTAAAGATATTGGGTGAAATGCTGACCCATTGAAGATAGTGACAAAAGTCACATTGTACCAGATGCTTGATTTTAACTCATTTTCTAAAACAGAATATTAGAAAAAATTCAGATTGTCAGAAACAGAAAAGCATATTACCAATTTGTTTTCATTAACAGTTATGCACACTGCCATACAGCATTAATTTATGATTATATATTTTTTAAGCTAGGGACAAGTAACAATAGCCTGAAACTACAAAGTGCATTCTTCACACAAAATGAGCAGTGCCCACCCAACTCTCATATCTACCATCAGTGCACTAAAGATCACTGCTATGTCAGGAGCCAAGCTGCCAAAGACATGACCAGTGACCAGATCCCCTGACAACCAGTGGCATCAGAAGTCAGAAGCAGATGGGGAGCCTTTTAGAAGTAGATTCTGTCAGGCTACTGGTAGTCACAGGCCAGCTAAACTCTTCAGTTTGTTGCTTGCTGAAAAAGGGATTAGAACCCTTGGTTTCTGATATTGTTGAGGCTAAGAGTTCTGTGCTGAGTAGTACTGAGCTCCCTTGAAGCCAACCATTGAGGAGGGACTAAAGGAGCAAGACACAGAACCAGAGGAATGCAGTATGGCTTTTCTCTCCTTCACTCTCTGTACTCTATGGCCTCCTTCTGCTCCCAAACAAGTTATCTCTAGTATAAGACCAGTCGTAGAGATTTCTCCAGGTACAATCTGGAAACCTGCAACCAACCCACCTAACAGCCATTCAATCCTAAAGGTTGTTTTATGAAAGAGGGTTTAACACTAACCACTATGTAGTTTAGGAACCTACATCCCATTTTCAAAATTGATTGAGACACTTTGGGCCAGACTTTAAAGGTATTCAGGCACCTAAAGATGCAGACAGGCGCCTTTAAAAAACTGGCCTTTAGGCGCTTAAGTCACTCTTGAAAATGGGACTCTTGAAAATAGGACTTAAAAGTCTCTTAACCTTTTACCCCTTGTCTTTACTTTCTGTGTAAATGTAAGCTTCATCATCAATGGCAGATATGAAGGGGAAAATACACTACTAAATTTTAATCCACAGACCAAAAAAATCACAGAAATTCACTTATTAAAATAAATTCAGAGTTCCATTGCACTGTAAAAATAAACAACAATTCACACAGAAAAAAAGTATTTGAAAGGAATTCACCTTTTGAAATAAGTAATTTGAGGAAATTCACAATGGATAGTGAAACTATTTAAGGTGTCTCTGTCAATTTTAAGCACAAGTGGATTTAGCAAGTATGGCATCCCGCAAGCACCATTTTTAGCATCAGAATGATTTGTCTAATTAAAAAAGTTATATAAGTGTTATCTGTCTGTCTAGGAACTTAACTAATCCTCATCACCACAGTATCTCAGAACCTCAAAATCATTAATAGATTTTATCTTCAAAACACCTCTCTGAGGGAAGGAGGTATTATTCCCATTTAACAGATAAAGGGAAATCAGGCACAGGGGTAAGACTGGTGATTTAACCAAGATCATTCAGGAAGTCTGTAGCTGAACCAGGAATTGAACAATAGGTCCTCTGAATTCCCTATCAGCAAGGTCATCTTTTCTACTCCTATGGCAACCTGTTCTTCTTCAAGCTATCCAAAATACTGCTGAAAAGATTATCTTCCTTTGCAGATGTTCTGACCAAGCTCCCATCCCAATGCCCCACATTTCTCAACTCTGCAGTGGCTGCCAACTTATTAGTATTATCTGTTACCAAATAGCTTTCAAAGAATTTCACAACTCTGCTCCTGCCTATCTTTGCCCTTATTCCCACATGCTTCTTAATACTCAATTTTTTCTCCTCCTGTCTCCTTTTCCTACTTGTAAGTGATGGTCACATTAACACCACCCTATATCGAAAACCTACCGATCGCTATGCCTACCTTCATGCCTCCAGCTTCCATCCCGGACACATCACACTATCCACTGTCTACAGCCAAGCACTGAGGTACAACCGCATCTGCTCTAACCCCTCAGACAGAGACCAACACCTACAAAATCTCCACCAAGCATTCTCAAAACTACAATACCCGCACGAGGAAATAAGGAAACAGATCAACAGAGCCAGACGTGTACCCAGAAGCCTCCTACTGCAAGACAAACCCAAGAAAGAAACCAACAGGACTCCACTGGCCATCACATACAGCCCCCAGCTAAAACTCCTCCAACGCATCATCAAGGATCTACAACCCATCCTGGACAATGATCCCACACTTTCACAGGCCTTGGGTGGCAGGCCAGTCCTTGCCCACAGACAACCTGCCAACCTGAAACATATTCTCACCAGTAACTGCACACCGCACCATAATAACTCTAGCTCAGGAACCAATCCATGCAACAAACCTCGATGCCAACTCTGCCCACATATCTACACCAGCGACACCATCACAGGACCTAACCAGATCAGCCACACCATCACCGGTTCATTCACCTGCACTTCCACCAATGTAATATACGCCATCATATGCCAGCAATGCCCCTCTGCTATGTACATCGGCCAAACTGGACAGTCTCTACGGAAAAGGATAAATGGACACAAATCAGACATTAGGAATGGCAATATACAAAAACCTGTAGGAGAGCACTTCAACCTCCCTGGCCACACTATAGCAGACCTTAAGGTGGCCATCCTGCAGCAAAAAAACTTCAGGACCAGACTTCAAAGAGAAACTGCTGAGCTTCAGTTCATCTGCAAATTTGACACCATCAGCTCAGGATTGAACAAAGACTGTGAATGGCTTGCCAACTACAGAACCAGTTTCTCCTCTCTTGGTTTTCACACCTCAACTGCTAGAACAGGGCCTCATCCTCCCTGATTGAACTGACCTCGTTATCTCTAGCTTGCTTGCTAGCATATATATACCTGCCCCTGGAAATTTCCACTACATGCATCTGAGGAAGTGGGTATTTACCCACGAAAGCTCATGCTCCAAAACGTCTGATAGTCTATAAGGTGCCACAGGATTCTTTGCTGTTTTTACAGATCCAGACTAACACAGCTACCCCTCTGATACTTTCCTACTTGTGTATCTTTTACTGCATACTGCCTTTCAGCCCAGAACAAACTTCCAATTTATAGAATCACAGATTCTTAGGACTCGAGAATTACCTCAAGAGGTCATCGAGTCCAGTCCCCTGCACTCTTGGCAGGACTAAGTATTATGTAGACCAGAGGTTTGCAAACTTTAGCAACTCGAGGATCCCCATTTTGATTTAAAAATGTGGAGGGACTTCCCAAGCCCTCCCCCCTGCTCAGCCTCCACTCCATCCCTTCCCCCAATGGCCCCACCGCTGCCCCAACTCTTCCCGCGCGCCCCCCCCCCCGCTCACACCATCCCCCTTGCCTCCATTGCTCGCTCTCCTCCATCACCAGGCTGTGGGAGGGAGTTGGGGTGCAGAAGGGAGTGCAAGGTGCAGGCTCTGGGAGGGAGTCTGGATGTGGGAGAGGGCTGGGGCAGGAGGTTGGCGGGAAGGAGGGGGTGAGGTGTGTAGGCTCCGGCTGGGAGGTGCTTACCTCAGGCGGCCACAGTTCCCAGCCAATGGGAGCTGTGGAGCTGGTGCTCAGAGCAGAGGCAGCGTGCGGAGACCCCTTGCGCCCGAAGTGCTGGCCACTTCTGGGAGTGGCGCAGAGCCAGGGCAGGTAAGGAGCCCTGCCTTAGCCCCACTGCACCGCTGGACTTTTAGTGCCTAAAATCTCCCTGTTTGGCTTTAGTAGCCTCCGGGAGATAGAGAGAGGGGGAGTAGTTGAGGGAGGAGAAGGACTTGATTAGCTGGGCCCGTGGGGCCTCCCAGGGGTCCACGGACCCCAGTTTGAGAAATGCTGATCTAAACCATCTCTGGCAGGTTTTTGTCTAACCTGCACTTAAAAATCTCCAATTATGCAGATTTCACAACCTCCCTAGGCAATTTATTCCAGTGTTTAACAACCCTGACAGTTTGGAACTTCTTCCTATGTCCAAACTAAACAGCTCTCGTTGCAATTTAAGCCCATTGCTGCTTCTCCTATCCTCGGAGGTTAAGGAGAACAATTATTCTCCCTCCTCCTTGTAACCTTTCATGTACTTGAAAACTGTGTTAATGTCCCCTCTCAGTCTTCTTTTCTCCAGACTAAACAGTCTGATTTTGTTTTAATCTTCCCTCATAGGCAGGGCCGGTGCAACCATTTAGGTGGACTAGGCGGTTGCCTAGGGCGCCGAGATTTGAGGGCGCCAAAAAGCGCCCTCCAATTTTTTTTTAAATGGTTGAGCAGCCGCTGCTGCTGGGACAGAGAGGGAGTCTGAGCTGCCGGCGGCAGCCGGCAACCCAGGGTGTCCCCTGGGTCAGGGCGCCGCCCCGGCAGCTGGCAGCCCAGGGGCCAGGGTCCCCTGGCCCAGGGAAACCCTGGGCTGCCGGCTGTCGCGGAGGCGCACTGACCCTGGGTCAGGGCGCCACCGCGGCAGTCGGCAGTCCAGGGTGTCCCCTGGGTCAGGGCGCCGCCGCGGCAGCCGGCAGCCCAGAGTGTCTGGAGGGGCAGCAGGCAGCTCCCGTGGAGCTGCCGCAGTCGTGCCTACGGACGGTCGGCTGCTTGCGCGGCTCCGGTGGACCACCTGTAGACACCACTGCGGCAGCTCCACCGGAGCCGCGCGACCAGCGCGCGGGGCAGCGAAATTGCCGTCCGCCTAGGGCGCTCAAAACCCTAGCGCCGGTCCTGCTCATAGGTCAGGATTTCTAGACCTTTAATAATTTGTGTTGCTCTTCTCTGGACTTTCTCGAATTTGTCCACATCCTTCTTGAAATGTAGCACCAGGAACTGGACACAATCTTCCAGTTGAGGCCTAATCAGCACAGAGTAGAGTGGAAAAATTACTTCTTGTGTCTTTCTTACAACACTTCTGCCAATACACAGAATGATAACTTTTTTTTGCAGTGTATGCTAAGCCCTTCCTTTTCTCCAAATTGCTTCTGAAAACCCTTTTGTTCTGATAAGCCTAGCACAGATACCCAGGACCCTTAACTGTATCACACCCACTGACATCTTTAGATTGCAGACTCTTTGGGACAAAGATTTTATTTTTGCTTCATATTCTATTGCCATAAACACCTTCAAAAAGACCTTCTTCATGTAGATATTTGCAAACAGACAGTAACTCTCCTTACTACTGTCTGTGGCAGACCTGTGTCTTTATGCCAATCAAGAGAGGTCATGCAAATTAACTAACAAAGTATATTTATAGATATGGTACATTTATCCTTCAAACTGATTTTGTTTGTTTTTAATGTTCTGTAACATTGTTATTTTAGTGTAGTTTTTGGTGTGGAATAGTTATGATATTGTATGCTCACAAGTTTTTTTAAACGAAAGGATCACTTTTTCTGAACAGGTTTCAGAGTGGTAGCCGTGTTAGTCTGTATCAGCAAAAAAAATGAGGAGTACTTGTGGCATCTTCGAGACTAACAAATTTACTTGAGCATAAGCTTTCATGGGCTAAAGCCCACTTTATCAGATGCATGCAGTGGAAAATACAGTAGGAAGATATATACACACACACACACACAGAGAACATGAAAAAAATGGGTGTTGCCATACCAACTCTAATGAGAGTATGCCTATTCTTTCGGCAATAGCACTGAACACTTTTTTCTGAACAAAATACTGAAGCCAATTTCACTGTTTCTTACCTTATTTATAACTTTCCTTCTTAAAAACCTTTGAAGCAAGCCATGGATTGGTTCCCCATCCCACCTTAGTTGAACCCAGCGGAAATGTTGCTGAACCAACAAGTCAGAGCCTTGGAGATGAGATTTTGCAATTGTCCCCATTAGAAAGCAGTTCTCATTAAAGTAATATGCATCAGGCACACCATTTGCTAAAAATGAACCAAAAGACATTTTACTGCAATAATCAAAGCTTTCCTACAATCTACATAAATGATCGTTAAAAGCAAGCAGCATTATATTTGTTTCTAATAAATGCAATTAAATTATAAATAAAAAATAACTAACATTTCTCACATGCAGTTGAGAACAGATAGTTTGAAATTATATATAAAACCAACAAAACTATAGAATCTTAATCCTCTAAATAAACTCTCCACGCATTATCTATTATGTTAAAACTGTATCATTATAATAAAATATTTCTCTACCCAACTTTGTTTTTAATACCTCTTTGAAAAGTGCAAGGATTTTCAGAACGACGATTCTCAAGAGGTGCCAGAAAGTCTCCCAATAAATCAAATAACGAAGCTTTTTCCAGATTCTCTAAAATCACAATGGTTTTCTTGCTCACAGAAAGCTGTTTCACTGGGACCAGACAAGCTGTAACAAAAAGAACCCATTAATACATGCTTGCGCAAATCTCTTTTTATTTACAAATATTACATTTAGCATTAACATGCTGCTTGAGAAACTTGTTTTTATTTTTGCCTTTTAAAATTATGGGAAAAATAGTACAAATTGAATGGATTATGCAATATTTAGTGCTCAAAAACAAAAGGGAAATACCAAACAGCAGGGAAAAAAATCACACTACACAGTAAGAAAATAATGGTTTTTGAAGTTATTATCTAAAGAAAGAATCCTAAAATGGACACCATTTCATCTTCACATTTACTACAAACTTCAGTATCCTAATACAATGATCCCTGCTTCAGAGGTAGAGAAGAAAAGATGGTGAGCCAAGATCTCCAGGAATGCGCTTGTTCCTGCTCGTTCTGGCACACTGTAAAGCCTACACCAGTATACAAGGCAGTGATGTAATGGTCATTCCAGATTCATAAGACACTCTTTTTTCCCCCATTGTGTTAGCTTGCCTTCCCTGAACTGATTCTTAGAGGCACTACCCTCTCCACATTTTAATTCCTCCTCAAGACCCACCTCTTATGTGTTGCCTATAGGAAACCAGCCAATTAATGATAGCTAGGTTGAGGCATAGTTGGCGATAGTTGCCTCTCTATCTATAATGTCCAAAAAATTGCAAATGTATATAAAAATTGTATACGTGATTATAGTCAACCCTCCATCTTGCCTAATCTTGGTTTGCCATTTGTTTTCTTAGACATAAATTCTTCAGGACAGTGACATACACACACACATACTTTTTTATATATATGGTACCTAGCAGAATGGTACCATACTCTGATTGAGGAATCTGTGTGCCACTGCAATATAAACAATAAAACAACAAATTGGCTAAGGTTGAATTTCAGCAGCCATTGTGTTACCTACTGACCTAACTTTGTTAGGCCATTTTGAGGTTTCTCACAATCTTTAGTCTTGTCTAACCTAAATAATTGTGTCAAGCACAATTTTGCTACTTCACCATTTGTTCTTTTTCTTCTTTTCAGATCATTAGTAAATTTAGTAAATTAGTAAAGTCAAATCAATCCTAGTACAGGTCCTTGGAACTTTCTATTATTAACCTATTTCCATGCTGAAAGTTAACCATTTATCCCTTAACTTTGTACTTCATCTCTTAAACAGCTGCTAATTCATGACATATGGCTAGGCTTTTGGCTACGCATTTTTAACTAGCTTCCACTTTCCTAAACTGCCTTTTGTAAAGTTGGGATGATCCCTCCGATGAGCTAAGTTCCCTCTAAGCTGTGCAGCTGCACAGCTACCTATTTAGTGCTGCGCAGGTGCTCAGGGCTGAGGCAGGGAAAGGTGCCTGTCCCCGAGCCCTAGACCTGCCATGGCGCCCCTCCCTCTTCCTCGGCTCTGATCCAGCCCAGCCCAGGACCTGCTGCGGCTGGGGGACAGGTGCCTCTCCCCATCCCCAGTCCGGCCCCGAACCTGCTGTGGCCAGGGGACAGGCGCCTCTCCCCATCCCCAGTCCGGCCCTGAACCTGCTGAGGCTGGGGGACAGGCACCTCTCCCCATTCCCAGCCCAGCCCCAAACCTGCTGTGGCTGGTGGACAGGCACCTCTCCCCTGCAGCCCAGGTGCTGCTGCAGGGAGAGAGCTGGAGGGGAGCCCTCTCTCCCCACCATAGCCCTGGGGAGCCCCACTGCACCCCAAACCTCTCATTCCCAGACCCACTACTCTAGAGCCCGCACCCCCAGCTGGAGCTCTCACCCCTGCACCTCAACCCTCTGCCCCAGCCCTGAGCCCCTCATCCCCGGCCCCACCCCAGAGCCCACATCCCCAGCCAGAGCTCTCACCGCCCCCCCACACCTACCAACCCTCTGCCTGTGTCACACATCACCTCCATACCGATGCACATAACAAAATACAGGAGTGAGAAAAATTAGAGGGAACACGGAGCACGAGGACAGTGTGTGTGACTTAACCTTAAAAACAATCATAACTTGAAATGTTTCTCCTCTGATATAGTCCATGTTTTCAAATGTACTTTTTTATCACCTTCACAATAGTCACTTAATATACTGCATTGATTCCACCTCTGTTCAAATCCCCATGCCTTAATCTCTTCTCACTGCAACTGCTCTCTTTATAGCCTTTCTGAATCCTAGCTCTCCCGGGTGCAGCATGTATGGAAGGTTTCTATCCATAACTACATCATCCTCATGTTCAAACAATTCCACTGGCTCCCCAATAACATCAAGCGTCAGTTCAAAATTGTCCCCTTGTTATAAAACTCCATAAACTCACACCACCCAATAGCACAGGTCAAGTCTCTCTCTAGTCCCCAAACCCACTTACTCCAGCCTCCTATGCTTCTCCATGCAATCTGGTTACGGTTGGCACAAGTCTCATCTTTCTTTGCAGTTGCTGCACTGTGAGATAGCGTTTCTTTATCTCCAATTCACCATCACTTCTCTCTGTGTGTTAAACTCTATTGTATTATTTGTAGTGACTTTGCAAAATGCTTTTGGATACTATTTAAATAGGTGTAAGAATTAGCGGTGTGGGGGGTGCTGCAGCACCCCCAGGTTTTATGTGGGACTCTGCTGCTGCCCCCCCCCCCAAATGCAGGATCCTGGCTGCCAGCCCTACATCCTGAAGCTCTGCTCCTGAACCCATGCCCACCCCCAGCTGTGGCCCCAGCCCCTTATCTCTGCCTGGGTTCCCTCCTCCTGGAGACACAGTCCTGCTCCTGGCCCCAGCTTGGGGTGGGGGATGGACAGGGGTGAGGGAGCTGGCTTTCAGCACCCCCACTATTAAAAGTGTTCCAGTGCCACTGACTATTTATATGAAAGACATTATATAAAAATATAGTATGTATTTTACTGCGTAATGTTAAACCAACTATCCTTTTGTACAATGATAATAATGTATTTTCTATGAGGACAAAATGTATAAATGTTATCAATTTATTAAATTTACCTTTCTCACATATATGTTTTACCAGTTTTGATAAGAGCTTTGACGGTGCTCAGAAATTATCTGACACTGAGGCCATGGCAATTAAGGCACTGGTTCTTACCTTTATGTATAATTATTCAAATGAGTTATTGGGAATAAGTTCATATATAACAGCATGATCTAATACTCAAATCCTGTACAAAAAGTGAAGAACTGCATTCACGACAAAATCTCAATTAGGTATGAGCATAAGAACACAGAAAATAAGAACAACCATACTGGGTCAGCCCTAAGGTTCATCTAGCCAAGTATCCTGTCTTCCAACAGTGGCCATTGCCAGGTGCCCTAGAGGGAATGAACAGAACAGGTAATCATCAAGTGATCCATTCCCAGCTTCTGGCAAACAGAGGCTAGGAACACCACCCCTGCCCATCCTGGCTAATAGACACTGATAGACCTAGCCTCCATAAATTTATCTAGTTCTTTTTTGAACCCTGTTATAGTCTTGGCCTTACAACATCCTCTGGCAAGGAGTTCCACAGATTGACTGTCTGTTGTGCGAAAAAATACTTCTGTTTGTTTGTTTTAAACTTGCTGCCTATTAATTTCATTTGGTGACCCCTAGTTCTTATGAGGAGGAGTTAATAACACTTCCTTATTTACCTTTTCCACCAGAGTCATGATTTTATAGACCTCTATCATATCCCCCCTTAGTTGTCTCTTTTCCAAGCTGAAAAGTCCCAGTCTTATTCATCTCTGCTCATATGGCAGACATTCCATACCCTTAATCATTTTTGTTGCCCTTTTCTGAAACTTTTCCAATTCCAATATACCTTTTTTGAGATGGGGCAACCACATCTGCATGCAATATTCAAGATATGGGTGTATCACGAACTTATACAGAGGCAATATATTTTCTCTTTTACTATTGATCCCTTCCTTAATGATTCCCAACATTCTATTAGCTTTTTTGACTACCAGAGAATGAAGCACAAATGATAAATCACAAAAAAACTGTGTATTTTAAACCAAAGTTCTGCTTAAGAATTCAGCTTATGTTTCTCTGTATGAGTTCCCAAAATTTCTCAACTCAATAGGAATCTCAAGAACGCATCCTCAGCTATTACTTTTTTTTTTTTTTTAAATAGAGTGTGTGACAAAGTTCCTCCTCTACCTTGGTGGGTCCTGCGCTTATTGGCAGATTTGCTCACCTCAGTGATCTTCCCCACAGCCTTGACCAACTCCTCCTGTGTCTGATCAGGAGTTGGGAGGTTTGGGGGGAACCCGGGCCCGCCCTCTACTCCGGGTTCCAGCCCAGGGCCCTGTGGATTGAAGCTGTCTATAGTGCCTCTTGTAACAGCTGCATGACAGCTACAACTCCCTGGGTTACTTCCCCATGGCCTCCTCCAAACACTTTCTTTATCCTTGCCACAGGACCTTTCTTCTGGTGTCTGATAACGCTTGTACTCCTTAGTCCTCCAGCAGCACACCCTCTCACTCTCAGCTCCTTGTGCCTCTTGCTCCCAGCTTCTCACGTGCACTTCCTCTCCTCTGGCTCCTCCTCGCCTGACTGGAGTGAGTTCCTTTTTAAACCCAGGTGTCCTGATTAGCCTGCCTTAATTGGCTGCAGGTGATCTAATCAGCTTGTTTGTCTTAATTGGTTCTAGCAGGTTCCTGATTACTCTAGTGCAGCCCCTGCTCTGGTCACTCAGGGAACAGAAAACTACTCATCCAGTGACCAGTATATTTGCCTTCTACCAGACTCCTGTACCCCACTGGTCTGGGTCTGTCACATATCCCTCCCCCCTGCTCAACATCAAGGGGTTGGGCAGCTTGGGAAGCCAGACAGTGCACACGTGACAAGCCATCGGCATTGCCGTGACGGCTCCCTGCTCTGTGTTGCACACGGAACTGGAAAGGTTGGAGGGATAAGAATCACCTGGTCACGCTTGTGTTCTTCTCCTTGTTCCGCTGCATCCATTGGAGAGGGGCATGGTCAGTCACGAGGACAAATCTGCGCCCGAGCAAGTAGTAGCGCAATGCTTCCATGGCCCATTTTACAGCAAGACACTCCCTCTCCACCACTGCATATTTTTGTTCCCTCGGAAGGAGTTTCCTACTGAGGTAGAGAATTAGGTGTTCCTCCTCCCCAACCATCTGTGATAGAACGGCCCACAACCCTACTTCTAATGCATCTGTCTGCAGGATAAATTCCTTGGTGAAATCAGGGGCTATCAGTACGGGGTTACTGCAGAGGGCAGTCCGTAGGTGTGTGAATGCTTCCTCTGCAGTATCAGACCATCTCACCAGATCAGTTCCATGGGCTTTCACTAGGTCTGTCAGGGGACTTGCCCTTTTGGCAAAGTGGGGGATAAATCGTCGGTAAAACCCCACTACACCTAGGAATGCCCGGACTTGTTTCTTGCGACGTGGTCAGGGCCAATTTTGGATGGCCTCCAACTTGTTCACTTGGGGTTTTACCAGACCTTTTCCCACAATGTAGCCAAGATATTTAGCCTCTGTAAACCCTACAGCGCACTTGGCAGGGTTTGCTGTAAGGCCAGCTCGCCTGAAGGTATCAAGGACTGCCTCCACCTTCTCTAGGTGAGTTTCCCAGTCTGGGGTATGAATGATCACATCATCCAAGTAGGCAGCAGCATAACTGTTATGCGGGAGTAATAGCTTGTCCATGAGGCGCTGGAAAGTAGCTGGGGCCCCATGTAGTCCAAAAGGGAGGACAGTATATTGAAAAAGATCCTCTGGTGTAGCAAACGCAGTCTTTTCCTTTGCGTCTTCCGCAAGGGGAATCTGCCAGTACCCCTTTGTCAAGTCTAGAGTAGTCAAATACCGGGCATTACTCAGACGGTCCACTAGCTCATCTATGCGAGGTATGGGGTATGTGTCAAACTGGGATACTTCGTTTAGTCGCTGGAAGTCATTGCAAAACCTTGTGGTGCCATCAGGTTTGGGCACCAGCACGATTGGGCGGGACTACTGACTGTGCGATTCTTCGATGACCCCCAACTCCAGCATTTTCTTTACTTCTGCTTTTATTTCCTCCCTTTTGGCTGCTGGCACCCGATAGGGCCTCATTGTTATTCTGGCCCCAGGGTTCGTGACGATGTGGTGATATGTCTTGGTTGTTCGACCCGGTTTTGTTGAGAACACATCTTGGTTCCGGAAGATCATCTCAGACACCTCATTCTTCTGGTCCGGTGTTAAATTGGGAGACACTCTCACCTGTTGGAAGGCTTGTTTTCCTGGGTTATTTCCCCCACAGGTTCAACCATCTCATGGGGTCCCTGCCATTGGGCCAGAAGCTTGCTTTCTGCTGTGGGTACCAACACCATCACCTGATCCCCTGGTTGGAACTGTCGGACTTTTGCCTGGTGATTGTAATGAGTTCTCTGGGCCTCCTGTGCCTTTTCCAAATGTTCCCATACAATAGGGGTGACACGGGCTATCCGGTCTCGCATCTGTATTACATGTTCTATTATATTTCTCCCCTCATTGGGTTCCTCTTCCCAGATCTCTTTGGCGATATCTAGTATGCCACGAGGGTGACGCCCGTATAATAACTCGAAGGGGGAAAACCCAGTTGAGGCCTGAGGTACCTCCCGGATAGCGAACATAAGATAGGGTAGTAGGATGTCCCAATCCTTCCCGTCCCGACTTACCACCTTCCGTATCATAGCCTTGAGGGTTTGGTTAAACCTTTCTACCAACCCATCAGTCTGCGGATGGTAGACTGAAGTTCTCATGGTATGTATATCGAGCTGCGTACAGAGGTCCTTCATTAGCTTTGACGTAAATGGGGTTCCTTGGTCTGTTAATATCTCCTTTGGTAGCCCCACTCGGGAAAAGTTCCCCACCAGCTCTTTGGCTATCGTTTTAGAGGCTGTGTTCCACAGGGGGACGGCTTCTGGGTAGCGAGTAGCCTAGTTCAAAACAAGTATATATTGGTGGCCCCGAGCTGTCTTCTCCAGGGGTCCCACTAGGTCTATGGCTATTCGCTCAAAGGGGACTTCTATGATGGGAAGGGGTACTAAAGGTGCCCTCAGGTGGGGACGGGGACTGTGCAGCTGACACTGGGCAGAACGCACAGTACCTCCGCACTTCTTCATGTACTCCGAGCCAGAAGAACCGTCGTAGGACTCGTGCCAGGGTCTTCTCTACCCTCAAATGCCCCCCAAAAAGATGACCAAGAGCAAGCCTTAATACAGCGTTCTGGTGTTTTTGAGGTACTAGGACCTGCTGTACCTTCTGCCCCTGTACTGGTGCAACCCGGTATAACAGATTCTTCTTCATTATGAAGTAGGGTCCTGGTCCCTGGGCTTTCCCTTCCACGGGGACCCCATCTATTTCAGTCACCTCCTTCCTAATGTTGTCATACCTTGGGCCTCCAGCCTGGTCCCGTCCAAAATTTCTTCTTCCGCGGCTAATCTGCCCAAGATCTAGGGGCCCAGTCTCTGTTGCCTCTACTGGTTCAGAAGTGTTAGGGCAGGGGTCAGACTCGGGGGCTTCTCCCTCCTGGGTGGCCTCCTTTTCAGGTGCTCGGGTCCGCCTACCTACGAGAGCGATCCTCTGGCTTTGAGTCAGTATTCGGGTTCCCAAGGCCTTCGCTGCCCTCCTTTCCCTTTTTGACTTTCTACCACGTCTGGGAATGGAAAATAAATCTGGGGACATTTCAGAGAAGACTGGGGGTTGACAGTCTACTGTGGATGCCTCACTAACTTAAGGGTTCCCCTTTTCCTCCAATCCTCCTACTGGGAGCAAGTTTCCAAACCCTGCGAAGTCCCTCCCTATAAGCACTGGGTATGGGAGTTTAGGGACTACACCTGCTGCTACCTCAGTAGTGTGCCCCTGAATCTCGAGTTTTACTGGGATGGTGGGGTAATAACCAACTGTCCCATGGACGCATGTTATCCCTGTACGCTTAGCCCGCAGCAGCTGACTACGCTTGACGAACTTCCCCGAGACAAGCGTGACAGCATTCCCTGAATCAACTGGTGCCGTGGTCTCTACCCCATTTAGTTTCACTGGTCTGGTGTACATATGTGGGGTTAATGAGACCCCCACAAGGTGGATTAGGGAGCATGGGTCTGCCCAGTTCCCCAGGTTACACTGCATTGGCTCCTCAGCATTGGGACACTGTGCAGCTATATGTCCCCACTCCCCGCAGGCATAACATCTGTATGGAGCCCTAGGCATTCCCCGGTCTCTTGGTTTGGGCAATTTAACATTATGATCCTTTTCTCCCTCAGTACTCCGACTCTTTGTGGCCTCTGGTGGGCCTTCAGCCCCTCTCTTTTTCCACCTGGACCCTCCTGGTGGCCCAGTCACCTGAGCTCTAGGGCTTGGTGCTGCTAGATTAAGACAGGGTGCCTCTTCCTTAACTGGTCGGGTCAGCTCCCTCGCCGTCCTTCGCCTCTCTACCAGTGCAACAACCTCATCATAGGTGGAGGAGCCATTCTGGCTCACCCAGGCACGAAGGTCTGGTGGTAGTCCCTTCATGTATCGGTCGATGACCAGAACCTCTAGTATCTCCGGGACTCTGTTTGCAACCACTTCTGTGCGAGATGGATGAGGTCATACAATTGGGACTGAGGGGTTTTGTTTTCCTGGTACCTCCAATCATCCCATTGGGCCCGCACTGCAGTCGTTACCCCAGATCTGGCCATGATCTCCACTTTCAGCTGGGGATAGTCTGCTGCAGCCTCTTCAGGCAGATCGTAGTAAGCCTTCTGGGCCTCCCCACACAGGAATGGGGCAAGGATGCCAGACCACTGATCTCGAGGCCAGGCCTCCCGTAGGGCTGTCCTCTCAAAGGCCAGAAGGTATGCCTCTACATCATCCTCCCGCGTCATTTTCTGCAGCCAATTCCTGGCGTATGATCTGCGTCCCATCATGGCTGCAGTTCAGCTCTGTAACGGTCTTTACCTGGTTTACCAGTTCCCACAACATAGCCCAGTCTTGAGAAGCCTGGTCCATCAGCAGGCGATGAGTCTCTTGCTGCAACCGCACTGCTTCCTGTTGGGCAGCTGCCTGTACACGGATAGCCTTCTGCTGGGCCGCCATAGCTTGTATCATTGCCCATACTAAGTCATCCATTGGGGTGAAAAAAAAAAATAAACCTTCTACTTTTTTTTTTTAAATCACCCTCCTTCTTCTGCCACGCTGTGCACACCGAGTCCCACCCCTGATACCAGTTGTGACAAAGTTCCTCCTCTACCTTGGTGGGTCCTGCGCTTATTGGCAGATTTGCTCACCTCAGTGATCTTCCCCACAGCCTTGACCAACTCCTCCTGTGTCTGATCAGGAGTTGGGAGGTTTGGGGGGAACCCGGGCCCGCCCTCTACTCCGGGTTCCAGCCCAGGACCCTGTGGATTGAAGCTGTCTATAGTGCCTCTTGTAACAGCTGCATGACAGCTACAACTCCCTGGGTTACTTCCCCACGGCCTCTTCCAAACACCTTCTTTATCCTCACCACAGGACCTTCCTCCTAGTGTCTGATAATGCTTGTACTCTTTAGTGCTCCAGCAGCACACCCTCTCACTCTCAGCTCCTTGTGCCTCTTGCTCCCAGCTCCTCACACGCACTTCCTCTCCTCTGGCTCCTCCTCACCTGACTGGGGTGAGCTCCTTTTTAAACCCAGGTGCCTTGATTAGCCTGCCTTGATTGGCTGCAGGTAATCTAATCAGCCTGTCTTAACTGATTCTAGCAGGTTCCTGATTACTCTAGTGCAGCCCCTGCTCTGGTCACTCAGGGAACAGAAAACTACTCATCCAGTGACCAGTATATTTGCCCTCTACCAGACTCCTGTACCCCACTGGTCTGGGTATGTCACAAGCGATAATGGGCCAGATTCCCAGCTTGTGTAAATCATCACATTTCTGCCAATATAAATATTAAAAAGCCCATTAAAATGCAGTGTTATGCTAGCACTTAAATCAGAAAAAAAAATAGAAAAAAAAAGTTACCCGTTTCATGTCAATTTTATTTATTTTAGAACCCTATCCTGTTAAATTTAGTCAGTGACAGTAGCAACCAGCAGTATGCCCCAGTCTCATCAATAATATTGTGCCAACACCTGCCTTCTCATCAAACTAGGAAGGTTACAGGATTCTATCCACAGAAATATGACGACCTGGGGGGGAAAAAAAATTTAACTAGCCTAAATGTTAAATGTATTCTCTCTTTTCTTTACCATTTCTTGATTCTCCCCCAACTTTTTTGTCTATTCCATTTTCTTTTTCTCACTGTTTCTCTCTTTTTTACAGATAAAACCAAAACAAAACAAGAAACCTTAGAAGGCAGAGCAGAATCCCATTATGTGTCTGCTCTATCCCCCTTTTCCCCCCACATTCAGTTCGTCTTCTATGTTCTCCCTTCCTTAGTTTTTCCTCTTTTTTTTTTTTTTTTTTTAAAACCAAGTGTGGTGTTAGTTCATCCTGCCTTCCTTATCAGCTTTCATTACTTAGCCATCTCTCTTTTTTATTCTTCTTTACTGGTCATCCCAAAATTATAGTTAGGGCATGCTGACCAGAACCATTTCAAGAATAAGTATGTTGCTCCAAAATATCTGTTGTGGGATATTTCAGTCCTTGTATGACTGTTTATCATTGTTTTAAAAAGTGGTTAACATTACACTAGCAACAAGAATTTAACTTTGGTATGTAGCAATAAGACAAAATACACATGGATTGATGCTTACAGTTAGTCACTTAAATCCACATTTAAAATGTCTAAAAAACAGGCCTGATTTTCAGAGGTGCTGAAAATCCACTGCTCTTACTGACATTTGAAACTTTTAGCCACAGTGAAGAGAAATATTTATTAAGTATTTATAATACTGGACAGATTAAAGAAGGTGTATGCAGTGAAAGCTCGCTTAAGGTGAAATAATGTTGTGTTAACATAATACTATTCTAGTATTCCAAATACAGATGTGCTTATATACTGTTAAATGTAATACCATGGAAAACTGGACAATACGATTAGTTCAATATTTAATATATTACCTATCAATCAGAAAAAGATAATATTTGAGCAATAAATAATGAAGTATAAAAAAAATCTGGGTTTTCAAAAAAGGCTATGTAGAACAAACAAATAAAAAACCCACTGATTTAAAAAGGACTAAAAGTGATCCTATAGAAATGGCTCACTACATTTATCCAGGTCTCCCAGAATTGGAGACATTCATTGAAATGGACTCTCACACAGTCTGAAGCCTATTGTTTTAATAAACTGAAGTTGAAAAATGGCATTCTTCTAATGGCTGTGGTGAAAAATTCCAGTAGACAGTAAAAGTACAAATAAGTTCAAAACTTAAGAAATGGATAAGTAAAATAACTCTAGCTAATATTCCATTTAGGATCATCAGTATTTGTTTTTTCTTTAATCCAGTTTATTGGATCTCTCTCTCTCTCTCTATAATTGCCTTGTTTTTTTCCAGAAAATACTACTTGCAATGCTGTTTTTTCAACTTCTTTATAGAATTTTTTAAAACTAGTTTTCATTGCTTGTGAAAGATGCTGACAGCTGTGGAGAATAAAGTGCTGTATTCAGCCAGCAGGCATGATAAAGTAGCAATGTTCTTATATTGCTGGTTCAACATTTCCGAACATTGAAAACCAAGTGAAATGTTCACTAACATAAGGAAACACGAAAGCAGATAGGAGAAAAAAATATTAGAATCCATTAATGGAAAAGTTTACACAAAGCTCATTTCTGGACTGCCATCTTTAGCACTAGCTCACTTGAGATCCTTGTTTCCTTCTCCAGAATTTGTGAGTTTTTCAGAACTCTTATTAAAAATATGCCATAGGCTATACAGCGTGCTTTAATGTTTTGTCCGAAAGCATCTTTAGAAGTAGCATTCTACATATCAAAATAGATCTGCTGAAATAATCTTACCATTATGGATGAATAATTCTGCAAGCTGCTCCTTGGAGAAATCAGCATCCACTTCAACTTTAACAATTTCACAGGTGAATCCGGCAGCCATTTGCTTTTTCTGTGATGAAAATTCACAGGTTTAGGGAAGCTTTACATGCTCTTTCTAGAATTATTTGTTTTGTATGCTTGTTGAATACCTTCATACAGAGCGCTATCTGATGTGCTATGTAGTCTTGCAAACTTCCTTCTGGACCATGAAAGATGACATTATGGTACTGTTCAACCTACACATAAACAAAGTAAACTTGATATGAATATTCATAGACCTGGATATTTTTAATCCAAACAAAACAACCAAAAAGCAAGGGGCTGGGTATATGTGGAATTTTCCACTTCACAATCATGAAATTTATGCGCCTTATAATACAGTGGTCTACATGTGCAGTATTTGTGTGTTGCAACTTTTAAAAAGAGATTTTTACATAGCAATAACATGGGATTGTTCTTAATTTATAAAGCTATGCGAAAACATTCTTTTGTCCCATCAATGGTTGAATTTGACAAACACAGACAATAGGGACAGGTTACAGTTAACAATCAAATCCAATGACACAGAGTGGGCAGAACTTGCAAGAGAACCCTTCAAACCGAAATTAGTCTATAAAAACCATCAACATTTATGTTTTTGCCAGATTTAAGTTAAGGCAAAAACTACTCCTCAAACTCTAAATATATAATTTATGCTAACAATATAGGAACCCAGTGTCATAATATTTAGAACCTGTTTGGCTAAATGTGGATTATAATGGAGATAGCCTATCTCCTAGAACTGGAAGGAATCTTGAAAGGTCATGAAGTCCAGCCCCCTGCCTTCACTAGCAGGACCAAGTAATGATTTTGTCCCAGATCCCTAAGTGGTCCCCTCAAAGACTGAACTCACAACCCTGGGTTTAGCAGGCCAATGTTCAAACCACTGAGCTATCCCTCCCCCCATAAAAAGCATGCTGAAGAGGCAAAGAGATACTTGCTCTACAAGTGTGAAAAGTAAACCAAATATCCCACCATTCATATTTAATGGTAGCTGCTTTGGGTTTACTACCTATTATCTAAATTCATCAGTCTCTCTTATTTAAAAACAGAAAATTTTTATTCATTGTATAACCATCTTGCTACTTTTATACAACCATTGGCTGGGAACAGAGAACAGCGGTCCCTGGGAGCTGCCAGTGGATTACCCTGATGAGCCGCGTGCTGAAGGTTGCTGACCCCTGGTCCATACTATTATAATGCACACATTTAAAAAAAATATTTCCAGTTCTCTGTGATGATTTTACTTCAACATGTTTTAAGTTTTTTTAACTGAATGACATAGCTACAGCTTTACCTCTAATTGAAACTCAGAAATGCACTGTATAATGTTCTGGAGAACTAAAACCCATTTCAAATCAAAATTACTTGTGGGCCTTCACTTTGTAAAATGATATTAGCATAGTGCTCACGTGTAATTAACTGTCAAGGGAGCACAGTTAAACTACTAGGTAATTGTCAGACTCCTGCAAACAGCTGAGATCTAAGGCACACATTGTTTACCTAATTTACCAGCAGAGTGCTCTGGAAGTTTTTTTTAACTTGGGTTTTAATTATGTTTAAACTGGCTCTATCGCTATGAAAACAATGATGTCTAAAAGCTAATTTACCCAGATTTGCTTTCTCATTAGTTTTCATACACCAAGTAACTTGTGTAACGAAAAATGATTTTTTTTTATACAAATAAAGCTGCTGCTCAGTAAGGAATAGGGTTGGTTTCTTTAATAATGGTTGATATGAACCAACTTATTTTAATTCTGTTTCCTCTTTAAAGCTGCTAATAATCACCTGCATATTACATTTTAATAAAAAATTCATCAATCAACTGGTAGGTGGTAAAAATGAATTTAATGACTTCATTTCCATGCTTGCAATTTATTTTTTATATGACAGAATATAAGGGATTGAAGGAAAAATGTCCTTTTGAAAAGAGAAAACTTTTTTTAACTGTTGTCCATACAGTCCATGCTGGAGTTTTAAAAAATATCTTTTAACTAAAATACTACTCCCCTGCATACCTTCCTCCCCCTGTCCCCCACAAAGGCAAATCAGAACAGTCCTGTGACTCCTAAAAAGGTGTCTGGAAATTATAAAGTACTAGTGGAAAAATGTCAACACATCAGACTATCAGGTTTTTTGATGTCCAGAGAACAAGTTAGGGCCATTTTGAAAGAAAGTTACACAGTTTTTCCTGAACCAAATGATTGATAATTCATTTCAACGTCTCATACTTTTCAGCCAAACATTAACTTCATCTCATCAGAAATCTCAGGCATCCCACTTCACAGTAATATAATCTATACCTTACCTTATGTACTGCACTAAACAAAAACAAACAAAATACCAGCATTAAAAGACAGCTACCTTTTCCGTAACTGGTGTTCTTTGAGATGTGTTGCTCCTGTCCAGTCCATATTAGGTGTGTGTGCTCGCCACATGCACCATGCCAGAAGTTTTTCCCTTAGCAGTATCCGATGGGGACCAGCTCTGGTGCCCTCTGGATTGACATCCGCATGGCGTGGTATAAGGGGCGCCACTGGCTCCCCCCACCCTCAGTTCCTTCTTGCCAGAAACTTTGACAGTGGGGAAGAAGGGTGAGTTGTGGAATGGACATGAGGAACACATCTTGAAGAACACCAGTTACGGAAAAGGTAACTGTCTTTTCTTCTTCTAGTGCTTGCTCATGTCCATTCCACATTAGGTGACTCCAAAGCAGTACCCATGGAGGTGGGTAGAAGTTCACAGCCGTGTAGACTGCAACACAGCTCTACCGAACCCAGTGTTGCCCCTGGCCTGCTGAGTGATGGCATAATAGGCCATGAACATATGGACAGAGAACCACGTTGCGGCTCTACAGATATCCTGGATAGGGATGTACGCCAGGAAGACCGCTGAAGACGCTTGTGCTCTAGTTGAGTGGGCTCTGACAACGGCAGCAGTGGAACCCCTACCAGGTCTAACACAAGGTAAACGAATTGGAAATCCTCTGTGAGGATACCAGAAGGCCCTTCATCCTATCCGCTGTAGAGATGAAGAGCTGAGTTGATTTATTAATGTATTAATATGAAATGCCCCCGGGGCATGGAATATATCTGTACTGCATTGCTAATGAAGAACATATCACAGATGCAAACCTATTACTTATAATTTGTGTAGCATAATCAGTATGCTAGGTGCTTTTCAAATGGGTATGAAGATAAGGTCTCTAACACAAGGAGCTCGCCATTTAAACAAAGTACAAATGAAAGAAGAGGGATTAGGCAGATGCAATGGAAATTAATGTTTATGAATAATGGAAATGAGCATGGTTCTTGTGAGTTCCTTGATTTTTGTTTGGAAATCGTTTGAAGTCACTGTACGCTCTTCATTGCAAAGGTCTTTTGGAAGAATGGAAAATTTCACTCTCTCTCTTTCTTTCTGTTAGCAGCATCTCCCACAATTCTTGATGACATCTGGGCTGCTCTCCACTTTCTGCAACTCATGAAAACAGATCAGAGTTTGGAGCTGCATGGTGTAGCCATGCTCTCTCAGCTCCTGCTTGCTTCCAAATGAGTTATTCTCAAACTGTAAAACCTATATAACATTAACAAATCTTACAGAGATAATGAAATAACTATGTACAGTAGACAAAGAAAGACAGTCCTATGGTAATGACTCTACTTAATATCTGACCCTGGACTTATGAGCCATCCATGGTTAGGTAGAAATGTGAGAAACGCTGTTAGAAGAAAGGAAATTAACAAGAAGAAATATTCCATTCTGCAGCCCAGCATCTTCCACTTTTCTTGAAATCTGGGAAGTAGTGAACAACGAACAGAGGTTGAGAAGGTTAAGAAAAGGTCAGAAAAAGGGGAAACGGTATCCCTCCTACCAATAATATTTGCTGAAAGGACAAAAGCATTTCCAGGTCATTGCCTGTAGCACATTCCTGCCAAAGAAAGCTTCTGTAGTGGATAGGAAGTCCACCTTGCAGGGATTGATAAAGATGGTAGCACTTGATCAGGTGGCCACCTTACAATTTCTACTGAGGATGCATTAGCTTTTTCTGCTCACAAGGTCTCCAAGGATTGTGTGGAGTGTGCCCATACCTCTTCTGAAACCAGAATCGCCAATGCCTTGTACGCTTCCACAATACATAGTCTAATCCTGGGGTCAGCAACCTTTCAGAAGTGGTGTGCTGAGTCTTCATTTATTCACTCTAATTTAAGGTTTCGCATGCCAGTAATACATTTTAACGTTTTTAGCAGGTCTCTTTCTGTAAGTCTATAATATATAACTAAACTATTGTTGTATGTAAAGTAAATAAGGTTTTTAAAATGTTTAAGAAGCTTCATTTAAAATTAAACTAAAATGCAGAGCCCTCTGGACAGGTGACCAGGACTCGGGCAATGTGAGTGCCACTGAAAATTGGCTTGTGTTCCACCTTTGGCATGCATGCCATAAGTTGCCTACCCCTGGTCTAATCCAACTAGTAAGAGAGGATCTGGAAGCTCTGAGTCATTGGTATTTCAGATAGCAGGATACAAATGGGCCCCCTGATCTCCTCGTGGATTCTGTACATTTGAGGTAAATTTTCAGAGTCCTTCTGACATCTGAGATGTACCACTTCTACTCAATGGGATGCTGTGGATTTGGACAGAATAAAACTAGAACCACTTCTTGGGAAGTGTGGAAAGGAGAGTTCACCTTTGGGATAAACAGTTTCAGAACTTCGAGCACCATCTTGTCCTTAAGAAACTTGTAATGAGGTTCCTGCTTGGAGAGCGCTGCCAGCTCTGACACTTACTTGGTAGACATGATGGCTATCAGAAATCAAGTTTTGATGGACAAATAAAATGCAGATACTGATGTCAGTGGTGTCAGGGGCCTCAATATAAGTGGCAATCACTTGGGATAAGGAGATTTAATCACTGGTTTGGCCATCCGGACTGCCCTAAGAAATCTGGGTACCTAGGTGGTCCTGCCAGGAAACCTGCAGATCCTGTAAACATCATTCTACTAAGGGCACACACGGTGCACAATGATGCTGGGTTGGAGATCTCTATTGAAGACTTCTTGGAGAACATTCAGATAGAGGAATTACAAAATTTGCTTCATGTTCCTGGCACCAGTTGCAAAACTTGGTCCAATTAAAGAAGTATGTTTTCAAGGCTGATACTATTCTAGAAGAAAGAAGTGTTCTGGTGACTCTAGAGGACATACTCACCAATATTAGTACTTCCCTTTCAACAGCCAAGATGTTAGATGCAGCCACTTTGGGTTCAGATGAAGTAGAGGGCCATGGGAAAGGATTTCTGGTCTTTTGGGGAACTTAGTGGTGGTCTCAATTTCAGCTCTATCATGTCCAAAAACCGAGGGTTACCAATATTACTGTCCCATTTTCATTTTTTTTCTGGATCATCTTCCTTAATAATGGGAAGGGCAGAAACACATAGAGGGGGCCCTCTGGCTACCTGTGTGATAGTACATCTGTTTCCATAGATCTGGGGTTCACTTCCCTGAGGAATTACTTTGATTTCTACATATCTATGTGCTTCTTAAATGGTTAAGGAAAGGCCAAACAATTGGATGATTAACTAGAAGACCTCCTGATTCAGGCACCACTTGCAGCTATTCACCTTGTGCCTGCTGAGTTAGTCTGCCTTTTGGTTCAGGTCTCCCTTTATGTAAGTTGCCCTGAGGGAGAGGAGAGAACTCTCCACCCACTGCATGATTTCCATTGCTTCAGCCTGTAGTGCTGGGCTTCTTGCTGCATCCTTGGTTGTTCACATATGTGACTGGGATCATATTGTCTCACAGTCAGGATGTGGTTCTTCTCTAAGCTTTTTTGATGATATAATAAAGCCATGCTCCTGCAGGAGATACAAGGTCGAGGACTGTAGCTCTGTGGTTGTTGCTGGGGACAAAGCTCTAATTAAGATGCCATCCAGGAAGGTGTATAGCTGCCGTGAATCCGCCTACGATTTCCACCACTATCTCTGTAAAGATCCGGGGGCCAATGACAAGCTGAATGGGAGTGTCCGATATTGAGACTGATACCTGCCATTGGCAAACCTTAGGAACCTGCAATGGCCCAGTCTGATTGGGATGTGGATATGTGCATCTGTCAGATCCACTGAAGTCAGAAGATTCCCCTGGAGACAGGGATGACACGGTAGCAGTTAGAGTCTCTATCTGGAACTACATTTCCTTCATCTACTTGTTGAGCCTTTTGAGATCTGGGTTGGCTCAGACTCCTTCCGTACACTTCTGAATGATAAAGATGGAGTAGCACCTTGAGAATCTTTCTTCTGTGGGAACTCTCTCTATTACTCCCATATCTAGGAGGTGAGAAATCTCATTCTGGATTAGGGTTTTACAGAGTTGTTCAAGATGGGGGTGTGATGCTGTTTAACAGATTGCGAGCTCAGGCTAGAGCAACAGGGCAATTCACTTGTGTGTCAATATCAAAGAAATACTAAAAGGTCTTAGTGTGTTCAAGCCAATTCACTTGTTAGAATAGATCAAAAATGATTGTACTGTTTTCACTTATCTGTATTCTGTTGTCTGCTATTGCGTTACATGTAATTACATTATGTACACCCTTCAGTGAGATAATCCTAGATCAAAGGTGTGTTAGAATTAGGAGGAAAATTTATTTAATGTGTAAAACTTCATGAAAACTAATGAAGGTTTGTTTCTGGTTATCAGACTATATTTACATTACATTTGCCCATCACATGGGACTGGAGTCTGGAAAATATAAAAGATTGCTAAGTTCAAAGCATGGATTATGTTTGACACTGAAAGACTTATGGGAAACTAGCAGATTGCTACATCTTTGCTTTGCTTTGCATTTACAAATTTGGACTCACCTGTTAATGTACTTTACCTGCTTTAACCTCTGAACTCATTTATTTTTCTTAGCTAATAAACCTTTAGTTAGTTTACTAGAGAAATCTACTTCTCAGCATTGTTTTTGGTGTGAGATCCAGAGCATCCATTGACTTGGAGTAAGTAACCGACTCCTTGGGTTGGGAGTAACCTAATGTCAGGTGAGTTTTGGTTTTAATAATCTTTCAACACAAAGTCTAGCTCGTCTGGGAGGTAAAGAGGGTCCTGAGAGAGCATAAGGGGACTGTCTGTGGCTCCACGGTAAGACTAATATAATAATCCAGGAGTGCACGTTTGTTATTGGCTTTGTAAAATCCTATTATAGAATATGGCAGCAACTTGGGGTGTCTGCCCTATTTTCTGACAGTCTGACCTCAGATTGACGCACTCTGGTGAGCCTACCAGACAGCATGATGGGGGACTGGATGAGAAATGGACAGGGTGGAGCCATTCCTCCAGGGAATGGGAAATCCTGCTCCCAATCCTCAGCTTCAAGGGGAGACCTATGCAGTCTATGTTACAAACGGACAGGGGCTTTGGGAGAGGCAGGGGTTCCATGGCATTCTTCTGGAGAATCTGCTGTCTCTTCACTTGTATTCCGCAAAGACAAAGGCTGAAAAGAACACCTTTGTCTGAAGGGTAGTCCGCATTCTCTTTTAAAGACATGGTGTATTGCTGAAAGGAACTGTTTAGATTTTGCGGCATTGTCTACCACCAACTTGTATAGCTTCCCTCTGAAAGGCAGGGCTCCTGTGAATTTGGCAGAGCACAGCACCTGCTTTGAGTGGTTATCCATCTTCCAGAGCCGGAGGTGGCACCTGCTCACTGAGCTGGAGGCCATGTGTTTGCCTGAGAATCTAATTGCATCCGCTGAGGTGTCAGCAATGAACATTGCTTCCAAGGTAACTTTTTTTAAAATAAAGCCACAGTGAGAGTGCTCTCTACCTTTGAGAGCTCTGAGTTTTCCGTCCAATAGAGAGATGCGCACTCTCTCTCTCTCTCTCAAAAAAAAAAAAAAAAAAAAAAAAAAAAAAGAGCTGCTAGTTACACCCTGAGGGAGCTGAAGAGGCCTCACAGTCTTTTTTGAGAGTGGTATTCATTTTTCCACCTGGGAAGATAACCATATCTTTAGCCAGGGACACTATGGCAGCGTCAACTTTTGGTATCTCAGTAATTGGGACTTCTGGTTTCTGGATCCAGCAGAACCTAAGATAATTTTTGTTAATGTGCTTGCCCATGTCTGTCGTATCCCAATCATTCTTGATTACTTCTTTGCAGTGTAGGGGAATTGTGGCTTCAAGGGAGGATTTCAAGGGGAGGTATTTGCTCAGAGGCTTACTTAGGAATTTTGATGATGATGAAGATGATAATGAGGAAGACAATGACTGACATTCCAGGGTCCCTCAGCCAGAGATGAGAGAGATGCAAGCCATAGGGCTAAAGACTTTGCACTCTCTCTACTTGTTATTATATTTTAATATTTGTGGGATTATTTACTGGTTTAGTGGATTTATTAATAAAGGAAATTGTGAAAAATTGCAATTGTGTCTCATGTGCTTCTAGGGTCTCACATTCTGACACTATAATAATCTGATATTATTATGATACTGATTATAATATTCCTGATGCTACTAAAGAATGAACCTTGATTGACCATTAATCAATATTAATCATCGATCCACCAATAAGGCGACAAAAGACAGAAATGGAGGGTGAGATGGAAGAAGCACTGCAGACTGGGTTAAGCAGGGGTTTTCACATATGCGTAAAGGAGATGAGAGCCAGCAGACGGGCGCTAATCTGGTACCTACCAGCCGGAGGTAGTTCTGCAGTATCTGAAGGTGGATCATAGATGCGTAAGTCACACTGTTTAAGCAGCCTTCTTGAGGACCTTTAAAATACATATATTATTATCTAATACCTGCAATCCTCATGATTTATACGAATGTGTAATAAACAAACAAACATTCCTATACTAGCTATTGTGAGACCTTGAAGAATCTCTAAGACTCTATATGGACATCACATATTCAATCAGAGTTGCTTATCAACTTATTTTATCATGAAAAGGATTACCTGTATCTCGTAATACAAGTTAAAAAAAGATATCTGTGAGGTACTATGGGTGGTCTAGATATTATAAAATAATTGTACCTACCGGGTTTACTGCTCCTAAG
Source organism: Gopherus flavomarginatus (assembly GCF_025201925.1). Classification (NCBI taxonomy): domain Eukaryota; kingdom Metazoa; phylum Chordata; order Testudines; family Testudinidae; genus Gopherus; species Gopherus flavomarginatus. Next base: position 49,430,935 of record NC_066617.1, on the reverse strand, counting down.
TGCTATCGTGTGTTTCTAAATGCTCCAGGTTCATATATCTGCTTTTAACCAAATTAAGGGATAATTATTTTACTAACTGAATCTCAAATTTATGGGAAGCAGGAAAGTCGCATGAAATACTAAAGAAAAAATGGTAGCAAATGATTCATAATCTCTATTACTACGGAATTTTTCAATTTTCAAAAACAAAATAGGTGCAAATGCCTTTACCGAATAAAAACACTGTTATGTGTTCGGTTTTATTCCTCTTCAAAAAATCCCACGGTGCCTGTGGAAAAATCTGACCTATTGACCATGGAACATTTCCTGTTTAAAAAAAAAAAAAAAAAGAGAGAGAGAGAGAGAGAGAGAATAAAGACATATACATACTATATCTGCACACACCCCTCCACACACACAGCACACCTATCCGCTGGCACAGAATGTGTATATATATATCCAGTTCTGTTATTTTGAAAAACAAATTCCACGTATAAAAACATTTAATTATTTTATATATGGGTGATGACATTTGAACATTTGCTGTTGTATGCAGATTAAAACAATAGTTTAAAATATCACTTTGTAATGGACCTTTACATTTAATATATTAAATAGTAAACATTGAATAAAACCATGGTAATTTGCTTGAGTCAAAGCATAATATATATTTTAGATGAAGGGCCTAGTTTTCCATTGCCCTATATCTCGTGTAGTCATTCACATCAGTGCAAAGTGACCATAAAACGCTACTAATTGTGATCTGCAATCAATTCTTGTGTAAAAAGCTCTGAAAGCTGAAGGGAAGCATATTAAGCACACTTCGCACTAGTGCAATGAATACACAAAGGTGCAGGGTAATGGAAAGTCAGGCTCTAAGAGATGCTTGAATTTTGTGTTGCAGTGACTGTTTTATGAAAAGATTGGCAACAGTGAAAACAGTAGTTTTATTTATATATTGGCCAGACACATTCATGCAGTATGGTTTTCCCAGTATTGTTCTATGATTACTCTAAGCGGGAAGCATTATACTGGAATAACAATCTGTTAATTTTCCTGATCAGTTGCTAAGTACAGCTTTCACTGAAATAAAATGGGAGTTCTCTTTTGCCTATACATGTAAGTATCAGTCAGGATCCATTACAAAAACCCAAGCACAGGATTTTATAGAAGAGGTTTTGGTTTTTAAGGTGTAATGCTGATCCCTTCTTCTTGAGAGCTAGACTGAGACAACACAACTCTTATTGACTTAGGATCTCAGGGCAGACTGAAACCTGCGTTCTAGAGAAGATATAAAAGTGCCTTAATCCACTAAACCACCCACACAGCCAGAGTTAAAGAATGCTTTCATGTAGGCATGTTCTAAGGATCTTAAGGCAGTTCATAAGAACATAAGAATGTTCATACTGGGTCAGAACAATGGTCCATCTAGTCTAGTATTCTGTGTTCTGACAGTGGACAGTGCCAGATGCTTCAGAGGAAATGAACAGAACAGAATTTATTGAGTGGTCCAACCCCATTGTCAATCCCAGCATCTGGCAGTCAGAGGTTTAGGGACATCCAGAGCACAGAGTTGCATCCCTGACCATCTTGGCTAATAGCCATAGATGGACCTATCCTCCATGAACTTATCTAATTCTCTTTTGAACTCCATTCTACTTCTGGCCTTCACAACACCTCCTGGCAATGAATTCCATAGGCGGACTGTGCGTTGTGTGAAGAAGTACTTCCTTATGTTTGTTTTAAACTTGCTTCCTATTAATTTCAACTGGAGACCCCTGGTTCTTGTGTTGTGTGAAGGGGTAAATTAGACTTCTTTATTCACTTTGTCCACATCATTTATGATTTTATAGACCTCTATCACAACCCTCCTTAGTCATTGCTTTTCCAAGCCAAACAGTCCCCGTCTTTTAAATCTCTCCTTATATGGGATCTGTTCCATGACTCTAATCATTTTTGTTGCCCTTCTCTGTGCCTTTTCTAATTCTAATATATCATTTTTTGGATAGGGAAACCAGAACTGCATGCTTTATTCAAGTTGTGGGTCTACATAGTGGCATTATGGTATTTATTGTCCTCATTATCTATCCCTTTCCTAATGGTTCCTAACATTGTTAGCTTTTTTGACTACTGCACATTGAGAAGATGTTTTCAGAGAACTGTCCATGACGACTCCAAGATATTCTTCTTGAGTGGTAACAGTTAATTTAGATCCCATCATTTTATATGTGGAGTTGGGATTATGTTTTCCAATGTGCATTACTTTGCATTTATCAACACTGAATTTCAAGTGCCATCAGTTTTGCGAGATCCCTTTGTAACTCTTCACTGTCAGCTTTGGACTTAGCTATCTTGAGTCATTTTGTATCATCTGCATCTCATGGTTTACCTCTTTTTCCTGATTATTTATAAACATCTCTGGTCCCAATACAGATCTTTGGAGGACCCCACTATTTACTTTCCTCCATTTTGAAAACTGACCATTTATTCCTACCCTATCTTTTAAGCAGTTACTGATCCATGAGAGGACCTTCCCTCTTATCCCATGACTACTTACCTTGCTTAAGAGCCTTTGGTAAGGAACCTTGTCAAAGTCTTTCTGTAAGTGCAAGTACACTTTATCCACTGGATCATCCTTGTCCATGCTTACTGACCCACTCAAAGAATTTAAATTGATTGGTGAGGCATGATTTCCCTTTAGAAAACCTAAACTTCCCCAAGTTGACTCTTCCTCAATAAATCATGTTCATCTGTATGTCTGATAATTCTGTTGATCATAGTTTCAACCAATTTACCCGGTAGCGAAGTCAGGTTTACTGGCCTGTAATTGCCAGGATTGCCTCTTTAATTTTTTAAAAACAGTGGTGTTATATTAGCTATCTGCCAGTCATCTGGTATAGAGGCTGATTTAAGCAATAAGTTACATATCACAGTTTTGCAATTTCATATTTGAGTTCCTTCAGAAATCTTGGGTGAACACAATCTGGTTCTGGTAACTTACTGCTGTTTAATTTAGCGATCTGTTCCAAAACCTCCTCTTACCAACATCTCAATCAGCTCCTCTGATTTGTCACCTAAAAAGAATGGCTCAGATGTAGGAATCTCCCTCACATCCTCTGAAGTGAAGACCAATGCAAAGAATTCATTTAGCTTCTATGCAATGCCCTTATCTTCTTTGAATGCTTCATTTAGCATCTCAAACATCCAGTGGATACACTGATTGTTTGGCAGGCTTCTTGGTTCGGATGTACTTAAAAAAAAATTTTGCTTCTAGTTTTTGTGTCTTTTGCTAATTGCTCATCAATTTTTTTTGACTTGCCTTGTTATACTTTCACTTACGACCTGCCAGAGGTTATGCTCTTTTCTATCTTCCTCAGTAGGATTTGACTTGCAATTTTTAAGTGATGTCTTGTCTCTAACTACCTCTTTTACTCTGTCGTTTAACTATGGTGGCATTTTCCTGTTTTCTGGGGCTTTTTAATATATATTTGGGGTATATATATCATTTGAACCTTCATTATTGTGTTTTCTAAAAAAGTGTCATACAGTTTGCAGGCATTTCACTCTTGTAACTGTTCTTTTTAATTTCCATTTAACTACCCTTCTTATTTTTACATAGTTTGAAGTTAAATGTTACCATGGTGGGCTTCTTTGGTATTTTCCCCTTACAAGGATTTTAAATTTACCATATATACTCATTCATTAGCCTGTTAATTTATAAGCTGACCCCCCAAAAGGGATAGGTAAAAATTGCAAAAACTGTATGACCCTTTCATAAGCCGATCCTATATTTCAGGGGTTGGAAAACTTTGGCTCCCAGCCCATCAGGGTAAGCTGCTGGTGGGTTGGGACACTTTGTTTACTTGAAGCATATGCAGGCATGGACCCCCTCATCTGCCTGTGGCTGCAAGTTCGCAGTTCCCAGCCAATGGGAGCTGTGGGAAGTGACGTCACTTCCCGCAGCTCCCATTGGCTGCGAACGGCGAACTGCAGCCACAGGGAGATGAGGGGCTCCATGCCTGCAGATGCTCCAGGTAAACAAAATGACAATGTATTTAATATTCAATTCAATCATTCCACAGAGTTTAAAATCATCAAATTTTGGTGTAGAACCATTTATAAACCGACCTCCACTCTTTGATGCATCACTTTTTTACCAAAAATATTCGGCTTATGAATGAGTATATACGGTAATTACATTATGGTTGCTATTACCAATTAGTTCAGCTATCTTCACCTCTTGGACCAGATCCTGTGTGTCACTTAGGACTAAATCAAGAATTGCCTCTCCACTTGTGGGTTCCAGGACTAGCTGTTCCAAGAAGCTGCCATAAATGGTGTCTAGAAATTTTATCTCTGCATCCCATCTTGAGGTAACATGTTCCCAGTCAGTAGGGGATAGCTGAAATCCCTGATAATTATTTTGTTTTCTGTTTTTGCAGCCTCTCTAATCTCCTGGAGCATTTCACAATCACTGTCATCATCCTGGGCAGGTGGTTGGTAGTATATTCCTACTGCTATATCTTACTATTCAAGCATGGAATCCATAGAGATTTTATGGTAAAGTTTAATTTAGATTTTTATGCTATTTGACACTATGCTTTCTTTCACATAGAATGCCATTCCCCCACTAGTAAGACCTACTGTCATTCCCATATATTTTGTACTCTGGAATTACCGTGCCCCATTGATCATCATCATTCCAACAAGGTTCTTTGATACCTATTATGTCAATATTCTCATTTAATACCAGGCACTCAAGTTCACCAATCTTAGTATTTAGACTTCTTGTATTTGCATACAAGCACTTATAAAATTTGTCAATATTTAGTTGTCTGCCATGTGATCTAATTGAACGGGACTCTTTCATTTGACTGTTTCTCTTTAGTTCCCACCTGTAATCTGTCAGCTTCAATCCTCTCTTCTTTACTAGGATATAGAGTATCCCCTTTAATGAATCCTCCCCTAATGGATGTGTCTATCAGAACTGTGTGCTCCTCCACACCTGTCAGTTTTTCCTCAGTATGTAGTTTAAAAACTCCTCTATGATCTTTTTAATTTTACATGCCAGCAAGCTGGCTTCATTTTGTTTTAGGATGAGCTCCTCCTTTCCCAAAAGGGCATTTCCTTAGTCTCTAAGGTTTAAAGCAGCATATTAAGAAACCTCATCAAATATTTTCTTCCAATTTTATTTTATTGGGTAAGTAATACTTAAGCTATAAAAGTGTCTTAAATGCAAATGAGTGTTTTGTGTAATGAATGCAATCATGATGGCCTGATCTAGCTCAGAAGCTGCCACGAGTAATCTTAAATATACTTAACTAAGGAATTAACAACATATCATGCACCCCACAAACAGGAAAAAAGTATTGCTTTTCTTTCAAGCAACAGTGATGATTCTTACCTATTTTGATGGAGAATATACTGCTTGCACTGAGGCCAATGTTGGATTCTGCAGCATTATTAAATGTCAAGTCTTCTAGACTCCTCCATCCATCAGAGGCGATTGCTTGGAAATGGTTTGTCACCGCCTGACTCACTGCTTTCGAAAAATCATCCCATGATGTCTGTTTGCGGATATTTAAAGAACATATTGTGTTTTCTGTGTCACAATCCTCTGTACCACAGTAGGCTAGTTCTATTTCACTGACTGAAATCCTTAAAGGTACTCTAAGAGCATCTATTAAAAAAAAATTAGAGAACCTAAGATAGTTAAAATCACACAAAAAACACAATAAAAGAGCTATTGTAAATAAGATTAATAATATGAAGTACTTTTACATCTCAATAGCACTTGGAGACAGACAAGTATTATAACATCTATTATTCATTAGGGAATATGGAGAAAGAGCATGGTCTGTACCACAATGCAAAACAGTCATAAAACCGCTATTAAATTACAGATTATTATACAAAGCATTCAACATCACTACCTTCATTTTATAAGTATCAATAATACACTATTGGTCTAAAAGAGAAGCTTAAAAAATCTTTCATTTTCTCATTCCAGATCCAAATTCTTACAGATTTAGTCATATGGCTAGTGGTTTCTAACACTTCATTTTCTAACAGGGAGGAGATTTCATTTGTGGTTATGCATATGTATGTCAATGCAATTTTACTATCATTATAGAAAAAGCTAATAATTATTTAGTTGCAGTTACAGGGAAAAATATCCAAGCCAAACATTTTTAATGGGAGTCTGGAAAGCAAAAAATTTGAAACAGACTTCTCTTTGTGGACATTTTCTTTCATAGGAAAATAAAGACATTACATACTTAAAAATAGACAACCCATTGGAAACATTTTAAGAGTGTCACCAGAGAAAAAAAGTTAAAAAATAATAAAGGAACAAAGTGTGTGCGGTGGGTTACATACACAGCATAACACATTAGAGGAGTAATTTTTGGATCTTGCTGTACTCTGAGAACTGTGACAAAATTCCATAATAGCAATAGATTAAGTAGATTAATATCTGTTTATACTATATGCTAGAGGTGGCCAAACCATTAGTCATGAGCCCTATGTGACTCTTTTACAGTTAAACTGCAGCTTTCAGGGCCACCTATGCCCCCTCCCCCCCGTCCTTCTCTGCCTACCAGATTGTTTGGAGGAGCTGGGGCTTCTGCCTGTGGTGGCATGGTGGGGCTAGGAGTTTCTGCCCAGTAGAGAGAGGGATCTTGGGGCTTCAGCCCTGCAGGAGGCGCCTGCTGAACCCGCATGCCCCAGCAAGTGTGCCCCACAGGGCTGAAGCTCTGAGACCCTGCCCCTGACATCTGCAGGGCAGAAACCCCTAGCTCCACCATCTTGCCACAGGGCTGAAGCGCCAAACCCCATCTCTGAAGATCTGAAGATTGTTGATTGCAGCTCAGAGGGCCAGTAAGTTTGGCCATCCCTGCTATATGCATCATTAAAGGTCACTCTAGGATTGCAAGCCTCACTCTCCCCCAACTTCATTGGAAAAACAATACATTTCAGCAAATGACCCTGAAATACTGAGGGAGTGCAGCTACAGGATTGATGCTGGTTGGTTTGGGGAGCAATTCTGCTGTAACAAGACTTTCAATGCTGTTTTGGTTTTGTTCTTATAGTTCAACCGGGGAAAAAATCTGATTGGAGGTCAAACTGATATAAATATGGCAAAAAATGCCAGTGATTTGAAAAAAAAAATCCATTTTAGGTAGAAGAAAACATATAATTTAATCTGCAACATTTTGTTTTAGGGATTTTTAAAAGGCTAGATTCACAAAATGTCTGGTGGGGATGGTGTCACCACTGCCGCCTGTAACGTTTAGCCCAGTGCTTTGGGCACTCTCATCCAGTGACAATTCACAGTCAGTCATAATGACGACGGCTAACTACTGGACCAGGAAAAGAGAGTGAAAATGACTATATATCCTGGTAGTTAAGGCATTCTCCTGCAACATGGGAGACCCAAGATCGAGTTCCTGCTTCAGTGACTCTATCTATACATAGTAGAACAGTTACAACAGGAGAGAATGAGAGAGATCCACACTAGAACCTGGTCTCCCACATTCCAGTTAAGAGCCCTAACCACTGGGCAAAAAATTTTAAGTAGGGCACCAGCACCACCTGCTCCTCCCATTTTTGAAAGGCATCTAAATTATGAAAAAAATGGTTTTGAGCTAAAACTATCTGGCAAATTTGTATCAAATTCACAAGCAGGTTTGTGGCAAAAAACCCTGCACTTTTTGGTGAATAAGCAATTAGTCTGGAAAAAAAATCATCCAGTTCTACTCCAAATCCAAAACCAAACAGGTTATTTTGTTTAAACCTGATGAGGATTTTGCCCAAAGAGTCTGAAAAGAGGAGGATAAGAATAATGAAAGGAAGAAAGGTAAAAGTTCTGATGAAAAATAATTAATTAATTTACCAATTCCAAAGGATTAGGTTTGTTTTCAGAATTGAGCAATTTATTTGATTTTTTTTAAAGTTGACACATTTTTAGGTACTACTAAAAATCAGAACAAGAGATTACCCTACACCTTCCAACAAGATGTTTTTTGTCATTTATTGTAGCAGAATTTTGAGAAATATGTCTGCACTCTTTAAAAACTAAACTGGCTTGGCGGTTGAAAAATGTGAGCAGGGTGAGATTAAGGGTAAACAAACATTGTATTAAGTGTTTCTTCTGTGTCCCACAAGACCCTGGCTGCTAAATATTTTAGTGCAGTGCTATTGGCAAACTGTAACTCACTCAAGTTCTCCAGGAGATGTTTGCAGTCATCAGTGGCAACATCATGCAGCGTTCGATCGCACTTATCTTTTCTTTCAGCCTCTAGTCCACCATGGCTACACAAGATTTCTAGGCAGTTCTGCAAAGGTGAGAGCTGTATTATTTGCAGTTTAACTAAATTAACTTGGGGTAAATACTCAAAAATTGTTTTCTGCAGGAAGCAGGCAGCCCTACAATTAGCCATTACACTTCTGATTCAATACGTACACATGTATTTCCAAATATACAGAGAAAGGCAACTAGCAGAATTGCTAAACATGAAGCTCCAAAAGGGGTTTCTCACAGAACGGAAGTACAGGTGTCAAATGTTTTGCCTTAGACTTGAAATTCTCAGGCCAAGGTTTTTAAAACAGAGTCCCTAAAGTCAGTATTTTCCAAGCACTGGGAACTCTATAGCTCCCACTGAAGTCAACACTTCTGAAAATTTGGTCACATATTTAAGAGCCTAACTTAAAGCACCCTGTTTTGAAAATCTTGGTTTCAGTTTTCAGCTTATATTAAAAGGCAAGTTGAAGGTTTAGTAATGACTAACCTGCAAGGACATTCAGAAGACATGAGCAACCCATTGAACCTGTGTTTACTTAGCAACAAAAACATTAGTAGGGTAACAAATTGCCATCCATGCTTGGTATGTGAGTGATACACAATAACCCAACAATGATAGTTGCAAATTCACCTTACAAGTCCCTCCTTCAGCAAGTCACTTTGAATTTCTGAAAGAATATCAATAATGCAAACAAATCTTAGTTTGTAACAAAAACAACAGAATACAAACATTTAGGCACACCAGCCCAAATTTTTAAAGCTATTATAAAGAGAGAAATCTAGCTCAAGTGACCCTGCTGACTGCAGCTGTGACAGTATGGCACAGGGAGAAAGGTGATCCCTAAAGCTGTCTGGTCCCAGGTCATTTAGGGCTTTACAGATAATAATGAACACCTTAAGCTCCACCGGCAAATCAACTGGTAGTTAGTGCAGATCCTGGAGCACCTGTGTCATTTATTTGCTTTTAGCAAGATGCCCCATTCAATAAGAAAGCCACTGCATTCCACACCAGTATCTGTCTCCAAATAATTTTAAGGGGTGGCCTTACGTAGAGTGCATTGCAGTCATTTAATCTTGAGGTAACTGGGCAGCACAGCATGGGGAGGAGGTGACCAGACCTCTGTGGAGAAAGAAGTGGTTCAGGACTATTTAGAAAAGCTGGATAAGCACAAATCCATGGGGCCAGATGCGCTGCATCTGAGGGTGCTAAAGGAGTTGGCGGATGTGATTGCAAGGCCATTTGCCATTATCTTTGAAAACTCATGGCGATTGGGGGAGGTCCCAGATGACTGGGAAAAGGCTAATGTAGTGCCCATCTTTAAAAAAGGGAAAGAGGAGGATCTGCGGAACTATAGGCCAGTCAGCCTCACCTCATTCCCTGAAAAAATCATAGAGCAGGTCCTCAAGGAATTCTGAAGCCCTTAGAGGAGAGGAAAGTGATCAGGAACAGGCGGCATGGATTCACCAAGGACAAGTCATGCCTGACTAACCTAATTGCCTTCTATGAGGAGATAACTGGGTGTGTGGATGAGGGGAAAGTAGTGGATATGTTATTTCTTGACTTTAGCAAAGTTTTAGATACGGTCTCCCACAGTATTATTGCTGGCAAGTTAAAGAATTATGGGCTGGCTGAATGGACTATAAGGTGGACAAAAAGCTGGCTAGATCATCGGGCTCAACAGGTAGTGATCAATGGCTCCATGTCAAGTTGGCAGCCGGTATCAAGTGGAGTGCCCCAAGGGTCGGTCCTGGGGCCGGTTTTGTTCAATATCTTCATTACTGTTCTGGAGGATGGCGTGGACTGCACTCTCAGCAAGTTTGCAGATCACACTAAACTGGGAGGAGTGGTAGATACACTGGAAGGCAGGGATAGGATACAGAGGGACCTAAACAAATTAGAGGATTGGGCCAAAAGAAACATGATGAGGTTCAACAAGGACAAGTGCAGAGTCCTGCACTTAGGACAGAAGAATCCCATGCACTGCTACAGACTAGGGACCGAATGGCTAGGCAGCAGTTCTACAGAAAAGGACCTAGGGGTTACAGTGGACAAGAAGCTGGATATGAGTCAACAGTGTGCCCTTGTTGCCAAGAAGGCTAAGGGCATTTGAGGCTTGTAATGAGGTGGTGCAGCTCCCCTCCAGCCCATAGGAGGAAGAGCTCAGCTGGAGGCCAGAGTGGGCGGGGCTAAAGAGCACTGAGCCCGCCCCTCAAAGGGTCAGGCACTGACCTGGAACTATAAAGGCTGGCCCTTAGAGCTCAGTGAGGCCCCAGCAGTCGGAGTGAGCAGACGTCCCTCAGGGAGCTTGCGACTGGGAACCTCCTGCGATCCAGGGCAGCCGCCCAGACTGGCCTGAGCTCCCCCACATCTGCTACCCAGAGGAGCCGCCGGAGCTCCCCCGCACTTGCTACCCGGAGGAACCGCTGGAGCTACCCTGGGCCGACTATCCGGAGGAGTTCCCGGACCTACCACCCAGCCCCGGCCGCGACGAGCCCATGCTCCTCGACCCTGCAGAGGCCAACATCAGGACCCAGGTAGGCTCCGAGGGGGAATACAGAAGTAGCCCGGGGAAGCCGACCCCAGTCTGGCTGCAGCATTACCAGAGCCTATGTCAGTGTGTTGTGGCCAGGATCCCCACTGACTAAGCAGTGGATCTTCAGCCACTGCTAGGGCCCCGGGCTGGGATGCAGTGGAGTGGGAGGACCTACGTCCCCCCTGCCACCCAACTCCTGGGTGGCAGACTCCCCCTCTCCCTGGCCTGAGGAGGCCAAAGCCTATCATTGATGACTCAGTGTTTGTTGCCCTACCCTGACCTAAGGCCAGGCTTAAAACTGTTGTTACTGCTCAGACCTAGGGCCAGGGCCTTAACTGCTATTGCTGCTCAGCCCTGCCCAAGGGCCTGAGCTTCCTGACTCAGTGTTTGCTGCCCCGCCCTGACGTAGGGCCAGGGCCTTAACTGTTATTGGTGCTCAGCCCTGCCGAAGGACCTGAGCCCCTTGCCCCCACAGGGCAGGCGATTGCTGCAAGGACGGCCAGGCTATTTCCTGGCGTGTAGTGAGCTAGTGTGGCTCCCCTCCTCCCCCCGGAGAGAGTCGAGCCCTGGCTGCACTCGTGTACAGGGCTGTATAAGTAGGGACATTGCCAGCAGATCAAGGGATGTGATCATTTCCCTCTATTCGACACTGGTGAGGCCTCATCTGGAGTACTGTGTCCAGTTTTGGGCCCTACACTACAAGGAAGATGTGGAAAAATTGGAAAGAGTCCAGCAGAGCGCAACAAAAATGATTAAGGGGCTGGAGCACATGACTTATGAGGAGAGGCTGAGGGAACTGGGATTGTTTAGTCTGCAGAAGAGAAGAATAAGGGGGAATTTGATAGCAGCTTTCAACTACCTGAAAGGGGGTTCAAAGGAATATAGATATAAACTGTTCTCAGTGGTACCAGATGACAGAACAAGGAGTAATGGTCTCAAGTTGCAGTGGGGGAGGTTTAGGTTGGCTATTAGGAAAAATTTTTTCACTAGAAGGGTGGTGAAGCACTGGAATGGGTTACCTAGGGAGGTGATAGAATCTCCTTCTTTGGAGGTTTTTAAGATCAGGCTTGACAAAGTCCTGGCTGGAATGATTTAGTTGGGAACTGGTCCTGCTTTGAGCAGGGGCTTGGACTAGATGACCTCCTGAGGTCCCTTCCAACCCTGATATTCTATTGTATATTCTATGTAATAAAGTATGGTGAATAGTGGCAAGGTCCTCAGACAAAAAAAAAAAAAAAAAGTCACAACCTCTTAGCCAGAGTCAGGTGATAAACAGATCTGGCCAAGATTTTTAAAAGCGTGGAGAAATTTTAAGTGCATTCATTTTTGGGTGCCCCATCCAAGATACCTACAGAGGCTTCATTTTCACAGGGTGGGTTCTCAGCCTTCTCTGAGAATCAAGCCTCTTTTATAATGTCTCAGTTTAGGCACTCAATATCACTAGTTGATTTTTAAAAACTTGGGCTCTATTCTCAAAACTATCCTTCCCTATGCCCCTCAATGACATCTCTGTTCCATTCTCTCTGCCAGAAACAGTCTCAGCTTTGAACTGATACAAATCCTACTTCTCATTAAAAAAAAATAAAAAAAATCAATTAACCATTCAGAGTTAGTAGCGTCAAGCTTCTGATGCCAAATGTTGCATTAGTGCCTGGTGTCAAGAAACTGCCCTGCTGACATCAATTAGTCAGGGTGGAGTAGGTCAGATTGGATTTCCCCCTGCAATCATAATAAAACATTTTCCAGCTAACGTACTCATTTCCAATTGAAAAGCCCGCGCAAAGCACAGATACTTTAAAAAAAAATCAATATTCCATGGATAGTTGGAGACTGTATTTGCAAAATTAAGATAATTTTCATTTAACTATGAACAGTTACATTTACAATTAAGGATGTCATTAACTTGACATGTCTATATTATATAGACACAATTAACGGAAAAGTAATTTAATTGCTACAATAGTTATAACAACATACAGACAGACCTTAAAGCCTTTTGATGCTGCTATATGGGCAGCAGTCCAACCCTCTTTGTCAGCATGGTTGATGAGATCTGCAGAAACAACAGGTCTTGCTTTACTGGGACAGCTGTCTTCTCTGCATTCCAAGTCAAAGAAGCCTGAATTAGGCTGTGCATCATTCATAAAGTTTCCATTGTCTGTTTCTCCATAGTACATAAGGAGTTTGAGGCTGTCAACATTACCAGAATCCACAGCTGCATGAATTGGTGTCCAGCCATCCTAAAGACACAAAAATGAAAAGCACAACCCCACCACACACGGAGAAAAGTGGTTAGTTACAGAATTTATATTACTAATGGCTTTCTATCAAACATGCTGTCTGTAAAGCTTTTAAGCATCCAACAATGGCTGACTATAAACAAATGTCACAGTTTTGTATGAGACAGCCCATCTGTTGTACTTTATGCAAAAGTATGTGTGTGAGATGCCTGGTGTGAAATGAAAAAGGTGGGTTACAGTCCCATAATACCTGCTTGGAAAAAGACATTTATTGAGCCACCACAGGTTGTAAGGGTCCACCGAAAACATGCCAAGTGGAGGTCAAACTGAATTAAAGCAACCTTCTGCCAGGGATGTCTTGGGTTGCAAACTGCGAGCTAATGTAACATTGTAACTGGACGTTTGTCAGATTTTTTATTTACTATTCTGTACAATTTTATATAGCACTTTTCTCCTCTCTGGCTATGCACAATGTTAGCTTCTCTCTGCATTAGCACAACAAAGCCAGTGCAGCTGCTCTTGGAAGAATTTTGAATCCTTAATCAGGGCCGACTCTGGCTTTTTTCTGCCCCAAGCAAAAAACCTGCGGGCCGGCCAGAGCAGCGAGGGAGCTGGAGGGGGGGGGGACAAACCAACTTGCGGTCGGCCGGAGCAGCAAGGGGGGTGGGGGTGGGGAACAAACAAACCTGCGTGCTGGCTGGAGCAGTGAAGGGGCCGGGGGGAGACAAACAAACCTGTGAGCCGGCGGGAGCGGCAAAAGGGAAAACAAACAAACAAAACCTGCAGGACGGACGGAGCGCGGATGTAGGGGGACTCCCGGCCCTGTAGATGTGCCCTGGGCAGCAGGGGGCAGAGTGAGAAGGGGGGCAGCCAGGGCTTCCTTCAGTGGGGCACTTGCCATGCCGCCTGCGGGAAGACTCCGCGCCGCTCCGGTTGGCGGGCAGAGAAGGATGCAGGCTGCCCTGCTGGGCTTGCTACAGACCTGGCACCGCTCCCAGCAGGGCGCTCCCCTCCTCTGTGCTGCTGCCCCCTACAGGGCGGCTAGAGCAGCAAAAAAAAAAAGAAAAAAACCTGCAGGGGTAGCCAAAACAGTGAAGCAAAAAAAAAAGAGATTGGCCAGAATGCTGCCCCTTGGAATCTGCCGCCCCAAGCACGAGCTGCTCAGCTGGTGCCTGGAGCCAGCCCTGTCCTTAATTCTTCTTTGATGTCCTTAATTTAAAAGGCCACAGTCTGAACTTGTCTCTCCTACTTATTTTCTTCTAAATTATCACTACATTTGAGCTGACCATACAAGCTTCTTTCCATTGTAAATGACAAAAAGATTCTCAGCATATGGTGGTGCTGGAACAGTTTTTGGAGTGGGGGTACTGAGATGCATCCCTCTTGCCCCCGTCTGCGACCCCCACCCACTAGAGCTGGGGCCGGAAGCATGTCCTTGGCTCTAGGAGCGGGGACGCGAATAGGAGTAAGGCAGTGGAGGCTGGGGCCACAGCTATGGACGGGTGCAGACTCCTGGGCATGGGGCTAGCAGCTGGGACTCCGCATGCAGGGTGGATGGCCAGGACCCTGGGGCCAGTGGCTGGGACCCTGGGGCTGGCAGAGGAACCCCTGGGCACAGAGTCAGCAGCCGGCTGGGACCCTGGGCTGGCAACTGGGACTCTAGGGCAAGCAGCAGAGCCCCCAGGCATGGGGCAGGGCCAGGACCCTGGGACTGGCAGTGGAGCCCCCAGGTGTGGAGCTGGCAGCAAGGACCCTGGGGCTGGCAGCGGAGCCTCTGGCGTCCCAGCAGCTGGGACGTCATATGTGGCCTAGAGGCTGGGACCCTGAGGCTGGCAGCAGAGCCCCCAGGGACGGCAGCCAAGCAGGACCCCAGGTCGGCAGAACCTCCGGGCCGCAGGGGGCCAGCAGCCAGCACGCAGGATACTGGGCGTAAAATCTGGGGGTGCTGCAGCACCCCTCGCAGCCCTACTTCCTGCACCTTTGTCAGCATATATGTATGGTTTGAGTTTTGCAATCTCCTTAGTTTGGAAAAATCAACACAGATTCATACAACTCAACACTGTAATATTGGTTCCACCCTTCATCATTTTGCTACTACATTTTCTACTCTAAGGAAAGATTTTTTTTTTAATTTCAGGGATGCTTGATGGTTTGGATTTTACTTTCAAAGAGATCCACTTAGAAAATGCATGCCCTAGTGAGAGAAATGTCTTGCAGTAGATTGTTTTTCCAATTTTAAAAAATGAAACTATTTAAGGTATTCACAGACCTTGACCTCAAAAACTAAATTTTAAAGTAATTTGTTGGTCATCTGCAGCCAGCACTCCACAATCAAAGTTGGCAGAAAGGTACCAGGAACATTTCCCCTGTATTACCCAGCAGAGCAGAGCACAATGGCAGTGCTCACTCCTTTAACAGCAAAGACTGATACAGGGTTCTTCCTCTGTCTATGATATCTTCCTCAAAGTTGGTAGGACAAGACGGATTCATGGACCTGGCCTCCTGACACCAGACAGGGAGTCTGTTCCCATGTGGGGGAAAAGTACGCTGTGCATTCTCCAAAGGTAGTGCAGTGGCTAGCCTTCTGTGGCAGTGGGAAGCACTCTGGAGCCACTGGGAAAAAATGTGGAAGTCTCTCAGTAACAAAGGCATTTAAGTCCCAATGACTGAATTTCAACGGGACTTAGGTGCTTTTGAAAAATTTATCCATTGTACCTCCCTAGGTCTTCTTCTCAGGGTGATGCACTTCTGTAGCACCACCTTCCGTAAGGTGTGGTTTAATATTACAACAAAGAAGCATTCAGTAAGTGGCAATTTCTGTAACATCTTGGTATAAAAAGTCAACTTATCAACCAGATAAGAACTTTTCAATAATGTTTTCTATATCCTCTTCCTCTAATTTCAAAATGAATTCAGGTTATTTTCCACACAAAAATCAGCCCCTTTTAACCTAATTAACATGTAGTATGTGTTTAAAAGGCTACAAAACATATAAAATATCTTTCATACAATATTTCTGGACAGTCTAAATCTCACAAAATTCAGGGATAAAAAGTCTCAATATTATGTGTACTTATCAAATGTTTAAGCAATAGCCCTGAAGTATGTGAATAAAGGAATGCCTAACCTTTAAATTTGAAGACTCTCACCTATCCTCTCCCCATCCACACCACACACATACATTTTATTTTATCCTCCTCACTCTCCCTTTGTGACAAATATCTAAGAACTTCTTTCACAATCCTTGCTGAAGAATGTTTTTTTTCAAGGATAACATTGATCTGCAATTAGACAAGATGTCCCAGAGCTATAGAGGTATCAGGGCTACCACATAGCCCTACCTCATTCATGACTGACACGAGGAGAAGCAAGGCTACAACAACATTAGAACATAAGAATGGCCGTACCGAGTCAGACCAAAGGTCCATCTAGCCCAGTATCCTTTCTACCGATAGTGGACAATGCCAGGTGTCCCAGAGGGAGTGAACCTAAGAGGCAATGATCAAGTGATCTCTCTCCTGCCATCCATCTCCATCCTCTGACAAACAGAGGCTAGGGACATCATTCCTTACCCATCCTGGCTAATAGCCATTTATGGACTTAACCACCATGAATTTATCCAGTTCTCTTTTTAATGCTGTTATAGTCCTAGCCTTCACAACCTCCTCAGGTAAGGAGTTCCACAAGTTGACTGTGCGCTGCATGAAGGAGAACTTCCTTTTATTTGTTTTAAACCTGCTGCCTATTAATTTCATTTGGTGACCTCTAGTTCTTGTATTATGGGAATGTTGTGGAAATGTGGTATCAAGGGGGTACTTGTGGCCGATTTGCATGGGAATGTGGGGTACACTGGTATTTGGGATTTCTCCCCGGTGCGGCTAATTGCAACCCACCACAGGCCCCTTGGCCATGTTACGTCATTCCAGAATTACTGGACCATACTTCCACTGTTCCCCCCACCGTTCCTCCTTTAAGTAATCCTCCCCATAGTAACCCCAACCCCACCCATTAATATCTCGGACAATCGTACCCATACCCGCCTGAACCCAGATAGATCCATACTTACCGAGACTTCGACCGTTAGGCAGTGGCCTAGGCCCTCTTCCACTAGTGATTTATTTTCCTACTGTTTAACAAGTAATTTTCTACTTGCAGGGTCCAAGTATACCAACGATATGTCAATGGAATGCATTTGGTATGGTATATCTTAGTTATCGTAATGTACCCTCTTATATTAATTATACAGGAGAGCCTGACCAATCTAGATCAATTCTACCTCTGCTGTCTTACACAGGAACATGGTATACAAAATGTTGCATTTTAAAACTGAGGCTGAGAGGAAAGCTAAGTGATAAGTTTTTAGGGAAACTATGCAACATAAACAAATAGAAAACCTTTTACAATGAGACACAGCAATATTAAAATCAAAGCTTTTTACTAATTCCAAAACACACTGAGCATTTACATCGTTAAAGAGTTAAAAATTACAGTGCAAGGAATTCTGATTTTTGCAGCTGTGCAGTTCACACTGTGATTTTAGAAATTCTTTTAACTTACACTGGTTTTTACACTTCGATCTGCTCCAGCTTCCAGCAAAAGTTTGATACATTCATTATTTCCATTTCCACAGGCTAGGTACAAAGGTGTCTGTCCTCTTTCAGCAGCATGGTTAACGTCAGCCTGATGCATAATTAATAATTCTGCACACCTATGAGTGGAAACATCAGGTGACAACACAATAAAAGATTCCTGTATTTGACTTTTTAAATGCCATGTGACATTACATGCACATTTAAAAAACATTTTTAAATGTTTTATTGATGTATATATTAGCATAGACTAATTTAGTTAAATTAATCATATCAAAAAATTATTGTAGGTATATTAAAGTTCTGTTTAAAACTGGCAAGATTGAAAAACTGTATTTTACAAGAGCTGACAAAAATGTTTTAGTTGACAGCTGTTTGAATAAATGTCTTCAAGTGTGAGTAACAAAAGAATGTTTTTTTTCCTGACCACTGACATCAGAGTACTCTCTCTTTAAATATTTGGCAATCCCTCTGTTACTCTCACAGCAGTTATGTTTGTAGCTCTACAAAGCAGCAAATACTGAAAACACAAACTTGTGAAGCTTTACAATATTTTCATTAGAAAACAGCATCTAAAGTGTCAAACAGAACTGTAGAGATGTCTCCTATCCATGAAATATAACAGCTGTGAAAGATTGCTTTTCAGGTGACTAAAGATTTGTCCACAAAAGCCATACACACTCTTGCCTCCTCATAACATACTTTTATTCAATATTTAAATTGCTGTAGCTTTCACAGGCCCAGTTGAGGACTGGGGTCCCACTGTGATAAGTGCTGTGCAAACACACAATCTCTGACCAAAGACAACAATATGAGGATGGAGGAGGACACAATTATGTGTGTACGTTAGTGTATATAATTTGTATACAGTATGCACTTCCCCCCCTTGCAATTATAAAGAGACATATTCCCAAATGTCCCTCTACCCAGCTGTCATTCATTGGCTTATTTCATACAGGCACTGCAGTACAGTTGTGTCTTGATGAGAGGGTTTTATGGATTAGTTCAGGGAACATGTTCCATGTGTCAGACACATGAAAGTACACATGGAGATGCAAGAGAGTGCAGCTGACAGAAAGGCAGTGCAGGCTGGAATCTTTGACTGAGCAGGTAAAGTTGAAAGTGACAGAATAAAATGCAAGAAAAGACAAGTAAAGAGGAGTACTCAGATTAAGTTATAGGTGCAGCAAGCCTGTATAACTAGGGTCTCCTCCACTCATGGAGCCATTGATTACATCAGAATCTCAGCTTTCATCTAAAAAATGAAGATTCTAGCCATAATGGTTGTAAAGAAATGTGTGAACTGCCCCATTCATCTCAATGAGGCTGTGCAAAAGAAAAAAAAGCTGCGAGGGAACCCAACTAACATCACCTCCACTGTGGTCTGAGCAGGGCCAGTGCAACCACTTAGGTGAACTAGGTGGTTGCTTAGGGCGCTGAGATTTGGGGGTGTCAAAGCACCCCCAAATTTTTTTTAAATGGTTGACCGGCCGCTGCTGCTGGGACAGAGAGGGAGTCTGCGCTGCCGGCGGCAGCCGGCAGCCCAGGGTGTCCCCCGGGTCAGGGCGCCACCGCGGCAGCCCGCAGCCCAGGGTGTCCCCCGAGTCAGTGCGCCACCGCGGCAGCTCGCAGCTCAGGGGATCCCCTGGCCCAGGGAAACCCCGGGCTGCTGGCTGCTGCGGAGAAGCGCACTGCCGCGGCAGCCGGCAGGCCAGGGCCCCCCTGGGTCAGGGCGCTGCCGCGGCAGCCGGCAGCCCAGTGAGTCCCCTGGGTCAGGGCGCTGCTGCGACTGCCCAGAGGTTCAGGCTGCCGGCGGCGCGCTGACCCATGGGAATCCCTGGGCTGCTAGCAGAGGCTCATAAATCAGAATCCCTCTCCCTCCCAGAGCAGGGGCTCCAGCCCTATGCAATTTTTCTCATTGCGGGGGGGGGGGGGGGGGCGCGGTGGTGGCGGCTGGGCAGAGCTGCGCAGCTCTGCTTAGCGCACGTGGTAGGAGCCCTGCGATGGCGTGACACAAGGGCTTCTGGAGGAAAGTGGGGGCTGCCCCCTGGCTCAGCCTCCACATCAGCCACAGCGAGGGACAGGAGAAGAAAAGAGCCTCAGCGGTGGTCTGGTGGAGTGGAGGAAGAAAGAAGACCCTGACGCTCATGTGCTGGGCAAGGTAAGCAAGTGCTTCCCCACAGCTTGGCCTCAGGTGCCTGTGCTCCTGCCCCCTTGGTCCTTGGCTGGTCCCTGCTCCTGCTCCCCTTATATGTGGGTGGCTCGAGAGAACAGCAGCCTGCAGAGCTGAGCTGCCCCAGTGCCCCCAGGCACCCCCCTTGACCCCATGCCCCCCACAGCCCTGACCCCCAGCTCGGAGCCCAGCCCTCTGAGCTGGACACCACCCTGACCCCATCTCCCCACATCCCTGAGCCCAGCCCCTGTGAGCTGGGCACCCCTGAACCCAGAGCCCAGCTCCCCACCCAGCCCAGGGCAACAACAGCACCACCCCCAGGCAGTGACAGCCCATTGGTACCAACCATCACAATCACCCATCATCTGCCCATTATGTAATTGCAAATGTATACAGACCATTACAGCTTTTAATGTTTTTAAATAATGTATTTAGTGTATTTTCAAATTATTACAAGTTAATTTTTGAATGTATTTCACTAGTTATTTTTTACATTTCCTAATACATGTTACTATAGTATTGCAAATGTTTGATGGAAGGGGTCCCTAATTTTGCTTTGCCCAAGGCCCCCTGAATCCTCTGGGCAGCCCTGTCTGAGTTTTAAGCCCTGCTGCTGTGTTTTGCCTGCAACAGGCAGGCCTAAGCCTGTGAGTGACCCCCACAGCAGCTGCCTGAAGAAGTGCTTGGGAGAATCATGCAGAAGGAACGTGATATTTATTTGAGTTCTCTCCTCATGGAGACTGTGCTTCACTTGGTGCAGGACAGCAGTCTCAGCAGGACTCTAGGCCCAGCACCTTGCCTCAGTTTGTGGACTTGTACTGCACCCATCACCGGGCTCAGTCTGGCACCGTTACCCCTCACCAGTGCCCAAGAAGCAGTCAAAAAAGTTGGATGGACTGGTTAGGTTAGTTGTTGTGCTGTTGCTTGGCCAGTGTAGAGACCACTGAATGCATAATATTCCTCTGTGATGTTCTGTCCTGAGCACAATTGGCATGTTATGAGGTAGTGCCTGTGAGGGACAGGTGTCTGTTTATGTCATCCAGCCATCATGTCTTAGGTCTTCTTGGGGGGGGAGCTTTTCCATCCTGCATTCATTGGATCAAAGTCAAAGATTATTTTCACAGGGAAGTTAGTAGGCATTTAGAGCAGATGAACATACCACCACAGAGAGCGCTTGGCAACCATTTGAGTGTGGGTGACCTCTTTAGTTAGAAAATGGAATTTTTCATTCAAATTCAGTTTGTACCATTTGATGTTTTTAATCATTTGGAGGTGCATGGTTAGTTAGGCAGAATGGGTTCCGCAGCACTCCCAGTCAGATTTTGATATGAAGGAAGGACGTATACGTGACTAAAAAAGGTGTATTTCTGATTACAATCAACATTGCTTAATTTTAAGGGAAAGTCATCTTGATCTCTTAATATTTATGTCAAACAGTTGATGAAATTCAAATAGTTAATTATAGTAAGTGACATGCATTCTCTATCCTTTACTTTTAATAGTGAACAAGAAAAAGGACTGATAGGAATAAAATTTCATTTTTTTTCGTTTACAGTTAATGCAGCCTAATGGCAGATTAAAAAAAAAGGTCTGGGGCACAATTTCGTGACCGTGTATTGTGTATAATGTATGTGATTTGGGAGGCGGGGGGCGCAAGATGGAAGTTTCGCCTAGGGCGCAAAATATCCTTGCACCGGCTCTGGGTCTGAGGAGAAGAGTGATGTGGGCCACCTGCTGCCACTCCCATCTTTCAGCTACTCCCAGTGAGGGGAGGTACTGCTGGCCTTCCTGGGAGAAGGGGATGCCCAGGCCACTACCGCTCTGGAACGGTAGGGAGAGGGCCCCATGCTGTGGTCAGGGGCGGCTCCAGGCCCCAGTACGCCAAGCGCATGCTTGGGGCGGCAAGCCACGAGGGTGGCAGGCAGGCTTCCCTTGGCAGTTTGCCTGCGGAGGGTCCGCTGGTCCTGCGGCTTCGGTGGACCTCCTGCAGACGTGCCTGTGGAGGGTCCGCTGGTCCTGCGGCTTCGGGAGGTCCACTGAAGCCGCAGGACCAGAAGACCCTCCGCAGGCAAACCGCCGAAGACAGCCTGCTTGGGGCTGCAAAAACCCTAGAGCTGCCCCTGTCTGTGGTTGACTAGCACCCTGAATTGCTTTAATCTTACCCTGAGGGGCAAAGTTGTGTGAAGAGTCTTACAAGGTGAAGACAAGAAGCTGAACTTGATGCAGTGAAACAGAAGTTATTGGAAGGATTCAAAGAGGTGCCTAATATGCTCTAAATGATAGACCAGAATTACAATCTTAGCAACTGTGTTAATGGGTTCAAGGGACATGGTGTTTGGGAGGCCAGAGAGGAGGTGATTACAGTAATCAAGATGGGAGGATGATGCCAGCCTGGATGAAAGTTTTGGCTGTCTCTACAGCAATGAAAGGATGAATCTTCAAAATGTTATAGAGGAAGTAGCTGCAGGAATTGGACACAGCCTGAATATGTCTGGCAAGAAGGAGACCAGTTAAAGGTGACAAGTTGGATCAACAAGAGGGATGGTGGAATGGATTAAAGGGATGTAGTGAGGTTATAAACTTGGTCCAACATTTAGATTGCATACTATCAGCCTTTTATAAAAACCTAAAATCATTAGAAATGCTTCCATCATTCATTAAAACATTACAGTGGAATTTTTTTTTAAACAAACATTCTTCTGCAGTGTTTGCAAGCCAACACTGGAGAACTGTCTTAGAACCAGCTTTAATAATCTTAAATGTTACCAAGCTGATAAAAAAACTAAAAAGTTTTCATTGGAAAAAACAAGTTACCTTGTTGTAACTGTTGTTCATTAAGATGTGTTGCATATGTCCATTGCAACTGTAGGTGTGTGTGTGTCCCGTGCACCAGTGCTAGAGTGTTTTCCCCAGTGCAAGAGTTCTCTAACTTTTTTTGATGAGTCCCCCATTTGAAAATGTTTCAGGTTGTGATGACCCAAAAACACACACATGCCATCCTTACTTCTATGGGCTGCTGCTGGCGGTGGCGCTGCCCTCAGAGGTGGGCACCTGACCAGCAGCCACCGCACTCCAGCTGCCAGCTCTAGAGGCAGCCTGGAATTAAGGATGGCAATACAGTGACAGCTCCCCACCACTAGAATAGCCTTGCAACCCCCTTTTGGGTATTAACCCCAAGTTTGAAAAACACTTCCCTAGCTGTACCTCTAACGGCCCTGCCCACACTTGAGCTTCTCGTGCTTCAAACCAAGGGAAAAATACAGGAGGAGCTACACCTCTCCTTCAGTCCCTTCACACCAGAAGTTAATGGTAGTCTCCGATGCCCTGGGGGGAGAGGACAGGTGGTATAGTGGACATATGCAACACATCTCAAAGAACAACGGTTATGAGACGCTGAGTAACCGTTTCTTCAAGTGCTTGTATATGTCCATCACACTGTAGGTGACCCCCAAGCTCTTATCCCAGACTGTGGGGCTTGGATTCTCATTAGAAAAAGGGCCTGTGGGACCTACATTTGCATCTTTCCTTGATGCAGCAGTCAGTGCATAATGTCTGGTGAATGAATGAACTGAAGACCACACAGTTGCCCTGCAGATGTCCATAATAGGGATGTGTGCCACAAATGCTGTTGAGGCTGAATGTGCTCTAGTTGAGTGTGCAGTCAGCCTGCCAGGGAGTGCTATCCCTTTGGAAGCATAAGAGTGCTGCACCTGGTGCTCCATTTCAACAGTGTCTGCGTTGTAACTGGTTGTCTTCTCTCATATGCTCTGGATTTGAAACAAAAAGCTAGGAAGAAACATGGAAGGGCTGTGTCCCATCCAGGGTCCCGTCCACGGTGTGCAGCCTTTGCTCAGACCTGTGAACATGATTCATACAAAAATCAGATACTACCTTTGAGATGCTCTTAGGGTGTGGCCTAAGCTGAACCTTGTCATTGTGAAAAATGGCACATGGTGGATCAGAAGCCATAACAACATAAGAATGACCATACTGGTTCAGACCAGAGGTCCATCTAGTCCAGTATCCTGTCTTCCTACAGTGGCCAATGCAATGCCCCAGAAGGAATGAACAGAACAGGCAATCATCAAGTGACCCAACCCCTATCACCTATTTCCAGCTTCTGGCAAACAGAGGCTAGGGACACCATCCCTGGCTAATAACCATTGATGGACCTATCCTCCATGAATTTATCTAGTTCTTTTTTGAACCCTGTTATAGTCTTTGCCAGAGCATGTTGTGAAGGCCAAGAGTTCCACAGGTTGGCTGTGCATTGTGTGAAGAAACACTTCCTTTTATTTGTTTTAAACCTGCTGCCTATTAATTTCATTTGGTGACCCCTAGTTCTTGTGTTACGAGAAGGAGTAAACTACACTTCCTTATTTACTTTCTCCACATCCATCATTATTTTATAGACTTCTATCATATCCATTCTTAGTTGTCTCTTTTCCAAGCTGAAAAGTCCCAATCTTATTAATCTCTCCTCATACAGAAGCTGTTCTATACCCCTAATCATTTCAGTAGCCCTTTTCTGAAACTTTTCCAATTCCAATATATCTTTTCCGAGATGGGGCAACCACATCTGCATGCAATATTCAAGATGTGGGTGTACCATGGATTTATATAGAGGCATTATGGTATTTCTTGTCTTATTATCTATCCATTTCTTAATGATTCCCAACTTTGTTAGCTTTTTTGACTGCTGCTGCACATTGAGTTGATGTTTTCAAAAACTATCCACAATGATTCCAAGATCTCTCTTGAGTGGTAACAGCATATTTAGACCCCTTATTTTATATGTATAGTTGGAATTATGTTTTCCAATCTGCATTACTTTGCATTTATCAACACTGAATTTCCTCTGTCATTTTGCTGTCCAGTCACCCAGTTTTGTGAGATCCCTTTGTAGCTCTTCGCAGTCTGCTTTGGACTTAATTATCTTGAGTACTTCTGCATCCCCTGCAAATTTTGCCACCTCCCTGTTTACCCCTTTTTCCAGATTGTTTATGAATATATTGAATAGTATTGGTTTGAATACAAACCCCTGGGGGACAACACTATTTACCTGTCTCCATTCTGAATACTGACAATTTATTCCTACCCTTTGTTTCCTATCTTCTAACCAGTTACGAAACCATGAGAGAATCTTCCCTCTTATCCCATGACAGCTTACATTGCTTATGAGCCTTTGATGAAGGATCTTACCAAAGACTTTCTGAAAATCTAAGTACACTATATCCACTGGATCCCCCTTGTCCACATGCTTGTTGACCCTCTCAAAGAATTCTAGTAGACTGGTGAAGCATGATTTCCCTTTACAAAAACCATGTTGACTCTTTCCCAAACAAATCGTGTTCATCTTTGTGTCTGACAAATCTGTTCTTTATTATAGTTTCAACCAGTTTGCCTGGTACTGAAGTCAGGCTTACTGGCCTGTAATTGCTGGGATCATCTCTGGAGCCCTTTTTAAAAATTAGTGTCACATTAGCTATCCCCCAGTCATTTGGTACAGAAGCTGATTTAAATGATAGGTTACAGTCTACAGTTAGTAGTTCTATAATTTCACATTTGAGTTCCTTCAGAACTCTTGGGTGAATACCATCTGGTCCTGGTGACTTATTGCTGTTTAATTTA
Source organism: Gopherus flavomarginatus (assembly GCF_025201925.1). Lineage (NCBI taxonomy): Eukaryota > Metazoa > Chordata > Testudines > Testudinidae > Gopherus > Gopherus flavomarginatus. Next base: position 49,405,487 of record NC_066617.1, on the reverse strand, counting down.
TCAATTTGTTCCAAAACGTCCCCTAATGACACCTCAATTGAGGACAGTTCCTCAAATTCATCACCTAAAAAGAATAGCTCAGGTTTGGGAATTTCCCTCACATCCTTAACCATGAAGACTGATGCAAATAATTCATTTAGTTTCTCTGCAATGGCCTTATGATCCTTGAGTGCTCCTTTAACATCTTGATCATCCAGTGGCCCCACTGATTGTTTAGCAGGTTTCCTGCTTCTGATGTACTTTAAAAAAAATTTGCTATCACTTTGAGTCTTTGGCTAGCTGTTCTTCAAATTCTTTTTTAGCCTTCCTAATTGTATTTTTCCACTTCACCTGCCGGAGTTTATGCTCCTTTCTATTTTCCTCACTAGGATTTAACTTGCACTTTTTAAAGGATGCCTTTTTGCCTCACAGCTTCTTTTACTATGTTGTTTAGACACAGTGGCACTTTTTTGGTTCTCTGACTATTGTTATGAATTTTGGGGTATATAATTAAGTTGAGCCTCTGTTATGGTGTTATTTAAAATGTTTCCATGCAGCTTGCAGGGATTTCACTTTTGGCACTGTACCTTTTAATTTCTGTTTAACTAAATTCCTCATTTTTGTGTAGTGCCCCTTTCTGAAATTAAATGCTACTGTGGTGGGCTGCTGTGGTGTTTTCCACGCCATCGAGATGTTAAATTTAATTATATTATGGTCATTATTATGAAGTGGTCCAGCTATATTCACCACTTGGACTAGATCCTGTGCTCCACTGGCTGTACTCTTCTAATTATACTGACAGGTCATTTCTATACTGCAATTAGGATCAATTAGTAAACTGGGCTCATTTAAAGCATATGTATTTGAATACAGCCAAAAGCAAGGTCATTCATCTACAAACAAAGAAGGTATATCAAATTTACAGCATGAGGGAGTAAATTCTGGAATGCAGTGACTCTGTGAGGAACATAGGGGTCATGGAGGATACCCAGCTGAAACTAAGCTCCCAATGTGATGTGGTAGATAAAAGAGCTAATTTGATCCTTGGCTATAAAAGAAGAGGAATATCAAGTTGGAGTAGGAAGGTGATATTAACTCTGTACACAGTATTAGTAAGACCATTACTAGAATATTGTTTCCAGTTCTGACTGGAAAAGGCTCAGAATGATTTGACAACAGTAAAAAACCAAACGAAAACAAAAACAGTTACTTACCTGTACTGCCACAGTTCTTCAAGACATGGATGCCGACATGTATTCCACTTGACTCTGTGTGCTCCCAGCTCATTGAGATACTGTTCTTGTTAGGAGAGTTAAATTGACTGTTTGTCCAAAGCAGATGGGCTAGCTGGTTGGAAGTAGGCCTTTTCCTTTGAGATTAATGTCTCTTCCTGGACAAGTCCTGTGGTCTAGCTGGATAAGCCAACTGCCAAAAATAATGCTTGGAATAGTCAGTATTGTTGCTGCTGTTGTTGTTGACCCCCACGGTGACACCTCCTTATCACTGGGGTATAAACTTCCAGTGAATGTAAAGTAATTCAAGAGTCTTTAAAAAAAATAAATTATGTCTCATCAGTTTTTTCTGAAAATAAAAATTTACCATCAAATGGTGAGTCCTCTATACTTTGCTGGACCTCAGGGCCTATGCCAGAATTCTGTAACTGCAAAGCTCTTCTCATTGTTACAGGTGAGGTCATAATCCTAGAGGAGGTGTCTGCTACATCCAGTGCTGATTGTAATGATATCCTGGCCACTAATCGGCCCTCTGCAATGAAAGCTTGAATATCTTGGAAAATTCTGTCATTCACAATTCACAAAATCATATTTTAACAATAGAACCTGCTGAATGGCAATGCACATTAGTAAAGACGAGGTTGAATAAATTTTTCTTCCCATTAAATCCAATTTTAAGACACTATGTCTTTCAGTTCCAACTTAAATCAGTGGGCTTCCATATGGGTAGGAAGGAAGCTGGGATATGCCACAAAGTCTTTGCAGGTTCCAAAAGTCCTTCATTTATAGGGAGAGCTGCCCTCCCTGGAGCTGAAGACTGGAGTACATCTACTGATTAATGGGTATTCTCCCAAACATACTCTGCCTTCCGAAAGCTGTAGCCATTCACCATAGAGATCTTGACATTATTTAAAAACCACAGGCACAGGAGAAGAGGAATCTGATATAGTGGAATTGTCCGATGAAGAGGAAAAGGAAATCAAAGCTAATGGAATCTTCTATGATTCCACTTGCTCCTGCAATAAAGGCTTAGACTGAACTGGCTCAGAGAGAAAACCTCCATATGGTCTCTAGATTACTTGGGTCAGGAGGCAAGACAGCAGGAAAGTCTGGTGACTATACCTTGGAGTGAACCAAGGATCAAGACCCTAAAGATCAAGGGACCTCCTAAGGATTCCATGAATGCCACTGAGGAAAGGGATATGACATTGACTGCCTGTAGGAACTAGGCCACAAAACCCTATCTCTGGTATGAGAATGGTACCAATTCCAGTGCCAATGGTGATCTCCTAAAGATCTAAAGCGCTTTTGGGCTTGCTGTCTAGATGAAGAATAGGAAGTGGAAGATGACTTCAAAAGGAGAAACTTTCCAAATAATCTGATAAGAACAGAGGAGCTACATCTGGAGAAGCGGGGTAAGCTGTCTGGAGTGGTTCAGGAACATGAGTACCAACCTCAGGGAAGAATGTGAAGATGCAGGGCATAAACCCCAAAGTGGTTGTGAGTTCTATACTTAGATTTCACCAACCAAGTATCAAGTGTGAATCCTCAAGCACTATAACAGTCTTAATATGGAGTCATGGACAGCCCCCTTGAGTACTCCAATCTGTCTTGCCACCCAGGTAAGCTTGCCTTTGTGATAGATGTTTCCTTACACCAAAAACCACAATATTCAGGTTACTCCAAGTCCCAAAGAACCAGCCACTTACTCCAGGTCAACTGCACCTTAGATCCTAGATCAAAGACAATACTTGTAGCCAATCCTATAATAAATTAACTAAATATTTATTAAAGAAGAAAAAGAAATGAGAGTTATTTACAAGATCAAAGCAGGTAAACATACACACACTAATGAGTTACAACCTTAGGTTCCAAAAGGTAATAGAAGCTGCTATAATATATTAAATTCTGAGTCCTTTAGGGGCTGGCCCAGGCCAAAGTTAGAAATCCCTTGTTTATGCTTAAAAATCGTTGCCCCTCGGAGTTGAAGCAGTATAGAGAAATCCAGTTTCTTCTGATCAGAGATTTTTATTCCCTTCCCCTAGAGTTCAAGCCAGTGAGACGAATCCTTGTGCACATTTCCTCTTCATGGGTGTGGGGGGAGCAATCAACAAAGTCTTTGTCCTTTGATGTTTCACAATGGCTCATCTGGTTTCAATGAGCCTTCTTGTGTGCAGGCTCTAGCATCTTCTGTAGGAAGCCAGCCTTCACATTAATTAAAGCTTCTTTTCTGTTTGGCGAGTTACACAGTTACAGAAGTTTACAACGTAAAAATTTTTAGCCCTGGTCTACACTACAGAATTACTTCAGTATAACCACATCAATCAGGGATATGAATAATCCACACTCCTGAGTGATGTAGTTATACCAACCTAAGAGCTATGTCGGTGGGAGAACTTCTCCCGCAGACACAGCTAACGCCTCTCCTGGAGGTGGAATTATTAAGCCGATAGGGAGCTCTCTCTCGTCGGTATAGAGCAGTGGTTCTCAAACTTTTTTTTGCTAGTGACTCCTTTCACACAGCAAGCATCTGAGTGTGACCCCCCCCCAATAAATTATAAATACTTTTTTATATATTTAACACCATTATAAATGCTGGAGGCAAAGAGGGGTTTGGGGTGAAGGCTGACAGCTCACAACCCCCTCACGTAATAACCGTCCTAATGCCCAGTTTGAGAACCCCTAGTTTAGAGAATCTAAACCAGATTCTTCACTAGAAGCGCTATAGCAGTGCAGTTGCATTAGTGCAGCTGCTCCACTGCAAGTTTGCAGTGTAGACCTGTCCTCAGGGTAACTATATAACATGGGGTACAGAAGTTAAGTGAAATTAATACACGTAGCATCTTACAAGCATTTCATAACATATAAATACTAAACATATTTTTATAAATAAAGTATCTATTTTAACAATACTAATACACAGGTGAGCCTGATTGGTTTCCAGTTATGTATTCGTCAGTGTTCAGCTGGGGCCTAGGGCCCTTGGCATGAGCTGGCACCTGGTCTGCTAGCATCAGGTGATATGATAATTACTAACATAACAAAATACTGAGAGAAATCACATCTTAACTCATTGGAAGCCCAGTACACTAGCCACATCAAAAAAGACAGCAGTTGGAGCCTTCAATGTCAGCAGTGTCACAGAGACAGCCCTAACACTCAGTACTGGAATAGACATTGGTATCGAAGTAGAGGCCGGTACTGCATTTGTAGCTCTGGCCTGTACCCAAACTGTAGAAACAGACATTGTCTCCAGGACCAAAGATGGAATTTGCACCAACAAAATAGCCTTTGGTGCCGGTCTTGTCTCCACAAGCTGATTTTTAAGCAGTGCCTGCAACAGCCTGTATTGTGAGGCCATCAACCCAGATGGTCCAGAGATCTCAGAAGACACCACTATAGCTGAGGGCTCCTATATCACAGGCAAGCCTGGCAAAGAGAGGAAAAGTAAATCTGCAGCTGCTTCAAAAGCCAGTGGTGTTGATACGTTCAGTGCAGAGTCCAATGTTGTTGGTACTGGATTCAATGGACACTCCATAGAAGATACCAAGTCAATGGCATTCTACCTGAATGATTTGCCTTTGAACTGGAGAGTGGTAGAGAGCCCTGCTCTAACCTGAGTACTTGAGGAACTCCAGTTCCTACCAGCACTCCTTTTTGAAGGGAATGAAGAATCTCCCATGTCTTGGAGTAAATGAGGTCAGTTTTATGAGTCCTCTTTCCAGGGGAGAAGAGGAAAAAGAACGGTCTATTCTCCTAAGAAAAGAGTCCGAGTCTTGTGGTGGCACTGAAGGTCTCTGAGCAGCTGGACAATCTGATCCCAGCACTGACGTGGGTCTCATGGGTTGCTCCATCAGGTACTGCTTCAGGTGTAACCACTTGAATACTCTTTAGGGTGACCAGATGAGAAGAAGAAAATATCGGGACACATGTGGGAGGGGTCGCCAGCAGGGGGGGAAAACAAACCAACAACAGAGTACTGCAGGACAAAGGCCTAAATATTGGGACAGTCCAAAGGCAGCACACGAGCTGATTTTCAGTGGCACTCACGCTGTCTGGATCTTGGCCACCAATCAGGCAGGCTCTGCATTTTAATTTAATTTTAAATGCAGCTTCTTAAACATTTTTAAAACCTTATTTACTTTTTATACAACAATAGTTTTGTTATATATTATAGATTTATAGAAAGAGACCTCCTGAAAATGTTAGAATGTATTACTGGCAAGTGAAACCTTAAATTAGAATGAATAAATGAAGACTCGGCACAGCACTTCTGAAAGGTTGCCGACCCCTTCTATAATCACTAACATAACAAAATACTGAGAGAACTATCTCCAAGTTAACAACAAAAAGCATGAGATAAATACCACACAGAATGCTTTGACTCAAACCAAAGGCACTGAGAAGGAGCTGAGGGGGAGTCGGGGGGATGGCGCCCTTAAATAGACATTAGAGAGGCTGCAAGGGCCGAAGGGTGTTTGTGCCATCACAGCAGATACTGCTAGGCAAAGTTCTCCAGCTTCTGTGTGCTAGGCGCTCACATACCTGAGTGGAATATACATCTGCAACCACTTGAAGTATAATTAGGCAGGCCAAAAAAGCATTTGAAGAGCAACTAGCAAAAGACACAAGTATATCAGAACCCTGCCAAATAATCGTTGCGACCACCAGACGATAGAAATGCTAAAGGAGCACTCAAGGAAGACAAGGCAATTGCAGAGAATCATAGAATCATAAAAGATTAGGGTAGGAAGAGACCTCAAGAGGTCTCATCTAGTCCAAACCCCTGCTCAAAGCAGGACCAACCCCAACTAAATCATCTCAGCCAGGGCTCGTCAAGTAGGACCTTAAAACCTCCAAGACTCCACCACCTCCCCAGGTAACCCATTCCAGTGCTTCATCCTCCTCCTAGTGAAACAGTTTTTCTTAATGTTCAACCTAGACCTCCCCCACTGCAACTTGAGACCATTGCTCCTTGTTCTGTCATCTGCCACCACTGAGAACAGCCTAGCTCCATCCTCTTTAGAACCCTACTTCCGGAAGTTGAAGGCTGCTATCAAATCCCCCCGCACGCACACACTTCTCTTCTGCAGACTAAATAAGCCCAGTTCCCTCAGCCTTTCCTCATAAATCATGTGCCCATCCCCCTAATCATTTTCATTGCCCTCTGCTGGACTCTCTACAATTTGACCACATCCCTTCTACAGTGGGGAAGTTAAATGAAATTTTTTCACTGGTTTTCATTGCACAGGATGCGAGAGAGAGATTCCCACATCGGAGTCATTCTTCTCAGATGACAATTCAGAGGAACTGTCCAAGTTTCAGGCGTCAATAGAAGTGGTTTTAGAACAAATCAATAAATTAAACAGTAATAGGTCACCAGGACCAGACGATATTCACCCAAGAGTTCTGAAGGAATTCAGATATGAAATTGCAGAACTACCAACTGACATAGAATATCAGGGTTGGAAGGGACCTCAGGAGGTCATCTTGTCCAACCCACTGCTCAAAGCAGGACCAATTCCCAACTAAATCATCCCAGCCAGGGCTTTGTCAAGCCTGACTTTAAAAACCTCTAAGGAAGGAGATTCCACCACCTCCCTAGGTAACCCATTCCAGTGCTTCACCACTCTCTCAGTGAAAAAGTTTTTCCTAATAGCCAACCTAAACCTCCCCCACTGCAACTTGAGACCATTACTGTCATAAACAGATAGCTAAGGGTTAATGTCTCTTTCACCTGAAGCGCCTGACCAGAGGACCAATCAGAAAACCGGATTTTTTTCAACTCTGGGTGGAGGGAAGTTTGTGTCTGAGTCTTTGTTTTCTGTCTGCCTGCTTTCTCTGAGCTTTGGAGAAGTAGTTCTGTTTTCTAATCTTCTGTTTCTAAGTGTATGGACAAAGAGATCAGATAGTAAGTTATATGGTTTCTTTTCTTTGGTATTTGCATGAATATAAGTGCTGGAGTGCTTTGATTTGTATTCTTTTTGAATAAGGCTGTTTATTCAATATTCTTTTAAGCAATTGACCCTGTATTTCGTCACCTTAATACAGAGAGACCATTTGTATGTATTTTTTCTTTCTTTTTTATATAAAGCTTTCTTTTAAGACCTGTTGGAGTTTTTCTTTACTGCAGGGAAATTGAGTCTGTACTCACCAGGGAATTGGTGGGAGGAAGAAATCAGGGGGAGATCTGTGTGTGTTGAATTTGCTAGCCTGATTTTGCATTTCCTCTGGGTGAAGAGGAAAGTGCTTTTTGTTTCCAGGACTGGGAACGGAGAGGGGGAGTCACTCTGTCTGGATTCACAGAGCTTGTGTCTGTGTATCTCTCCAGGAGCACCTGGAGGGGGGGAAGGGAAAAAGGATTATTTCCCTTTGTTGTGAGACTCAAGGGATTTGGGTCTTGGGGTCCCCAGGGAAGGCTTTTCAGGGGGACCAGAGTGCCCCAAAACACTCTAATTTTTTGGGTGGTGGCAGCAAGTACCAGGTCCAAGCTGGTAGCTAAGCTTGGAGGTTTTCATGCTAACCCCCATATTTTGGACGCTAAGGTCCAAATCTGGGACTAAGGTTATGATAATTACTCCTTGTTCTGTCATCAGGTGCCACTGAGAACAGGCTAGATCCATCCTCTTTGGAACCCCCTTTCCCTATCGCTTAAATCAGCCTCTGTACCAGATGACTGGCGGATAGCTAATGTAACACTGATTTTTAAAAAAGGTTACAGAGGCAATGCTGGCAATTATAGGCCAAGAAGCCTGATTTCGGTACCAGGCAAATTGGTTGAAACTATAGAAAAGAACAGAATTATCAGACACAGAGGTGAACACAATCTGTTGGGGAAGTCAAAACAGCTTTTGTAAAGGGAAATCATGACTCACCAATCTATTACAATTCTTTGAGGGGGTCAACAAACATGTGAACAAGCATGATACAGTGGATATAGTGTACTTGCACATTCAGAAAATTTTTGACAAGGTAGTCATGGGATAAGAGGGAAGGTCCTCTCATGGATCATGGTTAAAAGATAGAAAACAAAGAGTAGGAATAAATGGTCAGTTTTCAGAATAGAGAGATGTAAATAGCGGGGTCCCACAAGGTCTGTATTGGGACCAGTGCTGTTCAACATATTCATAAACTATCTGGAAAAAGAGGTAAACAGTAAGGTGGTAAAGTTTGCAGATGATACAAAATGACTCAAGATAATTAAGTCCAAAGCTAAGTGCAAAGAGTTACAAAGGAATCTCACAAAACTGGGTGACTGGATAACAAAATGGCAGATGAAATTCAAATGTTTCTAAATGCAAAGTAATGCACGTTGGAAAACAATTTCAACTACATATTCAAAATAACGGGGTCTAACTTAATTGTCACCACTCAAGAACAAGATCTTGGAGTCATTGTGGATAGTTCTCTGAAAACATTTGCTCAATGTGCAGTGGCAGTCAAAAAAGCTAATGGAATGTCAGGAACCATTAGGAAAGAGATAGATAATAAAGACAGTAAATACCATAATGCCACTATATAAATCAACGGTACACCCACACCTTGAATACTGTATGCAATTCTAGCTGCCCCATCTAAAAATGATACATTAGAATTGGAAAAAGTACAGAGAAGGGCAACAAAAATGATTAGGGGTATGGAACAGCTCCCATAGGAGGAGAGATTTAAAAGACTGGGACTCCTCAGCTTGGAAAAGAGACAAGTAGGGAGGGATATAATAGAAGTCTATAAAATCATGAATGGTACGGAGAAAGTGAATAAATAAGTGTTACTACCCCTTCACATAACACAAGATTCAGGGGTCACCCAACAAATTAACAGGCAGCAGCTTTAAAACAAACATTAAGGAAGTATTTCTTCACACAATGCACAGTCAACCCGTGAAACTCACTGCCAGGGTATGTTGTGAAGCCCAAAAGTATAACCAAGTTCAAAAAATAATTAGATAAGTTCATGGAGGACAGGTCCATCAATGGCCACCAGCCAAGATGGTCAGGGATGCAACCTCATGCTCTGGGTGTCCCTAACCCTCTGACTGCCAAATGCTGGATGTATGGGGATGGATTTGATAATTGCCCTGTTCTTTTCATTCCATCTGAAGCATCTGACATTGGCCACTGTCAGAAAACAGGATACTGGGCTAGATGGACCACAGTTCTGACTCAGCATGGCTATTCTTATGTTCTTAACCTGCCTTCTAGAGAGAGATTAAATAATACCTAGGTCATATACTGCATTTTTCATCTGTAGGTCTCAAAGCACTTTACAAAGATGGTCAGTAACACAATATCCATTTTACAGAATTGGCAACTGAGGCACATAGGTGTGAAATGACTTTCCCAAGATCTCCCAGCAGATGTCCAGCAAAATGCTGTCAAGCCATTGCAGTCTGCAAATTTTGCCGTATGTTATAAAACACCTGCAGACCTCAAAACTGGTGATCAGCTTAGCCCACAGCACCACCAGAGACTAGCAACTAAATTAAGAGTGGGAAGGGTGAGCCTTAAATAGGAAATCCAGAATGGCTACTTGACCTAGACAGCAAACTGTATCAATCCCCTTCACACTCCACCCTCAAACAGGAGCCAATTACCTGGCCCCAAGCAATGGGTGGGAAAGATACCAGAGCTCAGATCCAAATGCCCTGAGCATGAGGAATTATAGAATCGTAAGACTTGAGAGGTCATCTAGTCCAGTCTCTGGCACTCATGGCAGGACTAAGCATTATCTAGAGATTTCACAACCTCCCTAGGCAATTTATTCCAGTGCTTAACCACCCTGACAGTTAGGAAGTTTTTTCTAACGTCCAATCTAAACCTCCTTTGCTGCAATTTAAGCCCATTGCTTCTTGTCCTATCCTCAGAGGTTAAAGAGGATAATTCTTCTTCCTCTTTCTTGTAACAGCCTTTTATGTAATTGAAAACTTATCATGTCTCCTCTCAGTCTCCTGTTTTCCAGACTAAACAAAATCAATTTTTTCAATCTTCCTCGTAAGTCATGTTTTCTAGAATTTTAATTATTTTTGTTGCTCTTCTCTGGACTTTCTCCAGTTTGTCCACATCTATCCTGAAATGTGGCACCCAGCCCTGGACACAATACTCCAGTAGAGGCCTAATCAGCGTGGAGTAGAGCGGAAGAATTATTTCTCAGAAGTAGAAACAAGGAAGAAGCAGGAAAAAAACAGCCCCCACATGCTGAAAAAAAAAAAAAAGGGGATGGGGGAATGAAAGAAAAGGAGACTGAGCAGATGGAACACTGCTTCAGCTGCTACCAGCCGAGATACCCACCCACCTCCATCCACCACCCCCAGACACTAGAAGGTGTCTCTACTGCTCAAAGCCTCATCAAAACTGTAGCCCAGCTAGCGACGTGAGCATCCAGTTTACCCTAGAAAAGTTTAATAGCTGACTTAATCATGACCTATAAGTAGCTACATGGGGAGAATATTTCTGAGAATAGAGGGCTCTTTAATCTAGCAGGAAAAGGGATAATGAGATCCAAATGCTGGAAGCTGAACCTAGACAAATTCAGACTAGAAATAAGGCAAATATTTTTAACAATGTAGGTAATTAACCATTAGAACAATTTATACAGGCATCTGGTGCATTCTACATCACTTGATGGATTTAAATCAAGACTTGAGGTCCTAAATAGATATGCTTCGCTCAATTAGAAGTCATGAGTCTGATGCAGGAATTACAGTAACTGCTCACTAAAAGTCGTCCTGGTTAATGTTGTTTTGTTGTTACGTTGCTGATCAGTTAGAGAACATGCTCGTTTAAAGTTGTGTAATGCTCCCTTATAACTTTGTTTGGCAGCCACCTGCTCTGTCCAATGCTTGCAGAAAGAGCAACCCATAGCTGGTGGGGAAACAGGGTGGACTGGCAGCCCCCCATCAGCTCCCTGCTCCCCTAAGTGCCCTGTGCAGCAGCCACCCAGCAGGCTATCAATTGCTGGGCAGTTCAGTGTCCCTTCCTGCACTGCCATGTGCTGCTCCTGCCCTCTGCCTTGGAGTTGCTCCCGGGAGCCACCTGTTTGCTGTGCACAGGCAAGGGGGAAGAGGTGTGCTAATGTCAGGGTGCCCCCTCTCCCTGCTCCTGCCCCTGTACCTTATCTCCACAGAGCGGGGGGGAACATGACAGGACTCAGGATGGAGGGAGCTTGCTGGCTGCAGCTGCTGTTTCAACTTGCTGATATACTTAAAAAGGCAATGTGAGTGGAGTCAGCATACTTAAAGGGGCAATGTGATCTCTCTTTCTCACACATACACGGTGTGTGTCTCTGTTTGCCATGCTGTCTCCCCTCCCTCCATTTGTGCTGCCTTGTAGAGTGTGAGGCTACATTAACAATGTGTTAACCCTTGAGGGCTCAGTCGAGTGCTAGTTCATCATTTAGCATTCCCTGGGAAATATCCCAACCTCTGACTTCACCACCTCAACCAAGCCTCACAATTATCATTACTGTGTACAGAATAAAATCGTTTGTTTAAAACTTAGAGAGAGAGAGAGAGAGAGAGAGAGAGAGAGAGAGAGAGAGAGAGTGTGTGTGTGTGTGTGTGTGTGTGTGTGTGTGTGTGTGTGTGTGTGTGTGTGTGTGTGTGTGTGTGTGTGTCACAAACAATTTCCCTGGAACCTAACCCTCCTCCCATCTATATTAATTCTTATGGGGAAATTGGATTTGCTTAACATCGTTTCACTTAAAGTAGCATTTTTCAGGAACATAACTACAACATTAACTGAGGAGTTACTGTACTAGTTGAGCTGCTGTGGTCTGTGTTATGATGGAGGTGATCATAATTGTCCCTTAAGGTCTTAAAAACAAGTAAGAATTTATGAATATTTCTTTTCTTGTTTTTATCTGTAGAAGGTTTACAGTATAGGTTGACATTTCAAATATTATAGAAACAATATGGATAATGATTCTAGTGAAACCAAAATATTGTGAGTCTACAATTAAAAAAAAAAAGCCAAAATATTAATTCACATGATATTACCATGCTAACAGGTCTTCTTAAACTCAATACATCTTGCTGCCTTACAAGACTTCAGAGTGGCCTGTTGAGTTCTGGGTCTCCCAAAGACAGCTCCAGCTCCCCTCATGTCATGTTAGATTAGTCTCTGGGAGGCTAGGTGGTGCAAGCGTTTATGATCTAACCTTTCACCTCTGCAAATCCAGGATCAAAATCAGATTTGGGTGACTAGCAAAATTAGTTTGGTGGTCTCAGCTGTTAGTGGACATTTGTTCAAACCACAAAGCTACCAAACAATTCAGAAGAACTGTCAATTTTTGCTCAAGAGACTACATCTGTGGCTGGTATAGCAAGGTTGTCACAGTTCAGGAAAAAGGTTAATTGACATACATACTGGGAAACTTGCATCAAATTTGTATATGCTGTTCTTGGCACTAGCCAGTACTTACAGTCCATCATGGTCATTAACTTCAGATTCCTAGCACAGCAGCAGCACTGACCATACGATACGGAGAGAAAGGAAAGACAGAGCACACTGTTGCATTGCCCATGGCAGAATTCTTCAAAGCACGAAGTTTAAAATGATCAACAGATCAAGCAGCCTAAAGCATTATTGAAGTACTCCATCTCTCAGCACTATTAATATATTTCACTCTCTTCCACTATGTCATGATAAAGCAGTCCATGTTCAAGCCATCAAAAAGATGGACAAGCAAAGAAGCAAATATTTAGGGATGTCAAGCTTTATAAACAGCCCTCACAGACAGAGAGAGTATAAGCTCTGCTGTGCCACAAGTATAACAGAGCCATAACTACCCAAGTGTTGACAGGGTAAGTAGCAGAAATAAGTAACTTAATATGTAGAAGAAAACATCTAAGTTACATGTATTTTAGTGAGAGGATGCAAACTGGTGGGGTTTTCTGGCATCTCCTACTCTAGTTACTGTAAATTTACTAATTTTACATTAAATAGTGTAACATTTGGCTAGATACACTATTATCTGTAGAGTAGTTTTCAGGACTGGGACTCTACTGGCAGTCCCTGCCAAGATGATTTTACATTATAACAACATACAATAAGTGTGTATGGCAGATGGAGAAAGGTGGGAGGAGGTTTTGGGGAAACAAGGATAGCAGCAACGTGACCACAAGGTTAGAGGGGAGGAACGGATAGCTCAGCGGTTTGAGCATTGGCCTGCTTAAACCCAGGGTTGTGAGTTCAATCCTTGAGGGGGCCACTTAGGGATCTGGGGCAAAATCAGTATTTAGTCCTGCAAGTGAAGACAGGGGGTGGAATCAATGACCTTTCAGGGTCCCTTCCAGTTCTATGAGATAGGTATATCTCCATATTAAAAAAGATTCAGTACACATCTGTCTGGATAAATTCCATCTTTCCCTTAAAAAACAAAACAAGAAACTAAGAAACAAATGAAAATTTAATGAATCCCTACAGGCCATTCACCCCAAGTATCCATTTCCTGGTACTCCCTGAGTTTGTGAATCTGAAAACCCTCTAGATATAACAAGAATCTTCAATGCTTCTTGCACTCTCATTTTAAAGAAGAAGTGGTGCATAAAAATAGGCAAGATCTGCCATACACTCAATACAGTTATGTCAGAAGTGACACACAGTCAAAGGCAGAATTTCAAATGTCCTGCAATGAAAAGTAAAAGAACATTGTGCTCTTTTTGCTTCTTTCAGTTATGTCAGGAAGACAGGTCTCAAAGACATTTTTGCTCTAGACATACAAGTTTGTTGGGTATGGAAGACTCCATGATGGAGCAGCAGCAGAGTGTCTTTTTGTTCTGTATTGTATGGTGGGGTACATGACTAAGGCTCTTAGGCACTACTGCAATACAAATAAATAAATTATGACAGCACTCAGTAGTGCATGCCAAGCAACTGAAAAGGGAAGGAATTTTTAGTCAGATTATTTAAGACTTTTTTTTATTTGTTAAACTCTATTTGATTTTAAATGACTGTCATTGTGTAAAGGGTACTTTTTATGAACTTCAAATACATTTTATGCATTTGAATTTCATGTTACAAATTAAAATAAATACAGTTATTTATCTGAGTGTAGACTCAATCTCTCCCTTTTGGCTCTCTCCTTTTTGTTTTAGAAAAATCAAATAAAGAAAATGAATGAAAAAGCCTACATTAATACAACATTATAGCTGAGAATCTGTGTATAAGAAAGTCAGGAAATTCAAAGTTATGGTTCCTATGGAAACTGTAATTGTCATGATGCAATTATAAATAGTACATGTGCACAGTGGGGGGTCAAATTAAAGCTGCAATGGAAAACATACAGATCTGTTTACATTCTCAACCATGTTACATTACTATGAGATTGGGTATTTTGCTTTCAATATGTCATAAAAGCACAACTGTGGCTAAAAATATAATGCTTAAAGAATACTACAGTTTCATGAAAAAAAAATATCTTATGTCAACTTACCTGAAATGTCCCTGAGCAACTGCTGAACACAAGGGTGTAAAGCCATTTTTATCAGCAGCATCAACTTGTGCTTCTGCAGTCAGCAGCAATCTCACACAATCTATTAAGTAAACACAAATGCAGACTGATGAGTGTGACGTTGCATCCCATAATGCTTTATGGAAATATGCTTATGAATGTAAATATGACATAACTGGAACATGTTTTATGCTACATATGTCATGTAACATATCTCTGCAAAGGTTATGATCTACTGAATATATTCATCCTATTTGTATGCATGTATCATTTTTGTATTCGAAGTTATGAATATTGTCTGTATACTTGTTGGATTTTAAGTTGCTTTAGTAAGGCATTTGGGCAGCTTCTTTAGAAAGGAATTTGCAAGTTAAGTGCCCAATCAAGAAACACTTAATGGACAATGGATCTTGGAAGGCTCCAATCCACATAAGAAGTCTACCTGAGGACTTTCAAGGTTGCATGTGAACAATGGCTGCTACCCGTAAATTCTGAGGGTATGTCTACATCTACAATTTTGCAGCGCTGGTTGTTACAGCTGTATTAGTACAGCTGTATAGGGCCAGCGCTGCAGAGTGGCCACACTTACAGCAACCAGCGCTGCAAGTGGTGTTAGATGTGGCCACACTGCAGCGCTGTTGGGCGGCTTCAAGGGGGGTTCGGGGAACGCGAGAGCAAACCGGGGAAGGAGACCAGCTTCCCCGCGGTTTGTTCTCGCGTTCCCCGAACCCCCCTGCAAACCGCAGGGAAGGAGACCTGCTTGCACAGGGGTTCGGGGAATGCGAGAGCAAACCAGGGAAGAGACCAGCTTCCCCGCGGTTTGCTCTCGCGTTCCCCGAACCCCCCTGCAAACCGCAGGGAAGGAGACCTGCTTGCACAGGGATTCGGGGAACGCGAGAGCAAACCGGGGAAGGAGACCAGCTTCCCCGCGGTTTGCTCTCGCGTTCCCCCGAACCCCCCTGCAAACCGCAGGGAAGGAGACCTGCTTGCACGGGGGTTCGGGGAACGCGAGAGCAAACCGCAGGGAAGGAGACCAGCTTCCCCGCGGTTTGCTCTCGCGTTCCCCGAACCCCCCTGCAAACCGCAGGGAAGGAGACCTGCTTGCACGGGGGTTCGGGGAACGCGAGAGCAAACCGCAGGGAAGGAGACCTGCTTGCTCGGGGGGTTCGGGGAACGCGAGAGCAAACCGCAGGGAAGGAGACCTGCTTGCACGGGGGGGTTCGGGGAACGCGAGAGCAAACCGCAGGGAAGGAGACCTGCTTGCACGGGGGTTCGGGGAACGCGAGAGCAAACCGGGGAAGGAGACCAGCTTCCCCGCGGTTTGCTCTCGCGTTCCCCGAACCCCCCTGCAAACCGCAGGGAAGGAGACCTGCTTGCTCAGGGGTTCGGGGAACGCGAGAGCAAACCGGGGAAGGAGACCTGCTTGATTACCAGAGAGGCTTCCTCAGGTATGCTGGGATACCTGCTTATTCCACGGAGGTCAAGAAAAGCGCTGGTAAGTGTCTACACTTGATTACCAGCGCTGGATCACCAGCGCTGGATCCTCTACACCCGAGACAAAACGGGAGTACGGCCAGCGCTGCAAACAGGGAGTTGCAGCGCTGGTGATGCCCTGCAGATGTGTACACCTCCTAAGTTGCAGCGCTGTAACCTCCTCACCAGCGCTGCAACTTTGTGATGTAGACAAGTCCTGAGTCAAGCATGGACATGCGACTTTCCCATCTGACTCCAAAACTCCATCTTGTAGCTGGGATTCTACATAGGGGTAGAGAGGGGTGTCACCCACAAGAGAAAGTCTATTTAAACCCCTGGCAGACCTCTCCATTTGGTCTTCAGCTAGCTCAAGAGATAGTCTCTCCACCCCCAAAGGATATCTGAAAGACACTGGAACAAGGAACAGTAACCTTGGGGGTGTGAGTGATTGTTGGACCCAGACTAGGAGGAGGATAGTCTGTAAAAGAGGCTTATTGAAACATCCCTGAGGGTGAGATTTTATCTGCATTCAGCTTCTTACTCTATTAGGCATAGGCTTGCGTGTTTTATTTTATTTTGATTGGTAATTCACTTTGTTCTCTCTGTTATTATTTGGAACCACTTAAATCCTACTTTTTGTATTTAATAAAATCACTTTTTACTTATTAATTAACTCAGAGTATCTATTAATACCCGGGGGAGCAAATAATTGTGCATCTCTCTCTATCAGTGTTATAGAGGGCAAACAATTTATGAGTTTACCCTGCATAAACTTTATACAGGGTAAAATGGATTTATTTGAGTTTAGATCCCATTGGATGTTAGGCATTTGAATGTTAAAGATAAGCACACTTGTGTGAGCTGCTTTCAGGTAAACCTACAGCTTTAGGGCAAGTAATTCAGACCCTGGGTCTTTGTTGGAGCAGACAAGAGTGTCTGGCTCAGCAAGACAGGGTGCTGGGGTCCGAAGCTGGCAGGGAAAACAGGAACAGAGGTAGTCTTGGCACATCGGTTGGCAGCTCCCAGGGGGGTTTCTGTGATCCAACCCATCACAGCAAGTTCCCATAAACTCTCACTGAGATCAGTAGGAGCTGCTGAGTAGTCAGCATTTCTGAAAATCAGGCCATTTGTTTAGGTGCCTAATTGTGGATTTAGGAGCTAATTTTATGCTTTTAGTTTAAAAATCTGGCCTGTGAACATAACAAAATTAGAACAGTCTTTCTATAACAATTTAAGACTAGTCACATAATTAGAAACTCCCCACACAATCTCCACTTAATAGATCTAAGTCCACAATATTAAAATCAGTGACTATAAATCAAATCCACTATACATCACCACCTCACTGGGGTAAAATCCTAGCTTTACTGAAGTCAACTGCAAAACTTCCATTGACTCGAATGGAGACAGGGATTTCAACTTTGATGTCTCAGAGAGGAAAAATGTGGAGTTTGTAGTGTCTATCCCAAACAGAATTTTATATTAGTACTGATTCAGATTTAGTTTGCATCTTCCAATTTTTAAAGAGACAGTGCTCGTAAAAAGGCATGTGTGGTACACTTGAATCAGCTATTTTGAAAAATATTGTTCCTGCTTTGTATCAATGAAATATTTTGTTCATTTCTAAT
Source organism: Gopherus flavomarginatus (assembly GCF_025201925.1). Classification (NCBI taxonomy): domain Eukaryota; kingdom Metazoa; phylum Chordata; order Testudines; family Testudinidae; genus Gopherus; species Gopherus flavomarginatus. The sequence goes on along the minus strand of NC_066617.1, from coordinate 49,387,726 downwards.
ATACTTGACACTTGGTTCGATCAGATAAGAAAATACTGAAAGGCTCCAGGCACTTGAACTTTTCTAGAACTCTTTTTTTTTAATTTAATAGAAACAGAAGTTAACAAATACCTCATGAATTTACATATGCTCACATCAGTTATTTGTTATGTAGAGGAAATTAGGGTTATTTTGTTTCAAATGAAAGTTATTTTAGATGGAGCATTTTACTTTCCTACTAACATACATTTCAAGCATAAGCACTACCTACGTATAATGCATGTTCAAATTCATTTGAATAAACTATATTACTTCATTTTAACTTGCCCAGATAAAATCACTTTTTTTCAATCTCTCATCTCTAATTTCATACTAATAATGAAATCCCTTCCACATAAAATCACAGACAACAGTCTATAAATGTAACTGATATTTTGCTCAAATTTATCATCTACAGACATTCTTACTGATAAAACATCTGATCTGAAGCCCATGGAAGTTAACAGAAGTCTTCAAACTGGGTTTGGATCAGGCACAAAGTGGGCTTCATTTTCAAATCATTAATGCTTTTATTACTTTATATATATGGTTTAACAAAACTGTGACTCTCTTACCTGTTTGTCCATTCATAGCAGCAGAATACAAGGCAGAATAACCATCTTCACAGAAATAATTAATGTCTAATCCTTCTTCATTAAGCAGCATTGACAATAAAGTGACATTTCCCTGGGCAGCAGTTTGGTGAAGAAGGGTGGGCCTGCCACCCAGGGGGACAGGACCACCACTCGTTAACAAAGGGGTTAGGGAGGGAGACCAGCCTGCGAGTTAAAGCGACAGATGTTAGAGGGAAGACACATGAATAAATTAAGGCTGTGCATTATTTCCGAGCTATTAAAATATATAAAAGAAAACCTAAACAGGTTCATCAGCACTATAGGGTCTGTTACAGTTTAGCATGAGTCTTGTAATGCTATTTTTTCCCATACATCAAAAGATAATTAAAATCACACACAGTGGTAAGAAGTTATGTTCATTGTTAACTCAAATTAATAGTATTCTATCGTCATGGGTTAACACAATAAAAACTTTGGGAACATCACAAACAACTTCCGCAGTCCAAAATTTCTGACATTACTACCTTAAGTTCAAAAACTAACGAAAACCTTATACAATTCTGGCTTTAGTTTAATTGTAGCTAAATTAAAAATCATTCCAGATATATTTTCATATATGTAGGCGCTTTTTATTTTCATCTGCAAACTTGAATTTTCTTCAAAATCTTAACCTAATATATAATAATATTTAAACCTGAAAGAGCATCATAGCCAAATAAGATAGAAAAATTGGTTCAAAGTGCTTCAGTTATATTTTAAAAATAAAGAATTAACAAGGGGGAAGTTCAACATAAAGGTTTGCAGAAGCCCTGTAATATACATATTTGTTGTTGAACTTTGCCTTAATATATATATGTTCATTTTACTCAGCAGTACTGTGATTTGTATTTTATTTTGAGAGACGAGCCAATGTAGCATAAGTAGCTAGTTACATCAAAATTACTGATAAAAGCTTTCAAGTCATCCAGTGAAAACGGCACTCTACAAAACAGAGCTTTAGAAATCTTAGGAGTTATCTTGTTAGACATTCCACATATTATTACTTAGCAGCTTTAGAAGAGAGTTTGTTAAATGCATGAAGTCTGCTGCATATAGTATGGAAGACTTTGTGTATTCTTCCTTGATCAAAAGACTGCAAAAGAAAATAGGAAAAAGGATTGAAAAATATAAATGTTAATATATTTGTGTGTGTGCGTGTCTCTCTCTCTCTCTCTCACACACACACACACACACACACACACACACTTTACCCTTTGAAAATGAGAATTCACACCATTTTTCCTTTTTGAATAGATTACTCTATTTGCAGCGCATGTATGTGCACAAACACCCTCCTATGAGATTCTGAAATCTGATCATATAAGAAAGTATATAGTCAGATTCTCAGCTCAAACTAACAAAAATAATTAGTTGGAGCTCTTTTAGAATTGTTTTCAAAATAAGATACTTTTAGCTTGATAATTTCATAATAAAATAAATTTTACTACTGTAGTACAGAGAGGCAGCATAATAGTTATTTGTAGTACTTTCAGAAAGATAAATTAACTTATTACTCATTTTATACATTTTTATAGGCAACTATAAAAAACCACTACCATATAAATCAGCAGCCATATCAATCATTTAAAGTTACATGGTATACTACTTCAAATTGAAGGCCAACTTTGAAGTTGTATGAAGATATATCAATAGTTTTATTCTTATTTTTAAAACAGGCCACGGAAGAGAATCTAGAGGTTTACAAAATAAGATTCATACACTTTAAATTACTTCTCAATTTCTATACCTTGTGCTTTTTAGATTTCAGAAAAATCCTCTAGAACTATTTTGGCTTTACTAAGAAAAATATAAGCCAAACTACACCTTTTGAGAAGTCAAATACTATACATATAAAGTAGTAGTTCAGATGTTTGTGAACATTTATTCTTACAAGGTACAAAAGTGACTGAGGAATAATGGAAAGAAAAATAAAATATAATTATGAAAGCTGTTTTTCTTTCCATTGTTTCTGCTTTGTATCATCTTGTAAGCCTAACTGTATTTAAACCGTTACTGTAGGTAGAAATTTTGTTTGAACTAACCAAAGGTATTATCTGACTTCATTGTATTTCACTGTGTTTTTGATACTGCTTCCTGTGGATATATCTAGTGCATCAGCATCTCCTTAGATGTTAATCCTCTCTGCCTGAACTTGCTTTTCCATTTTAGGAATTAGTCTTGTTTGTGCTGGAATGATTTCTGGACACTGGGAGGCAGGGTGTGTAGGGGGGTTAACACTTTACTGAAAACATAAGGTTCACTATGCCAAGCCATTTTGAAACATTAACAGCATTTCTGAGGTTTCTGCTTTTGTTGAAAAGTAGCATAAGATTTTTCAGCATTATTAATAAGAATATCAAAGAAAGAATGCTTATTGTGCACTACTGTAAATGGACATTTGGTACCTTTATTCTCATTTTCAGCTTCTCGAGAGGGCAAATATACTGTTGCATTCCAGTGATGAAACGCATTGTGCTAGATTAAGAATGGAAGAAAAGCTTCTACTGTATAAGACACACAAACCAAGTAATCACATAAATGCATATTTTAACTTCTGTTATCATTGCGAAGCAGCATAACAGATTTGTATTCATCCAGGATATTGTATAATAAGGTTAGGAAATATCAGTAAGGTATATGGTTTCATATGCAAAAGTGAAGCATCTGTGACAGCTTGCAGGACATACAGTAATGAAGGGCAGAGGGATAGAAAAACAGCTTCTGGCATCAGCGTCAGAATGTGGAGATGGTTAATTTCAAAGCCCAGATCAATCTCTCCTCACATCCTATTTACCTTCTAAGCCAATCACATACAAAGGAAAATTAATCAATATTGGAATGAACTGAATAAATATATATTCCGACTGAAGAGTGACGCAAAACCAAGTAGAAAAAGAAAGAAGAAATCCCAGGGGTATGGAAATCCAATTGATTATAATCATTTCAGTTTTAAACACTTATTTCTCTAAGAAGTCAAATCCATGGATATTTAGGAATCAAAACAAACAAGAAACACTAAGAGCATATTTTCACTTTTTCATATACACCTTGTTCAACATACATGACAAAAGATGGGGTTTTTTTTCTCAGCTGTATTTAAAGCTGTATTGTCATGTTGATACAAAAGAACATATTATTGATGCAACTTGTAATCTCCTTTATTCTATATCACAGTGTTTGTTCTTCTTTAGAACCAAAATATTCCATCACAGAAAGTGATAATATTCCTATGTTTCTTAAAGCAATGCTGCACTGTAAGGAAACTGACCTAACCAGGTGACTGATTTGCCAATAATGAAAGAAAAAATTCAGTGAGTAGGCTCTCTTTCACTCCTTCTGAATTTACATTAAAAGAAAATGAAGTCCTGGATATACTGACGTGCCAGTAAACATCAAATTTCAGCCTGACTCTAAAAGTCTTTGAAATTATTAACCAATCCAGCTTACTATGTTTTTGAACACTAATAACAAATTCTGACTGATTTTCACCAGCACTTACTGTACAATAAAATACAAACAACATTTCAGCATACTAATTTTTAAATGACAGTCAACCCTTGTTGATACAAATTAAAATACTAAACATTCTGTGCAAAGATTAAACAAACAAGGTTTCAGTTAAGTTGAATATTACTTTTAATAACTGAATCTCTAGTCATTCAAAAAATCTGGAAACCTAAATACTATTGTTTGTTTCCAGTAGTGCCTATAACATGATAGGTGCTGTACAAACACTAGAAAACAATCTTTGCCTCCAAGAATTCAACCTCTAAAAAGGCAAAATAAACAAAGATGGTAAATAAGCGAGAGACTGTCTGGTGGTTACTAAATAAAAAAAGGTGTTATTTAAATCTATCCCCATGTACCAAACTAACCACCATCTGAAGTAGCATAAGCTACTTCAAGACAGGGATCATATATTTCATATTTGTACACCATCCTGCACATAAAAGTTAAGTTCTCTTATAGCATATGCAAAAAATACATGAAAGTAGATTAAGTTCCTTATCAAGTGCCGCATTTAAGAAAACACAAGCGCACACAAGGGGAAATTTAAAAGTTTAAAGCAAGGGGCTTCAACAAATTCTGTCACTGCCGTGTTTTGATGGGGGATCACAGGCAAGTCACTTATCTTCTCTTTGACTCAGTTTCTAAGTCTATAAATTAGAGTTATTAGTATTTACCTACCTCTGCACATTCCAATTTATGGGATATGTTCCCATTGCCACTGAGCTTTAGAAATCTTGTGGAAAGCAGTCCCAGTTACAGTCCCACAAGAGCCCTCTGACTGCACCAAACATTCAGAGCAAGTGATCCAAACTCCTTCAGCTCCCTCCACTAAACCTCAAAGTCCTAAACTATAGAATCTGAATTACAAGGGGAAAAGGACATGAATGGTTTGTGATGAATAACCTTTCTTCTTTGAGAATTACCTCTGTATATTCCCACATGTAGGAGTTTGACAAGCAATACAACAAAGCAAGGATCATATCTAGATGCCACATTGACTGAAAAGTGCTCTCGAAACATAGGTTAAGAATACCAGGTAGCAGACTGACAGATTTCTATGCATTATGAAGGTACGCCATCAAAACTGCCTTAGCCACAATACAGTGATCCGGAGAGCCTTATGCACCGTCACCTAGTTAACATGTAAAACAGCTCTCCATATGTAGAGCTGATAGAATTGATATAGAGATGGCATCTGTCCTACAGTCACTGTAAAAACTACATAGATTTTAGTTAATTTCCTTAATGATTTTGTCTTATTAAATAAAAACTCAAGTCTCTACAGTATGGAGTCTAAGAAAGGGCTGGGGGAGTCTTTTAGGACTGAGACTGACAGCATCAAAACCTCTGAACCATCCAAGTGCTCATCAATGCTAATGAAAGTTTCTGTGCTGACAGCAGGGAGGGTCAACTTTTTTGTAAAGGTCCAAATTTCTTGGTTAAGATATAGTCAAGGTCCAGACTCCAGAAAAAATAATTAATAATAATAAATAATAATAATAATAATAAGTAAATAAAAAGATTTCAGGATCCTTTCAAAAGTATCTAGTGGTCCAGAGTTGGCCTGCAGTTGGCTGCCCATCGACTACCCCTGATTTATAGGGTCCCAGCATTGACTGACTTCTTTTTGGAGAGGTCCTCTCTCCCTGTGCAGTCATGGCCTAGAAAGGGGCTAATACTTGCTATTCTTATGCTGACCTTTTCCAACAAGGGAATATTTGGAAACAAAGATGATGGTAAATTCAGCAGTTGATCCAAAGGTGAATCAGGGCCCTGATTCATAAAGCCTTCATCATGAGAAAAATATGGAGCTGCTAAAATGTAAACATCCTCCATGCTAAGGCAGGGAGTGAGCCTCTTTCTCAGAGAAATTAAACAGCAGGTGCATGCATCACACACTCCAGAAATACAGCAGGACACCAAACATACTGCTTAAATGTGAATTTCTCCAGGTGTGAAGAAAGGTGATTAGGATTGCACTGCTCTTTTACAAGCTGTTATAAAATTATTTGGTGCCAAGAGAAGGAGATCAAATGGCTCCAGACAGGCACTGTTTTCTAGAAGGTTCACAAAACTCAATGGCATTAGAGGAGCATATACCATCAGAGAAACTATACATAGGCAATTCTCAAAATGAATTCATGTTTGTAGCGCTTGAATATCCTCATGCTTACAGAAGGCCAAAAGTATTATTAAGGTATCTCCCTTTTCTGGAGTATGTCATTACTCCAGAATCTTCTCAGAATAGCCAATCTGCTCAAAACATCAATTTTCATTCCCTTATTAAGGATACACTAAAACGAAGGCTTCCTTATAAGGAAACTGACTTGTGATCATCATTAAAAGCAAAAAAATTATGAAGCAAGATAAATTCCCATACCCCTGAAACTTGGAAAAAATAATATATACGTAAATTTCCACTTTAATGAAAGATATACCAGTTTAGAGAAAAAGTTGTAAAAGATAAATAAAGCAAATGACAGACCCAGAGAAAAAGACAGAGAACATTCTTAGAGGGAGGTAGTTTGAAGTATATCAATCCCTTTACCTGATGCTGTTGCCAGTAGGCTGTCTGAATCACATGGTCTACAGGATGAAGCACTAACAGGGTTTATGAAGGAGCTACAGGCAATGGTGCTGGGAATGACAAAGGAACTTTCTGAACATGCAGGTTGGTTCAGTCCAGGGGATTGGGAAGGCCAGGCACCCACCTGAGATGTGGCCATGGCTGGTATGGCACAGCCTGCAGATGCCATAGATATATCTATAGTAGGTTTTGGTGGCAGCTGAGGTGAGCACTTAGAAATAATTTCCTCATTTATTACCCTGATTCCTTGTGATGAACTGGAAGGAGGTGAAATCATGGTTTTGCTGTCAAATTTTACACCTATATTAGAGGATCGACTACTATCCATAATAACTTTAAGCTGTGGGTGTGGTGGAGAAGGAGTTTGCGAAAGCCCTGGCTTTTTTGGAGGAATAGGTGGAGGATTTCCTCTGTCAATTCTTGATACATTGGGAGTCTTTAAACCCATTCTACCAACTGGGGGATAGGTGCCAACTTCCACTGAATGTGACATTCCAGGCCGCAAAGTTGCACCACCTTGAGGACTTGTAAATCTTGAAAGGACTTGGGTGACAGTATTCCGAGCTAGCTGTTTGGCAACTAGGTTGTCACGACTAGTGGGAGAGACATCCCTTGACGGAGGGCTTTGGGTAGTGTTTCCATTTTGGTCTTGATCATTCGCATTAGCTTGAAATCTAAATCTAGCTGCTTGGACTCGAGGATTTAGGCCTGGATGCACAGTAGTGTTGGCAGATTGTGACTGTAAACTGTGCATAGACGAAGCTAGTGAGTAGTTCTCAGATGCAATACTTGATGCTGGAGAAACAGAGAGGGCAGCATTACTTGGAAAGGGGGAAGTGCTATTTGTTAAATCTGGTGATGAGCCAGTACTTGGTCCATTTTCCTCAATTCTGTTTTGACTTGGAGTCAGAATAGGAGTTGTGGATGGGACAATCAGTTCACTACAGGAAGAGTGCCTATCAATGACTGGTTTCACAAATGTTGCATTGGCGGATACATTCGTTTTTGTGCTGCCAGAAAGCAGAGAGTTCACTGCTGAAGGTTTTAAAGGCACAGTCAAAGGCAACTTCCTAACATTTTCAGTGCTAATGTCCGTCGGCATTGTATCTGTCTGACAGGCAATAGTTCTTGAAGCTGGGACTTCTGTTCCAACAGATACTGAAACAAAACCTTTATCTTTATTTCTACAAGTGAGAGAAAGATTTGGTTTACTGTCATTTTCTTTTTTTAACTGCTCAATCATTTTTCTCATTTTATCTCTCTCTTCTTTGAGGTCACTAGTATGTGCTTCCTCTCTGTTAAGTTTGGCACGCAGTTGCTCCCTTTCTGTGTCAAACTCAGAGAGCTGTTTTTCCATTTGAGCTTCCATTTGTGTACTCCTTTGTTTCTCAGCTGCAAGAGATTCCTCCAATTCATTAGCCTTTTTTTTTTCTTCTTCAAATTTTGACATTATTTCTTCCAGTTTCTGGGCTTCCTCTACAAGTTTGCTGGACAACTGTTTACATTCTTTCACTAGCATCAATACTACATGTTTATTCTTGCCACGTTCTTCTTCAAGGCGAGCAGACAACTTCTTATGCTCCAGCTCAAACATCTGTAACTGAGACTTTTCCATTTCCAACTGAAATAAAAATGTATAGGTAAATTCTCATTAACATACAAAATACAGCTTTTCAACATGGTATGTTATTAACATGACATTGTTGTTTCAATCTTTTAAGAACATGCTGTATTACTTAAGTAAATTCCAGTATTCTACCATTAGATACAAGTTGAGATACAAAATGTTGGAATGTTTGAGGACCAAATCAAAAAAATCTAGAAAAATATTAATTTAAAACCAAAATTGATTTTCTTCAGTTATTCACTCAAATGAATGAGGAAATTAATGATTTCGGTTTCAAAAAACATCCAAAGCGAAAAAACCAAAGCAAAACTAAATGTTAGAGGATTTTGTTTAATTTCCAGTATGTTATGTTACACAAAACAAAATTTTATGATTTTTCATTTTGTTTCATTTTCATATGGTTTTCACCCTTTTTTGCTTTTTTTTTTAAACAACATAAGAACCGCCATACTGGGTCAGACCAAAGGTTCATAGAGCCCAGTATCCTGTCTTCTGACAGTGGCCAATGCCAGGTGCCCCAGAGGGAATGAACAGAACAGACAATCATCAAGTGATCCATCCCCTGTCACCCATATAAATACAGCAAATACACTATTCACTGAAAAAAATGTTACCTAGCTCTACGGCTAGCAATACAATCTAAACCACTTCAGTATTTACCTATCAGTCTCATCTACACATCAAACAAAAATTGCTAACTAGCACTTCTCATGCTGCAGCCTCCTCTTTCTATGCTGTTTATCTGCATGACTGGCTTAAAAATAATAATAATAATTAAAAATTCTGCATTCTCTGAATACCCTTATAATTTCTTTAACTTGACCCTATGATCTTCCTACGCAGCCAGAAAGCTTCTCCCTCCCACCCCACCATTATCACCACATATTAAGAGCTTAACCTTACCTATTGTACATGTACAGAAAGAACAAGAAACATCACACTTTTGAAGAGCATTTACTTGTTTAATATTTTTACTAATTCTGGAAAAATATTTACAGGCAACTAAAAGTCTAGTGCTTGCAAACTTGCAAGCTTCACTCTGACTTCAGTAAGAAAGTTGTTTCTTGCTTCCATCATACTAGAATTTTTCACTTTCCAGCAATTAACAGTTTGCTGCACAGATGGATTAACAGCTGATCTATAGAGGGTCAGGGCAAACAGCAATATACTTTAAATGAGCTCACTTGCAATAACTGCTTCACTTTAGTACTTCTGATTACTACAGAGGTAGGAAAGGATTTTATGTTAAACTAGATAAATAACACTAATTTCAGAATTGTAAGAAGATACTGTACAGTGAATATATTTCATGTAAACTGTAACCTGGGGAACCAGATGGCCCAGAGAATTGGTAATGGGATATGGAGCAGTTCATCTTTAAGTCAGTGGTTTTTTGGCCTTGGTTGCTATCAAAAGAAACTCATTACAGTATGACTGCTGGTACTCAATGATATCCCAGGTCCTCCTCCAGTAGAAGACTGACAGTTTCTTGGACAGCTTCTGAAATATTTTTCTTATTCCTGCATGTGTGCTCTCTCTCCCTCTCTCTCTCTCTCTCATTTTAATTAGACTTATCCACTATTTTGTTTCAAAGGTAATAAATACTATTTTTCTTAGGATAGTTCCCTTAGTCCTCCACTGTTATCTAATACTTAGTGGAAATGAAACTTCCATCATATCAGGAGGGGAACAGGACAGGGAAAAGGGCTGCAGGTCAGAAGTTTGATTCTACTTGCTGTTGCTCATTTTTTGGAGGCTACATTTTACACATTTGGTAAGTCCAGTTCAGATACACAACAGAGAACTCTGAAAAGGGAAGGAACATTAGGTAAACCTTTTGGAGGAGTAATTTTCATGAAATGCTGGTAAAATGATACGGTTGTCTCAACTCCCCAACATTTTAATTAGTGTTGCTCTCGTGCTTGTAAATGTTTCCTCTGCTTTGTTGGGAGGAGGAAAGAGGGCAAAAAGTATATTTGGGGGAAGTGGGTGTATGTGATGTTGATAGGGTGGACCAGAAAAATTGGGATGGATTGGAGGAGGGGTGGTGATAATAGGGTACTATATAAAGACAAAGCCCCTAGTATTGGGATGTCTTATCACCCTAGATGTTGACACCTGTGATAGATGTTTTACATACAGTAAAATTTTCTTCCTGTGCCTGATCATCATGAGGATGATCAAGTTAAAACAAAGTCATTATGACTAACCAAGCTCTTACATTACAAGTTTCATTTTTCTCTCCCATATCAAAAGAGGTCCTCAGACAGCAGTGGCTAAACCTAAAGCTCTAGATTTACTAGTGACAGGAGCCCTATGATGATTTAACAGCAACACCCAGCATCACACAACCCATCCTGCCCACGTCCATTGGCCCAAACTAGTTTGCTCTTCATTAACAAGAGAGTATTCAGTAGCAATATAAAAAGGATAATAGGAAATCCGAAGGCACTGCTAAGTGAAGAGTAGCAGCAGCATTTGTCAATGACAGTACACCAGCAAATACTAATTTATCTTGATTTATCAGATTGTAATTAGGACTGTCCCTGAGACTTCAGTTACAGTCACCCACAGGCAGAAAACCATGCTTCTTGTCCAGCAAAAGTCATTCCGTTTACCATTTTACCACTAAGGAATTAGCACCTTCATGGGCAAATCACGCCAGCAACAGCTGTACTAATGTTGCTAGTGTGACTGAAGAAAGTCATGAAAAAGGTACATATGACAGAGTCTGACACTCTAGATTATTTATCAATGAGAAAGTGGCTCAGTCCTCTGCAGACTACCCATAATATGTTAACCCAGCTGAAGACAATAGATTACACTGAGTATTACTGCATGTTGAGAGGGAGGTTGGTTTTGTACGTTAATTGAAATAAAATTAACTTATTTTCCAGTTGTTACAGACACAGCTAATAATCTAATACAGCTGAAGTTGCTAGTAACTCAGAACCTTTCAATAGGCACTCTGGAACTCACAGATCAAATTAACATCCAGGGAAAAAAGGAAAACAGTCATCTTTTAATAATAGCTTTTATACAATGAATTCATATATAAGTAACTTGTGAATAAGATAAAGCATGCAGCATTGTCCTCATTAACATTCAAGCTGTAGTATCACCAAGAACAAAGCAAGTTTTACTCAGCTAATACAGCAATACATCAGATTGTCATGCATAGGAATCAAAATGCTGAAATGACGCATGTTTATCATAATGACTTGTCAAAGCATATGTAAATAAAGAAGAAAGTTTGGTTTCAGGTGTCATGCACCTGATCTAATTATGCTGAGCTGTCAACTAGCAGCATCTATTATTTGACACATCAAGCTAAAATTAGTTCTTAGCTTGCAGCACAGGAATGCTTTCATCCAAGTTTCAAAAGTGTTTGCTTTGGTCCTGCTTCCAAATATTGTTCTCGGCTGAAAGGACTCCACTTTCTTCCCTAGTTCTATTGTAAAATATCTTTATATAAGGCTTGTATCTGAAAGGTTTGTCATCTTCTTTGTGGGAACAACATTAATAAGCTGGATTAGGTCTGTCAAGCCCCTTGTTAAAAGAAGTAATAGATCAATCTCTAATCAGTTTCCCTGTGAAGATATATCTTTAAAATCAAACTAATGCTAGCTGACTGCAAAGACTGAAAGGCATAGACAGTTGGGCTCCCCACTTCTGCATAATGACATTAAGGGAGAAGTGGGAGATACACTTAAAGATCCTCCCCCCCAACACAGTTTTATACAGAACAATGAAAATCAAGTAAGCTTAAAGTGCATCCCAAAGAATAATTTCATTAACATTCCCAGCAGATGATTTGGGAGATGGGGAACAGGAAGGAATTGGTGTATTTATTGGAAGGAAAGTACATAACTGATGGATTTTTGAGGGGCGGAGGGGTTGAGAGTAGAGTATTTCACCTAAAGAATGTTACATAGTTGCCCCAGATGTGGAAAGTTTAAGTGGGTACCACTTGTCTGTAATGTAGTGATTGGCTTTTTAAAAAAATTAAGGCTTTGGTTCTCCAGAAGATGATGGCACTCGGCCAGGAAAATTGCAAACTCACCCTCAGCAAGCTGATTTTTCAAGTCTCATTTTCAACTAAATAGTTATCTCTGCTCATACTAAATAAAAAGGTAGGATTATAGTGACAATGTCCAGAGCAGTACTGTATATACATTTTAAAGAACACAATATTTTATTTAATTTAAGTTAAATTACAGGTTACTGAACTGTTTAAAATGGTGGTTGATATAATTTGGATGTCTCTGAGACTAAAACCAAATGATCATACAAATTAAGATCTAAAAATTGTTTCTAAAATTATGATTTATTCAACCAAATATTTAAATTCCTTTTTGGGAAACATTAAAAAAAAATCTATCCCTTAGTGTAACTATTATAGGTCGGACAAGCATCACAATTTCACTACTCTGTAGTGAGTGAAAAATTTAAGGCTTTACATAAGATTACAAATCTTCTGAAATGCAGATTTAGTTATCTTGGGCCACACAGTCAGATACTTACTCACACTGGTGAGCAGTTACATGGATAGTCCCATTGAAGCCAGTAGGTTGACACTTTAGCCCAATGAACTCAGTTCAAGAGTTTGATCTCTGAGATAAAATGGAGGGGATGGTATGATGAGAGAGCCTAATTTTGGCAATTAATTTAGCAATTGATCTTTGATAATCAGCAGGTAAGTATGCCCAGTGGTCTGTGATGGGATGTTAGATGGGTTGGGATCTGAGTTACTACAGAGGATTCTTTCCTGGGTGCTGGCTGGTGAGTCTTGCCCACATGCTCAGGGTTTAACTGATCGCCATATTTGGGGTCGAGGAGGAATTTTCCTCCAGAGCAGATTGGCAGAGGCCCTGGAGGTTTTTCGCCTTCCTCTGCAGCATGGGGCACAGGTCACTTGCTGGAGGATTCTCTGCAGCTTGAGGTCTTCAAACCACAATTTGAGGACTTCAATAACTCAGACATAGGTTAGGGGTTTGTTATAGAAGTGGATGATGAGATTCTGTGGCCTGCATTGTGCAGGAGGTCAGACTAGATGATCATGATGATCCCATCTGACCTTAAAGTCTATGAGTCTATAAACCTGGAATCTTTTGGAATATTGAAGGAAATGGGGAGAAGAAATTCTTCAAAAATGCTTTGTTGAGCCCACAATAAAATTGTTATTAATTTGATACATTTTTCAGGGGATGACATTGCAGCACACAATACTGCATCATTTCATCTTTGTTAGGTAACACAGTATAGCCAGATCCCATTTAGAATGCAGGATTTCATTGAACAGTGTAAGGTTCGAAATGTCTACATAGTTCATGCTCTAACCAACTTTTAGCTATCTGTTAACAGATAGGTATTTAGATATTACATCCTGATAAAATTCTCTCCCCCAAATAAACACTTTGTTAATGGACAGACATCAGCATTCTCTTGAAAAAGGAATGAAATATGACACTAGTACCAGCCAGGGACGGTGCAACCTATTAGGCGACCTAGGTGGTCGCCGACGGCACTACGATTTGGGCGGCAGCATTTTCTTCGGCAGTAATTGCAGTGGCCAGATCTTTGGCCGCCCTGGTTGCCGCCTGCATTTAGGCGGAGGGAGCTGGGGCACATGGGTGCGGGGAGGGCCGCCTGCAGCAAGTAAGGGGAGGGGCATGCAAGGGAACTCCCCACTCCAGCTCACCCCTGCTCCGCCTCCTCCGCGAGCATGACGTGGCTGCTTCACTTCTCCCACCTCCCAGGCTTGCGGCACCAATCAACTTAAGAAGGGTATTAGCTATACAACTATATAAAACTATACAACTCTCAGCCAGCAAGAAGCAATTGTGAGGTGAAAGCCACACAGAGCTCTGACTCCAGCCTCAGGCAGTGAGAAAGAACGGAGGTGGTGGGGACAGTACCACCCTAGATACCCAGGGGAGGGGTTGTGGCCAAAAGATGTGAGCGCTGCCCCTTCAGGACCTGCTAAACTTAATTCTTCTGTGAATCCCACTAAGGCTACCTCAGATCAGGAGTTATACTGTCACCCAGCCTTTATATTACAAAACAACTGCACATTATATTACAAAACAACTGCACATAATTGTACAACCATCTTTTGAGACACATTTTGCATTGTGCATGCATTTTCTGCTTAGAGTGTAAGATTCTTTGAGTAGGAACCTATGCCTTTGTCTTGTCGACACTTGAATACTTGCTGTCGCTAAAAAATGCAATCAATTATCTGATCAAGCAAAGATACACTATATGGTTTGACTGTGAAAGGAGAATTATGAAAATATCTTTTAAGACCTGGGGGTGAAAGTCTGGCCCTATTGAAGTCAATAGAACACTCCCATTGATTTCAAAAAGGCCAAGAGTTTTCCCCAAGACTGCATGTTTAGATTTATTAAAGTGTAGTAACTATTAAAAGCTCAATTATGCATATGACTAAAATTTTTAAAATTCTTACAAAAGAATCTATATCAGAGGCCAAGAGCTTTATCCTGGGCGTTTGTATTTCAATATGCATACTATCCTATGTTCAAGATAGCTCCTAGACCAGTGTTTCCTGACTCTTTTCCATATCAGGAGCCTCCCGAAGCTCATTCAGCCAGAATCTAGTCAGAAACATCCCTCCCATTTCCCACTTTGTCCCAACTAGAGCTAGGCAAAGCTTGGGAGTTTCAGTTCAGGAGAAGTTTCTGTACTTCCACATTTGCTTTTATTCTAATCTGGAATGAAAGCAAAAACTTGCCAAATATTTTTTGGCAAACCAGAGATCCCCAAAAAATTCATTTTGGAAATTGATTTTCTTGTCAGTTTCACTCAGCCACTATAAGACAGGGATCTTGCCAGATATGGGCGCCTCGCCAGAGGTGAGGGTCTCAGGGCTTCTAGGCTCCCTGCCTGAGCCAGGGCATTTAGGACTTCCAGGGCCCTGCAGCAGAGTTGGGAGCCTAGAAATCTTAGGATTGTCTCAAAGAGTCTGCTGCTCTGGGGCAATCCACATGGCAGGGAAGCATTGTTCCCTAGAGTGGAGGGGGAAACCTATTAGCCCCAAGAGACCCAGCTAGAGCCAGGGTCTCCGGGAGCTGAAAGGCTCTCTGCTGCAGGGTTGTCAACCTCGGAACACTGTGTTTTAGCTAGAGTTTTGTCGAATTTACAACAGATTCGACAAAACATTTTGCTCCAGCTAATCAGCATTTTCAGACTAAACTAAGTTTTGTCAGAAAATTTCTGACTAGCTTAAGTTGTGACACCTAACTGCAACCTCCAGGCTGGGAATCCTTGTTCAAGGAAACTTAAAGGGATGCCATCTTGATGGGTATTCTAAACAAGTAATAAAATCCACAGCTACATATACTGATATGAAAATCAAAATTATTTCCCTATAAAAGAGAGATCAATTATCCTCATCTTGTAGAACTTCCTCCCTCCATCTATGGTAACATGAAATCCCTCTCAAAATGATCATCTGCTATTTGGAATTCCAAGTTTCTACCCAAACCAATGAGGCAATAAATCTGGCAAAAAACCGTAGGAAGAGATTTTCATAAAAAGTGTATTTCTCCCACTTTCTTTGTCCTCAAAGGTGCCTGAATTGTGTTACTTAAAGCTTTTTGAAAAACAAAAATTGCTCTCTGGCTTAGCGCACACATGGAAAATTTCAGCTTGACCAATGCATAATCCTTCAGGAGTGGATATAATTAGTAACCTGGGTTAAACATACTACCACACATGCTACCTAGAATAAAATTTTAAGACAAATATATGCCTACAGTATAGAATTATA